>NW_026991723.1:34037316-35237316 GCF_029215605.1 Mirounga angustirostris
GATCTATCTGTCTCTCTGCTAGACTGAGATTCTCTTTAGCCACATCACTACTTCCTTGAACACAAACAGCTTTCCTATAGACCATGCTAACTTGATAAAAGCACATGGAGGAGTGATGACATCACAGTTATTTTCCCTAAGCCCCTACCCAGCATCTAGTACTGAGAATACTCCCTACTGGACAGCTTGGTTCCACAACATGCCCTTTAAGTGTGGGAAGGAGTTTCATTTGACAGAGAGCATCTGTTCACAGTAGATTTGCAATGCACAGATGGGATCTGATACGGACACAGTTGGAGATAACCCCAGGGTGGTGACCCCCAACAGCTGCTGCACTGCACAACTAAAATTACACAGGGCACAGCTTGCACAGACCTAGTGCCCCCTTCTGTAATTATTTCTATCAGACAATGTTATAGGCTAAATTATGTCCTCCCAAAATTCATATGGGGAAATCCCAATCCCCAGGACTTTAGAAAGTAACTGTATTTGGAGATAGGGTCTTTAAAGAGGGGATTAAAATAAAATGAAGCCATTATGGTGGGGGCCTAATCCAATATGACTGCTATCCTTATAAGAAAAGGAAAAGACACCAGGGGCACAGAGGGACAACCATGTGAGAACAAAGCAGTGAGAAAGTGATCATCTACAAGCCAAGGAGAATCAGATCCTTCCATTATGGTCTTCAGATGAAACTAACCTCGATCTTGGGCTATCAGCCTCTAGAGCCATGGGAAAATAAATTTCTGTTGTTTGAGTCATTCATTCTGTGGTATTTTGCTAAGGCAGCTCTAGAAAACTAATACCACTTCAAACCAAGCTAATAAACCAAGTGTAAACAGATTTTGCAAATGTAGCTCCCCAGAAAATCCCTTAGGTCTCAAGTCTTATCAGATTGCTTCCCAACCCTAAGTTACCTACTGTAATTCCTTCCTATAAATAGCTAGCCTAATCATCATAGTTACTATAAGTGGATTGCATGACTCCACGCAAAAGCTGTCTCTCCCAGTTTGAGACACTCTGCCTTTCCTCTGGGGCCATTCTTGTATTCTAAGCTAGTGATACTTATTAAGCATTCATGGTCTATTCAGTTCTTCTACCCTATACTAGTTGTGGTATCTGTTCAGGTTCCTGGACCAGACAAATCTGGCCCTATAGTTTACTAGTTGCATTATCTTAAGTATGTCGCTTTACCTTTCAAAAGTTCAGTTTTTTTCATCTGCAAAAAGGCATGATAGTAGACACTTCACTGGGCTTTTGTAAAACAATGGATGTAAAATGCTTGGCTTAGAGCACAGCACACGGTGATCACTCAGCCAATGTTCAGGTTGGATGTTGATCATTATTACCATTACTGTTGGAAGCTGCTGTTCCCTTCTGAAATTTTCTGATTTGCTTTTGTTGAATGCCTCAGCCCTCTTGCAGTATATAAAGCAATTTCTCTGATGTGGGGTATTTTCTCACCAGTCTCTATTTTATTGTTAGTCCCCGTAGAGGTAAAATTGCTGTTTTCCACAGTATTTTAAATTGACAATCCTTGGAGGCCAATTTCATTCCCTTCAGAAAGCATAAAGAGGATGGGAGGAACATTTCAAAGGTGATGGTTATGTTTATGGCATAGATTGTGATGATGGTGTCATGGATATATACTTACCTCCAAACTCATCAGGTTGTATGCGTTAAACATGTACAGTTTTTTGTATGTCAATCATATCTCAATAAATTGATTAAAAAAAGAAAGAAAGCATAGGATGGGACAGAGCAGGTGTGGGACAAGTCTTTTTCCCTTTTGGCAATTACCTCAAAAACATGTTCTTCATTTAGATAAAGAATTAGAATGTTTAACAATAACCCTCGGTCACAAATATCAAATGTTGGGAACAAAACATTCTCAAAAAACGCCGCAGAAAAAGACTGTGTTCAATACTACAGTTTAAATATGTCATATGATCTTTATTATCAATTTAATGGCTGACATGCATAGATTTTTCTCTATGGAGGTGTGGGTTCTTCACAATCACAAAAACTCAGTTTTAAAAAAGAGGAAATTAAAACATTTTAAGAGCATGAACCATATGCTTCGCTTTGTGCTATTTATTTTTTCATGCCAGCCTTTTAAGATAATTTTATTTCCATTTTACAGATGAGAAAATTGAGACTCAGGGCTAAGCTAAATAATTAATGTCATACAATGGTGCATTTAATGCTAATTAATTAACTCTGGAATTTTTATGAGCACCTTGAAATTTATTCTAACACAATTAAATGGTGAGTAGGTAGGAGGAAGGAGAGAACTTTCTTATAATAAACTCTCATTTTTAAAAAAATTGAAAAGATATGTAGACAAAACTGAAAAAATAAAAATTGTCTCTAATCCTACCACCTAGAGATCATCACTTCTAGCATTTTCATTGATTAAACAATAATTGTGATTTTTATAGGAAGCCCTCAGCCATTCATACTAATACAGAGGAGAGGAAAGGTTGGAGAATATAAAAAGCATTTCTGTGTGCATTGTGTGCTTTTGGGAGTAGAAAATTAACCTTTTTGATCATGTTCTGCATGGGATAATTACTAAAATTACTTTTCCCTTCCTAACTGATCCCAATTCAAGACAGAGTCCCAGAAGCATTTTGGTGACAGAGGATTAAACATGTGCTGTGGCTAATCCAAGAAGTGGAGACTCTACACGTGGATAATTAAGATCTGACAGCAGAACAAAAGCTCACACATTGTTGTGGTATGGGGGCTTTCCAGCATTTCAGATGCTTTCTCCTCAGAGCAATCTTGAAAGTAGATTCAACTCAATTTACTAGGTATTCATTGGGAGTCTGATTTGCTCTGCAGTGTGCTAGAATGTCCAGGAAAGAGTCCCTGATTGTAAGGGAGATGTAATCTAGTGAAGGAGACATGTATGCATCCCACTAAATTTAATAATAGTAATAATGATAATTATAAGCTAAACTTCTTGAACACTCGCACACCCTAGGCCTAGGTCTGTTCTAAACTCCTTAAATGCATTAACTCATTTAATCTTCATATAAAGCATCAAGTCATAAGGAGAAATACTGTGCACTTAAAGAAGAAGGAATAGTTTATCTTGATTGGGAGCTTTAGGGACTACTGTCACAGGTGGAAGATCATAGGCTAAAGGGACTATGTTTCCAAACCTGATCTCATAACACCTGTGGTATGGGCTGGAGTCCTCTGGCTACATCTATTTGTTCCTCTTCTTTCCAGCATGGGTAACAGTCGGACTCACAATCTATCCCCTCTAGGAAAGTTTTCCCCCCACATAGAGATGAACTTTCCATGCCATGCCTCTGAGACCACATACACCACTATCTTTCTGGAAAAAGCTTATTATTTATTTATTTATTTATTTATTTATTTATTTATTTATTTATTTATATTATGTTATATTAGTCACCATACAATACATCATTAGTTTTTGATGGAAAAGTCTAATTTAGGCCAGGTTTTGGCACTAAACCCAGCTGGACCATTTAGATCCTTCCACTAGATTATTTGAACCAAAATTAAGGGGAAAGTATCAGTCTTTTGTGGTAGGAACTGAGAAATGTGAAGTTTGAGAACTGTTGGTACCTACCTGTGGTGACCATGAAAATAGGCCACTCAACTCTCCTGGTTTAGAGATTAACTGACCCACAGCCCAAGCTGCTGGCTTTGTGTTCACTGCTCTGTTCACATGTAAGCCACACTTCTCATGGGTCAACAACTGAGCTTGGCAGCCATAGGAACACAGACTCACTTCTGAGGTAGGCAACTTTGCCTCCTGTCTCTGTACTGCTCACGAGCACATCTGAAACTTTTCTAGAAGCACATGCAGCACATCCAACATTCCTCCCTAGCCCCTCTCCTTTATAGGGGTCAGATCTATATCATATCCCTGCCCTTCTGACTCCCTCTCCTTATTATCTTCTGGCTTTTTCACCAATGAATATCTTGCACATTTGATCTTGTCTTGGCATCTGCTTCTCTGAGGAAGTGAATTAATGTTGGGTTTTTCTTTTTATGTGGTCTTTCAGTATGGAAAGGGATTATACAAAGGGGCAGATTATCCTGGGTGAGATTACACACCCAAAGGTGTGATTCATTGGCCATCCTTATGTAATGATCTAATACAGCTAGTAACAGAGAAGAGTTACCTGCATTTCCCATAAACTGCAATTTATAGGAAGGTGGTTTTACATACTGCCTTTTGGGGAAAAACTACCCCCAGATACCAGATAGAAACAAAGATTGTTCTGCAAACAGTTATAAGTATAAATAATTTTTAGAAAAAAACCTTATTTTTATCTAGTTGGCTCATTGAAATCATCCTTCACTGGCTAGGATTGGTATTTCTAAGTCTTACCTAATCTTTGAGTGCAAAATGGAGCAAGAAAGGCCAACTGAAGCTTTTAGTAATGCTGACTAAGTGGTACTTTTCAATGTGAATTACACCCTGTGGGGAGCTCTACATTTAGGAAGTCACTTGTAAGACTATCCCACAGAAAGAAGGTGGGAAGAAGTTTAGCAGAGTTCTAATATTAAAGGGAGTGGGGGTGGGAGAGTTAGGGAAGGCCCTGTGCTACTGTTTGTTCAAAAATTAAGCACATAAAATTATGTTTCCCTTTCAGGAACTCTGCTATGGATTACACAGTCTTGGTGTCATACTTCTTCCTCTTTATCTTCTTTAATTACTCTTAGAATGCATCATAGTGCTTGAGGAATTGAAAAGGCATCCTTATTTGGTATAATTGCACCTGCTACCTTTTCTTTAAAAATACTGCCTCTCTAATGGTAGGGAAAGTGAATGGAAATAAGTGGACTTTTCTTTCAGAAGACTTAGATGGAGTCTTGATTCTTTCATCCAGTCTCTTGAACCCCATTTAAATATGTGGGATCTTTAGTTGAATTATGTACCTTACAAACATTGTGGTCATTGCACAGAGTATGTTGTAAATTGGGATGTACTCATCTTTACGTTTTTTTAATTTTTTTTCTCTGTTGCCACCCAAAGCACATGGAGAAAGAGAGAGGAGAGAAAAAGAGATTCCATGTTGGGTAGGAGCAGACTGACAATTCCTCCACTCCAAGAGGAGCAAAATGAGAAATGGTATTACGATCTTGAAGCATCTCAATGACTCAAACTCTTCAGACTCAGCTTAGAAGCTTATAAACAAGGTGCCTAGTCCATACTCTATCAGAACAAAGGGAGCAGTTTAGACAAGAGTAACCGCCTTCCTTCCCCAGATATGCTGCTCCACATGTGCTCAGCCCCCAGGGTCAACTTTCTGAAGCTCACATTATTGGATATGCTCCATGGTGACACCTTAAGTGGGCAACATAAAACCTTACTTGGCATTAGCCTTGATTCTAAACTCCAGGCATTATTTCATCTCAGGAAAAGGCTTTAAATATTTGCTTGAGTTATATAACTACATATATCTGAGAAAATTATAATTAATTTCTATCTAAGCTACATCAGCACCAAGTCAGAGGTGACTAAAGCCCCCCCATCTCCTCCCCTGTACCACTTTTAATTCAAGGGGAAAAGTCACTTTCTTTTCTACAAACTGAGTCGATTAGCTAAGGTTTCATAGTGAGTGGGCAAGTCAGGGTAACTCAAAAACTCAAGCTCATCTCCTGGGCAGTAACAAAGGTTACACCAGCCATAAAAATCCCAAGGCATTTGCACCTACAGTTAATGAGGCTGTGGATCAGGTGAAGCTTCAAATCCCATCAGATGACAAGCTACAAATTGGGTTAGCTGCCTCTGGCCTCCTGGAGAAAGAGAATGGGGCTCCTGTGAGAACATGTTGGTGATACTAATGACTGATTATGTTAATGAGGGAATGAAGTTCAGTCCAGAAAATCAGCCTTTGCCAGAGGGCTGCCCCTCTCCTCTTTGTCACATCAACCGTCACCCCAGACCTTCTCAAACCCTGTAATTGGGAGCTTACAATCTATCTGTATCTTGGATTAAATTTTGTCTTTTTGTTGCCTATGGGATAATGTGACACCCACTAACTGTGGCATACAAAACCCTTCTCAGTCTAGGGGCGCCTGGGTGGCTCAGTTGGTTAAGCGACTGCCTTTGGCTCAGGTCATGATCCTGGAGTCCCGGGATCGAGTCCTGCATCGGGCTCCCTGCTCGGCAGGGAGTCTGCTTCTCCCTCCCCCACTCCCCGTTTGTGTTCCCTCTCTCGCTGTGTCTCTCTCTGTCAAATAAAAAAAAAAATCCTTCTCAGTCTATTCGCAGTGCTCTTTCCCCACCCTCTCTATCTCCACTTTGCTTGTTCCTCCTTTTGTTCAGATAAGCAAACAACTGGACTCCATAGTATTCTACCCATGCCTTCACTTATTTTTTCCTCTGCTCAGAATGTTTTCTTGACATTTATTCACCTGAAGTCATGTGTTCATCTTCAAGATATAGCATTCATCTTCATGAATTCCCTACCTTTCATCTCTCTAATAGATGGAACTAATCTCTCCTTCTATGCCACTCAAATATTGCATATATGTGTCCATAGAGACTTATACTTACAATTAAATAAAGCTATTTTATCTACATCAGAAGTTCCTTGAGGGTTGGGTCCAAATCTCTTTCGTATATACATTGCACTTTTCTGATTCTCTACCTACACACAAACCTGATGTAGGTGGTAGCCTAAAGATGTGGAATAAGTATGCAGGAACTGAGAGTCTCATCTTACATTATAACCAAGAGAAAAATAGAACAAAATTCCAGATATTGAACTGTGATGGTTAAAATTTTATGTCAAAAGGGCAAGCTTATGGTATCCACTTGTTTGGTCAAACACTAGACAAGATGTTGCTGTGAAGGTGTTTTATAGTTGTAATTAACACCTACAATCAATTGGCTTTAAGTAAAGAAGATTGTCCTTGATTATGTCCATGGGCCTCATTCAATCAGTTGAAAGCCTTAACTGCAGAAAACTATTTCCAGGAGAAGTAATTCTGCATTAAGACAGTAACATAGAAATGCTATGGGGGGGGGGGGGGGAGCAAGATTGCAGAGGAGTCAGAGACCTGGATTTCCTCTGGTCCCAGGAATTCAGCTGGATAGGGATCAAACCATTCTGAACACCTACAAACTCAACAGGAGATCGAAGAAAAGAATAGCAACAACTCTGAACAGAAAAGTGACCACTTTCTGGAAGGTAGGACGTGCGGAGAAATGAACCTGAGGCGATATTTGGGAGGATAGACAGCGGGGGAGGTCGGCCGCTTCTGGCCAGTGACAGAGCTGCGGAGCACAAAATCGGAACTTTTAGAAGTCGGCTGTGCTGAGGGTATGTCGCTCCAGTGGCTAAGCGGGGGGTGGAACTCTCCCTGGACAGTGTGGTCTCAGGACCCTCGGGGTCACAGAAAGACCAGGGCTCCCAGGTATCAGAGCAGGGAAGCCGGCTGCAGAGACAGAGCAGAGCATTGGGCTCTCAGCTCAGGGTTGCCATAAACCATGATCTATGGCACAGTCGTGCCACTACTCTTCCAGCAAGGACCCAACAAGTGGCAGATCCAGGGATACTCCCCTTCCTCCCCCGGGGAGGAGCGGCGTGGAAGCACAACGCAGGGATCTGCTGGGTTTGGAGACTCCACATGGGGTCGGGTGCCAGAGATAGAAATGCTTGGTCATAGGCTGGGGGAGCACGGAGTGTGGCCGGAGACCAGGGGAGACGGGAGTGACTGACTGCTTTTCTCTGGGGCTCACTGAGGAGTGGGGCCCCAAGTTCTCTGCTCCTCTGGGGCAGAGAATAGGAGGCCGCCATTTTCATTTTCGTCCTCCAAAGCTGTACAGAAAGCTTGCAGGGAAAGAAAGTTCCGAGAGCAAACCCCAAGGGGGGTGCGGCAATTCCATCTCTGACAAAGACACTTGGTAAACACGGCAACAGGCCCCTCCCCCAGAAGTTCAGCAAGAACAGCCAGCCAAGACAAGTTTACCAATCAATGAGAATGGCAGAACTCCAGCGCTAGGGAAATACTGCACATAGAATTCATGGCCTTTTTACCATGATTCTTTAGTCTTTCAAAGTTAATTTTTTTAACTGTCTTTTTTTTTCTCTTTTTTGAATTTTTCTTTTTCCCTTTTTCAACCAACATCTTATCAATCCCTTTTTTAAAAAACATTTTTTATTTTTCATTTTTAGATCATATTCTATCCCTTCATAGTAGTTACCCTTATTTTTGGAATATATATATATATATATATATATATATATATATATATATATATATATATAAGTTGTTCTCTCTTTAAAATTTTGAGATACAGTTTCTTCTAACAGATCAAAATAAACCCTAAATCTCTACTGTATGGCTTTGTTCTAGTCTCCTGCCTGATCACATTCTCTCCCTTTTTTTTCCTTTTTTTTTTTAAATCCTCTTCTTTATTTTTTCAACCAACTTATCTTATCAATTCCTTTTATAAAATCTTTTATAATTTTCATCTTTACACTCATATTCCATCCCTTCATCATATTAACCCTTATTTTTGTAAATATATAAGTTTTTCTTTCTTTAAAATTTTGGGAGCCACTTTCTTCTAACAGACCAAAATACACCCAAAATCTAGTGTGTGGAACTGATCTATGCACCACCTGATCATATTTGATCATATTCTGTTTTTTTGTTTTGTTTTGTTTTGTTCTGTTTTTGTTTGTTTTTATCTTTTTCTTTTTTTTGTCTTTTTCTTTTTCTTTTTTTTTTTCTTTTTTCTTTCTTTCCCTTTCTTTTCCCCCAGTTTGAGGTCTTTTCTGATTTCTTTAGAGTATATTTTCTGGGGACGTTGTTACCCTGTTAGCATTTTGTTCTCTCATTCATCTATTCTCCTCTGGACAAAATGACAAGATGGAAAAAATCACCTCAAAAAAAAAAAAAAGAACAAGAGGCAGAACTGACTGCCAGGGAACTACTCAATACAGACATTAGTATGATGTCAGAACTAGAGTTCAGAATGATGATTTGAAAGATACTAGCTAGGCTTGAAAAAAGCATGGAAGTTATTAGAGAAACCCTTTCTGGAGAAATAAAAGAACTAAAATCTAACCAAGTCAAAATCTAAAAGGCTATTAATGAGGTGCAATTAAAAATGGAGACTCTAACTGCTAGGATAAATGAGGCAGAAGAGAGAATTAGTGATATAGAACACCAAATGATGGAAAATAAAGAAGCTGAGAAAAAAAAAGAGAGATAAACAACTACTGGATCACATGGGCAGAATACAGGAGATAAGCGATACCATAAGGTAAAACAACATTAGAATAATTGAGATGCCAGAAGAAGAAGAAAGAGAGAGGGGCAGAAGGTATATTGGAGCAAATTATAGCAGAGAACTTCCTTAATTTGGGGAAGGAAACAGACATCAAAATCCAGGAAGCACAGAGAAATCCCCTCAAAATCAATAAAAATAGGTCAACACCCCGACATTTAATAGTAAAACTTACAAGTCTCAGAGACAAAGAGAAAATCCTGAAAGCAGCTTGGGACAAGAGATCTGTAACCTACAAAGGTAGAAACATTAGATTAGCAACAGACCTATGCACAGAGACCTGGCAGGCCAGAAAGGACTGGCATGATATAGTCAGAACATTAAATGAGAAAAATATGGAGCCAAGAATACTTTATCCAGCTAGGCTGTCATTGAAAATAGAAGGAGAGATAAAAAGCTTCCAGGACAAACAAAAACTAAAGGAATTTGCAAACACAAAACCAGCCCTACAAGAAATCTTGAAAGGGGTCCTCTAAGCAAAGAGAGAGCCTAAAAGCAACATAGACCAGAAAGGAACACAGAGAATATACAGTAGCAGTCACCTTACAGGCAATACAATGACACTAAATTCCTATCTTCAATAGTTACCCTGAATGTAAATGGGCTAAATGCCCCATTCAAAAGAATTGGTATCAAAATGGATAAAAAAAACAAGACCAATTGATATGCTATCTTCAAGAAACTCATTTTAGAACCAAGGACACCCCCAGATTGAAAGTGAGGGGGTGGTAAACCATTTACCATGCTAATGGACACCAAAAGAAAGCTGGGGTGGCAATCCTTATATCAGACAAATTAGATTTTTTTTTTAAAGATTTTATTTATTTATTTGACAGAGAGAGACACAGCGAGAAAGGGAACACAAACAGGGGGAGAGGGAGAGGGAGAAGCAGGCTTCCCGCCAAGCAGGGAGCCTGATGCGGGGCTCGATCCCAGGACCCTGAGATCATGACCTGAGCTGAAGCAGTTGCTTAACCAACTGAGCCACACAGGCACCCAACAACTTAGATTTTAAAACAAAGACTTTAATAAGAGATGAGGAAGGACACTATATCCTACTAAAAAGGGTCTATCCAACAAGAAGATCTAACAACTGTAAATATCTATGCCCCTAATATGGGAGCAGCCCATTATATAAGCCAATTAATTAAAAAAAGCAAAGAAACACATCGACAAAAATACAATAATAGTGGGGGACTTTAACACTCCCCCTCACTGAAATGGACAGATCATCTAAGCAAAAGGTCAACAAGGAAATAAAGACTTTAAATGACACAATGGACCAAATGGACTTCACAGACCTATTCAGAACATTCCATCCCAAAGCAACGGAATACACATTCTTCTCTACTGCTCATGGAACATTCTCCAGAATAGATCACATCCTAGGTCATAAATCAGGTCTCAGCTGGTACCAAAAGATTGGGATCATTCCCTGCCTATTTTCAGACCACAATGCTTTGAAACTAGAACTCAATAACAAGAGGAAAGTCAGAAAGAACTCAAATACATGGAGGCTAAAGAGCATCCTACTGAAGAATGAATGGGTCAACCAGGAAATTTAAGAAGAATTAAAAAAAAATACATGGAAACCAATGAAAATGAAAACACAACTGTTCAAAATCTTTGGGATGCAGCAAAGGCAGTCCTAAGAGGAAAGTATATAGCAATACAAGCCTTTCTCAAGAAACAAGAAAGGTCTCAAATACACAACCTAACCCTACACCTAAAGGAGATGGAAAAAGAACAGCAAATACAGCCTAAACTCAGCAAGAGAAGAGAAATAATAAAGATCAGAGCAGAAATCAATGAAATAGAAACCAAAAGAACAGTAGAACAGATCAATGAAACTAGGAGCTGCTTCTTTGAAAGAATTAAAAAGAATTGATAAACCCCTGGCCAGACTTATCAAAAAGAAAAGAGAAAGGACCCAAATGAACAAAATCATGAACGAAAGAGGAGAGATCACAACGAACACCAAAGAAATACAAACAATTATAAGAACATATTATGAGCAACTCTATGCCACCAAATTAGAAAACCAGGGAGAAATGGATGCATTCCTAGAGATGTAACAACTACCAAAACTGAACCAGGAAGAAATAGAAAACCTGAACAGACCTATAACCACTAAGGAAATTGAAGCAGTCATCAAAAATCTCCCAACAAACCAAAGCCCAGGGCCAGATGGCTTCCCAGGGGAATTCTGCCAAACATTTAAAGAATAATGAATAACTATTCTTCTGAAACTGTTCGAAAAAATAGAAAGAGGGAAAACTTCCAATCTCATTTTATGCGGCCGCCATTACCTTGATCCCCAAACCAGACAAAGACCCCATCAAAAAGGAGAATTATAGACCAATATCCCTGATGAACATGGATGCAAAAATTCTCACCAAAATACTAGCCAATAGGATCCAACAGTACATTAAAAGGATTATTCACCATGACCAAGTGGGATTTATCCCTGGGCTGCAAGGTTGGTTCAACATCCACAAATCAATCAACGTGATACAATACATTAACAAAAGAAAGAACAAGAATCATATGATCCTCTCAATAGATGCAGAAAAAGCATTTGACAAAGTACAGCATCCTTTCTTGATCAAAACTCTTCAGAGTATAGGGATAGAGGGTACATACCTCAATATCATAAAAGCCATCTATGAAAAACCTACAGCGAATATCATTCTCAATGGGGAAAAACTGAGAGCTTTCCCCCTAAGGTCAGGAACGCGGCAGGGATGTCCACTATCACCACTGCTATTCAACATAGTATTGGAAGTCCTAGCCACAGCAATCAGACAACAAAAAGAAATCAAAGGCATCCAAATTGGCAAAGAAGAAGTCAAACTCTCACTCTTTGCAGATGATACGATACTTTATGTGGAAAACCCCAAAGACTCCACCCCAAAACTACTAGAACTCATACAGGAATTCAGTCAAGTGGCAGGATATAAAATCAATGCACAGAAGTCAGTGGCATTCCTATACACCAACAACAAGACAGAAGAAAGAGAAATTAAGGAGTCGATCTCATTTACAATTGCACCCAAAACCATCAGATACCTAGGAATAAATCTAACCAAAGAGACAAAGGATCTGTACTCAGAAAACTATAAAACACCCAAGAAAGAATTTGAAGAAAACACAAAGAAATGGAAAAGCCTTCCATGCTCATGGATTGGAAGAACAAATATTGTGAAGATGTCAATGCTACCTAGAGCAATCTACACATTCAATGCAATCCCTATTAAATACCATCCACTTTTTTCAATGAAATGGAACAAATAATCCTAAAATTCGTATGGAACCAGGAAAGACCCCGAACAGCCAGAGGAATGTTGAAAAAGAAAAGCAAAGGTGGCAGCATCACAATTCCGGACTTCCAGCTCTATTACAAAGCTGTCATCATCAAGACAGTATGTTACTGGCACAAAAACAGACACATAGATCAATGGAACAGAATAGAGAGCCCAGAAATGGACCCTCAACTCTGTGGTCAACTAATTTTTGACAAAGCAGGAAAGAATGTCCAATGGCAAAAAGACAGTCTCTTCAACAAATGGTGCTGGGCAAATTGGACAGCCATATGCAGAAGAATGAAACTGGACCATTTCCTTACACCACACACAAAAATAGACTCCAAATGGTTGAAAGACCTCAATGTGAGACAGGAGTCCATCAACATCCTAAAGGAGAACACAGGCAGCAACCTCTTCGACCTCAGCTGCAGCAACTTCTTCCTAGAAACATCGCCAAAGGCAAGGGAAGCAAAGGCAAAAATGAACTATTGGGACTTGATCGAGATAAAAATCTTTTGCACAGCAAAATAAACAGTCAACAAAACCAAAAGACAACCGACAGAATGGGAGAAGATATTTGCAAATGACATATCAGATAAAGGGCTAGTATCCAAAATCTATAAAGAACTTATCAAACTCAACACCCAAAGAACAAATTATCCAATCAAGAAATGGGCAGAAGACATGAACAGACATTTTTCCAAAGAAGATATCCAAATGGCCAACAGACTCATGAAAAATTGCTCAGCATTGCTCGGCATCAGGATAATCCAAATCCAAACCTCAATGAGATACCACCTCACACCAGTCAGAATGGCTAAAATTAACAAGTCAGGAAATTACAGATGTTGGCGGGGATGCAGAGAAAGGGGAACCCTCCTACACTGTTGTTGGGAATGCAAGCTGGTACAGCCACTCTGGCGAACAGTATGGAGGTTCTTCAAAAAGTGGAAAATAGAGCTACCATACGATCCAGCAATTGCACTACTGGGTATTTACCCCAAAGATACTAATGTAGGGATCTGAAGGGGTACGTGCACACCGATGTTTATAGCAGCAATGTCCACAATAGCCAAACTGTGGAAAGAGCCAAGATGTCCATCGACAGTTGAATGAATAAAGAAGTGGTATATATATACAATGGAATATTATGCAGCCATCAAAAGGAATGAGATCTTGCCATTTGCAACGACATGGATGGAACTGGGAGGTGTTACGCTGAGCGAAATAAGTCAATCAGAGAAAGACATGTATCATATGACCTCACTGATATGAGGCATTCTTAATCTCAGGAAACAAACTGAGGGTTGCTGGATTGGTGGGGTGTGGGAGGGATGGGGTGGCTGGGTGATAGACACTGGGGAGGGTATGTGCTATGGTGAGCTCTGTGAATTGTGCAAGACTGTTGAATCACAGACCTGTACCTCTGAAACAAATAATATAAAAAGAAGAAAAAGAAGAAGATAGCAGGCGCGAAAAATAAAAGGGGGGAGATCGGAGGGGGAGACGAACCATGAGAGACGATGGACTCTGAAAAACAAACTGAGGGTTCTAGAGGGGAGGAGGGTGGGAGGATGGGTTAGCCTGGTGATGGGTATTAAAGAGGGCACGTTCTGCATGGAGCACTGGGTGTTATACACAAACAATGAATCATGGAACACTACATCGTACACTAATGATGTAATGTATGATGATTAACATAACAATAAAAAATAAATAAAAATTTAAAAAGACAGTAACATAGAAATAGGTCTGAGTTTGTAGCTTGCTGGCTGCTCTACAACTTTCAGACTTAAGATTGCAATTTCTACTCCCTGAGTTTCTAACCTGCCGTTTACCCTACAGATTTCAAAATAAAGACTACAATACCAAAACTTGCCTGAGTTTCCAGACTGCTGGTCAGACTTCAGAATTGCAAATCCCTGCAATTTGGTGAGCCAATTCCTTAAAATAAATCTTATTCATATTTATCTCTTCTTGCTTTTGTTTCACTGAAGAAGCTTACCGATATGAAAACCAACTAGCGTGAAGGATAGCAGAAGCTGAGGTATGGAGTCAAAATGGGGATAAGGATCCAGAAAGGTAAGGAACGGGAATAACAGAAAAAGTGATTGGCTGAAACCTATATAACTTCCAGAGGTAAAATACAAGCACTTGTAGAGGCTTTTTATGTGTCCAAGGTTTGTGTGAGTCAGCCAGGTTTATATTAAAGACTCAACTTAGCAAGTCTTGAGACATGGTAGACATCCAGTACTCATTGCTGAATGAACAAAGGAATGCATTTATGAAAGAATTGATCCATCCTGTCTTTTCTTCCCTTCACAACAACTTGATAGCTAGAACTACCAGGAATCAGGACACACTGGGATAATTTTGACTCCTAGGCAAAGTAATAAACTGGGCAAACAGTTCTTTACTTCCCTCTCAGCCATATTTGAACAGTGAAATGACAAAATCATACCAAAGGAAGGTGATAGTGTTTTACCTTTAGAAGTCTATCATGTTAAGTAAGGTAGCTTTCTTAGCATGAGAATGATGTAGGTAATACATAATGGTGCCAGCTTCTTTAGCTTCCTGTTGAAACCACCATGGAAGGTATGAAAGGCCTGGGGCACTCCTTTGCTACACACATTATCCTTCTAATAACATCTGCTCACTGGGCTAGGGATCATCTCCACAAAAGAGATATTGCTGCCAATATCTCAAGAAAAACCCTGCATACTAGGCCAGCCTTGGACAAGATCCAAGAAGCTTGATTTTAACCTCTGGACATTATTTCATCTCAATGGGTTTTGCTCTTTTTCCCTAGATATATAGGGAATGCACATCTCAGAGGAGGTAGCAGACAGAATTGTAGCTTTTAAAGGGGTTTGGCACAATCATGAATGACATGGCTCTCCTAACTACAATGGACCTACTTTCAAGGTAGATATAGGGGTCAGACCTCTCTTCCATCCAGCACTGTATTCTGTTGTCAACTGTAGTTCCCATGTTATCCTTTGTTCTTTTATTCAACAAACATTTCTTGAGCCCCTTCTGTTTTCTTTTCTTTTTTTTTTTTTTTAGATTTTATTTATTTATTTGACAGAGAGAGACACAGTGAGAGAGGGAACACAAGCAGGGGGAGTGGGAGAGGGAGAAGCAGGCTCCCCGCAGAGCAGGGAGCCCAATGTGGGACTCGATCCCAGGACCCTGGGATCATGACCTGAGCCAAAGGCAGTCGCTCAACCGACTGAGCCACCCAGGCGCCCGAGCCCCTTCTGTTTTCAATGTGTTCTCAAGGGAGAGGAATTATAGGAATGAATCATATGTAAAACCTCTTCTGCTGCAAACAGAAACACAAGTTATTATGTTGCAAAGATAAGGTGATAAGATAAAAAGATATAGATTAATCAATAAGTATTTAGGTGGACAAAAAGTCAAATAATATCTAACAAGGACAATTTTCCCTAAACCTATTTAAGCATGGAATCCTTTTGTAGATGAATACTATACATGAATAAAATTCCAAAAGAGACATTATTTGGGAAATGCTGCAATCAAGCCTTTGGATTTTTTTTACCCTTGGGAGTTAGATATTTATCAATGCTTTGCAAATGATCTGACTTGGAGCACTAGACTTCTGCAAGAGGAATTCTAAGGAATTTGTATTCTCCTGTTCAATAAATTTGGTATTAAGAAAACTGCATATGGAGCACTGGGTGTTATGCACAAACAATGAATCATGGAACACTTCATTTAAAACTAATGTTGTAATGTATGGGGATTAACATAAGAATAAAAAAAAAAAAGAAAAAAAGAAAAGAAGAAAACTGCATATTTACTCTCCTCCTCTGACCCCCATTCCATTTTCCAATTCATTTTAGGCATCTCAGATTTAGAATATTAAGGGGTAACCTATTAACATGTTAGATGTTCTAAGATGTCCAACAGAAAAAATCTGATTAGGAAATATTTATTTATTTATTTTTTTTTTTAAAGATTTTATTTATTTATTTGAGAGAGAGAGAATGAGAGACAGAGAGCATGAGAGGGAGGAGGGTCAGAGGGAGAAGCAGACTCCCTGCCGAGCAGGGAGCCCGATGTGGGACTCGATCCCGGGAGTCCAGGATCATGACCTGAGCCGAAGGCAGTCGCTTAACCAACTGAGCCACCCAGGCACCCTGATTAGGAAATATTTAAATAGGAGACTCAGGATGACTTCATGGTAACAACTCAGATGAGCTTTAAGAAGACAGAAAGGATTGCTATTGATAACAAGGATTTCTTTGGGCAGAGTCTCTACTCCTGGCCTGTCATACTCTTTGGCACCTTATATCTCTTGGAACTGACATGCCTCTGTATATCTCCTTTTCTTTGGGTGAAGGACTTGAGGAGAGGTAGTCCCTTTCCTCCTCAATTGAAGCACTATTATGCAATTCCATTGCTGAGGTCTCTTGGAGATGAATTCAAAGTTTTGAGTGTTACTACCTGAGAATTATCAATGCTTCTTTTGGCACTGCCAATTATGTCCCCAAGCAGCAACATCTCAGGATTGCATAGTAAGACCTCAACCTGAGCTGAGCAATGGTGTGTTTTCTGCTGATGGAGTTCCTAAATGTGGGGGGGAGGGATGGTGTTCATTCAAGTGGAGTTTTTGGCTCCAGAAAATGAGTGAAATCATGAGTAGTATTCTTGAGCATGAAACCAAAAAGAAGATTGCAAGGAATCTGACAGGTGGAAAGTCATCTAGTAGAGCAGATGATAGAGAAGGGAGGTTATATATGCCCAACTACTGGTATGGTTTTAAGTTGCCTTTCATCTTGAGAAATAAAAAGGGAGGAGGAGAGAAAAATAAAAAATGAGAGAAAGGAAAGAAGATTAAAAATTTGACTTCCTTGGGTGCCTGGGTGGCTCAGTCATTAAGAGTCTGCCTTTGGCTCAAGTCATGGTCCCAGGGTCCTAGGATCGAGTCCCACATCAGGCTCCCTGCTTGGTGGGAAGCCTGCTTCTCCCTCTCCCACTCCCCCACTTGTGTTCCCTCTCTCGCTGTGTCTCTCTCTGTCAAATAAATAAAATCTTTAAAAATAAATAAATAAAAATTTGACTTCCTCATTTGTTCACCCATTCCAGGATTGGGCAATTTTGAATGCCTGGGTTTGAGATATCTATCTTCTCTCCATTGCTTACTTTTGCATACCTTCACTCTGATCACTATGTGCATGCCCACACATACACACCTCACTTATAATCTGACTTTAACCTAAGATGCTACAAAATTCCCTCTCCACAGATAACTTTATAAATATATCCCCCATTTGTTATCTAACTCAGCTCTTTGCCTTTAAGCAGGATATTTGGCCCTTGCATCACAAAGCCAGCATTCCAAAAGAAGTAGCCAATCCCCGTTTCTGGCCAATCCCCATTTCTGTTATTAGTAGAAAGTATTAAATCACTTTTAGCTTTTTTAAAAAGCTGATTCAGTAATAAGTCAGTTATTTTTAGTTCATGATTTAGTCTAATCAGTTTCCTCCAACTTTCTTTCTCCCCCAGAATCTCCTTTAACCTTACCCAGATTTTTAAACAGCTTTGCCAACAGCCCAGGGATGATGCTGGAGAGGGACAGTTTATTTCTTGGTTTTATCTCTTCTCGGTCATTGATGATGCCCTGGCTCAGCATGTGTTTTACCCCTGGGGATGCCCAAATGTATCCTTCAGAAGTTAGTGACTGAGCAGGTTGCAGATGTTCATTCAATACTCACTCAATTCTCTGATGTTGGCAATCTTTTGTAAATTGCAGCTGTGTCCTCCTTCAGTCTCCAGCTTGGGTAGTGTACTCATACATTCTGATGTGGAGTCTTCCCTGGCACAGTCAAAGGAATCCCCAGACACTATCACAGGCTGTCTCTCAACAAAGTTCTATGCTCCTGGGTACAATGAACCTCTCTGTGTCTCTTATTAACCTAAGGAAAATAAAAGATGCTAATCTTAGGTCTCTCTGATGCCAAAATTTGCCTGCCACCATCTCTATTGATCTCTATCATGACTAGGGCAGTGTTGTGGGAAATATTTGCCAACTTCAGCTCTTAAAAAATAAGGAAACAATCAAAAAACAAAACTCAAAACATTCCATAAGGGAAGCAGGATACCAGTCTCCCTACTCCAGCAGTACCCAAACTTCTGGAATGTCTTTTATTCTCAGTATCTTCTATTTGTACAGAAAAGTGGTATTAGGCAAGAAACATTCCTTGGTGGCTTCCTTTCTTCTTATACTGTTTGCACTTTCACCTCTGCAGCTGAGAGGATTTATTAGTAGAGGTGGGGACAAAATAATGTTACCCTGCTGGTATCTCTGAGCAAATCACTTCCGATTCACATCATGATGTCTTTTAAACTTAGAAGCTTGGAATGTAGCTTCTCTGTGGGGGCTGTCTCTACTGTGAAGATGCTCCTTTATCTGCCAAGTGGGCAGGGGTTTGAATATGGTGAGTCAGGCTAAAGTAGCATGGCAGTGTATCACTTGAAATATTATTTTGCCTATGTGTACAACTATATAACTCAGAGATCCTAATTTCTCCAGGCTTCAAGGACCCTCCCTTTAATATACAAATCATAGGGAACTAAGTCATGTAGCTGCAGCTTTTATCATGTTTCTATCCCTCTGTATTTATGAGCACTTCCCAGGAAATTCATCCATTTGTCACAAGAATTTTCCATTTTGCAGACAATTCTTACTCTGAACTACTACCATTTTCCTGCAGGTTTCTTCTGCCATCTTCCCCAAATGCTGAAATATAATGGAAAGAGTTCCTTCCCTTATTTTCCAAAGACATATCTAAAACCAGGTAATAATACTTTACAACTCAGAATTACAAAGCAGAAAGATCATGTTCCGCTGAATACTACACATCAGTGTTCCTACGCTCCCCAGGCCATGCTCCTCCATGTAGTTATTCCATTAACTATGTCTCTCCCTAGTCTACACCATACAATCTCTACATTGCAGATGCCAGTCTACTCTACAAGCTGAGTCAGAAATGTGTAATGACAGATGATATTTCTTTCCCACACACATAAATTCAAAGTGGCTCTTCTTTAGGTAGTAATTCAGGGATCCAAACTCTTCTACCTTGAGACTCTGCCATCTTCATCATATGCCTTCCAAGGATATTGTGCTCATCTGCATTGAGCCAAAGAAAGGGGTAAAAGCACAGAGGATCCAATTTGTGAGTTCTTTACACATCAAGCCTGAAACATAACTTTCTTTCATCTTCCTTTGGCTAGAACTCAGTCACACAGCCACACCTACCTACAAGGAAATCTGGGAGACTTAACCTAAGTATATGTTCAGGAAGAAAAGGAAGTAGACTTGGTGAGCAAGGAATCAGTTTCAAAGAAAAAAAAATTAGCCCATCTTGTCTCCAGTAGGCAGTGACTATCAAGCAACACAGTTTAGAGACAACAGCTCTCCTCACAGCTAAGAAAAGGTTTTACCTGATTATACTCATCATGTATTCCAGAATAAGAGCTTGGCTTTACATTTGAAACCTGAAAGCCCAATAGAGTAAACAAATAAACAAAAAAAATAAATAAACAAATAAAAAAAAACTTCTCCCCCAGGGGGAATTTTTTTCTTCTCTCTAGAATACTAGAAATATACATGTTTTCAGCAATATTGGTATCCAGTTTCAAATAATATCATTACAATTATGTCTATGCATAGATATGTTTACCTTTTCACTATTTATAGTTAGAGGGCAATGACTTCTATTTTCTTCTGTGGCTGAAAGTAGCTTCTCCTTTCCCTTATAAATAGGTCTTTTAGAACTACAAGCTTAGTTTTCTGAAACTGGGATGCAGGAATAAAAGTAAGACAAGGGTCATAATGCTCTTTGACTAGGGAGTAACTTTAAGACATTTATATGTGCTTAGAACATAAAGTTAGCACAATCATTTATAATGAGAAAATCATCCCTGAACGGATATATACATTACAACTTAGATGACTACATTCAATTTTCTACAACAAACATATTCTAACAAATACATTTTCCTCTAACAACTTAAAGAGAGTAAATACAATATCCAATAACAAATATAAAAAGCATTTTTGCAGTAATTGTAGCCTCAAGGTTAAGGATTATATTCTATAAGAAATAATAAAACATTTACTTAAAGAGCAGAATGTTACAGGAGAGTGTCTGGTCATACTTGGCAAACAAACTGGCTATAAACTCAATCTCATATTGTCAAGATATAGGTGATGTTTATATGTGCCTCCATCAGGATATTCATACACCCAGTTCTTTGCATTCTCAAAGGTATGTGCATCATCCATCTTCTTATCTCCTAAAAATTTATTTCTAATTACAATTGACTTGTGGTTAATAGTTTCAATGCAAAATATTTTTTTAAATTGCTGAATGCAAAATTGAGAGCCTATAATTTTCTGCTAGTATACTTCCTTTTTAGAAAAGATCTCTAAGATATAGTCACTGCAATTATTGAACAATATGCTGCAGACCTGCTGAAAACCCAAAGTGAAGCTATTTCCTTGATCTATCTTTATGTTTACTCAATATGTGTATTATCTATGCTCAAAGTATGTGTATGTACAGATACATGTGAGTGCATGTGTGTATGTGTGTGAGATTCATCAACTAGTCAGGATTCTTCACTGCAAACAAAGAAATTGACTTTGGGTAGCATAAGCAAAAAGAATTTGTGGGGAGGTTTTATCTGGCTCATAAACAGATGAAAAGTCTGGAGAACCAAACTTACAAATAGGAAAAAATCAAGGGAAGAAGATTGCAGTCCTCATAATATGCAAAAACATACTATAAGAAAAGTTTGATTAGGACAGCACACCCACTACTGCCGGTTGCCACTACTGGTATTTCTTCTCTTGCCAGCATGGAGCATTAGCCATAATCTCTGAATGAACCTTGTTTCCTGCTTGACTTAGTTTGGATTACCTACCTACACTCAAACTTCTAAGTTTCAGAGAAACCCACTGTCTAAGCTTTTTGGTTCCTGGGTGCTGAAAGGCAAATTCCTACTACTGTATAAGACTCACCTGATGGTGGATTCTCCAAACCTAGGAAGAAGTTTAAATGTGAGTTGTCAAAGCAAAGGCAGTTTGTGTCCACTGTAATGAATTGTAATGAGGAGTGGACTCCATTTTTTTTTTTTTAAATTTGGATATACTTGATGCTATTACATTAGTTTCAGGTGTACAACACAGTGATTCACCTTCTCTGTCTTATCCTATGCTCACCACAAATGTAGCCACCATTTGTCACGATACAACACTATTACAATACCATTGACTATATTCCATATGCTGTGTCTTTTATTCCCATGACTTATTTGTTCTAGAACTGGAAGCCTCTATCCCCCACTCCTCTTCACCCATTTTGCCCCTCTCCCTACCTTTTTCCTCTGACAACCATCAGTTTGTTCTCTATATTCATAGGTCTAATTCTGCTTTTTATTTTTTTGTGTGTTTATTTTTTGGTTATGCTTTTTAGATTCCACATATAAATAAAAACTATATGATATTTGTCTCTGTCTTATTTCACTTAGCATAATACTCTCTAGGTCCATTCATGTTGTTGCAAATGGCAAGATCTCATCTATTTTAAGGCTGAGTAATATTCCATCACATAAAAATTTATATTATATTATATTGTATTATATTATATTTTATATTTTATACACACATACACATACCAGTTTTTTATCCATCCATCTATCAATGGACACTTGGGCTGATTCCATATCTTAGCTATTGTAAATAATGCTGCAATAAATATAGGGATGCATACATCTTTTCAAATTAGTGTTTTCATTTTCTTTGGGTAATACCCAGTAGTGGAATTACTGGATCATATGGTATTTCTATTTTTAACTTTTTGATGAACCTCCATATTGTTTTCCATAGCAGCTGCACCAATTTCCATTCTCACCAACAGAGTGCAAGAGTTCCTTTTTCTACATTTAAAATATATACTGTCACATTTTACATATTTTTATTAATAATTTTCTTTGTTTTGTTTTAAGGTGATTTTATTTTGTTTATTTTTTTGTAGATGTTAGAAGCTCTTTTTTTATTTTAATTGCAGTATAGTTAACATATAGGGTCATATTAGTTTCAGGTGTACAATATAGTTATTCAACAATTCCATACATCACCCAGTGCTTATCACAAGTGCACTCCGTAATCCCCATCACCAATTTCCCCCATCCCCCCACCCACCTTCCCTTTGGTAACCATCAATTTGTTCTCAGTAGTTAAGAGTCTATTTCTTATCTTGTCTCTCTCTCTCTATCTCTTTTTCCTCACTTATTTGTTTTGTTTCTTAAATTCCACATATGAGTGAAATCATAGAATATTTGTCTTTCTCTGACTGACTTATTTCTACTTAGCATTATAATCTACCTCCATCAATGTCATTGCAAATGGCAAGGTTTCATCCTTGCTATGGCAGAATAATATTCCATCGTACCACTTCTTTTTTATCCATTAATCTATCAATGGGCATTTGGGCTGTTTCCATAATTTGGCTATTGAAAATACTGTTGCTGTAAAGATAGGGGTGCATGTACCCCTATGAATTAGTGTTTTTGTATTTTCTGGATAAATAAGCAGTAGCACAATTACTGGACCTACTGGTTCTATTTTTAATTTTTTGAGGAAACTCCATACTGTTTTCCATAGTGGATGCAACAGTTTACATTCCCACCAATAGTGCAAGAGGGTTCCTTTTTTTCCACATCCTTACCAACAATTGTTCATTCATAATTTTCTTATGTGTAGTTATGGCCTTTTTTCCCACTCAAAGATATCCCTTTATCAATTCTAATTAGGCCAGCTTAGTGATGATAAATTCCTTTAACTTCTGTTTGTGTGGGAAATTCTTCATCTCTCCTTCAATTCCAAGTGATAATCTTACTCGGTAGAATATTCTTGGTTGTAGGTTTTTTCCTTTCAACAATATGAATGTATCATGCCACTTTCTTCTGACCTGCAAAGTTTCTCCTGAAAAATCAGCTGAGAACCTTATGGGGTTTCTCTTGTACTGCTTTTAAATTCTCTCCTTATCTTTAATCTTTGACATTTTAATTATTATGTTTCATGTCATAGACGTTTTTTGGGGGTCCACTGTACTTGGAACTCTCTGTTTCCTGAAACTAGATGTCTATTTCTTTTCCTAGGTTATGGAAGTTCTCAGCTATTATTTCTTCAAATAAGTTTTCTGCCCCTTTTTCTCTCTCTTCTCCATGTGGAAACCCTATAGTGTGTGAATGTTTGTTTGTTTGATGTTATCCAAGAGATCCCTTTCTATTACCCTGTCTTCTGGATAACTAATCCATTTTCTTCATTCACTAATCTGTTGATTCCCACTAGTGTATTTTTCATTTCAGTTATTGTATTCTTCAAACTATATTGGATTTTTTCTATTTTCCATCTCTTAGTTAAAGGTCTCACTGAGTACATCCACTGTTCTTTCCAGCATGTGAGCACTTTTACCATCATTACTTTAAACTCTTTATCAGGCATATTGCTTATCTCTATCTCAGTTCTTTTTCTGGGGTTTTGTCTTGTTCTTTCTTTTGGAGCATATTCCTCTCTCTCCCCATTTTTCTTAATGCGTTTGTTTCTATGAAACAAGTGAAACAACTACTTCTCCTAGACTTAAAGGAATGATCTTGTGCAGTTGTCATTTGTGCAGCCTAAGTATCCTTGGTGCCTTTTACTGGCAGACTGGAACTGTGGCTGGCATGGGCTGGGGGTCAGGGGCTATGAGGGGCTGCCCTGGTGGGATGGCTGAAGCTTGGATAGGCATGAGCCTGTGTGGTCTTAAGGTTCTCTCTGCAGAAAGTGCCCTGCTAGGACAACTAAATCTGAAGTGGGTGCAAGCTGGGGAGTTCCAGACTCTCTGCCAGAGGGTGTCTGGTATAGCAGCTGAGGCAGACAGGGTGTGGGCAGGGGCATCCTGGGGAGCTGTGTGCAGGGAGCACCCTGACAGGACAGCTGCAGCTAAAGTGGGCATGGCCAGGAGTGTTTCCAGGGTTCTCCATATAGAGCGTACCCTGGAAGGACAGCTAAAGCTGTAGTGGGCATAGGCTGGTGCAATCCTTGGGCTCTCTGTGCAAAGGGTGCCCTGGTAAGACAGCTGAAGGTGGTGTGGGTGCAAGCTGAGGTGTCCCAGAGCTCTTCATACTAAGGGTGTTCTGACAGGGAAACTGAAGCAGAAGTAAGTACAAGCCAGGGCATTCCAGGATGCTCAGCGCAGGGGGTGCCCTGGCAGGACTGCTTGAGCTAAAGTGGGTGTCACCCAGGAGGTCCCAGAGCACTCCTCACTGGGGCCCCCCTTGCAAGCTGTCTGAAGCTGAAGTGGTATGGGCCTGCAGTGTTCTGGGGTGCTTTGTGCCTGTACTGCCTTGGCACAGACACCGTAACTGTAGTGTGCACTGGCGGGGGTGCCCTGGTGTATACTGCCGTGGGGCCTCCTTGGTGATACAGCTTGGGTAGTGTGGGTTATAGGCCCTGGGCTCACGGAAGCAGCAGGCTGGTTAGGGTTCCAGGACCCTACTCCTGTCATATTATCAAGGTGGAGGGGTAGCATAAACTGAGGTTTTCACCAGCCCCTCTGACCCAGAGAGAGTTCCAGCAAGACCCATCCCACACCCCCCTGCCCCACAACCTACCCCCCCCCCGCACCTCCCGCCACCAACCCAGTCATTCAGCAGAGTTACAGGGCCAGCTTTTTTTTTTTTTTAATAAGGTTAGTTGCTTTTATAAATCACAGCTTTTTTTCCTATGTCGCAGTGTTTCTGGGGCTGGTATGGGCTAGGGACCTGGTGCTTGCTGAGGTGACAGCTGGCTATGGTGTCTGGACCTGATCCTATCTTCCCTCTCCAAGGCAGAAGGGGAGTATAAACTGTGGTATTAGCTAGTCCCTTGGATCCAGGGAGAGTTCCAGCAGTTCTTCCACCATTTGGTAGAGTTCTAGGGCTGGATTTTCTATAAACTAGTTGCTCTTTTAAATTGTGACCTTCCTTGTGCCCTAGCATAGAGGAATCAGTTCATGGTCTTTCAGTACTATCCCTTCCCACTGCAGTTAATAGTTTTTGGGTTGGGGGTTCCCTTAAAATTACCGTGTCTCTGCTTCTCTTGCCACTCTTTCTGTCTTTTGTTGTGCAGAAACTATTCAGTCAGTCCTCAGTTCTTCAGGAGGAACTGGTCTATGAATAGCTATAAAATTGGTGTGTCCATGGAAGTGAGTTCAGGGCCATCCTAGATCAGAACCTTGACTCCATTTTTGGATGTCTGATTTCTGACAGCTTTTAAGCCTCTTTTCACCTTCTCCCTTTTGTGCCTCACATCTGGACAAACAGATAAGAAATCTTGGATACTTCTTCCTTTGGTGCCAGCAGGAGATTAGAACCACACAGCCCCTGCCATGTGGGAATTCTCACTCCAGACCATCTCCTAAACACAGTAAAAATCCAGGCCTATCTCCTTTCCTTGCCCTCTCAAGCCATTTCAGACCTGCTTGAGAGGAATGCCCTCCTCTTCCAGTGACTTCAGTTATGTTAGTAATAAACCTTGTCATAACTCCTTGGTGTATGGTTGTATCAGTCATGACATCTCAACCCAACCTAGGTGAGGGTCCATCTGCCTCTACAGGTGACCATAATACGGACTCCAAAAATGGTAAATAAAAAAAAATGAATCCTTAAAATACTGGTTAATATTTTTACAAGATTTCTTTATGTAATAAGCATCCCAAGTGCATTGAAAGAGCAACTATAATTCAAACAGATTTCTCAAAATTTAGCTCTTTTTATAATGCAAGGAGAGACAGCCCTTATTACTTTAAAGATGAAAATATTCCAATATTCCTTTGCCTGATGGCTAGATCTGAACTTTTTTGGGACTATGGACAAAATAGACATGTTTTCCTGAATGAATAGGAATGAGCTTTTCCATGTGGACGGTGACTTAATATGTATTCTTAGAGAAGTTGATTTAATAGAGCATGTGAAGATGAAAGGAACCATGAGTGAACATCTAGGCTACCCATTCTTAACTTGGCTCCCCTTCCAGCATCCATGACTAATCTAACATCTTTGACCAAGTGGCGAATCACCTTCCACTAGAATATTTCCAGTAAAGGTTAGTTCTTCTTCGGACAACTCTGATTTATAGAAAATCCTTTCATCTATTACTCCACCTTGACCCCCTAGCTCTATTCATTGTGACTGCCTAGAGCCATCTGATACATCAGAAGCCCCACTTTGATTTACCCAGTTTCTGATCTGTTCACCTATGCCCTCTCTTTCACCTAGACATATCAACTGAACACTCACATCGACATCCATACTACCCATTAACCAAAGACATCACAAGAAAATACAGAAGACCAAATGATGAATTTCTTTTTTGCAATGATGAGCTGTCCATGTGTGCTCTTTTATTTTAGTAATTGTGATGAAGGAAAGCCCTTTATGTGCTGCTCAGAAATGATGGTTGATTTATGCTCCAGCACCAGTAGGCATATTGAGTATATTACATCCTGCTTTTACTGGCAAGGAAAACCCGTTTACTTGCTCATGCTATAATAATACAGCCTTCTTTCTTAGTTTATGCTGACAGAAGCAGGCTGAATGCACCTTGGGTCCTAAAGCACCCTACTTATAGCCCCACTGCCAAATAAGCTCTATTTATTACAATGCTGGATTCGCAGGTTATCATTCTGTGTCTGAGAAGACAGGTACAGATGTATGTAAGGGGCTTTCCTGGCTGAGACAAGAGAGGGAAATCTTGGGCTGTCTAGTCCTTGGCTACCTTCCAAGGATAGGTTGGAAAATATTTTTGGAGGTTAAACAAAAGTCCTATGTACTACAGAAATAATCTGACACTGAATCGAAGCACCGAGACTAGGTAGGCTGTGGGTCCACCCAAAGGAGTTTTCACAGGTCAAGGGCTCCTAGTTTTATTACAGACCCTATCTTAACATAAAAACTTGATTTTTATTACAGGTGCACTTCTGAATAAAATGTTTTGTTTTTTGTTTGTTTGTTTGTTTGTTTAAGAACAACCATGATTTGCTATTTCCTTGAATTTATTTGATTTCTCTAAGGAGACATCATTTTGAAAGCTTGCAGAAAATTCATCTTGCAGAAACCTTTTATTTTTGTATATCTTCCAGTGATTTGGTTGGAGAGAGGGAGAGCTTGAATGAAAAGTCCTAAGAAATATTTACTGGGTTTCTAAAAACCCAAGAGAGGTTCAAAAAGAAAGAAAACAATTTAAAAAGTATCATCCAGATGCAAACTGGAAAAAAGCCTGTGTATATACTAGTCTGTTAGACACATAGAGGAGAATTGGCAGAGATTGAGAACCCTGTGCCATGGGAGGCAGTAGGGAGAAGAAATACCCTTTATCTGGGCTCAGTGAAGTCCCATGACTCGTCTGGCTATAAGAACTAATCCAACATTCTGGCCTTCAAAACTTTGTCTTCACTTACTTCCTCTATTAAAATTCCCTCTTCCTAGATTTTATCTATTAAAATACTGTCCATTTTTCAAGTATCACAGCAATACTGGGAAAGAGAGTATTTGCACAAGATGGACATGTTCAATTAAGAGATTCAAATCTGAGTTGGATGTTCAGTATGACAAGGCAAACCTTTCTTTATTATTATTATTTTTATTTGAGTAAAAATATATTTATTTTTTTATTTAAGCATATGACACTCAATGTTAAATTAGTTTTAGGTACACATAATGATTCAACAACTCTATACATTATGCTATCTTCACAAGTGTAGCTATCATCTATCACCATACAATGCTATTACAATACCATTGACTATATTCTCTCTTTTGTACCTTTTATTTCCCTGACTTACCTAACTTATTTATTCTGTAACTGGAAGCCTGTATCTCCCGCTACTCTTCACCCATTGTGCCCAACCCCTCAGGTTCCTCCCCTTTGGCAGCCATCAGTTTGTTTTTCGTATTTATAGGTCTAATTTTGCTGTTTATTTAGTCATTTATTTTGTTTTAATGGGATCCACATATAAGTGAAATCATATGGTACTTGTCTTTCTCTGATTTATTTCATTTAGCATAAGACTATCTGGATTTATCCATGTTGCTGCAAATGGCAAGATCTCATCCTTTTTTATGACTGCATAAAATTCCATTGTACTTATATACCATATCTTCTTTATCCATTTATCTATCCAGGGAAACTTGGGTTGTTTCCATATCTTAGCTACTATAAATAATGCTACAAAAATATAGGGGTCCATATACTTTTCTGAATTAGAGTTTTCATTTTCTTTGTGTTAATACCCAGTATTGGAATTGTTGGGTCATCTGGTATTCTTATTTTTAATTTTTTGACAAAACTCCATACAATTTTTCCACAGTGGTAGTATAAATTTGTATCCCACCAACAGTGCATGAGGGTTCCTTTTAGTCCATAGCCTCACCAACACTTGTTATTGCTTGTCTTTTTGATACTGACCATTCTGACTGGTGTAAGGTGATATTTCATTATGGTTTTCATTTGCATTTCTTTGATGATCAGTGATGTTGAGCATCTTTTCACATGACAGTTGACCATCTGTCTTCTCTGGAAAAATCTGTTCAGATCTTCTGCCCATTGTTTAATTTGATTGTGTATGTGAGTTTGTGTGTTTTGGTGTTGAGTAATAGACATTCCTTATATATTTACCAAATATATTATTTGCAAATGTCTGCTCCCATTTAGAAGGTTGCCTTTTTGCTTTGTTCATGGTTTCCTTTTCTGTGCAAAAGCTTTGTATTTTGATGTGGTCCCGAAAGTTTATTTTTGCTTTTGTTTCCCTTGCTTCAGGAAACTATCTAGAAAAATGTTCTAAAGCTGATGCCAAAAGAAATTGCTTCCTGTATTCTCTTTTAGGAATTTTAAGGGCTTACGTCTCACATTTAGGTTTTTAGCCCATTTTGCGTTTATTTTTGTGTATGGTGTAAGAAAGTGGTCCAGTTTTATTCTTTTGCATGTAGCTATTCAGTTTTCCCAGCACCATTTATTGAAGAACCTGTCTTTTCCTCGTTGTATGTTCTTGCCTCCTTTGTTGTAGACTAATTGACTGTATAAATGTGGGTTTATTTCAGGGATACCTATTCTGTTCTACTAATCTGTCTATTTTTGTGCCAGCACCATACTGTTTTGATTACTATATCTTTGTAGTATATCTTGAAATTCAGAATTGTGATATCTTCAGTTTTGTTCTTTCTCAAGATTGCTTTGGCTTTTGGGTTTTTTGTGGTTCTATACAAATTTTAGTGTTATTTGTTCTAGTTCTGAGAAACACTGTTGGTATTTTGATGGGTATTGCATTAAATCTGTAGATTGCTTTGGGTAGTATGAAAATTTTAACAATATTAATTTCTCCAATTCATGAGCATGGAATGTTTCCATCTGTTTGCATCACCTTCAATTTCTTTCATCAGTGTTTGATAGTTTTCAGAGTACAGGTCTTTAACTCCTTGGTTGAATTTATTCTTAAATATTTTATTCTTTTTGGTGCAATTATAAATGGAATTATTTTAATTTCTCTTTCTGCTACTTTGTTATTACTATATAGAAACATGACCGATTTCTGGGTATTAATTTTGTATCCTGCAACTTTATTGAATTCATTTATTACTTCTAATAGCTTTTTTGGTCGAGTCCTCAGGGTTTTCTATGTATAGTATCATGTCATGTGCAAATAGTGACAGTTTAACTTCTTCCTTTAAAGTCCCCTGATATTATTATATTACCATTGATTTCTCTCTTATGTCCATTAATATTTGCTTTATGTATTTAGGTGCTCCCATATTGGCTGCATAGATATTTAAAATGGTTATAGCCTTTTGTTAGATTGTTTTCTTTATCATTATGTAATTCCCTTCTTTTTCTCTTATTACAGTCCTCATTTTAATGTATATTTTGTCTGATATAAATATAGCTACCCTGTTTTATTTTTCACTTGCATTTGCATGATAGATGTTTTTCCCTCTCTTCATTTTTAGTCTCTGGGTGTCTTTAAGTCTGAAGTGAGTCTCTTATAGGCAGTATATAGATGGGTTTTGATTTTTTTTATTAAGTTCAATTAGCCAACATATAGTACATCATTAGTTTTTGATGTAGTGTCCAATGATTCATTAGTTGCATATAACACCCAGTGCTCATCACATCACATGGCCTCCTTAATACTCATCACCCAGTTACCCCATTCCCTCATTCCCCTCCCTTCTGCAACCCTCAGTCCAGAGTCTCTCATGGTTTGTCTCCCTCTCTGATTTATTCCCATTCAGTTTTCCCTCCCTTCCCCTATGGTCCTCTGCGTTCTTCCTTATATTCCACATATGAGTGAAACCATATGGTAATTGTCTTTCTCTGCTTATTTCACTTAGCATAATACCCCCCAGTTCCAACCATGTCAGTGCAAATGGTAGGTATTCATCAGGTTTTTGTTTTTTTAGGCATTTTGCCATCCTATGTCTTTTGATCATAACACTAAACCATTTACATTTAAAGTAATTATTTTTTAAAAGATTTTATTTATTTACTTGACAGGGAGAGAAAGAGAGAGATAGCGTAAGCAAGGGGAGCAGCAGACAGGGGGAGAGGGAGAAGCAGGCTCCCCACTGAGCAGAGAACCCAACATGGGGCTAGATCCCAGGACTCTGGGCCAAAGGCAGATGCTTAACTGACTGAGCCCCCCAGGTGCCCCTAAATTAATTATTGATAGGTATGTACTTATTGTAATTTTGTTAAATGTTATCTGGTTGTTTTTGTAGTTCTCCTCTCTTCCCTTCTGTGCTTTCTCTCTTTCTTTGTGTTTGAGGAGTTTCTGTAGTGTTATGTTTGACTTTCTTTCTCTTTACCTTTTGTGTATCTCTTGTAGGGTTTGTTACTACAATGAAATTCATATATACCATCCTAAGTATACAGCAATCTATATTAAGGTGACAGTTATTAAGTTTGAACACATTCTAAAAAAGTACTTTTTTTACTTCCTCCTCTATGTTTTATGTGTATGTTGTCATATTTTACAACTCTTTATTCATAATATTCTTTTTTTAAAGATTTTTATTTATTTATTCATGAGATAGAGTGAGAGAGAGAGAGAGGCAGAGGCAGAGGGAGAAGCAGGCTCCTTCCTGAGCAGGGAGCCCAACACAGGACTCAATCTCAGGACTCCGGGATCATGACCTGAGCTGAAGGCAGACACTTAATCATCTGAGCCACCCAGGAGCCCATATTCATAATATTCTTATGTGTAATTTTCCACTTAATGAAGTCCCATTAACATTTCTTATTAGGCTGATTTAGTGGTGATAAACTCCTTTAATTTTTGTTTGTGTGGGAAATTCTATATTTCTACTTTAATTCTAAATGATAATCTTGCTGGGTAGAATATTCTTTGTTGTAGGTTTTTAACCTTTCAGCACTTTAAAATATTATGCAACTTTCTTCTGGCTTGCAAAGTTTCTGCTGAAAAATCAGCTGAAAACCTTATAGAGTTTTCCTTGTACATAACCTTTTGCTCTTCTCTTGCTGCTTTTAAATTCTCTCATCTTTAACCTTTGGCATTTTAATTATTATGTTTCATGGTGTGGACTTTTTTTGGGGTCCATTGTGTTTGGAACTCTCTGCTCTTCCTGAAACTGGATGTTTATTTCCTTCTCTAGGTTAGGGAAGTTCTCAGCTATTATTTCTTCAAATAAGTTTTCTCCCCTTTCTCTCTCTCTTTTTGTGAGACCCCTATAATGTGAATGTTTGTTTGCTTGGTGTTGTCCAAGAGATCCCTTAATGTATCATTATTTTTAAAATTCTGTTTAGAAAAAAAATCTGTTTACTGTTAAGCTTGGGTTGTTGAGCTTTCCATTAATCCTATCTTCTGGATTGCTCATCTGTTCTGCATTTACTAATCTATTGATTCCCTGTAATGTATTTTTCATTTCAATCATTATATTCTTAAGCTCTGGTTCTTTTTAAATTTTCTATCTCTTTGTTGAAGTTCTCAGTGAGTTCTCCCACTCTTCTATCAAGCCCATTGAACATCTTTATAATTATTACTTTAAATTCTTTATCAGGCATATTGCTTATCTCCTTTTCATTTAGTTCTATATCTGAGGTTTATCTTAATTTTCTTTGGAAAATTCCTTATTTCTTATTCCTTATTCCTCTGTCCCTCCATTTTGCTTGCCTTTCCATTTTTGTTTCTATGGATTAGGCTGGACAGCTATTTCTCTAAACTTAAAGAAGTAGTGTTGTGTATGGTCATCCCTTTTGTAAACTGGATGTGCTTTGTGACTTTTGTTGGCTGGCTGGAACTTTGACTGTTATGAGTTGTGAGTCATGGGGCACCCCATGGTGGAGTTGCCCTGGTGGGATGGCCAGAGTTTAAGTGGGAATACGCTGGTACAGTCTTAAGACTCTCTATGCAGAGGCTGTCCTGGCAGGACAGCTGCAGCTAAAGTGGAACAGGTTGAGTGGTCTCGTGACTCTCCACATAGTAGGTGCCCTGGCAGGACATTAAAGCTGACATTGATGCAGACTGTTGTACTCCCTGGGCTCTCCACATTGTCGGTACCTGGCAGGATGCCCTAAAGCTAAAGTGGGTGGGTGCAGGCTTGGGTTGTTCCCTTTGTTCTACATGCAGAGAACACTGCAGGAGAGCGGAAACTGAAGTGGGTGTAAGCTGGGATGTTCCAGGCCTCTCCATGCAGGGGATGCCCTGGCAGGGCAGCTGTAGCTGAAGTGGGTGCAAGCCAGTGTAGTCTCTGGGTTTTCTATGCAGAAGTTTCTCTGGCAGAACAGCTGAAGCTGAAGTCAGTGTAAGTGGAGGTGGGGGGAATCCCAGGGGTAGATATACAGAGGACACCTTGGCAGGATTCCTAAGGCTGAAGTGGGTTTAAAACAAGGTGTTCCAAAACTTTTCCCATAAAGGGTACCCTGACAGGGTGGATAGAGTCAAAGTTGCATTTGGACTGGAGGGTCCTAGGGAGATTCATGCAGAAAGTGCTCTAGTGGGACAGCTAAAGCTAAAGTAGGCTTGGGCTGGTGTGGTCCCTCTGCTCTCAGTACAAATGGTGTCTGGGCAAAACCATGGATGCAAGCTAGGGTGTCTTGGGACTCTTTACACTCAGAGTGCCCTATGGGGCCACTGAAGCTGGAGTGGGTACAAGCCAGGGTGTCCCGGGGTGCCCCATGCTGGGGATGACCTGGTGGCTAGAACCAATGCAGACACAAGCCAGGGGTTCCTGGACAAGATAAACATTTCTGACTTCACGTTGTGCATTCCCGGTTCCATACCATAACTTATTTAAGCCTCTCTGAAAGTTTTTCTCACCTTCAGCCCTAAATTAGTTATCTTAGTTCTCTTATTACATAAAAAGTACCTTTAAGGGAAATACTGCATTAACTCATCATTGCAGCCTTAGCTGAGCTAAAAGTCTGATAAATAGGACTTGCTCAATTGATATCTACTGTCAAATTCAATGCAATTTTTAAAAAACATCTTCAGGGGAAGTTAAAAATGCTATCAATGAGATCCAATCTAATCTAGATAATCTAACAGCTAGGGTTAGTGAGGCAGAAGAACGGATTAGTGATCTAGAAGACCAACTGATAGAAAAAAAGGAAAAAGAGGAAGCCAGGGAGAAAGAACTCAAAATCCATGAAAACAGAATCAGAGAAATAAGTGACACCATGAAACATTCCAATGTCAGAAATATTGGGATCCCTGAGGGAATGGAGAGAGAGAGGACTAGAAGATATATTTGAGCAAATCATACCTGAGAACTTCCCTAATCCAGGAAATGAACAAAATGTTCATGTCCTAGAGGCAGAGAGGACCCCTCCAAAGATCAAGGAAAACAGGCCAACCCCCTGGCATGTAATAGAAAACTCAGAAATCTTAGAACCAAGGAAACCATCTTAAGGGCAGTTAGGGGGAAGAGATTCCTTATGTACAAAGGGAGGAACATCAGAATAACGTCAGACCTATCCACAGAGACCTGACAAGCCAGAAAGGGCTGGCAAGACATATTCAGGGCACTAAATGAGAAGAACATGCAGCCAAGAATACTTTCTCCGGCAAGGCTGTCATTTAGAATGGATGGAGAGATGCAGAGCTCCCAAGGTCGGCAGAAACTGAAAGAATATGTGACGACTAAGCCGGCCCTGAAAGAAATATTAAGGGGGGTTCTATAAAAGGAGAAAGACCACAAGAGTGATATAGAACAAAATTTACAGAGACAATCTATAGAAACAAGAACTTCAAGGGCAACATGATAATCATAAATTCATATCTTTCAATAATCTTTCTGAACGTAAATGGCCTAAATGCTCCCATAAAACAGCACAGGGTTGCAGATTGGATAAAAGACAGGAACCATACATATGCTGTCTACAAGAGACTCGTTTTGAACCTAAAGATACATCCAGACTGAAAGTGAAGGGATGGAGATCCATCTTCCATGCCAATGGAACTCAAAAGAAAGCTGGGGTAGCTATTCTTATATCAGACAAATTAGATTTTAAGCTAAAGACTGTAGTTAGAGACACAGAAGGATGCTATATCATTCTTAAAGGGTCTATCCAACAAGAAGATCTAACAATTGTAAATATCTATGCCCCAACATGGGAGCAGGCATCTACATAAGCCAACTGTTAACCAAAATAAAGAGTCATATTGATAGTCAATTGTAGGAGACCTCAATACTCCACTCTCAGCAAAAGACAGATCATCTAAGCAGAAAATCAACAAAGAAACAAGAGCTTTGAATGACACACTGGACCTGATGGACCTCATAGATATATACAGAACATTCCACCCTAAAACAACAGAATACTCATTCTTCCCAAATGCACATGGAACTTTCTCCAGAATAGACCACATACTGGGTCACAAATCAGGTCTCAACCGATACCAAAAGATTGAGATTATTCCTTACATCTTCTCAGACCATAATGCTTTAAAACTGGAGCTCAATCACAAGAAAAAATTTGGAAGGAATTCAAGCACTTGGAAGCTAAAGACCACTCTGCTCAAGAATGTTTGGGTCAACCAGGAAATCAAAGAAGAACTTAAACAATTCATGGAAACCAATGAGAATGAAGACACATCGGTCCAAAACCTATAGGATACTGCAAAGGCGGTCCTAAGGGGGAAATACATAGCCATCCAAGCGTTACTCAAAAAAATAGAAAAATCCTGAATACACCAACTAACTTTACACCTTAAAGAACTAGAGAAAAAGCAACAAATGATGCCTAAGCCACACATTAGAAGAGAAATAATTAAGATTAGAGCAGAGATCAATGAATTAGAAACCAGAAACACAGTAGATCAGATCAACAAAACTAGAGGCTGGTTCTTTGAAAGAATTAATAAGATCGATAAACCACTGGCCAGATTTATCCAAAAGAAAAGAAAAAGGACCTAAATTAACAAAATTATGAATGAAAGGGGAGAGATCACGACTAACAACAAGGAAATAGAAACAATTATTAGAAATTATTATCAACAAGTATATGCCAATAAACTAAGCAACCTGGATGAAATGGATGCCTTCCTGGAAACCTATAAACTCCCAAGACTGAAACAAGAAGAAATTGACAACCTGACCAGTAACGAGATTGAAACAGTGATCAAAAACCTCCCAAAAAACAAGAGCCCAGGGCTTGATGGATTCCCTTGGGAATTCTACTAAACATTGAAAGAAGAAATAATACCTATTATCCTGAAGCTGTTTCAAAAAAATAGAAACAGAAGGAAAGCTTCCAGACTCATTCTATGAGGTCAGCATTACCTTAATCCCCAAACCAGGCAAAGACCCCATTAAAAAGGAGAATTTCAGACCAATATCTCTGATGAACATGGATTCCAAAACCCTCAACAAGATCCTAGCTGACAGGCTCCAACAATACATTAAAAGGATCATCCACCACAACCAAGTTGGATTTATCCCTGGGATGGAAGGGTGGTTCACCATTCACAAATCAATCAAGGTGATAGAACAAATTAATAAGAGGGGAGAGAAGAACTGTATGGTCCTCTCAATTGATGCAGAAAAGGCATTTGACAAAATACAGCATCCTTTCCTGAGTAAAACTCTTCAGAGTATAGGGATAGAGGGAACATTCCTCAAGTTCATAAAATCCATCTATGAAAAACCCACAGCGAATATCATCCTCAATGGGGAAAAGCTGAGAGCCTTTCCCTTAAGATCAGGAACACGTCAAGGATGCCCACTATCTCCACTATTGTTCAAATAGTACTAGAAGTTCTAGCAACAGCAATCAGACAACAGAAAGAATCAAAAAGGTATTTAAATTGGCAAAGAAGTAGTAAAATTCTCTCTCTTTGCAGATGACATGATACTTTATGTGGAAAACCCAAAGACTCCACCCCCAAATTAGTAGAACTCATATAGCAATTCAGTAATGTGGCAGGATATAAAATCCATGGAAATCAGTTGCTGTCTTATACACTAACAATGGAACTGTAAAAAGAGAAATTACAGAAACAATACCATTTACAATAGCACCAAAACCCATAAGATACCTCAGAATAAACCTAACCAAAGAGGTAAAGAATCTATAGGAACTACAGAACACTCATGAAAGAAATTGATGACACAAAAAGATGGAAAAACATTCCATGCTCATGGATGGGGAGAATAAACATTGTTAAAATGTCTATGCTACCCAGAGCAATCTATACCTTCAATGCCATCCCGATCAAAATTCCAATGACAATTTTCAAAGGGGTGGAACAAACAATCCTAAAATTTGTATGGAATCATAAAAGACCCCAAATCGCCAAGGAAATGTTGAAAAAGAAAAACAAAGTTGGGGAGCATCACATTGCCTGATTTCAAGCTATATTACAAAGCAGTGATCACCAAGACAACATGGTACTGGCACAAAAACAAACATATAGACCAATGGAAGAGAATAGAGAGTCCATATCTGGACCCTCAACTCTATGGTCAAATAATCTTCAACAAAGCAGGAAAAAATATGCAATGGAAAAAAGACAGTCTCTTCAATAAATTGTGCTGGGAAAATTGGACAGCTATATACAGAAGAATGAAACTCGACCATTCTCTAACACCATACACAAAGATAAACTCAAAATGGATGAAAGACCTCAATGTGAGACAGGAATCTATCAAAATCCTAGTGGAGAACATAGAACAAAATCCTAGAGGAGAACATAACCTCTTTGACATCGGACACAGCAACTTCTTTCAAGAAGTTCTCCAAAGGCAAGGGAAACAAAAGGGAAAATGAACTTTTGGGACTTCATCAAGATAAAAATCTTCTGCACAGCAAAGGAAACACTCAACAAAACAAAGAGGCAACCCACAGAATGGGAGAAGATATTTGTAAATGACACTACAGACAAAGGGCTGATAACCAAGATCTATAAAGAACTTCTCAAACTCAACACCCAAAAAACAAATAATCAAGTCAGAAAATGGGCAGAAGACATGAACAGACACTTTTCCAAAGAAGACATACAAATGGCTAACAGACACATGAAAAAATGTTCATCTTCATTAGCCATCAGGGAAATTCAAATCAAAACCACATTGAGATACCACCTTACATCAGTTAGAATGGCAAAAATTGACAAGGCAAGAACCAACAAATGTTGGAGAGGTTGTGAAGAAAGGGGAACCCTCTTACACTCTTGGTGGGAATGGAAGTTGGTATAGCCACTTTGGAAAACAGTGTGGAGGTTCCTCAAAAAATTAAAAATAGAGCTACCTTATGACCCAGCAATTGCATTACTGGGTATTTACCCCAAAGACACAGATCCAGTGAAAAAAAGGTCCATATGCACCCCGAGTTTCATAGCAGCAATGTCCACAATAGCCAAACTGTGGAAGGAGCCAAGATGCCTTTCAACAGATGAATGGATAAAGAAGATGTGGTCCATACATACACTGGAATATTACTCAGCCATCAGAAAGGATGAATATCCAACTTTTGCATCAACTGGAGGAGATTATGCTAAGTGAAATAAGTCAAGGAGAGAAAGTCAATTATCATATGGTTTCACTTATTTGTGGGACATAAGGAATAGCATGGAGGACATTATGAGAAGGAAGGGAAAAATGAAGGGGGAGGAATCAGAGGGGGAGATGAACTATGAGAGACTAAGGACTGTGAGAAACAAACAGAGTTTTAGAGGGGAGGGGGCTGCGGGGATGGGTTAGCTCGTTGATGGGTATTAAGGAGGGCACGTACTGCATGGAGCACTGGGTGTTATACGAAAAGAATGAATCATGCATCACTACATCAAAAACTAATGATGTATTGTATAGTGATTAACATAACATAATAAAATTAAATTAAATTAAAAAAACATCTTCATGGTACTTTCTATAGCAGAAAATCTGACTGATTTAAATGTGGCAATGTCTATCCCTTATGATGTGATTATCTAGTGATATTTTTAAATCTTCATTTTCCATTCTACTAGGATTAAATTAAAAATAAGTGGGGGATAGACCATCAGTGTATCCTTGAGGTTTTTGGTGAGGATCTACAATATATGGGTAGAAGATAAGGAAGGTATCAGATGAATGTATAATCACAGTTAGAAATCTGAATCATTCCATAACAATTACTTCAACTATCCATGGATTTCACTATAGGGAATAATAGCAGAATGAGAATCTGGACACCACTTTACTAAAAGCTACAGAGTTGAGAGCCCCAGTCAAAGGCTGAGTAAAAGGCCTAGTGCCTTTTACCTTCCTTTGCCCTCTACCTCCTGCCAGTTTACATCTACTTCTTTGGGACTGGCATGTTCAGATGTGTTTAAGGAGGGAGAGGGAAAGAGATGGCTGGACTTCAAGAGAAGCCTTAAATTCACTTATCCAATAAGAAAGGGGGTGAAAATGGGGGTAGTTAGAGCCTGGATTCCTGTCTCCTAAGGCTCCTGTCTCCTAAAGTGAGGTTGTGCTCACTAGTACTCATGGACCTGAAGGAACTTCTATGTAATAAGAGAACTAAGACAACAAATACAAGGCTGAATATTACTAGAGCCTTAAGAGAGGTGAAAGTAGAGTATAATACAATGTAGGGTGAGGTCAGAAAGGTTTATTATGGAATAATTCCTAGGGTGCACAGCCATTACCAAGTTAGCAACATTTTACCACCTATCATGGGCTGGAAATGATGGGCAGAAGTTAGCCTCATTGTGGGGAAGGGAATGAACTTTCTCCTCCTTTGCAGATGATAGTTTTATGATTATGACAATTCTGAGCAAGAGGTTTTGGTCTTTCCATTTGTTCATCATGACATTTGTGTTTATGAATACATTCCATGGCACCTGATTACTTTCATGATGAGGGCCAACTCCTCAACACATAGCCCTTCTATCATTGCTAGCACTGTCTTTCCCCATGCAACCCTTATGCCAAAGCCTTACCATTCCCTTAACCTGATGTGTTGATCTTTGCCCTTTGGCACACTATTCTTTTTGCCTAAAATGTCCTCCCTTCTCTTGGCCTCAAATTTGTTCCCCAAACTTGTCCAACTGATTGAATCCTACTCATCTTTCAAAATGCAATGCAACTTTGCAGAGGACAAGATGTCTTAAGCTGATATTCCTGGGTAGAATTGAGCTATTCCATTTATAGTTATTTCATATTGCTCTGTTTCAATCATGTGTTGTTAAAAGGCTTCCTTCTTAGTCTGGAAGCATCTTGAGGATAGGGACCCTATGTGATTTTCAAAGTCCATTAAATGAGAGTCACTTTCCTAGTGTTAGGTTAAGGAGATGAGAGTTTGCTAATGGTAAGTGTTGAATAAATGAAAAAAATGGAAGAAGCAAATAGTCCAGAGGACCATTCAGGTGACTTTATCAATAGTCACAGCCCCTTGTTAATAGCATCTTTAAGAGAATGCAGTTGGAATGTCAAGATAGTCTTTGTTAGCTTAGAACATATTTTCTTAGTTCAGAATATTTCAAAGAGGGAGTATAAGAGTTATGTGGTCTTACCCACTATATTCCAAATGTTACAGATTCCAAATTACAGATTACCATGTTGGTATCGATGAGCAGAAATTCAGCCCTTCTATGTTTTAGTTTCATTAATAGAAGCAACAAAAATATTCTTAGCTATTATTTACTTTGTCCTTATTCTACACCATCCCCTTTACGCCTCACAAAAACTTTGTAAGAGAGTGCTGTCTCTATTTTATAGCAGAGGTAAGAGGCTTTGAAAAATTAGGTCAATTGCCCAAGTCATGTAGCTATTAAGTGGAGAAGCCTAGATTTACTCCTTGGTTGACCTGCTCTAAACTCCAAGTTCCCTAGATGTAATGACTGTTTTTTTGAAGGTCAAACACTATTCCACAGTGTTCCCTCTAGGCTTGTTCCCCTCAAACTTGAATTTCATTCTTTCTTGGTGATTGAGTCCAACATGTTCCAGGTCGTTACTGTCTTTTTTAATGACAAAGAGACATTTTTTGGTGATAAAAATGTCGATGTATGTTCCCATTCATGAAACTTTAGGCTACAATAATCCTAGAATCAGGATCTCAATAATATCTATGAGTCCTTCTGATTATTTTTCACATGAGGAAATGAGATTCAGAGATTATGTGACTTGTCCAGATTACAAAGTGGGTAGCAGAGCTGAGATTAGAATCTAGACCTTAGGATTTCCATTTTGTGATTCCTTACATTTCAGTATACTGGGTTCTCCATTCCCCCTGCAGTCTGCAATGCCTTCTTCAGTGAATGACCTTCAGCAAGATCTTATGTGATCTTTCTGTGCCAGAGCATAATTAGTGCTCCAAGAAGGTTGCAGTGGTCCACTTCTCAATATTGTGAGGACTATAATTAATAGCTATAAAACACTCCACAATACACAGCGTTATATAAACACAAATGTGGTGCAAGCAAGTCTATTTCACAGTAATTAACTTGGCATCCAATAAGTGAGAAATCAGTTGAGCAATTCCTGAATGACTTTGCAGAAATGACCATTTCTTCTGTATCTTAAGAGTATCCCACAGTCAGGAAAAAAGATCAAACTTTGCATATGAGTGTATCACAAGATGTTTTGTAGGTGACTATTATTTTCTTCAATATTGTTCTCCAAGAGACATGTGCCTTCTTAAGGGAAAAGTGGAAATGCTGAGTTTTATCAACAATGAGCATAAATCCTCCATGGATCATAACTTTTATGCATATTGTGTTAATTATTTCTAATTTATATAATAAACTTGGGGGATAGATAATTTCATCTTCATTTTATAGATGAGAAATGCAAGGCTGAAAAGATTAAGTAACTTGATTAGGACCAATTCAGCTAATAAATGATGAAGGTGGATTTTAACCTGTCTGTTTGGTTCTGGGTTTTTCTTTTCTTCCTGATATGTGGCACTGTCATAATCAATGGGCTTTGCACCTTCAGTTGATTTTCCAAGGATAATATAAATTGAGCACTGATCCATTCATACTCTCATGCTTGTCTGGCTAGGTAGTCAATGATCCACTCTTTCAACTTGCTGGATAGGCTAGCACCACAATCTAGGACCATGAGACACACTAAAATCCTTCTAACTTACATGAAGTTCAAAGTCAAGACTTTACTAACTTTAGTTGTCCAATCCAGAGTAAAAGTCATTATATCTCACCTACCTCTTTTATTTCCAGTCCAAGTAGGAAAAAAAAAAAAAAAAGATAATAAAGAACTGGAAAGACCAAAACAATTTTGGCTGCACAAAAATTTAAAAATAATTATTTCTGCACCAAATATTTCTTTGATTTTATGTGTGTTACTTTATACCTCCTTTTAAAAATGTTTTGTAGTCATTTTGTTAATCATATTTCTTTCCAAAAAAAAAAATTAACTGTTTAATGGCTAAATGGTAATGGATTACACATGGTAGTATGGTGTGTGTTCATGTATATGTACATGTGTATAAAATATTACATACATGTAATTTCACATATATATGTATTTTACTTTAATCTTCCTCTAGTTTTGGAAATTTAGGCTGTTTCCACTTTTATTTTGCTATTATAAATACTTATAAAATACACAATTACAGGGGTGCCCGAGTGGCTCAGTTGGTTAAGGGTCTGTCTTTGCCTCAGGTCGTGATCTTGGGTCCTTGGATCAAGCCCTATGTCCAGTTCCCTGCTCAGCAGAGAGTCTGCTCCTTCCTCTTCCTCTGGTCTTCTCCTCTGACTCATGCTCTCTCTCTGTCAAAAAAATAAATAAAATATTTTTTAAAAATCTACAATTTCAGATTTCATAGATCTTGCGTACTAATTTATTTCCTTAGAAATTGGAAAAGCCTTTTATTTTATTTATTTATTTTTATTCTTATGTTTATCCCCATACATTACATCATTAGTTCTAGGTGATGTGTTCCATGATCCATTGTTTGTGCATAACACCCAGTGCTCCATGCAGAATGTGCCCTCCTCAATACCCACCACCAGGCTAACCCATGCTCCCACCCCCCTCCCCTCTAGAACCCTCAGTTTGTTTTTCAGAGTCCATTGTCTCTCATGGTTCGTCCACCCCTCAAATTTCCCCCGCTTCATTCTTCCTCTCCTGCTACCTTCTTCTTCTTCTCTTTTTTTTTTTTTTTCTTATCATATATTGCATTATTTGTTTCAGAGGTACAGATCTGAGATTCAATAGTCTTGCACAATTCACAGCACGTACCAGAGCACATACCCTCCCCAGTGTCTATCACCCAGTCACCCCTTCCCTCCCACCCCACCCCCCACTCCAACAACACTCAGTTTGTTTCCTGCGATTAAGAATTCCTCATATCAGTGAGATCATATGATACATGTCTTTCTCTGTTTGACTTATTTCACTCAACATAATACCCTCCAGGTCCATCCATGTCGTTGCAAATGGCAAGATCTCATTCCTTTTGATGGCTGCATAATATTCCATTGTATATATATCTACCACTTCTTCTTTATCCATTCATCTGTTGATGGACATCTTGGCTCTTTCCACAGTTTGGCTATTGTGGACATTGCAGCTATAAACACCGGGGTGCACGTACCCCTTCGGATCCCTACTTTTGTATCTTTGGGGTAAATACCCAGTAGTGCAATTGCTGAATCATTTGATAGCTCTATTTTCAACTTTTTGAGGAACCTCCATACAGTTTTCCAGAGTGGCTGCACCAGCTTGCATTCCCAGCAACAGTGTCGGAGGGTTCCCTTTTCTCCGCATCCCCGCCAACATCTGTCGTTTCCTGACTTGTTAATTTTAGCCATTCTGACTGGTGTGAGGTGGTATCTCATTGAGGTTTGGATTTGGATTTCCCTGATGCCGAGCGATATTGAGCATTTTTCTTGTGTCTGTTGGCCATTTGGATGTCTTCTTTGGAAAAATGTCTGTTCATGTCTTCTGCCCATTTCTTGATTGGATTCTTTGTTCTTTGGGTGTTGAGTTTGATGAGTTCTTTATAGATTTTGGATACTAGCCCTTTATCTGATATGTCATTTGCAAATATCTTCTCCCATTCTGTCGGTTGTATTTTGGTTTTGTTGACTGTTTCCTTTGCTTTGCAAAAGCTTTTTATCTTCATGAAGTCCCAATAGTTCATTTTTGCCCTTGCTTCCCTTGCCTTTGGCGATGTTTCTAGGAAGAAGTTGCTGTGGCTGAGGTCAAAGAGGTGGCTGCCTGTGTTCTCCTTTAGGATGTTGATGGACTCCTGTCTCACATTGAGGTCTTTCAACCATTTGGAGTCTATTTTTGTGTGTGGTGTAAGGAAATGGTCCAGTTTCATTCTTCTGCATGTGGCTATCCAATTTTCCCAACACCATTTGTTGAAGAGACTGTCTTTTTTCCATTGGACATTCTTTCCTGCTTTGTCAAAGATGAGTTGACCATATGGGTCATCAGGGATATTGGTCTGTAATTCTCCTTTTTGATGGGGTCTTTGTCTGCTTTTAGGATCAAGGTAATGCTGGCCTCATAAAATGAGTTTGGAAGTTTTCCTTCCGTTTCTATTTTTTGGAACGGTTTCAGAAGAATAGGTATTAATTCTTCTTGAAATGTTTGGTAGAATTCCCCTGGGAAGCCATCTGGCCCTGGGCTTTTGTTTGTTGGGAGATTTTTGATGACTGCTTCAATTTCCTTACTGGTTATAGGTCTGTTCAGGTTTTCTATTTCTTCCTGGTTCAGTTTTGGTAGTTGATACATCTCTAGGAATGCATCCATCTCTTCCAGGTTATCTAATTTGGTGGCATAGAGTTGCTCATAATATGGTCTTATAATTCTTTGTATTTCTTTGGTGTTGGTTGTGATCTCTCCTCTTTCATTCATGATTTTGTTCATTTGGGTCCTTTCTCTTTTCTTTTTGATAAGTCTGGCCAGGGGTTTATCAATCTTGTTAATTCTTTCAAAGAACCAGCTCCTAGTTTCGTTGATCTGTTCTACTGTTCTTTTCGTTTCTATTTCATTGATTTCTGTTCTGATATTTATTATTTCTCTTCTCCTGCTGGGTTTAGGCTTTATTTGCTGTTCTTTCTCCAGCTCCTTTAGGTGGAGGGTTAAGTTGTGTACTTGAGACCTTTCTTGTTTCTTGAGAAAGGCTTGTATTGCTATATACTTTCCTGTTTGGACTGCCTTTGCTGCATCCCAAAGATTTTGAACAGTTGTGTTTTCATTTTCATTGGTTTCCATGTATTTTTTAAATTCTTCTTTAATTTCCTGGTTGACCCATTCATTCTTCAGTAGGATGCTCTTTAGCCTCCATGTATTTCAGTACTTTCCGACTTTCCTCTTGTGATTGAGTTCTAGTTTCAAAGCACTGTGGTCTGAAAATAGGCAGGGAATGATCCCAATCTTTTGGTACCGGTTGAGACCTGATTTATGACCTAGGATGTGATCTATTCTGGAGAATGTTCCATGGGCACTACAGAAGAATGTGTATTCCGTTGCTTTGGGGTGGAATGTTCTGAATATATCTGTGAAGTCCATTTGGTCCAGTGTGTCATTTAAAGTCTTTATTTCCTTGTTGATCTTTTGCTTAGACGATCTGTCCATTTCAGTGAGGGGGATGTTAAAGTCCCCCACTATTATTGTATTGTTGTTGATGTGTTTCTTTGCTTTTATTATTAATTGCCTTATATAATTGGCTGCTCCCATGTTAGGGGCATAGATATTTGTTAGATCTTCTTGTTGGATAGATCCTTTAAGTACGATATAGTGTCCTTCCTCATCTCTTATTACAGTCTTTGGTTTAAAATCTAATTTGTCTGATATAAGAATTGCCACCCCAGCTTTCTTTTGGTGTCCATTAGCATGGTAAATGGTTTTCCACCCCCTCACTTTCAATCTGGGGGTGTCTTTGATTCTAAAATGAGTCTCTGGCAGACAGCATATTGATGGGTCTTGTTTTTTAATCCAGTCTGTTAGCCTGTGTCTTTTGATTGGGGCATTCAGCCCATTTACATTCAGGGTAACTATTGAAAGATAGGAATTTAGTGCCATTGTATTGCCTGTAAGGTGACTGTTACCGTATATTGTCTGTTTTCCTTTCTGGTCTATGTTGCTTTTAGGCTCTCTCTTGGCTTAGAGGACCCCTCTCAAGATTTCTTGTAGGGCTGGTTTTGTGTTTGCAAATTCCTTTAATTTTAGTTTGTCCTGGAAGCTTTTTATCTCTCCTTCAATTTTCAATGACAGCCTAGCTGGATAGAGTATTCTTGGCTGCATATTTTTCTCATGTAGTGCTCTGAATATATCCTGCCAGTCCTTTCTGGCCTGCCAGGTCTCTGTGGATAGGCCTGTTGCCAATCTAATGTTTCTACCCTTGTAGGTTACATATCTCTTCTCCCGAGCTGCTTTCAGGATTTTCTCTTTGTCTGTGAGACTCGTAAGTTTTACTATTAGATGTCTGGGAGTTGACCTATTTTTATTGATTTTGAGAGGGTTTCTCTGTGCTTCCTGGATTTTCATGCCTGTTTCTTTCCCCAAATTAGGGAAGTTCTCTGCTATAATTTGCTCCATTATACCTTCTGCCCCTCTCTCTCTTTCTTCTTCTTCTGGGATCCCAATTATTCTAATGTTGTTTCGTCTTATGGTATCGCTTATCTCTCAAATTCTGCCCTTGTGATCCAGTAGTTGTTTATCTCTCTTTTTCTCAGCTTCTTTATTTTCCATCATTTCATATTCTATATTACTAATTCTCTCTTCTGCCTCATTTATTCTAGCACTTAGCGCCCCCATTTTTGATTGCACCTCATTAATAGCCTTTTTGATTTCTACTTGGTTGGATTTTAGCTCTTTTACTTCTCCAGAAAGAGTTTCTCTAATAACTACCATATTTTTTTCAAGCCCAGCTAGTATCTTTAAAGTGATGATTCTGAACTCTAGATTTGACATCGTACTAATGTCCGTATTGAGTAGGTCCCTGGCAGTCGGTACTACCTCTTGTTCTTTTTGTTGAGGTGATTTTTTCCGTCTTGTCATTTTGTGCAGAGGAGAATAGATTAATGAGAGAACAAAATGCTAGCAGAGTAACCACGTCCCCAGAAAATATACTCTAAACAAATCAGAAAAGACCTGAAGCAGTGGGATAAGAAAGGGAAAGAGAGAAAAAAGAAAAAGAAAAAAAGAAAAAGAAAAAGATAAAGATAAAAACAACAACAAACAAAACAAAACAACAACAACAAAAAAAACAGAATGTGATCAAATATGATCTATATGGTATATAGATTAGTGCCACACACTAGATCTAGGGTGTATTTTGCTCTTTTAGAAGAAAGTGCCTCCCAAAATTTTCAAGAAAGAAAAACTTATATATATACAAAAATAAGGGTTGATATGATGAAGGGATGGAATATGACTGTAAAAATGGAAATTATAAAAAATTTTATAAAAGTAATTGATAAGAAGTTGTTTGCAAAAAGAAAGAAGAGGATTTAAAAAAGGAAAAAAGAAAAAGAAAAAAAAAAGGGAGAGGATATGATCAGGCAGGGGAATAGAAAACACCATATACTAAAGATTTAGGGTATATTTTAATCTGTTAGAAGAAACTATCTCAAAATTTTAAAGAGAGAACAAGTTATATATATAAGCCAAAAATACGGGTAACTACTATGAAGGGATAGAATATGACTCTAAAAATGAAAAATAAAAATGTTTTTTTTTTTTAAAAAGGGATTGATAAGATGTTGTTTGAAAAAGGGAAAAAGAAAAATTCAAAAAGAAATAAAAAGACAAAAAGACAGTTAAAAAAAAAATTAACTTTGAAAGAGTAAAGAATCATGGTAAAAAAGCCATGAATTCTATGTGCAGTATTCCCCTAGCGCTGGAGTTCTGCCGTTCTCATTGATCGGTAAACTTGGTCTTGGCTGGCTGTTCTCGCTGATCTTCTGGGGAGGGGCCTGTTGCCATGGTTTCCAAATGTCTCTGCCGAAGGCGGAATTGCCCCGCCCTTGCCCCCTCCCGGCTAAGTAATCTGCTCGGGTTTGCTCTCCGGGGCTTTTGTTCCCTGTGAGCTTTCCGTACAGCTTTGGAGGCGGAGCATGAAAATGGCGGCCTCCCAATCTCCCCCCCGGAGGAGCTGAGAACTCGGGGCCCCGCTCCTCAGTGAGCCCCCAGAGAAAAGCCGTCAGTCACTCCCATCTCCCTGGTCTCCGGCCGCACTCCGTGCTCTCCCGGCCTGTGACCGCGCGTTTCTATCTCTGGCACTCGTCCCCGGGTGGAGTCTCCAAACCCAGCAGATCTCTGCGGTGCACTCCAGCGCTGCTACTCCCGGGGAAGAAGGTGAGTCTCCCCGGATCTGCTGTGAAACCAACAATGGGTCCCTGCTGGAGGAGCAGTGGCCCGACTATGCCACGGATCACGGTTTATGGCAACCCCGAGCTGAGAGCCCGCGCCTGGGCTCCGCCTCTGCAGCCAGCTTCCCTGCTCCATTACCTGGGAGGTCTGCCACACTCAAGCATCCCCGGTCTTTCTGTGGCCCCGAGGGTCCTGAGACCACACTGTCCTGGAGGGTTCCACCCCCCGCTTAGCCACCGGAGTGATGTCCCTCAGCGGAGCAGACTTTTAAAAGTTCCGATTTTGTGCTCCGCGGCTCTATCACTTGCCAGAAGCGGCCAACGGAGGCCCCTCCCCCGCCGTCTGTCTTCCCAAATATCGCCTTGGATTCACTTCTCCGCATGTCCTACCTTCCAGAAAGTGGTCGCTTTTCTGATGAGAGAGTTGTTGCTCTTCTTTTTTTTGATCTTCTGTTGAATTTGTAGGTGTTCAGAATGGTTTGATCCCTATCCAGCTGAATTCCTGAGAGGAGACGAAATCCAGGTCTCCTACTCCTCCACCATCTTGCTCTGCCCACTGGAAAAGCCTTTTAAAAACAAAGTTAAATACTTCACAGATTAAAATTTTTATAATTATATTTTAATTTATTGAAATTCTCTTAGCTTATGAAGCTTAACCTTATCTCTAAGTAAAAGAGCCCTAAACTAATTATTAGGGAGTTATTTTTTTCTATTTAAAAATATACATTTAATTTTTGAGTAATTTATTTTATTTTATTATATTATGTTAATCACCATACATTACATCATTAGTTTTTGATGTAGTGTTCCATGATTCATCGTTTGCGTATAACACCCAGTGCTCCATTCAAAATGTGCCGTCTTTAATACCCATCACCAGTCTAAACCATTCCCCCACCACCTCCCCTCTAGAACCCTCAGTTTGTTTCTCAGAGTCCATAGTCTCTCATGGTTTGTCTGCCTCTCTATTTTCCTACTATCTTCTTCTTTTTTTTTTAAACATATAATGCATTATTTGTTTCAGAGGTACAGGTCTGTGATTCAACAGTCTTACACAATTCACACCACTCACCATAGAACATACCCTCCCCAATTTCTACCACATAGGCACCCCATCCCTCCCACCACTCCAGCAACCCTGTTTGTTCCCTGAGATTAAGAATTCCTCATCAGGGAGATCATATGATACATGTCTTTCTCTGATTGACTTATTGTGCTCAGCATAATACCCTGCAGTTCCAACCACGTCATTGCAAATGGTAAGATTTCATTCCTTTTCATGGCTGCATAGTATTCCATTGTATATAGATACCACTTCTTCTTTATGCATTCATGTGTCAATGGACATCTTGGCTCTTTCCATAGTTTGGTTAGTGTGGACATTGCCGCTATAAACATTGGGGTACACATACCCCTTCAGATCCCTACAGTTGTATCTTTGGGGTAAATACCCAGTAGTGCAATTGCTGGGTCATAGAGTAGCTCTATTTTCAACTTTTTGAAGAACCTGCATACTGTTTTCCAGAGTGGCTGCACTTGCTTGCATTCCCATCAACAGTGTAGGAGGGTTCCCCTTTTTCCGCATCCCTGCCAACATCTGTTGTTTCCTGACTTGTTAATTTTAGCCATTCTGACTGTTATGAGGTGGTATCTTATTGAGGTTTTGATTTGGATTTCCCTCATGCCGGGTGATGTTGAGCACTTTTTCATGTGTCTTTTGGCCATTTGGATGTCTTCTTTGGAAAAATGTCTGTTCATGTCTTCTGCCCATTTCTTGATTGGATTATTTGTTCCTTGGGTGTTGAGTTTGATGAGTTCTTTATAGATTTTGGATACTAGCCCTTTATCTGATATGTCATTTGCAAATATCTTCTCCCATTCTGTCAGTTGTCTTTTGGTTTTGTTGACTATATCTTTTGTTGTGCAAAAGCTTTTTATCTTGATGAAGTCCCAATAGTTCATTTTTGCCCTTGCTTCCCTTGCCTTTGGCAATGTTTCTAGGAAGAAGTTGATGTGGCTGGGGTCAAAGAGGTTGCTGCCTGTGTTCTCCTTTAGGATTTTGATGGACTCCTGTCTCACATTTGGGTCTTTCATCCATTTTGAGTATATTTGCGTGTGTGGTTTAAGGAAATGGTCCAGTTTCATTCTTCTACATGTGACTGTGCAATTTTCCCAACACCATTTGTTGAAGAGACTGTCTTTTTTCCACTGGACATTCTTTCCTGCTTTGTTGAAGATTAGTTGACAATAGAGTTGAGGGTCCATTTCTGGGCTCTCTATTCTGTTCCATTGATCTATGTGTCTGTTTTTGGGCCAGTAACATACTGTCTTGATGATGACAGCTTTGTGATACAGCTTGAAATCCAGAATTGTGATTCCACTAGCTTTGCTTTTCTTTTTTAACATTCCTCTGGCTATTCGGGATCTTTTCTGGTTCCATTCAAATTTTAGGATTATTTGTTCCATTTCCTTGAAAAAAGTGGATGGTATTTTGATAGGGATTGCATTAAATGTTTAGATTGCTCTAGGTAGCATTGACATCTTCACAATATTTGTTCTTCCAGTCCATGAACATGGAACGTTTTTCCATTTCTTTGTGTCTTCCTCACTTTCTTTCATGAGTATTTTATAGATTTTGGAGTACAGATTCTCTGCCTCTTTGGTTAGATTTATTCCTAGGTATTTTATGGTTTTGGGTGCAATTGTAAATGGGATTGACTCATTAGTTTCTCTTTCTTCTGGTTTGTTGTTGGTGTACAGAAATGCCATTGATTTCTGTGTATTGCTTTTATATACTGTTACTTTACTGAATTCCTGTATGAGTTCTAGCAGTTTTGGGGTGGAGTCCTTTGGGTTTTACACATAAAGTATCATATCATCTGCAAAGAGTGAGAGTTTGACTTCTTTGCTGATTCGGATGCCTTTTACATTTTTTTGTTGGTGTTGTGTGATTGCTGTGGCTAGGACTTCTAGCACTGTGTTGAATAGCAGTGGTGATAGTGGACATCCTTGTGGTGTTCCTGACCTTAGGGGGAAAGCTCTCAGTTTTCCCCATTGAGAATGATATTCACTGTGGGTTTTTCATAGATGGCTTTTATGATATTGAGGTATGTACCCTCTATACCTATCCTCTAAAGAGTTTTGATCAAGAAAGGATGCTGTACTTTGTCAAATGCTTTTTTGGCATCTATTGAGAGGATCATACGGTTCTTGTTCTTTCTTTTATTAATGTATTGTGTCACACTGATTGATTTGCAGGTGTTGAACCAAACTTGTAGCCCAGGGATAAATCCCACTTGGTCATGGTGAATAATCCTTTTAATGTACTGTTGGATCCTCTTGGCTAGTATTTTGGTGAGAATTTTTACATCCATGTTCATCAAGGATATTGGTCTGTAATTCTCCTTTTTGATGGGGTCTTTGTCTGGATTGGGGATCAAGGTAATGGTGGCCTTGTAAAACGAGTTTGGAAGTTTTCCTTCCATTTCTGATTTTGGAACTGTTTCAGAAGAATAGGTATTACTTCTTCTTAAAGTATTTGGTAGAATTCCCCTGGGAAGCCATCAGGCCCTGGGCTCTTGTTTATTGGGAGATTTTTGATGACTGCTTCAATTTCTTTAGTGGTTATAGGTCTGTTCAGGTTTTCTATTTCTTCCTGGTTCAGTTTTGGTAGTTGATACATCTCTATGAATGTATCCATTTCTTCTAGGTTATCTAATTTGCTTGCATAGAGTTGTTCATAATATGTTCTTACAATTGTTTGTATTTCTTTGGTGTTGGTTGTGATTTCTCCTCTTTCATTCATGATTTTATTTATTTGCATTATTTCTCTTTTCTTTTTGATAATCTGGCCAGAGGTTTATCAATCTTTTTAATTCTTCAAAGAAGCAGCTCCTACTTTCTTTGATCTGTTCTACTGTTCTTTTGGTTTCTATTTCATTGATTTCTGTTCTGATATTTATTATTTCTCTTCTCCTGCTGGGTTTTGGCTTTATTTGCTGTTCTTTCTCCAGCTCATTTAGGTGTAGGGTTAGGTTGTGTATTTGAGACCTTTCTTGTTTCTTGAGAAAGGCTGGTATTGCTATATACTTTCCTGTTTGGACTGCCTTTGCTGCATCCCAAAGATTTTGAACAGTTGTGTTTTCATTTTCATTGATTTCCATGAATTTTTTAATTCTTCTTTAATTTCCTGGTTGTCCCATTCATTCTTTAGTCGGATGCCCTTTAGCCTTCATGTATTTGAGGTCTTTCCAACATTCCTCTTGCGACTGAGTTCTAGTTTCAAAGCATTGTGGTCCAAAACTATGCTGGGAATGATTCCATCTTTTGGTACTGGTTGAGACCTGATTTGTGACCTAGGATGTGATCGATTCTGGAGAATGTTCCATGGGCACTACAGAAGAATGTGCATTCTCTTACTTTGGGATGGAATGTTCTGAAATGATCTGTGAAGTCCATTTGTTCCAGTGTTTCATTTAAAGTCTTTATTTCCTTGTTGATCTTTTGCTTAGATGATCTGTCCATTTCAGTGTGGGGGGTATTAAAGTCCCCCACTATTATGGTATTGTTGTTGATGAGTTTCTTTGGTTTTGTTATTAGTTGGCTTATATAATTGGCTGCTCCCATGTTAGGGGCATAGATACTTACAATTGTTAGATCTTCTTGTTGGATAGACCCTTTAAGTAGGATATAGTGTCCTTCCTCATCTCTTATTTCAGTCTTTGGTTTAAAATCTAATTTGTCTGATATAAGGATTGCCACCCCAGCTTTCTTTTGGTGTCCATTCGCATGGTAAATGTTTTTCCATCCCCTCACTTTCAATCTGGAGGTGTCCTTGGGTCTAAAATGAGTCTCTTGCAGACAGCATATCGATGGGTCTTGTTTTTTTTATCCAATGTGATACCCTGTGTCTTTTGATTGGGGCATTTAGCCCATTTACATTCAGGGTAACTATTGAAAGATACGAATTTAGTGCCATTGTATTGCCTGTAAGGTGACTGTTACTGTATATTGTCTGTGTTCCTTTCTGGTCTATGTTACTTTTAGGCTCTCTCTTGGCTTAGAGGACCCCTTTCAAGGTTTCTTGTAGGGCTGGTTTTGTGTTTGCAAATTCCTTTAGTTTTAGTTTGTCCTGGAAGCTTTTTATCTCTCCTTCTATTTTCAATGACAGCCTAACTGGATATAGTATACTTGGCTGCATATTTTTCTCCCTTAGTGCTCTGAATGTATCCTTCCAGTCCTTTCTGGCCTGCCAGGTCTCTGTGGATAGGTCTGTTGCCAATCTAATGTTTCTATCTTATGGTATCACTTATCTTTCGTACTCTGCCCTCATGATCCAGTAGTTGTTTATGTCTCTTTTTTTCTCTGCTTCTTTATTTTCCACCATTTGGTGTTCTATATCACTAATTCTCTCTTCTGCCTCATTTATCCTAGTAGTTAAAGCCTCCATTTTTTTTAAAGATTTTATTTATTTATTTGAGACAGAGAGAATGAGAGAGAGAGAGCACATGAGAGGGGGGAGGGTCAGAGGGAGAAGCAGGCACCCTGCCGAGCAGGGAGCCTGATGCGGGACTTGATCCAGGGACTCCAGGATCATGACTTGAGCCGAAGGCAGTCGCTTAACCAACTGAGCCACCCAGGCGCCCTAGAGCCTCCATTTTTAATTGCACCTCATTAGTAGCCATTTTGATTCTGACTTGTCAAATTTTAGTTCTTTTATTTCTTCAGAAAGGGTTTCTCTAATATTTTCCAAGCTCTTTTCAAGCCCAGCTAGTATCTTTATAATCGTCATTCCGAACTTTAGTTCCAACATCATACTAATGTCCATTTTGAGTAGGTCCCTGGCAGTCAGTACTGCCTCCTGTTCTTTTTGTTGAGGTGATTTTTTTCCATCTTGTCATTTTGTCCAGAGGAGAATAGATGAATGAGAGAACAAAATGCTAATAGGATAACAATGACCCCAGAAACATATACACTAAACAACTCAGAAGAGCCCTGAAACCAGGAGAAAAGAAAGAGAAAGAAAGAAAAAAGAAAAGAAAAATAAAAAGAACAAGATAAAAAAAAAAAAGAATATTATCAAATATGATCAGGTGGTGCATAGATTAGTGCTACACACTAGATTTTGGGCATATTTTGGTCTGTTAGAAGAAAGTGCCTCCCAAAATTTTAAAGAAAGAGAAACTTATAAATGTACAAAAATAACGGTAAATACTATGAAGGGATGGAATATGACTGTACAGATGAATATTATAAAAGAGTTTATAAAAGGAATTGATAAGAATTTGGTCAAAAAAAGAAAGGAGGAATTAAAAAGAAAAAAAAGAGAGAGAATGTGATCAGGCAGGAGACTAGAACAAAGCCATACACTAGGATTTAGGGTATATTTTGGTCTGTTAGATGAAACTGTATCCCAAAATTTTAAAAAGAGAACAACATATACCAAAAATAAGGTTAACTACTATGAAGGGATAGAACATGACTCAAAAAATTAGAAATAAAAAGGATTTTTATAAAAGGGATTGATAAGATGTTGGTTGAAAAAGGAAAAAAGAAAAATTCAAGAAAAAAAAGAAGAAAATTTAAAAATTAACTTTGAAAGAGTAAAGAATCAGGGGGAAAAAAAGCCATGAATTCTATGTGTTGTATTCCCCTAGTGCTAGAGTTTTGCCATTGTCATTGATCAGTAAACTTGGTCTTGGCTGGCTGTTCTTGCTGATCTTCTGGGGGAGGGGCCTGTTGCAGTGGTTCTCAAATGTCTTTGCCAGAGGTGGAATTGCCCGGCCCTTGCCAGGGGCCAGGCTAAGTAATCTGCTGGGGCTTGCTCTCAGGAGCTTTTGTTCTCTGCAAGCTTTCTGTACAGCTTTGGAGGACTAGAGTGAAATGGCGGCCTCCCAATCTCTGACCTGGAGGAGCTGAGAAGTTGGGACCCACTCCTGAGTGAGCCCCCAGAGAAAAGCAATCACTCTTGTCTCCCCGATCTCCAGCCACAGTCCGTGCTCACCCGGCCTGTGACTGAGCATTTCTATCTCTGGCACCCGACCCGGTGTGGAGTCTCCAAACCCAGCAGATCCCTGCAGTGCACTCCTGCGCCGCTCCTCCCAGGGGAGGAAGGGGAGTCTCCCCGGATCTGCCGCTTGTTGGGTCCCTGCTGGAAGAGCAGTGGCCCAACTGTGCGGTGGATCCGGGTTTATGGCAACCCTGAGCTGAGAGCCCACTCCTCAGCTCCATCTGTGTAGCCAGCATCCCAGCTCCTATACCTGGGAGCTCTGCTGCACTCAGGCACCCCGGTCTTTCTGTGACCCCGAGGGTCTGGAGACCACACTGTCCCAGCGAGCGTCCACCCCCTGCTTAGCCACTGGAGCAACATCCCACAGCGGAGCCCACTTCTAAAAGTTCCAATTGTGTGCTTTGCTGATCTATCACTTGCGAGTAGCGGCTGACGGAGGCTCCCTCCCCCCACAGTCTGTCTTCCCAAATTTCGCCTCGGATTCACTTATCTGCACGTCCTACCTTCCAGAAAGTGTTTGCTTTTCTGTTTAAAGAGTTCCTGCTATTTTTTTCTTCGATCTCCTGTTGAGCTCGTAGGTGTTCAGAATGGTTTGATCCTTATATATCTGAATTCCTGGGACCAGATGAAATTTAGGTTTCCTATTCTTCCACCATCTTGTTCCTCCCCCCCTAATTTTTGAGTAATTTTAGGTTGATAGCAAAATTGAACAAAGTACAGAAAAGTCCCTTCTCCCCAAAAGCATAATTTCACTTACTATCAACATTTCACATCAGAGTGTTGCATACATAGTTTAAAATCAATGAACCCACATTAACACCAAAGTTACCTGAGGTCAGTAGTTTACAGTAGGGGGTCACTCTGCATTGTACATTCTGTGTTTTTTGACAAAAAGTATAATGACATATATCCACCAGTATAGCATGATACAGAAAAATTTCAATGCCCTAAAAATCCCATGAAATTTATTTATTCATTCCCCTGCCTCACAAAACCATTGATGTTTTTACTTAGAACTTTATAGTTTTGATTTTTCCAGAATGTCATATAATTAAAGTCATGCAGTATGTACTATCTGCAGATTTGATTCGATCACTTAGTAGTATGTATTTAAGGTTCCTTCTTGACTTCCCATGGCTTCACAGATCCCCCCCCCCCTTTTTTTTTTGGCACTGTGAATAATTCATTGTCTGGTTGTATCAAAGTTTATTTGTACTTTCATCTGTTGAAATGTTTCTTGATTACCTGTAAGATCTGGCAAATACGAATAAAGCTGCTGCAAACATCTCTGTACAGGTTTTGTGTGGACATAATCTTTAAGCTCCTTTGTGTAATTACCAAGGAGCATGATTGCTGGATTGTATGGTAAGAGTGGATTTAGCTCTGTAAGAAACTGCCAAAATGTCCTCCATTGCAGCTGTATCTCTTTGCATTCTCAGGAGCAATGAGTGACTGTTCATGTTTCTCTACTTACTCTCTAGCATTCAGTGTCTTCAGTGTTTTGAGTTTTTGCCATTCTAAGAGGTGTGTGCTGGTATTTACAATTCATAATGACAAATGATATTGAGCATATTTTCATAGGCTTGTCTGCCATCTCTCTTGGATGAGATCCTTTGGCCATTTTTTAATAGATTCTTTTTTTTTTTTTTTTACTGTATTGTTTACTGTTTAGTTTTTAGGTTTTTTAAAAAACTTGAAGATTAACATACAGTGTTATATTAGTTTCAAGTATATAACATAATGATTCAACAATTCTATACATTACTCAGTGCACATCACAATAAGTGTAGTCACCATTTGTCACCAAAACATATTATTACAGCCACATTTACTATATTTCCTAAACTGTACTTTTCATCTCTATGACTTATTTGCTTTGTAACTAGAGCTTTGTACCTCAAAATCCACTTTAACTGCATCACCCATTCTCCTTACCTACCTCCCCTCTGGCAACCACCAGTTTCTTTTCTGTATTTAAGAGTCTGTGTTTTGGTCTTTTTTTGTATTTGTTCATTTTTTTCTTAAATGCCACATATGAATGAAATAATATGATATTTGTTTTTGATTGACTTATCTCACTTAGTATTATACCTTCTAGGCCCATCCATGTTGTTGCAAATGGCAAGATCTCATTCTTTTCTATGGCTGGGTAGTATTCCATCACAAACATACACACACACACACACACACACACACACACCACACACCATCTTTATCCATTCATCTATCAATGGATGGATTGGATTGAATTGGATTGCTTCTGTATCTTGGCTATTGTAAATAACCAATATTGTAAACTGTAAATAGTGTTGCAATAAACATACTGGTGCATATAGTTTTTTGAATTAGTGTTTTTGTTTTCTTTGGGTAAATACCCAGTAGTGGAATTACTGGATCATTTCGTATTTCTATTTTTAATTTTTTGAGGAAACTCCATACTGTTTTCCACAGTGGTTGTACCTGTTTGCATTCCCCCCTACAGTGCACAAGGGTTCCTTTTTATTCACATCCTCACCAATACTTGTTATTTCTTGTGTTTTTGATTCTAGTTATTCTAATAGGTGTAAGGTGATATCTCATTGTGGTTTTGATTTGCATTTCCCTGATGATTAGTGATGTTGAGCATGTTTTCATATGGTCTGTTGACCATCTGTACATTTTCTTTGGGAAAATATCTTAAAAAAAAAGGAAAATGTCTATTCAGGTCCTCTGTCCATTTTTATTTTTTTATTTTATTTTTTTGGTTGTTGGTTTGTTTGTTTTTATTATGTTAATCACCATTCAGTACATCATTAGTTTTTGATGTAGTTTTCCATGATTCATTGTTTGTGTGTAACACCCAGTGCTCCATGCAATACATGCCCTCCTTAATACCCATCACTGGGCTCACCCATCCCCCCACCCCTTTCCCCTCTAAAACCCTTAGTTTGTTTCTCAGAGTCCATAGTCTCTCATGGTTTACCTCCCCCTTTGATTCTCCCCCTTCATTTTTCCCTTCTTTCTCCTAATGTCCTCCGTGCTATTCCTTATGTTCCACAAATACGTGAAACCATATGATAATTGACTTTCTCTGCTTGACTTATTTCACTTAGCATAATCTCCTCCAGTCCCATCCATGTTGATGCAAAAGTTGGGTATTCATCCTTTCTGATCCTCTGCCCATTTTTAATCAGATTATTTGCTTTTTTTGGCTTTGAGTTGTAGAAGTTCTTTATATATTTTGGATATTACACTTTTATCAGATATGTCACTTGCAAATATCTTCTCCCATTCAATAGGTGGCCTTTTCGTTTTGTCAGTGGTTTTATTTACTGGGCAAAAGTGTTTTATTTTGGTGTAAGTAGTTACTTACTTACACCTAAAGTAGTTTGGTAGTTAAGTTTCAGTAGTTTTGCTTTTGTTTCCCTTGCCTGAGGAGATACATATAGAAAATGTTTCTATAGCTAATATCAAAGAAATTATTGCCTATGTGTTCTTCTAGGAGTTTTATGGTGTCAGGTCTCACATTTAGGTTTTTAATCCATTTTGAGCTTATTTTTGTGTATGGTATAAGAAACTGGCCCAGTTTCATTCTTTTGCATGTAGCTGTCCAATTTTCCCAGAACCATTTATTAAAGATATTGTCTTTTCCTCATTGCATATTCATTGAATCTGAAATTGCTTTGGGTGGTATGGACATATTAACAATATTGGTTCTTCCAATCCATGAGCATGGAATATCTTTACATTTGTTTGTGTCATCTTCAATTTCACAGTGTTTTATAGTTTTCAGAGTATAGGTCTTTCAATTCTTTGGTTAATTATATTTCTAGGTATTTTATTCTTTTTGGTGTAATTGTAAATGGGGTTGTTTTCTTAATTTCTCTTTATACTATTTCGTTATTAGTGTATAGAAATGCAACAGCTTTCTGTATATTAATTTTGTATATTGCAACTTTACTGATCATTGATCAGTTCTAGTGTTTTGGGGAGTTTTTGGGGTTTTGTATACATAGTATCATGTCACCTACAGGTAGTTAACAGGTTTACTTCTTCCTTACCAATACAGATGCATTTTATTTTTTTTCTTGTTTGATTGCTGCATCTAGGACTTCCAGTACTATGTTAAGTCAAAGTGGTGAAAGTGGACATCTTTGTCTTGTTCCTGATCTAACGGAAAAGCTTTCACTTTTTCATCACTGAGTATGATATTAGCTGTGGGTTTTCATGTATGGCATTTGTTATGTTGAGGTATGTTCCCTCTAAATCTACTTTGTAGAACATTTTTTTTTAATCATAAATGAATATTGTACTTTGTTGAATGCTTTTTTCTCCATCTCTGAGATAATATGTTTTTCATCCTTTCTCTTAAGGTAATGTATCACAGTGATTAATTTACAAATATTGAAGCATCCTTGCATCTATGGAATAAATCCCATTCAATATGGTGTATGAATTCAGTTTGCCAGTATCTTGTTGAGGATTTTTGCTTCAATGTTCATCAGAGATATTGGCCTGTAGTTTTGTTGTTATCGTTGTTGTTGTTGTTGTTGTTTGTAGTGTACTTGCCTGGTTTTGACATCAGGATAATGCTGGCCTCATAGAATCTTGGAAGCTTTCCTTATTCTTTTATCTTTTGGATAGTTTGAGGAGAGTAAGTATTAAGTCTTTAAATGTTTGGTAGAGTTTACCTGTGAAGCCATCTGGTCCTGGACTTTTGTTTGTTAGGATTTTTGTTTGTTTATTATTATTACTGATTCAATTTCATTGCTAGTAATTGTTCTGTTCAAATTTTTTATTTCTTCCTGATTCAGTTTTGGTAGGCTATATGCTTTTTAGGAATTTATTCATTTCTTCTAGTTTGTCCAATTTGTTATCATACAATTTTTCATAATATTATCTTATAATCCTCTGTATTTCTGTGGTGTTATTTCTCCTCCTTCATTTCTGATTTTATTTGAGTCCTCTCTTTTTTTTTATTGATGAGTCTGGCTAAATGTTTATCAATTTTGTTTATTTTTTTGAAGAACAAGCTCCTGGTTCCATTGATCTGTTTCTCTCTCTCTCTCTGTCTTTATTTCTGCTCCTATCTTTATTTCCTTCCTTCCACTGCCTTTGGGCTTTGTTTGTTCTTCTTTTTCTAGGTCCTTTGGGTATAAGTTTAGGTTGTTTGAGATTTTTCTTACTTCTTGAGGTAGGCCTGTATTGCTATAAACTTCCCTCTTAGAACCGTTTTTGCTGCATCCCAAAGATTTTGGATCATTGTGTTTTCATTTTCATTTGTCTCCATGTATTTTTTTTAGTAAGTTATTATTAACTAATAATATCTGCATGTGTGTTTATGTGTGAAATTAGCTGTTTTGTCATCTTTGGCAATCAGACATCTGATTAAATTAAGGCATCACAGTGATTAAAATTACAAACATGATTTGCCTTGAATTTTTTGTCCTGTTTTCTGGTTAAGGATTGTGTGCTTACACAATCAAATAATAGGGTGATCAAATCTGCAAATTAAAGGTCAATTAGGTGGAGGAAAAATGAGGGAGAAAAAAGTCTAGTTGTCTATTCAATATCAGGATATCCAAAATAATGTATGGATAATAGATTGTTTCATTCCCTATTTCCATGGCAACAAGTAGTTTTAATACTACCAAACATACCTGTGCTTTGCCTTACCTTAACTCATCAGGTTGACTTGCAGTCAGTTTGTTCCCGCCATATTCATTTGTATTTGGCAAGGTGGCAGCCACCTTAAACCCTCCTTGTTTTGACAACCCTCCTATGATTTCCTATTCATAACTGTGATCCTAGGATGATCACTTAACCCAAGTCATATCACTCAGGGTCAAAAAGCCTCTATTCCATTCAAAAACGTCTATTTGTGCTGTTTGGAAAGTAAACTCTTCTACGTGTTTACCTTGTGGTGAAGCTTCCAGGGACCACAAAGGTTGCTTAAAACTGACACTAAGAAAGTCGAACCAGGCTGGAAGATATCACTTGAGCCCCAAATGTCACTGTGCTTAATAATTAGGAATGTGTTCCTACTTTTTAAGTATGAGCCCACTCCTAATCTTTTAGTATGTGAGCCAATAAACACTTTCCTTTCATTGTAAGCCAAATTGAATCAGACTTCCTTCCCTCACAATTCAAAAGTCCTAACTTCATGAATCCTTTACTTTCCTTCATAGCACTTTCCCGAGTGCAATTTTATTATTTCTTTAATTCCAGCCTCTCTCCCTAGACTGTAGTCTCCTTGTGAGCAGCAGCATCTCATGTACCAATAGCTTCATTCCCAAAGCCTAGAGCAGTTCTGACCCTTAATATTGAATAACTGAATAAACAACTCAAGCCAAGTATTGTCTTAGTTTCCAAAAAGCTTAAGAAGTTAACATGATGGAGCTATTTTTATGTGCATGAGAGATAGCTGTTGTTTCAAGATGATAATACTTATAGGCTGAAATCCACTCAAATTTACAAAGTATATGTAACCATTTTCTATAGAGTTAGAAATTGCCCATAAACTCTAGTTTGAATGATACCAAGGCCTTCTTTTTCCTGTGTGAATTGAGCAAACTAGTTTTCTAAGCCTTACTTTGCTTACCAGTGAAAAGTGCTCACCTCAAGGCAGGCAATCATAAATGACAGCCTCTTGGTAAGTTTAATTACTATTAGTACAAAGGAACTAACCAGATAACCAGAGAGAAAAGGGAACATATATAGTCAGTTCAAAACCAAAATGCTTGAGTGGACAAAAGTAAAGGCCAGGGCTGCATAACACTGACATTTTTATTAGAATTCATTTGTAACAAATGGAACTTGTGTCAGCAAAGAACTGATTTTCATACAGACTTCTTTCGCCACCAATGTAACGAAGTAAGAAAATAAAAAGCACGCCTTTCATTCTGTAAAACATTTACGCGTACTACTAATTAGAGGTAATTGTATTTTTTTAACAAGCCATTTTACAAGTTATTTTTTTAAATTTTTCAGTCTATGCATCCAAAACGAGAGCAAAGAACACAACTGTTATTATCTTTGTAAAGACACTCCAAGCTTGAATGGCAAAGCTACATAGCAGATGGATAGGATGGATCTGTAGCCTTCTGATCTCTGCTGGAGTATCAGGGCACCCATAAACCCAAAGGAAACCAAACCCCTCCCAAAATAAATGGGAATTAAAAATAAAAAGGAGGGACTGAAACAAAGCAAACCCAAAAATAAACAGGAAAGAAAAAAATCTCTGTTACTGAAGAATTTTTTCTCTTCCTGTGTCTATGTTGTGTTATTTACATACACACAAATGAATTTCTGAAGCAGTTTCTTACAGATGGGTTCAAGTAATAACATTATTGGGTGTAGAATCAATAGGGCAGTGCATAGTACAAAGGTATAGAAAGTGCAAAGTTCCCTAGAGGCCCTTCCCTCCCCTGGCTATCCTTGCTGTTGTCTAACCATGCAAATCATTTTTAAAAAAGAGCTAAAATAAAGTTCTGTACAAATCACTTTTTATATATTTTGATTTTTTTTTACCATTGTAACTAATTACAAAATTATACATAACTACACGTACATAGGTAAATAATAGCACCGTACTGGTTATGATGATGAAAATAATTAGAAACTTGAAAGTTTATGGTAATGGTAGATAAAGATGTTTACCTGGGAAAATCAAACTAGAATGGTTGTACAGAAAAGCACAGAGTGGAATGCACATCAATGACAGGAAGGGAGTTAGTTCTCGGAACAGCGCCTAAACAATAAGATCTCTGAATAGTCTCTGCCTCATTTGTATGGTATGCATCCCATTAATTTTCTTCTTGTGATTATTCTCCTCTTTCCCTTTGCCAAATGGGCAGGTTTCATTTTAGGGAGAGAAACTGCTCATTGGTCAGTCATTCTGGTGTGTAATATACACCATCAGATTCTACATGTCTAACGTGGCATGTCTGCAAGTCTGTCTGACCCCCTTTGTTTCACTAAATGAAAATCACAGCACTCAGTAATCTGGCACTTGGATAAATCTCCAAAAGATACAAACTAAAAGATAATAACAACAGATCCACATAGTGCACATTCTTCTCTGGTTCTGATGTAGGTTAGAGAGTCTCATTCTGAGGTAGCCTTCTAGATACTTTTTTTTTTTAACATTATTTCTTTTTTCTTTTTTTCTTACTTTTTTTTTTTTTTTTTACAAAAGTGCTCAAATATGATGCTTGCAAGTGTTTGGTCTCTTGGATTTCATTCTGCTAGTGATGGTAAAATGTGGAAAACAAAATCCTTTTATGCTGAACATCAAAGAAGCTAAAATTAAACCAAAATGTTATATCTATACCAAAACTCTTTAAGAGTTCCTTGGATATTTTGAGGGTTCTTTAAAATCATATAAGATATGGCAAACTCATGCCATTTTCCATGGCTTCCTATAGCAATTATGTTGGAAAATTTGGGATTATGTTGGAAAATAGATAATTGTTTAATTTCCCCTTTTAGAAAAATCCTAATGGATTAGTAAATATATTCCAAAGTTGACAATGATATTTGTCACTAAACAAGTTTGGTGCAGTTACTGAATGTTCCAGAACAGATTTGGCAGGGATTCTAAATAAAACAAGTAGCTTTTCCTGATGTTGGCAACCATGAAAAGAAGGGCCCTGATTATCCAAGTGCTTTGGGCTGGTACAATCACTAACATCCCCGACTTAGTTGAAAACTAGGAATGCATATTATTCAAAGAGTTTTTGTACATGTGGTAAACAGATAATGCTTTAATTGGAAAAGTAACATATAAGAACAACTAATGAAAATATGAACCGAAAGCCAAAAAGAAATGCTATTAAAATAGGCATCAATTATAAGGCACTCTAAATGCATAACTAAAACCAAAAGAAAACAAAGTACAGCACTTCCCAGTTGTGCTGTATGCCACAAAATGTTTCTGACTGAACAGAGCAACATGAGTTTGGCTTTGCCCCTGTTACATATCATAAATGCAAATTTCATAGCACATACTATAGACAATATACGATTGAATACATTGTTTTTTTAAACAACTTGATAGCTGATATATTACAACATTCTCCCCTCCTAAAGGGATATGCACTGACCTTTCCCACATGCACACCTCTTAGATATTTAGTAATTTTTTTTTTATTGCACTAGAGTGTTAGAAATATTGAACTTTGTTGGAAGCCTGGCTAACAAAAGGATATTTGTGAATATGAGTAGGTGGGTGGGAGGAGACTGGATAGGAAATTAGGGGGTGAGGCTTGACAATCACTGATGTGCATTCCTCATTTCCCTTAAAATTAAAATTTTATGATATTAAGAAATACCCATATTTCATAAAATCAATAACAAATTGTAAAAGATGTTTATAATAGCTTCTCTACCTAAAAGCAACCACAAAAAAAAACAACTAAAAAACCCCAAAACTAATTCATGGAAGAACTGAATGATAGCTCTATCTTTTTGCGTGGACACACTGTCTATATGTACATAGACACCCTGTAAAATATGGATATATATGTATGTATGTTAGCAGCAACTTTATACTTTGCGCCTCCCTGTTGATTCCAGAAACAAAACAGAACAAAACAACATTCTCTTTGACTATTTGAAGAGAATGGGTACTTTCTCACCAACCAAAACTGAACAGAAGTGTGAAAGTAATATCTGACAAGACTGATACTGTAGATTAAGAATATTGCACAAAAATGTGCAAATTTTCAAATTATTGGATATTTCTACAGCAAGATATTACAGATAACAGTTCTACAGCTTAAAAAAACCTACAATTTGGAAATAAAAAATGAAGAGTTATGTAGCTTTTTTAAAATTCACTTTATCGAATGATACATTTGTTAAAAAAAAGTTTACACAGTTAAAAATGAAGCACAGGTCAGCAGTATCTTTACAATACTAAAAAACTAAATCAAAGACTTTCTTTTTAAACATTTCCCCCCGATCCCCCCCTAAAATGTTATTATGAGCAGTATGGTGGGAAGGGACGATGTTGCAGCAGAGTCCATTTGTCACAAGAAGCCACACCAGCAAACATCTTGCACTGAACTGCAGGACTCTGGCAATTTCTCCTTACACCTAACAAGCAATCCTGAACAAGATGGTGGTTCTTTGCTGTGATTTCTTCTTCCCTTTATTTTGAATCCTTGCGGTATCTGTAAAAATCCTTCAGATGCCTCACCAGTCAGGATTCTCTTTATTATTTTTTCAGGTTAGATTATTAAACTGTGAATTCTTGGTCCACCCAGAAGAGTTTGTTTTTATTTTGTTTTGTGTGTAATAGTCCCACTAAGTGGTGGTTAGCTAGAAGTTAAGAAGGACTTCTCAAGTGCCCTGTATGGCTCAGAAGAGACTCCGTGGATACTGAAGGGCCTGCAGGAAGAACCCACAGTGGGTTAGGGGTTTCTACGTTGCATAGTGATCAAAGCTGCCCAGGTACTCCAGTGCAGCTCGGTAGCAGAACTGGTACTGGTCCTGCAGGAGACCAAGCATGGGAAGAAAGAGGAAAAAGGGGCCATGAGTCCATTTTAATAGAAAGATGAAAATCAATATTCAAAACCAGACGTTACATCTGGATGGGGGCAGAATCACTGCTCTCACCAATTAAGTAAATCCAATGACCAATCCATTTCAGTGAGCAAAGAATGATCAGCCACGCGGACTGTTTGTTAACTTCACCAGTCGATTTGATTAAAATCGTCTCCTAATTCAAAAGTAGTAACAGCTAGAGTGAACACTATCTTCCAGGCAAGTGTGAGTTGTTCTCCAAGTAGTATCAAACAATTACCACCACTGAACATGGGAATGTATCACTGTTGTCTTTTACAACTAAATATTTGTGATAACTTATTCTCAGTTTGGTATCCCCAAACTGGCTGTCTATATCAAAAAATAGCCGTGTCGTTTGGCCTAATTCAGTGTGATTGCTAGTTATCTGTTATAGAAAGGCCCACATTAAAATATAATAACTTGAAACATGTCCTTTTTCAGATAGGGAAGAACACTGTCATATTGGAATAAGTCGGGGCATTGCTGGAGAGAGAGAAAGAAATAGAGTTTTTGCCATAGAAGAAACTTATCTTCAGTAGCCAATGGGGCTGAAAGTAGATAGTTTCTATTTTGCTTAAATGTGCATTTTTTTTTACAATAAAAATGGTAATGCAAAATAAATGGAGTTTGCTTTCCTATGTTGTCACAGTAAGCTGCTTGGCTAAGTGTTAAGAGTTTTTAAATGTCCAATTTCCCTCTTCCACCCCAACACCCATTAAGTTTGTCAGGCCGACATCACGCTTTGAGTATTGCAAGCCAGATACCTGTGCTCTTTTGAAATCACAGTTTGGAAGATATTGTGAGCAATGAATTTAGGAATACATATAGAATATATTTGGTGGCCTTTTGAGGAACAGAAACACTCACTCATATTATCCTTAGAAATGAACAGTCAATAGGCCAGACTGTCTAAATCACAAAAGATGAGAATTTCATGATCAGTTATTGGAGTAAAAAATGGGGTATTAATTTCTCTAGGGCTTATCCAGGATCCAAATATTTAAAATGACCATAGGAGAATAGAGAAGTAAAATGGGCTGAGGGTCTGTTATGTACCAGGCAGTGTGCTTTATAAAGTGGTCAAATAGTGATAATTTATCATGGTTCAACCTAATATGTAATCTAGCATAACTTCCAAAACAACTGTAAGACTTTGAAATTGTCACTCCCATATACAGAGGGGAAAAAATGAGTTTCAAAATACTGAACAATTTGATGGTTTTCCTACAGTATTTTCCTGTATTTTGCTCTGGTGTTGAGAGTCTCCGGGCTCTAAGACGTTCTGGTTAGTAAAATCTATTATTTGGCTCTTGAAACGTGATAAATTCATGGAGATTTTTCTCACCTCTGTCTGTACCATGGCTGGTCGTTGTGTTCTTAACATTTTGACAGTCTGGAAGATATCTACAACTCCTTCGTATCTCATTCTTTCCAAAACAATGCTTAATGTTATAAAGACTCCAGTTCTTCCAACGCCCGCACTGCCATAATAACAAAGACAACGTTACAGGATGTGACACTCAGAGTCTTGACCACATTCGTTTGGAAGTAGGCATATATGCACCCGCTTGCATATTACACTAGGTTCTTCCACAGCAATGTTCAGGAAAATGTGGTATTGGGTTCACGAAATGACTATTCTTGGGATAATGTGTCATGGTAAAATGTGAGCATGAATGTGGAGTAATTAAGATTAAGTCCAATACAATGGAATGCCTTTTCAACTGGGATTCTACTCCATTTTGGAAAGATGTAGGAAACATAAATATTGCAAAATAAATGATTCAGGGAAGGATAAATAAGTATAGGTTAATACTCTTCATGTAGATCCTGCAATTGTAGACCTTGCCTTCTTAGTATTTTTAAAGTATATGGAATACCAGATAAGGTGAGATAAACTCGACCTCTTCAAGTTTTCTAGTGTATTATTTACTTCTTGTGGTCACAATCTACGCAGGATATTTCATCACTTAGAAAGTGTATAGACTATTCAGATTGAGAAGTCAGTTTTGATATGAGAAAACAGATTCTGTTACAGGTTTTTTGATATGGGATCCTCATTCAGTCATTAGAAGGGTTGGTGAATATTTTATATTTACAGACCGTGTAAATGTATATACATCTGTTCTCTCTCCTGAAACTGAAAACTTAACAGATTCTCAAAAGGTTCTCTAACCTTTTAAAAAAAAATGGATGAGCCTCACTGAGCTTATCTACTACTTTTAGATGTTCAGCAGCTAAAACACCAGGATTCTTTCTACCACATTAGCAAGGTTTTGAGTTTGTTTTCTTTATTGTTTTAAGATAATTCCAGAATGTTCACTGCAGCAAGAAGAGAAAATTAATTCATAGCTTTTGTGCTCTTAAAAAGTAGGAAAGCATCTGGAGGTTTAGCTAATGAGGAGAAGAGTGAATAATCTGAAAAATCCCTACATTTTTGGATCCTAATTAAATGGCATGTGTAACGCTTGGGTACAGGCTGTAGAAAATGGATGGATTCATTTACTTGGGGATGTAGCTGACAGGCATATATAAATAGTGTGTCCCTTTACAAATTGGGTTTTCTAAAGAGCCCAAACAGAAATGTTAAGTGAGGCTTTAAAATCCATGGGCAGTCTTTACAAAGTGCCTGAGGATGTCCAGGGGCAGTGAAGGCTCTCTGTTAAAATGGAGTAGATGACCTTGAAGGTTCCTTTCAACCTTGAAAGTCTCTCTTACTCCTGAGAAGCTATGATTTATGATTTTTTTTCTTTTCTTTTTTTTTTTTTTCTGAATGGCCCAGGTATTCCCAAGTCTATATTTAACCTTGATTTGATTGTTCAAATGTATTGAAATACAGGGTTTCTGGCTTTCTACTAGATGTTTTCAAGAAAATAACAGACACTGGCCTTATAACTTCTGAATTTGTTGACTTTACAATGCTAGTTTAATAAGTTATAAATAAAGTTAGTATTTTAAGGATATTCCCAGATAAGAGAAACTATCTAGAAGTCATGTGTATATATGTGTGTGCTGTGAGATAATAGGACATAATTAAAATCCATATACTAAAGGAGTATTTAAATCATTCTGTGACAGCAAAAGCAATGGGAAGTAACACATATTTATAAACTTATGGGGTAATGTCTAAAGTTAAATGTATATATTAAATATATTCTTTTTTTATAGCTTATGCTAGAAAAGTTTGAATTAGCATTTGGGCAAATTATATCAAAAGTGAAGGGGAATATCCAGGTAATTTCAGTCCAGTCTATATCATCTACTTTGTCTGAATATTTGAGTCCATATGTTGTTCCCTACATGATCTTTGGTTGTCTAGAGTAACCAAACTCAACACAGAGCAAATGTGAATAAAGAAGGTCTGCTACTCACAGAATATATCATCCCTGGGGAACACCATGCGCTCAAAAGGATCTTAGATTCTAAGATTCTGTCATAGAGCTACATGATGACAGAAGTGAGGCTAGAATTCAGCTATTTTAAAGCCCAAGTTGAATATTTCTCCTATTTTGAGAGCTTGTCTCCCCTTTCACTAAGAATCATAGTTTGGAATCTTTCTGTCTTTCTCTTTTTCTTTCTCTTTTTCTTTTTCTTTCCTCCCTTCTTTCCTTCCTTTTTTCTTTTTTTTTTTTTGAAGAAAAGTAAAATTTTAAACTCTCTCAAGATTTTGACCACAAAGAGATTAGACACTGAGACTTCAAATTGCTAGAATCTGAAAATATATTAGTGTAAATAAAATTATTTACAAAAGGAATAAAAAAATCCTTTTGCTGGAAGGTTTCTACATAACAACTTCCCAAAGCACTAAATTTATGGTGAGTGTCCTTTCTGAACCTGAACCTTTTGTTTGCTATTTCTATTAACTTCAATGACTTGAATTATAAAATGCTGTGGAAACTATTGAAAATAATTAACTTGAAGGTGCTTCATTTTCTGATATAGCAACAATTTTCAGGCAAATTGCAATTTTAACCGAGGTACCATTCTAATCACTTACTGACTGGCAAGAATTAGTATTGTCATTAAGGCTGGATAACTATTTATAGTTTTCCTAAAAAGACAAACACAGGAGATAGATACAGAAAGACAGTTATCATTGTAACGCCATGGAAGTAAAACAAGTAAGAGATGATTAACTGAACAAATTTTCACTAGCGGATGTACCAACAATTCCTGTTAAGGTAAACTAGGCAAGAGGGATGCCTGGGTGGCTCAGTCGGTTAAGCATCTGCCTTCAGCTCAGGTCATGATCCCAGGGTCCTGAGATCGAGTCCCACATCTGGCTCCCTGCTCAGGGAGGAGTCTGCTTCTCCCTCTCCATCCACCTCTCCCCCCCCGCTCATGCTTTCTCTCTCTCTTTCTCTCTTGCTCTCGCTCAAATAAATAAAGTCTTTTAAAAAAAAAAGGTAAACTAGGCAAGGAAAAACACAGTTTTGTCTTTGTTACAAGGGGTAAAATTTGGGGATAAAAATTTTACCTCTGGTATTTTCATTTTATGGAAAGAAAGAGAAATGAGTCCTTGCTTAAGATTTTACAATATATTTCTGAGAATATAAAATATTAATTACGCAGATTCACTCCAATAAGCCTGTACTGACAATGAATAGACAACAATGCACATTTTCAAAGTTATTAGGACATTAATCACAAATGGAAACTCATCATTCTTGATTCTTCGCTCACCTGCAATGGACTGAAATGGGCCCATCTTGGCCAAACTGCTCTTTTGTTTTATGGACTTGGCCAATGAAGTCAATAAATCCTTCTCCAGACTTTGGCACTCCTTGCTCTGGCCAGTCGGTGAACTGGAACTGCCTCACTGTTCGGGACTGACCGTCCTTTAGAGAGAAAGCCACATACCCAGCCACAAAGAAGGATGCCAGGAGGATTCAGCCAGTGCACAGACCACAGCAGCAAGAATGATTTTTTTTTTTTTTTCCCAGAGAGGAAAAAGGGGGTGGGGTAAGAAGAAATTAAAAACATGGTTAACTAGAAACTCAGTTACATGTATGTCTTATCTGTTATTAACACTGTCTACAGCCACATATATTTAAATTGCAAATTTATTCTGGAATGCCCAAGTAAAACCCTGGGTTCTGGTAAAGAATCATCTAGTTCCCATATTAGTAAATGCTTCCGAGACCCAAAATTTGCCTTCAAAACCAAAGTGGAACATATATACTCTATTTCAAGAATTTCAGAAGCCAATAACTTAATACTGAAAGGAGCAACCAGGCATGTCATCCAGACCAGAGATTTTGCTATTGTCATGATAACTTCACATCTGCCATGCTTGCTTATTTCTAGCACTGTCAAGTGACAAATAGTGACACTGAAAGGATCTGACACAAACTGGGTAGCTGTTAACCAGGATGCCCCACATGTCTCAGAGGCATACAATTTCTAGCCATGGCAGCCTACACAGCACGTGCTATGCAACTATGCTGTTGAGTGGGAAGTGAGGTGTCCCTCAAGGAGAGGAAAGAGATTATTAGCAAATAAACACTCTATTCTGAAAAGGACTCTTCTGGCTGACCACAGGAATTAAGGCACTGATCGGGGGGCTTAACAGACAGACCAAACAGTGGAAAGAAAACAACCTGGATATTATGTTGAGTGAAATAAGTCAAACAGAGAAAGACATGTATCATATGATCTCACTGATATGAGGAATTCTTAATTGCAGGAAACAAACTGAGGGTTGCTGGAGTGGGGGCTGGGGTGGGAGGGATGGGGTGACTGGATGATAGACACTGGGGAGGGTATGTGCTCTGGTAAGCGCTGTGAATTGTGCAAGACTGTTGAATCTCAGATCTGTACCTCTGAAACAAATAATGCAATATATGTTAAGAAAAAAAAAAAAAGAAGAAGAAGAAGGTAGTGGGAGGGGAAGAATGAAGCGGGGGAAATCGGAGGGGGTAGACGACCCATGAGAGACGATGGACTCTGAAAAACAAACTGAGGGTTCTAGAGGGGAGGGGGGTGGGAGGATGGGTTAGCCTGGTGGTGGGTGTTGAGGAGGGCACATTCTGCATGGAGCACTGGGTGTTATGCACAAACAATGAATCATGGAATACTTCATCTAAAACTAATGATGTAATGTATGGGAATTAACATAAGAATAAAAAATAAAAAAATAAAAAAAAAAAAGAAAACAACCTGGATAGAAGAGGAGTCTTTTCTAAAGTGATTAGGCAAAACTGCTCTGACTTATGAAGTATAAATGGTTTGAGAAGGAGCTACTAATGTGCTTCTGATTCCTTCTAGAACAGTGTTCTCAGAAGCACAACAAAAGCAGAAGGGACCCTCTGTTTATAGAAATAGGAGTAACAATTATGCCCACCCACCAACTTTCTTTTCTGAATCCACTGAGAGGGAAAGAATCCAAATTCCAAGCTTAGAGAGACTGATCTTATTTGAAGAGGCCCTGCTCCTAGTTAAGGTTTCAACTTGTTCCTCCTTTCCATTTTTGTAACAGCTCTTTCCCCTTTAAAGGCCTTTAGGATATGGGTGTGTATGTTCCCAAGATTCTGGTCAAGTAGACAGAGACACAATCTTTTTCATTCAGTCATATTGAGAGGAAGGGATGGCTTAGCTCAACTAGTCTTATTTCCACAGGAACAGGGCATATTCCTGACTGTCATCTTTTGATAAAGCAGGGAGATCACATTAACTTTGTGAGAACACTCAGGAATATGAAAATAACTGCTTGACCCCATTACTAACTTATGGATGGTTACCACGGAAGCATGATTTACTTCCCTCTGCTTCTGGAAAAGACTTGGAAAGCACAGGAAGGATGCCAAAGGCTAGGTAATGCAGATTTGTCCTCCTCTAAATATCCCAAGGATTTCACTTCTGACCACAGTTGCTTTTAGCAGCAAGAAGAGGTCATGTGCACAAACCCTCACTATTTGGAGGAGAGACCAGCTGACTCCATTTAAAGGTTACCTGTTTAACAAAACTGCATTCCAAGTGCCAACTTGCTTTCTAAACTGGAAAGTTAAGATTAGAAACACACTAGGAACACAAAGAGCAAATGCTATGGCAGCTAAGAAAATTCTAAAATCACAGGAAGCCTTTTTTAATAAAAAGAATGTGAACAAGTTCTTCAATATTTCTTTTGCTTTTTGCGATCAGATTTAATTTGGGCAAGCAAGGAGTAGTAAAGAAGGTGTCTCTGCTATTTGCAGAGACTGGCCCCGAGTCTTTATCATCAGAAATCGTTGGTGAGTTTGCTTGGAATGTACTTAAGATTTTTCACTCACATATCTATCTTCAAATTCTGAAAGGGCACTTTTTTTTTTTTTTAAACAATGGGATGTTCACCAAGGCATGCTTACTTGGGCAACTCAAAAATGAGCCCGATAGACTTAACTGCTACTTTGAGTACGGTCACCTTCAGAGTAGTTAAGATTTCAGACTTTCTGGGATTAACAGGTCCGTCACCTGGGCCAACCAGCCTGCTAACCAATTTCTCCTTCATTTTAGGTCAACAGCCAGGGCACAGCTTGGGGGATTAGTGGACAATCTCTAAACATGAGTATTGGTTGGAAAAGCTCTTTTCCAGAAAAAACAATGGATCAAGTAAATAGCTCTGTCCTGGAGTTTTATTCAACCCACCTACTGTGACAGTTCCAAAAACAAAGCAGGGCTTTGGACTGACCCCACTCTCTCCTAAGATGTGTTTGTAATCATGGTTTGAAAGTGGCCAAAGGCAAGGATATTAAAGTTTATGCATAGAACATCTTACATCAGGGCTGAACCTTGGACTCAGCAATCTAGATAAGAAATGCGGAATGAAAATTAGCCAACAAGGGTCATGGGTGCACAGCTCTCATGGACAGACACATTAGCACACCGAGGAATAAACCATGCCAGGAATCAAATTAGAATGTGCAAAGCTTGTCAGAGTCTTCTAAAGAATGCCATTTGCTCTGCAGTTTTAAAATCATACCAAATTAACCTCCAAGCCCACATGACCTAAAGGGCTTTGCAAAACAACAACATATTTACAGCCTCAAGTAATGAAGAAGTCAAAAAGCTCCAAAGAGAATGAGCTAAGAAAGTGAATGTAAGCACAGCCAACCAATCAGTAAATGCTTCCCAGGACACACACTTACCAAGTATATCCCCAAAGTTGGGCTGCCAGGTGTTATGTTTGAATGGAAGCCAACCCTGGGTTTGTGAGAACACTTGCCAGACAGAGGAAAAGTTACTCTTATTTTAAAAAACAAAACAGTCCTCCAAGATCAGTTATTTCTTTTCACTTTGGGAATATGGTCACTTGGCAAATGTTTCTCCCAGAGATGCATTTTAGACTGCTTTTCAGCTAATGTTTAAGAACATAAGATTGGTCATCTTACCCTAGCATCTGTGACCTTGAATTCTCTTAGGATATATTGTGGCATGTTGTACTCAGCCATGGGATCTACAACAAAGTACTGATATCTTGCAGATCGTTCTGCTGGCCAGTATTGGTGACATTTCTCCTAAAAGGAGAGAAGATTAATGGCAAACTATACAATGTACAAATTAAATTTTGTCTATCATCTATCAATCTATATATTTAATTTCTTTCTCTCATTAATAGAAGTTCAAAATTCAAGGCCATTCCAATTGTATGTGACCCATTTTCTTTTTGAAACCATAAGTTCCTTGAGAATAGGAAAATCAAATGGTTTAATATTTGCTCATGATATCAAACACACTACTGGCATACAGTAGCTTATCAATACACATCAATTGAATTGAATATTTTGAAAGCGTAAGTGTCTTCATACTACAAGTTCTCCAAATAATAACATCAGTCCTTAGATGTAATGCTGGCCCTGTCAATCATGCATTGCACCACCAGAATAGACTTGCATCACTGTGTTATGGAATGAATAGAGCCATCAAGTGTGAATGCAGAAAGAAAATTCTATATTGATCTGGTCCAGTCTCCCTTGTTAGCTGAGGAAACTGGAGCCCAAGCAGTTTTAATGATTTGGCTAAATCTTGCAGAGATTCAACTATGAATAGTCAGAATAGTCAAGTCACTTTCCTAGTTTGGCATTTTTTGCTCTCCATCTCTACATTTATACAAGGAAGAGAGAAAGAAAATATCTTAAGCAAACATAGCAAAATGCTTACATCTATCGAATCTAAGTGGTAGGTTCTTAAGTATCTCTAATACTATTTTATGTATTTTTCAGAATAATCATTTTCAAAAAGTAGATCTAAGATGACCAGATTATATATATCCTTGGAAAAACTGTAACTTTCTAACACCCTATTTAATATGGGGTGGAGGGTGGGCAGGTAAGAATTTGCCTCACAGATAAAAGAAAGTCAAGTTTCTTCACACAGAGAAATGATGGCACATTTGCTCATGAAACTCCAGCTTGTCCAGCATGAAAGGAAAAAAGACTATGCTGAGAGCCGGGACCTAAGTCAAACAGGAACATCTACTTCTTTGCTCCTATGATCATGCTGCAATGGAAACAAAATACTAGATCTTTCTTCAAAGCACACAAATTAAAGAACTTGATGTGGCTTTGCAAGCTAAAAACCAACACAAGAGTAATGAATGGCCCAGAATGTGTCTGGAGAACTCCACATCTCCAAGAAATGATGCTGGCCCTTGGGTTATTAAAATGAAATCGTCATTTCTTCATGGAGTGAATATCTTATGAAAAGACACTCACTCTGCCCATCTCACGCAGCTTGGTGAGCATCACGACAATGGTGGAATTGTGTTCCCAGAGCATTCGCCAGAAGTCTTCAGTGGTCTCTGCCAAGGGCCCCTGGGTAGCGATGTAGGCTTTCTGTTGTCTGAATTACAGAGAATAAAAGTAGCATGTTAAAGTTCACATTTGATATGTAAACATCAAACCCACTAATGAAAACTGAAAACATATCATCAGGGCAATTGCAGTAAGTGTCCATTAAGACTGTGTAATCAAATGAGAATATTTAATACATTTGGGGGCTTTGCAAAAGAAATTGTTTTGTTAATATTATGATGTATGTCTTTATCATTATTTAAATTTTAGTGCAACACCAATAACTCAGTTTCATGTATCATACAGATCACTTAAACAGTGGTGTCTCTTCATTTTGTAGATAGGATTCTTACACAATCTATTAAATTTATGAAATATGGTGTAAAACAGCTTCTTAATTAACTCCTTCCACAACCAAATTGCTTCTGAGGAAGAGTGCAGAAGGGCAGATTAAAGATTCCGTGACTGCTTCTTCTTACTCCTACCAAAAATAATAAAAAACAAATACCAAGGGACTGAATGCTGACCTATGCAGAAAGAAGATGCTTTGAATTGAGATGAAATTCATTCTGGCTGTGAAACTAGGGCACATGTAAATATCAAGGCTTTGGACTGTCAGGGGAGCAAGAGTATATACCTGTATCCATCAATAAAACTAGCATTGATGTAATCAGATCCTTCTACTCCTCGGATAGGCTGCAGGCAGACCCTTGTGGATTCATATGGCATAATATTAACAAGGCGATTTTTGAATTTATTACATGGAAGATTGGCACTGATGAATCTTGAGGTGTGAGCTTTAGAGCTGGCTAGACGCTGTTAAATAGAAGAAAAGAAAAAAAATCTGACAAAGATAATTTTAGCCTACAGTTAGATGCAATGTACTCAAGATTTCCTCTTTAGATATAAAGCTTGTGTTTACTTTAAAGCAAAGGACTCTTCAAACTGCACTGCTTTTCACTTCTACCTAATGATTCCATATAGCGTACTGCATTTTTAAATATGTTTTGAGAGTATGATCTCTCAATTTAAATTAGGGTACAAAAGAGCTTGACGTATTGTTAGGAAGCAAAGAACAGAAAGGGAAAGAGGAGGAAAGTGTTTTATAGTTAGACACCTGAGAAGGTCAAGTGAATCTTGTAACTTCAGAATTTGAAAGGTTAAGAAAGTGAAGCCGCTACTCAAAGACAATCCCAGAATGACTTGCTCCTGAATTACCACATCACATCCCATATCGTACCTTAAATTCGAGCTCCATTCCTGTGACATTCTCTCCTGTTTCTATTTGTGTCAGCTTCTGAATATAGGCATACAAGTTTCTAGCTGGCACTTCGGTATTTCCACAAGTCACTGCTTCTAACAGTGCATCATGGATAAAGATGTATTGGTCTTCTGTTTGAACCATGTAATTCCTCTGGGCTCTCATTAAAGTTACATGGCCATAAATATCTACAGTTTTTTCATGCTTTATTCTTTCTAACATGGCATCTATTACGATGAAACAACCAGTCCGGCCAACTCCCGCACTATAAGAAAAACAGAGAAAAGAAAAGTCCAAATAAATCTATCAGGAAACAAAAACATAAAAATTTATTTTAATTCTTACTAAGTAGGTTTTAAACCCATTAATTCTTTTCAACTAGCTATTGGGATTATTTCGGAGCACTCTAAAATAAAAAAGTATTATCAAGTCACTACAACCAGAGGATAAGGAATCAAATACCAAGTAAAATTAATTTGGTTTCAAAATGTAAAAACATTAAATCCATAATTACTGTGGTCATTGATCATGTAACAGAAAGTAGACATTATTTTGAAACTGTTATAAAAAAACACAAACATTTAGGTTGTTTATATTAGAAGATATTTTAAAAAATTGTTTAAGATCTAATTAGGCTATATCTTTTTGTAAAACTTCTCCATCTATTTCAGTTCAATTTGTGAAATAAAAATGAGAAAATCACTTAGTCTGGAACATTTCATATTCTAAAACCCAGCAAGGAAGTTTTAATTTCAACTTAGTGAGAAATAGATAATTAAAATATTAAAATGTTTCACACTAAAAAAGGTACAGGACATGTTCAATGAAAATAATTTCCTACTAAAAAAATAATCACTAGAGAGTAGGTGGGTTTTTTGTTTTTACTCCCTTCTCCTCCAAAGTTGAATATATTTTGAAATTCTAGGTGAAATTCCAGTATTCTGTGTGGAAAAATAAAAGCCTTAATCTTTGTTATTGAAGAAGCTCTGAGCTTTTTTTTTAAGCTCCATTACTTTGGGACTTACGGGTCATTTTCCAGTTGGTGGAAACTGATTCAAACAAGAGAAGGTGAGAGAGTGAGCAAAACCCAAAGACAAGATCCGCTGTTCCAAGGAGACAATCTAATTTACTGAACTGGATTACAGTCACATGGTTGAAACATTGGAATTTCCTCAAGTGTAGAAAAGAATACTAACAAAATAACACATCTGTGCTCTTAAATCTCTAGGTAAGCCTTGTTTGTCTCTTATCAAACTCTTAAGAGTGAGTCTGTTTATGTGTCAAATATGGTTGAATCCAAAATATTTTTCTCCTCCTGATTATCGATATTTACCTGGCTGGGAAACATGTGATCAATAGGAATAGGTATCCATCACCACCACAGAAGCTAAGCAACAGACAGTCTCCTTCATTAGCTACATGCCACTGTTTCCTGTCATTTGTGTATCTATGTGTTCATTTATTTATCCATCTGTCCATTGACATATCCTTCTCTTCATTCAATGAACAGCACTTTGTTAAGTAATATAGGGGGTACAACATTAAAGATGACTTACATCATACCTTTAAAGAGCTCAGCATCTATCAATGAGGTAAAAGTTTACTTAACTATTTATACTAAAAGACAAGGAAAGAAGAAGAAGAAGAAAAAGAAAAAGAAGAAAAAGAAGAAGAAGAAGAAAAAGAAGGAGGAGGCAGAGGAGGAGGAACAGGAGTGGGAGTGGGAGGAGGGGGAAGGAAGAGGAGGAGGATGTGTTAGTTTTGTGGATGATGTGGTATTTGAACTAGGACTTGAAGGACAGGAAGGATGGGGGAATTGTGGAGGCTAGAATAGCAAAACAGAAACAATGACTTTTGTAGTCATACTGTTGGCTCTGGGAGTTACATGTGAAACTTTTCATTGACCTAGTGAGGCACTTGTACAAGGAATGTACAAGAACTCCAAATGGATGAGTTTAGTGAGCACTAGGGTGTCTGACAACTGAATGGCATTTCTCTCTAGTGCCAAGTGGCCACAAGGTGTTAAGTAAGCATTTTGTAACAAATAATACATTCATTTAACTACTGAGCAGTGCAGATCAAATCTAGCTTCCACGAAGTGACATGACATTGAGATGTAAGGCAAAAATCCATTGAGACAAAGAGTCTTTGAAGTGACAACTTTTTTTAGTACACAGTTAGAAACCTGATGCACCAAGGTCCACATCTAGTTTGTTCTACTAGTAAACCTGTGAGATGGGGAGTTTTCCATGACATTCCCATCCCCCCACTCTCTCACCCACCAGGCAGGATTAATCATCCTCTGTTCGAGATCACTTAAGTCGAGTGTCAAATACCACCCCAGTACAGTCTCAGTTACATTGCATTATTAATTAGCCTAGTGGGTCTGTCATCCACAAATCATGGCGCATAACCTGAAAGCAGGAACTATATTTTCTATTATCTTTGTGTGTCCTGCACCAACCATGCAATCAGTGTTCAATAATGTTTGTGAAATAAGAAAATAAATCAGTGATTGGCATCAGAGGCCTTATGTAATGAGCAGCCCATCCATGTTCAGTAAGCCTACTGAGGAAGCAGGACTCTTCAGTTAATGAAACAGGACTGAGGAAGCAGGAATCTTCAGTTAATGAAAGAAATCCCACATTTGACAAAGGCTCAGAATTGTGCAGAGAATGCCCAAAGACTACTCCACAGTGGTGGGTAGGGACTTGAAAATGCTTTGCGTGGCCTCTGTGTCTTGGTCTTCTGATCTGGGAAGTAGCCCCCCACATTGGGGAGGTTCTAAGACTATGAGTAATACTTTTTCTCTTTTTCTGTGTTGTTTTTCTTAATTGTCTTCATCCCAATTTTGCATTGTTTTTAATTGGATACAACTTCATGCAGTTCTTTATAGTGGAAACCATGCCATAAGCCTCATAACTGAGTCCTAAATATCAAGTCAATTCTAGATAATGGCAGGGATATTTCCCCAAAATATGCATCAGGGACCATTCTCAAATGTCTGGATGATGCATAGATCTATATTCAGACAGAAAGATATCACAAAATCTTGGAAAATTGGTAGGAATGACTTTAGTTTCAAACAGTAGCAACCTCTTCAAGGTGGTAATGAAAGAAAAAATATGTGCCTGAGTCTAAATTACAAGCTGGGGAAGAAAAGAGGAGAGTCTATGACTTGTGCCAAACCCATTTTTTTCTCCCCCAAATTCAAAATACTGTTAACTGCCCAAACTTGTGTATTCATATGTAGGATAGGGAAGGAGCTGACCCTTTTAACTTACATGTTATCTCTTCTTTAGGAGGAAGAGTTCTTGGGGGTTTTAAATGTTAGAAAGTGTCTCTTAGCTTGAAGTAAGATCATGAAGTTCAAGATACTTTTTTCAGATACCAATGGCTGGGTGTCCTTGAGAAAGTCACTTAACCTCTTCCTTGCTTTCTCATTTTTCTTAAATCGCGATAATGGTAATTAACTCTAGTTAATTACCTAGTAAGTCTTAAGGCTGAATTAAACATACCGAGTGTTTTGCAAACATAAAGGAAGAGACAGTTACTTTGTAGGTACAAACTGCATTTTAAAATTCTACCTCTGAAGCTGACAAAAGGAATAGGTAATGTTAATGCTGAGAAAATTATGATAGAATCACTGCAGGATCATTTAAGATTAGGCTTTCAAAAATCTTGCTTTAATCTACCCCCTCAAGCCGTTCTCCCCTTTCTCCTCATATTTCCAATAAATAATACCTTACATTGGAAGAACTTTCTGCTTTCACATATATTGTCATGGTAAATGAGATGGCAATAAAGCGCCTTCCCACCATAGTGCCTGGCTCCTGGAAGGTATTCAGCAAAGGTCTGTCAGTTCTCTTTTCCCTTCTATGATTTATGACATTTGGAAGCTGCCCTGAAGTCCTCCAGCTCACGGTAAATGGCCAAAAAGGGACTCAAATGGAGGGTGCATGGTGCTAAACTTTAGCACCACATTCCATGGCACTATCTTTGCTTCATACTGCTTTCTGCCAGTTGGGTCAGTGAAAAAGAAAAAGGCACCTTTCTTGTAGCCCAGCCCTCTAGAACACTCCTTTAGCAGTGTTCATCAATCCTGAATGCAAGTTCCTTGAAAAGTATTTCCTCCTGTGCCACTGAGTATGGGAAACAACAGATACTCCCCTTGCGGTTGAAGGTAGGAAGGGAAGTGATTAAATAATGATCTCCAATACAAAATCACCTTAAACATGCAGCACATGGAATGAGCCAAGAGGAACTGTGACTCACATGTAGTGGTTCCATCGAGTCCATGACAGGGTAGAATTTCTAGCAAGTTGGAAACCAAGACAAAATTCTAAATGCCATCTTCAGAAATCTACCAGCATCCCTTTAGACTGTGCCTCAGTAAGTGATATTTTTTCTGCTTAATGCTTTTATTGATTATCCTCATGCTTCTCTGGATTTTTTCCATTTGTATCTCTTTCTCTAATTCACACACCTCAGCCAGCTGTCAAAATGTAGATAATGTCCCCAAAGTTCTGTCCTCCTTTCTCTCATTCCCCTTCATGATTCAGCAATAATCTTCAAAAAAATGATTTCTAAAGCGATAGCCCTTTCTCTGAGCATAAGTGGAGACTTATATTTCAAGTTGCCCTCAAGTTTCTCTAGAAATAAATACATCCCAAGATTAATCAGCATCTTCTCTGCTCAAACCTGCTCTTTCCTCTCTCTCATTCCTTACTATTCAGTTCTAAAATATAAGAATCAGTTTGGATTGTTTTTCCCTCCTTCCCCACACAATAATAAAATATAAATTCTTGTGCTTTTGACCTCTACAAATTTTATTCAACTATCTATCAATGGTGTGCTGGAGCTGGCAAAAGCCAATTGTTAAATTCTCAGAAATTTTGCTCATATAAACATATTAAAAATAAAGGCTATGCTCGGGGCAGAGCAAGATGGCGGAGGAGTAGGAGACCTGGATTTTGTCTCCTCTCAGGAATTCAGCTGGATAGGGATCAAACCATTCTGAACACCTACAAACTCAACAGGAGATCGAAGAAAAGAATAGCAACAATTCTCTGAGCAGAGAGGGACCACTTTCTGGAAGGTAGGATGTGCAGAGAAGTGAATCCCAGGTGATATTCGGGAGGATAGACGGCGGGGGAGGGGCCTCCATCAGCCCCTTCTGACAAGTGATAGAGCCGCGGAGCACAAAATCGGAACTTTTAAAAGTCTGCTCTGCTGAGGGATGTCACTCTGGTGGCTAAGTGGGGGGTGGAACCCTCTGGGACAGTGTGGTCTCAGGACCTTCGGGGTCACAGAAAGACCGGGGGTGCCTGACTGTGGCAGAGCTCCCAGGCAACAGAGCAGGGAAGCCGACTGCAGAGACAGAGCCGAGGCGCAGGCTCTCAGCTCGGGGTTGCCATAAACCGTGATCCACGGCACAGTCGGGCCACTGCTCCTCCAGCAGGGACCCAACAAGCGGCAGATCCGGGGAGACTCACCTTCCCCCCAGGGAGGAGCTGTGCGGGAGTGCACCACAGGGATCTGCTAGGTTTGGAGACTCCACCCGGGGTCGGGTGCCAGAGATAGAAACGCGTGGGAGTGACTGATGGCTTTTCTCTGGGGGCTCACTGAGGAGCGGGGCCCGAGTTCTCGGCTCCTCCGGGGCAGAGATTGGGAGGCCACCATTTTCACTCTCCGCCTCCAAAGCTGTACGGAAAGCTCGCAGGGAACAAAAGACCCAGAGAGCAAACCCGAGAAGATTACTTAGCCAGGAGGGGGCAAGGGCGGGGCAATTCCACCTTTGGCAGAGACATTTGGAAACCACGGCAACAGGCCCCTCCCCCAGACGATCAGCGAGAACAGCCAGCCAAGACCAAGTTTACTGATCAATGAGAACGGCAGAACTCCAGCACTAGGGGAATACTGCACATAGAATTCATGGCTTTTTTACCATGATTCTTTAGTCTTTCAAAGTTAATTTTTTTTAACTGTCTTTTCTTTTTTTTTTTTTTTTGAATTTTTCTTTTTCCCTTTTTCAACCAACATCTTATCAATCCCTTTTTTTTAAAAAACATTTTTATTTTTCATTGTTAAAGTCATATCCTATTCCTTCATAGTAGTTACCCGTATTTTTGGCATATATATATATAAGTTCTTCTCTCTTTAAATTTTTGAGATAGTTTCTTCTAACAGATTAAAATATACCCTAAATCTCTAGTATATGTTTTTTTTTACTCCCCTGCCTGATCACATTCTCTCCCTTTTTTTTCTTTTTTCGTTTTTTAAATCCTCTTCTTTCTTTTTTCAATTATCAATTCCTTTTATAAAATTTTTTATAATTTCCATCTTTACAGTCATATACCATCCCTTCATCATATCAACCCTTATTTTTGTACGTATATAAGTTTTTCTTTCTTTAAAATTTTGGGAGGCACTTTCTTCTAAAAGACCAAAATACACCCCAAATCTAGTGTGTGGCACTGATCTATATACCAGCCTGATCATATCTGATCACATTCTGGGGTTGTTTTGTTGTTATTTTGTTTTGTTTGTTTTTGTTTGTTTTTATCTTTATCTTTTACTTTTTTCTCTCTTTCCCTTTCTTTTTCCACTGCTTCAGGTCTTTTCTGATTTGTTTAGAGTATATTTTCTGGGGATGTTGTTACTCTGCTAGCATTTTGTTCTCTCATTAATCTATTCTCCTCTGCACAAAATGACAAGACGGATAAAATCACCTCAACAAAAAAAACAAAAGGTAGTACCGACTGCCAGGGACCTACTCAATACGGACATTAGTACGATGTCAGATCTAGAGTTCAGAATCATCACTTTAAAGATACTAGCTGGGCTTGAAAAAAATATGGAAGTTATTAGAGAAACCCTTTCTGGAGAAGTAAAGAACTAAAATCCAACCAAGTAGAAATCAAAAAGGCTATTAATGAGGTGCAATCAAAAATGGGGGCACTAACTGCTAGGATAAATGAGGCAGAAGAGAGAATCAGTAATATAGAAGACCAAATGATGGAGAATAAAGAAGCAGAGAAAAAAAGAGATAAACAACTGCTGGATCACGAGGGCAGAATTCGAGAGATAAGCGATACCATAAGATGAAACAACATTAGAATAATTGGGATCCCAGAAGAAGAAGAAAGAGAGAGAGGGCAGAAGGTATAATGGAGCAAATTATAGCAGAGAACTTCCCGAATGTGGGGAAGGAAACAGGCATGAAAATCCAGGAAGCACAGAGAACCCCTCTCAAAATCAATAAAAATAGGTCAACACCCCGACATCTAATAGTAAAACTTACGAGTCTCATAGACAAAGAGAAAATCCTAAAGCAGCTCGGGAGAAGAGATATGTAACTTACAATGGTAGAAACATTAGATTGGCAACAGACCTATCCACAGAGACCTGGCAGGCCAGAAAGGACTGGCAGGATATATTCAGAGCACTAAATGAGAAAAATATGCAGCCAAGAATACTATATCCAGCTAGGCTGTCATTGAAAATTGAAGGAGAGATAAAAAGCTTCCAGGACAAACTAAAACTAAAGGAATTTGCAAACACAAAACCAGCCCTACTAGAAATCTTGAAAGGGGTCCTCTAAGCAAAGAGAAACCCTAAAAGCAACATAAACCAGAAAGGAACACAGACAATATACAGTAACAGTCACCTTACAGGCAATACAATGGCACTAAATTCCTATCTTTCAATAGTTACCCTGAATGTAAATGGGCTCAATGCCCCAATGAAAAGACACAGGCTATCAGACTGGATTAAAAAACAAGACCCATTGATATGCTGTCTGCAAGAGACTCATTTTAGACCCAAAGACACCCCCAGATTGAAAGTGAGGGGGTGGAAAACCATTTACCATGCTAATGGACACCAAAAGAAAGCTGGGGTGGCAATCCTTATATCACACACAAATTAGATTTTAAACCAAAGACTGTAATAAGAGATGAGGAAGGACATTATATCCTACTTAAAGGATCTATCCAATAAGCAGATCTAAAAATTGTAAATATCTATGCCCCTAACATGGGAGCAGCCAATTATATAAGGAAATTAATAACAAAAGCAAAGAAACAGATTGACAACAATACAATAATAGTGGGGGACTTTAACACCCCCCTCACTGAAATGGACAGATCATCTAAGCAAAAGATCAACAAGGAAATAAAGACTTTAAATGACACAATGGACCAAATGGACTTCACAGACCTATTCAGAACATTCCACCCCAAAGCAACGGAATACACATTCTTCTCTAGTGCCCATGGAACATTCTCCAGATAGATCACATCCTAGGTCATAAATCAGGTCTCAACCGGTACCAAAAGATTGGGATCATTCCCTGCCTATTTTCAGACCACAGTGCTTTGAAACTAGAACTCAATCACAAGAAGAAAGTCGGAAAGAACTCAAATACATGGAGGCTAAAGAGCATCCTACTGAAGAATGAATGGGTCAACCAGGAAATTAAAGAAGAATTTAAAAAATACATGGAAACCAATGAAAATGAAAACACAACTGTTCAAAATCTTTGGGATGCAGCAAAGGCAGTCCTAAGAGGAAAGTATATAGCAATACAAGCCTTTCTCAAGAAACAAGAAAAGTCTCAAGTACAGAACCTAACCATACACCTAAAGGAGCTGGAGAAAGAACAGCAAATAAAGCCTAGACCCAGCAGGAGAAGAGATATAATAAAGATCAGAGCAGAAATCAATGAAATAGAAACTAAAAGAACAGTAGAACAGATCAATGAAACTAGGAGCTGGTTCTTTGAAAGAATTAACAAGATTGATAAACCCCTGGCCAGACTTACAAAAAGAAAAGAGAAATGACCCAAATCAACAAAATCATGAATGAAAGAGGAGAGATCACAACCCACACCAAAGAAATACAAACAATTATAAGAACATATTATGAGCAACTCTATGCCAGCAAATTCGATAACCTGGAAGAAATGGATGCATTCCTAGAGATGTATCAACTACCAAAACTGAACCAGGAAGAAATAGAAAAAAAAACAGACCTATAACCACTAAGGAAATTGAAGCAGTAATCAAAAATCTCCCAAAAAACAAAAGCCCAGGGCCAGATGGCTTCCCAGGGGAATTCTACCAAACATTTCAAGAAGAATTAATACCTATTCTTCTGAAAATGTTCCAAAAAATAGAAATGGAAGGAAACTTCCAAATCATTTAATGAGGCCAGCATTACCTTGATCCCAAAACCAGACAAAGACCCCATCAAAAAGGAGAATTACAGACCAATATCCCTGATGAACATGGATGCAAAAATTCTCACCAAAATACTAGCCAGTAGGGTCCAACATTACATTAAAAGGATTATTCACCACGACCAAGTGGGATCTATCCCTGGGCTGCAAGGTTGGTTCAACATCCGCAAATGAATCAATGTGATACAATACATTAACAAAAGAAGGAACAAAAATCATATGATCCTCTCAATAGATGCAGAAAAAGCTTTTGACAAAGTACAGCATCCTTTCTGGATCAAAACTCTTCAGAGTATAGGCATAGAGGGTACATACCTCAATATCATAAAAGCCATCTATGAAAAACCTACAGCGAATATCATTCTCAATGGGGAAAAACTGAGAGCTTTCCTCCTAAGGTCAGGAACGGGGCAGGGATGTCCACTATCACCACTGCTATTCAACATAGTATTGGAAGTCCTAGCCACAGCAATCAGACAGCAAAATAAATCAAAGGCATCCAAATTGGCAAAGAAGAAGTCAAACTCTCACTCTTTGCAGATGATATGATACTTTATGTGTAAAACCCAAAAGACTCCACCCCAAAACTGTTAGAACTCATACAGGAATTCAGTCAAGTGGCAGGATATAAAATCAATGCACAGAAGTCAGTGGCATTCCTATACACCAACAACAAGACAGAAGAAAGGGAAATTAAGGAGTCGATCCCGTTTACAATTGCACCCCAAACCATAAGATACCTAGGAATAAATGTAACCAAAGAGACAAAGGATCTGTACTCAGAAAACTATAAAATACTCATGAAAGAAATTGAGGAAGACACAAAGAAATGGAAAAACGTTCCATGCTCATGGATTGGAAGAACAAATATTGTGAAGATGTCAATGCTACCTAGAGCAATCTACACATTCAATGCAATCCCCATCAAAACACCATCCACTTTTTTCAAAGAAATGGAACAAATAATCCTAAAATTTGTATGGAACCAGAAAAGAGCCCGCATAGCAAGAGGAATGTTAAAAAAGAAAAGCAAAGCCGGCGGCATCACAATTCCGGAGTTCCAGCTCTATTACAAAGCTGTCATCATCAAGACAGCATGGTACTGGCACAAAAACAGACACATAGATCAATGGAACAGAATAGAGAGCCCAGAAATGGACCCTCAACTCTATGGTCAACTCATCTTTGACAAAGCAGGAAAGAATGTCCAATGGAAAAAAGACAGTCTCTTCAACAAATGGTGTTGGGAAAATTGGATAGCCACATGCAGAAGAATGAAACTGGACCATTTCCTTACACCACACACAAAAATAGACTACAAATGGTTGTAAGACCTCAATGTGAGACAGGAGTCCATCAACATCCTAAAGGAGAACACAGGCAGCAACCTCTTCGACCTCAGCTGCAGCAACTTCTTCCTAGAAACATCGCCAAAGGCAAGGGAAGCAACAGCAAAAATGAACTATTGGGACTTCATCAAGATAAAAAGCTTTTGCAAAGCAAAGGAAACAGTCAACAAAACCAAAAGACAACTGACAGAATGGGAGAAGATATTTGCAAATGACATATCAGTTAAACAGCTAGTATCCAAAATCTATAAAGAACTCATCAAACTCAACACCCAAAGAACAAAGAATCCAATCAAAAAATGGGCAGAAGACATGAACAGACATTTTTCCAAAGAAGACATCCAAATGGCCAACAAACACATCAAAAAGTGCTCAATATCGCTCGGCATCAGGGAAATCCAAATCCAAACCTCAATGAGATACCACCTCACACCAGTCAGAATGGCTAAAATTAACAAGTCAGGAAACGACAGATGTTGGCGGGGATGCGGAGAAAGGGGAACCCTCCTATACTGTTGGTGGGAATGCAAGCTGGTGCAGCCACTCTGCAAAACAGTATGGAGGTTCCTCAAAAAGTTGAAAATAGAGCTACCCTATGATCCAGCAATTGCACTACTGGGTATTTACCCCAAAGATACAAAAGTAGGGATCTGAAAGGGTACGTGCACCCCAATGTTTATAGCAGCAATGTCCACAATAGCCAAACTGTGGAAAGAGCCAAGATGTCCATCGACAGATGAATGGATAAAGAAGAAGTGGTATATATATACAATGGAATATTATGCAGCCATCAAAAGGAATGAGATCTTGCCATTTGCAACGACGTGGATGGAACTGGAGGGTATAATGTTGAGCGAAATAAGTCAAACAGAGAAAGACATGTATCATATGATCTCACTGATATGAGGAATTCTTAATTGCAGGAAACAAACTGAGTGTTGTTGGAGTGGGGGGTGGGTTGGGAGGGATGGGGTGACTGGGTGATAGACACTGGGGAGGGTATGTGCTCTGGTAAGCGCTGTGAATTGTGCAAGACTGTTGAATCTCAGATCTGTACCTCTGAAACAAATAATGCAATATATGATAAGAAAAAAAGAAGAAGAAGAAGAAGAGTAAGATAGCAGGAGGGGAAGAATGAAGCGGGGGAAATTGGAGGGGGAGACGAACCATGAGAGACGATGGACTCTGAAAAACAAACTGAGGGTTCTAGAGGGGAGGGGGATGGCAGAATGGGTTAGCCTGGTGGTGGGTATTGAGGAGGGCACATTCTGCATGGAGCACTGGGTGTTATGCACAAACAATGAATCATGGAACACTACATCTAAAACTAATGATGTAATGTATGGGGATTAACATAAGAATAAAAAAAAATAAAGGCTATGCTCAAAACACAGTGCTCTTAATTATTTTACATTTATACTCTTGAGCTGAAACTATTATATAATGGTTTGCTACTGAGCATCTCTCCCGAGCTTTGCCTTCAGTGATGTCACATTTCTACCTTGAAATCAGATATGGTGGAAGGACTTACACCAAGGAAACTGGCAAATACTTGTATTTCCCCTACAGAGCTGGTTGTTACACATTACCAGCACACATTGACTGTCCTAATTCATCCATGCCCACCAGCCAGGGACAGACAGGAAAGTGCTCATTACTTTGTTTTTCCAACTACATACTCTCGTAAGACTCTGCAGGCTATTATCCCACAAATATTTACTGAGTGCCTACCATGTGCTAAGACATCGGTGAAGTGGTGAGCAAAACCAACAGAATCCTTTCCTCGTGGAGAATGCAGTTTAGCAGGAGAATTGGATAGTAAGTAATCATATGAATAAGTAGATAATTTTCAATCTCCAACCACTGCTATGAAGTAAATGTACAACGTGCTGGCTGAGCACTTTTGAGGAAAGGTCATTTAAACTGATACCTGTTATGGACTGAATTGTGTCCTCTCAAAATCCATATGTTAAAGCCTTAACCCCCAACTCGACCGTATTTGGTGAGAGGGTCTTCAGGGAGGTAATTGTTAAATAAGGTCATAATGGTGAGGCCCTTACCCAGTCAGACTGGTATCTTTATAAGAATAAGAAGAGACACAAGAGAACTATACACAGGTAAAACAGTTATTTTAAAGAATTGCTGTTGACACAGTTATACATTTAATAAAAATATTATAAACAACCCTTAAAAAGGAAAATAAATATGTGGAATCTGCCCTTTTTCCCACACTGCCTTCCAGCCACACTGGCTTTCATTTAATTACTCAAAGAGGCTAGGGCCTTTTCTTGAGATATTCTCTCCTAGAAAGCTTTTCCTTCTTCACTCAGCAAACCATTCCTTGTCCTTTAGATATTGTGTGCATCTGCTAGGGCTGGGTGCCATAAAAAAACAGAAAGTTATTTTCTGTAAGTTTAGGAGGCCAGAAGTCCAAGATTAAGGTGCCATCAGGGTTGGTTTCTGGTGAGACCTCTTTTCTTGGCTTAAGATAGCAGCCTTTTAGTTGTGTCTTCATGTGGTGTTCCCCTTGTGCATTTGCAGAGAGAGAGACCTCTGTCTCCAAAAACAGTTACATTGGGGGAGGGTGAAGCCTTCAATATACAAATTTTGAGGGGACACAATTCAGTCCATAACAGTTATCAACAGTTATCAATTTAAATCAATTGAAATTCTAGGGAAGTGCTTTGCCTGCATGCTAGACATGTACCTCACAGCAGTTGTTGAAATTTATAATTATATACTTACTCATAGGATTATTTGGTACCTAATTAAACTGTAATCTCCATGATGATGGACTCTCCTGTTGGTTTCATTCACCATTTCGCTGATGTCTTAGCACATGGTAGGCACTCAGTAAATATTTGTGGGATAATAGTCTCACCAACTCTTCAGTTTTTATTCGGATACATCTATTGGTTTGCTGGAATATGTCTTTGAATAATGTTTTATGTAAAATATGCATGGATAGTACTATTCCGATGCCTTGTATATCTGAGAATGTTTATTTGCCTTTACCTAGTTAAAACTGCGTGGTTCTCGGGCGATAATTTCTATTATAAGAGTCATAGCTTTCGCCAACTCTAGTCAAATTACACATATTTAAAGCTTTCCTAGCTCTGGGCCTTTGCTTAGGCAGGCCCTCCCTCCTTCTTATCAGGTCTACGTGTTGATACTACCTTCCTTCAAGACACCTCTCACATGCTGTATCCTCGGCCAAGACTCTCCCCCTGGTTTACTCCTCCTTGGATTCCTATGGAAATGTGTACTTCTCTTTCAGCAACTGCCTTACCTTGTATTTGTTTTCTGGTTATTATCTTTATGCCAGTTGACAATCTCCTTGAGGGGAAGAACAACAGCTTCCTTGTCTCTACTGTGTTTGACAATTTCTCATGGCAATTTCCATGCCAGGGAAATAGGAGGTCTTCAACTTGAGTTGCAAAATTTTAAAAATATAAGTTTAAAAATATGGAGCCATTTCTTTTGGATCAATGAAATATACAGGAACATTCTTCAAAGTCCTCTGGCATGGGAATATTACTTTGATACATGTTTACAGAGATAAAGGGAGTTCTTAAAATTTGATGAGATGGAAGCAACCTGTGTTTATGCTCTACTCCAGTTGCTCAGAAATAAAAAACCTCAGGCACCACTTTTTTCTTAAGAAACTGAATGTTGAAAATTCAGAGCTTTTAGAAGTACACCAGCCTACTTTTGTTTGAATTTCCAAGTTCCCACAACAGCACATATTTTACTTCCTTCTCCAATTTGCTCTATTTTTCACCCATCAGTATCTGAGTGCAGTGCACCTCTCAAAATGAAGGATTGTAGTTCTAAAAGCAAATGCATTTTTCTTTGATCCTGAAAAACTCAGCTCTCCATAGCAGCAATAATGATGGAACCCTATTTAGTGCTGTTTGTTTTCATCATTTCAACAGCCTTCAACCTGAAACATGGTAAGAACAGCAAAACTGATAAACCACCCCTATTTTTATCTGTTTTCTGTCGGAGTAGTTGCCAAGCATAGAGACAAATTTTTCTAAATATCTTTAAAAAAAAAGTGCATAACCTCATGCTTCAGGCTGAGGCCAGCACAATTCAGTACATTTATTATGTTACAGAACATTCCAGCAAAAATGGAAGAGGGCAGAACTGTTAAATCAAGTCTAGCATTAGGTTGGTCCCTGTTTCCCCTGAAGTAAATCCAACTTTCTAAGCTACCTTCCGCTGAGAACAATGATGCCACCAAAGCAAAGCAAATTATTGACACGATTTTGCCTTAAAAACAACAACAGCAAAAACAACAACAACAAGAAGAAACGGTTTCAGTCAGTGATAGACATTTCAGTGTTCATAAGCTGAAAGACCATGCAACCCACTGAGCAAGTACGCCTACTAGGAAATTGTTATTACTTCAATATTATTGTTCATCCAGTTACAACATTTGTTTTCAATTTCTAAAAACATGATTGAGTTAGTCCCACGAGTTGAAATATGCTTAATGTCCCGTGATGTGATACAGTAGTAATGTGCAAAAGGAAAACATTAAGAGGCATAAGGGGGCTGTTTTGTAGTAAAATCATTCTGGGGATGTGCTTAAAAGTTGGCTTTTCTAATTAATCTGGTGGAATGTTAATGCTGACCCTTTACTGATACTTCAATGATCTGGCAAAAAAAAAAGACAATAGAATTAGGAGATTTTACAGATCATTTAGTTGGATGCAAAGTCAGTAAAATATGAACCAAAAATCTTGGTGAGCATTTTGTACATATATCAGCTCATAATTAGATTGGATATTACAGTTCGGCTACAACAAAAATGGCACTTACAAACTGCAAAAACAGAAAAAAGAACACCTATGAGAATGGATTGAATTTTATGATTAAGGTTTGCAAGATTAGTCAGATGACTGTCCTGATAAAACTGTGATGTGATCATGATATGGCTGTCATTGTAAAACTCTTCTTTCATTTTTTGTTAAAAATTAACTTTTAACTTAACATTTAACTATACTGGGCACCTCTAGTGTATTTAGCACTCTCTACAGAAAACTGGCCCAGAAGTATTTTAGTATCACATCCTCTGGCATCTCTTTTACCTAGAATGACCAGAGAAATTATGCAAATTTCTTTGACATAAATATTCATCTGCTTGATCTACTTTTATATATTATAAAATAAAAATTAAATATTTTGAACAAATTGTCAATTAAATTTTTCCATGCTATTAAACACAGACTAAAAGCCTAGGTATTATAGCTGTTTGGGGGGACAATTTTGTAGTGTTCATTAAAATTTCAAGTGCACATATTCTTTGACACAGCACCTCTTGTTCTAGAACTCTGTCACTGAGGCATATGTACACATATGCACAGAGAGTCTTAGAGAAGCAGCAGCATTATTTGGAATAAGAAGTTAATTAGGTAAAACAATTACTATGACTAAGGAAATCATTAAATAAACTATAATATATACATTCCAGGAATACCAGTTAAAAGAATGAGATAAATCCACATATTGGCAAAAAAAAAAGTCTAAAACACTGTTGAACCCACCTATGTTGCAGACCACAGATACATCATGATGACACTTACATTTAAAAAAAAAAAGACCATATAACAAGATTACCTATTTTTATATGCATACGTGTTGATGAATAGGACTTGATCTGCAAAAATATACAGATTATTACAATAGTTACCTCTTAGTGGAGAGTGGCATTGGTTCTGGTGTTGTAAGGGGATACTTTCACTTTAGTTGAAGTACTCAATTTTTAAAAATTTATTTATTTTTTTTTAAAAAGATTTTATTTATTTATTTGACAGAGAGAGAGAGACAGTGAAAGAGGGAACACAAGCAGGGGGAGTGGGAGAGGGAGAAGCAGGCCTCCCGCTGAGCAGGGAGCCCGATGTGGGGCTCGATCCCAGGACCCTGGGATCATGACCTGAGCCGAAGGCAGACGCTTAATGACTGAGCCACCCAGGTACCCCAATTTTTTAAAATTTAATTTAATTTTATTATTTTACTTTATTTTTAGAGAGAGAGAGAGAGAAAGAGAGAGAGCATGTGGGGGGCAGGGGCAAAGGGAGAGGGAGAGAGAATCTTAAGCAGGTTTCATGCCCAATATGGAGTCCAACGTGGGGCTCCATAGCATGACCCTGAAATCATGACCTGAGCTGAAATCAAGAGTCAGTTGCTTAACCGACTAAGCCACTCAATTTTTTTTAAACAAGGACAACATAATGGAATTTAGTAATATAGAATAATGAAAAAAAGTTGCCATTGTAAAAATAGTAAAGATCAATATACAGTTGAGGTCCCAAAGAGATAAAGAAGGTGGAATCTTATACACTCTAGCTCAGGAATATGGCCCAGAGGTGGATTCTCAGGAGAAGTCTGGGCAACGTTGGCAGCTCCTTATAGCCGGGATTTGGTCCTGCCATCCAGCTCAGGCCTTTAAGGTGTGGGTTCAGAAAGAGGGGGATAAAGAAGACAGCATAGAGAAGAGAATGCTTAGTAAGGAGTTAGAATAAGCAAAAGTTAGGATCCAATAACCCAGAAGTTGATCACTCTAGAAATAAAAAGTGCATTGCCCTCTTGGGTGGCATCCTCTGATGATCAAAAGTTCATACTTCATCAACAGAGAAGCAGCAGAAACTAAGCACAGGGAAACTGACATGATAAGGATTTTGTTCCAGAATACTGAGAGGTCAAGGGTAACCTACCCAGATCATATTGGGACATTTTATTTTTCCATTATGGCCTGAGGGGGACTTTTTAAAAAAGTAAATCTACAAAAAACAAAATCCACATAGGCCAAATCATATTTTTTCTTTCAATTATGTTGACTCAAAAATCCTCCAAAGATTTCTGTATGATCTTGATTCTGTCCCAACATTATCTGCCAAACACATTCCCTATTATTCTTATAATGTGGTGCTCAAGATAAATTAGAAGGCTAATATGTTTATATAAAGAACCCTGAATATGCCATAGCAGGTCTTATTTTACAGATGGATAGAGGCCATTAGGCACAGGCAGAAACCTACTCAGCTGGCCCTGATAATTGGTAATTGACTTGAATCTGAATGAGGTCAATTGAATGATGCTATGGAAGTATATGGAACTGTATCATTTTCACAGAGATTTTCTTTGTAAATTGCCTATCAGTTCAGTTCATATTCTCAATTCTTTTCATAATGACACAAAATTATCTACATTTTGAAAGTGGATACAACCATTAACCAGGCCTGCCAAGTAAAGCTGCACAGATTGTGTACTGCTCAACCCAAAGAAAGTTACAATCATGTCAACTACAATATGTAAAACCTTATTCAGTGAACACAGAAGGTTTACCATAGCAACATAAATGCCATTATTCCTGACTCAGCTTAAGTAGAGTCAAAGAGAAGAGTTAAGGGAAGGAATTTGTAAGATATCAAACTTTAGCAATTGAACTTCAGCAACTTTATTTCAATTATTTGGGAAAGATGTCAATGTTTTCCCATAAGGGCAAACTTTCAGGGTTTTTTGTTTTTGCTTTTCAAAGGTGCTATTACGTTCATTTAAACATAAATGGTCCAATGGTTTTAAAGGCTCTAAATCAGAGGTTACAAACTGGTATCTCTGTGTTTCGTTTGGTCCTTTTGTTTGATTCCCACAAGCTTTTTTTTGTAAGGCAGTAAGAATCTCAGTCTCACTACAATCAATCTACCTACTGTCTTATACAGGGTCTGCCTCACTTATTTATAACCTCCTGCAGGCCCCCAGCAGGCCTTTGTGTTGTGTCCCCATGGGTCTGATCTGGCCTCCTAAACTCACAGGTTTCTGAATTACTGCATCAGTATTTCTCCTAACCTCTTCAAAATCATCTGCCTACTTGGATTTTTCAAAGGAGGAAACTGAGTCCTAGAGAGGGTTAAGAATTTGACCAAGATCATGTGGCTATTAGAGCACAGCTGAGAGTTGAGGCTTGGGTCTATGTCTCCTCTTTCCCAGACTCATGCTTCTAGCAGTGGGGGTTTACTGGAAACAGATGACAGTTTTCCTTAGAGCTCTCAGATGGACCCTAGGTCCATGATTCTATCAATTTAGGCTGTAAGAATGTTGGTCTAAAAGAGATATGCTGTGCTTGTAACTGTCCTTTATTCATGAAACATTAGATCCCCCACTCTATTCAACTGCCCCAAGAGAAATGCATTAAGTGGCTGTGAAGCACTGCAAAATAGATCTTTGTGTACCTGGCTATGTACTCAGATGTCAAAAGCCCACCTTGCAAGTTTTCTTTGTGAGAAACAACCCCAATATGAACAAATCAGATATCATGTAATAAGACCCCAAAATATTTTTCCAAAGACAGAAAGAAAAATATCCAAACAGCAGAACCTTGATTGGAAAGACACAATACAAAGATAACAGAACTATTTTTAAGCTACATTTTATGACTGGGGACACTACAAAATAGTTTGAATTAGAAAGTTTTCATGCTAGTTATACCGATGTCAGCTCTATCTGCTCCAGATAGATGGATGGCTTTCAGTAAGCATAGTATTCATACCTGAGGACTACTTAATTAGTGCAAATGAGTATTAAGTGTATTTAGAATGACATACTGGTCACGTTTGGCGATGTGAGTAGGGAGGACAGGGTTTGCCTCTCATGCAGAGTAATACCAGGAGATGGGGAACACAGTCACAAGACTGTGACAACAAATAGATGAAAATATTCAATAATTCAATATATACAAAATGAGAGATTCCTCTTCTATGTATCAATCACCAGGCAATGTACCACTAGGCATTGATGCACACATTCCTACTCTGAAACAAGTAATACATTATATGTTAAAAAAAAAAGAAGATAGTAGGAAGGGAAAATGAAGGGGGGCAAATCGGAGGGGGAGATGAACCATGAGAGACGATGGACTCTGAGAAACAAACTGAGGGTTCTAGAGGGGAGGGGGGTGGGGGGATGGGTTAGCCTGGTGATGGGTATTAAAGAGGGCACGTATTGCATGGAGCACTGGGTATTATACACATTCATTCCAATGAATCATGGAATACTACATCACAAACTAATGATGTAATGTATGGTGATTAACATAACATAATAAAAAAAAGGAGATTCCTGGATTCTGCCCTAGAGATTCCACTTCAGTAGGTGTGGAGTAGAACTCAAGATTGTGCATTTCCAGCAAGCTCCAAAGTGTTGCTGTTGCTGCCAGTTCATGGGCCATAGGGTACAGAAATAATACTCTTCTCATATTTTTATAAGTAAATGGGGGCAAGAAATGTATCAAATACACTCCTAATTATCTATGCTCATGTATATATGCGTGTTTATATACACGTATATATATAAATTAAAAACAAATCTTGGGGCACCTGGGTGGCTCAGTTAAGCGTCTGCCCTCAGTTCAGGTCAGGATCCCAGGGTCCTGAGATTGAGCCCTGCATCAGGCTCCCTGCTCAGCGGGAAGCTTGCTTCTCCCTCTCCTTCTGCCTCTGCCTCTCCCCCCTGCTCGAGCTCTCTCTCTTTCCCTCTCTCATACTTTCTCTCAAATAAATAAAAATAAATAAATAAAATCTTTTAAAAAATAAAGTGACCTTTAAAATAAAAATCATCACCTGTCATTCACGTAGGTTTTTTGACCTAACCACCTTAAAATTTCAATGCAAAAGGAAGACTGTGAAGTTTGTTCTCAAAAATGTATGGTCCATTTTTTTTTAAGACCACATACTTTACTATCTCCAGATACCTGCACATATATGGAATTATCTTGTAATAAAACTCAGATGTCAAAAGCCCACCTTGCAAGTTTTCTTTGTGAGAAACAACCCCAATATGAACAAATCAGATATGTAATAAGACCCAAAAATATTTTTCCAAAGACAGAAAGAAAAATATCCAAACAGCAGAACCTTGATTGGAAAGACACAATACAAAGATAACAGAACTATTTTTAAGCTACATTTTATGACTGGGGGCACAACAAAATAGTTTGAATTAGAAAGTTTTCATGCTGATTACATGAAATCAAAATACACACTGTTCAAAGGCTGCTAACATTAAAAAAAATGCAGCCTAGTTTATGCAATGAATTTCAGTGTTCTTTCAGTCTGGGAATATTTCAAAATACATTGCAGGTACAGCTGGGAAAACTCAGTGATACCCCTGTCCAGATCTCAGCTATTAGGTTATAAAAATATTTTCACATTTCCTGCAGATGTCTAGATTCCTTTCTTTGCTAGTAATTTTAATTCAGAACTCATTATTGACAGCTGTTTGTTCCGATAGAACCTAATTGCTCTTTTACCAGACTCAGCTGCAAGTGGGCTGATTTCCTTCCCCTTATAGAGTATATTACACATAAACACAGGCAGGAAAAAAAATAACCAATTAACTAAATACGTGTGTATAAAATGATTCATTGAGAGCACTGATCAAGTAATGTATCTAATGGCAACATAGGTCAAAAGAAATTACAGCACTTACTGTTTACGGTATTAATTATATGGAAATATTCGTAAGCATTAAAATATACAGATGATGAGTGGCAGAATCTGAGAATCTGCTCCTTTATTGATCAGTATGGGAGTTTTGACCTGCTCTGTTGTCAACCTGGGCCAGCTCAACCCTCCTTAAGTAACCTGGTGTTTCCTGCTCCCAGAAGGTCACCATATTGATGCCGAATTTAGTGCAGACACCTAATGGGCACAGCTCACTGCAGCTCAGAACTCCTGGGCTCAACCCATCCTCCTGCTATAGCCTCCCCAGTAAATGAGACCACAGGCACGCACCGCGGCAAGGGGCTGAAAATTTACCCTTTCATTAAAGACACTTCTAAATTATTATATTTAAGTAAGTGATAAGGCATTTAATCTACTGAAGAATTAACTCAATAACATCTGACATCCCATGTGCATAGAACCCAAGATGCCTGCCATAACCAACAGCTGTCAGAAGGAATCTGACATGCTGTGGGGTTATTTTTGCTGGGCACCAACTCTTCCTTGCTCTCTAATCATGGCTTTGGATGAGCTGCTTTCCCTAACTTTGCAGGAAAACCTTTGGAAGATTCTCTTCAAAGGCAATGCCTCATTTTAGCAGCTTCCCAAGAGATACAGGAACAGCTTGGCAAATGCTCATTCTATCACATGCCTCAGCAACCTCACACATGGAGTTTAGGCCAATTTTGGGAACCCAAGCTGCCTTCCTTAGTGGACTGGAACCCTCTGTAGAGGGGCAAACCCTTGGCTGGATTCAGCAGAGACCATATTAGCAGCAAATAATACTGCATTTGAGAGGAGCAATAGCTTGTTTTATTTCCTGTCTGTGTGTTCTGGAAGTAGAGGGAATGTAGCGATCAGGGATGGGCAAACTGCTCCTTAGTAAGGAACCCATTCAAGGAAAATAAAGTTTTTCTTAACATCAGGGACACTATATCGTGCTTCCCTTTCTGGGGGCACTAAGTGCTTCTCTTTGCAGACTTAATCTACCTCATATAGGGAGGAAGATATTGGGAATGGGATGCTTATTACCCTGATAATTCTCAGGGTTACAGCATACATTTCCATTAATACCAGACATAATGGTAATTAGAATGCAAGCCCCAGACTCAACATTTACACAGCCTCACATATAATGAATGTAAAGTATCCTACAGGGCTTGGTGCCCACAATATCTGGTCCATAGCCTACTTCCAGCCTCTCTCCCAACCAACTAACAAGAGAAACCATTTATTTGATATTTTAAGAATAATGCTACTGCCCTTTTATTATTATTTTTTACCTATACAATACAGATTATGCCATTTAGAATTCTTGCATGGCTTTGCTCTGGTATTGTTTTGGATAATGACACTTCCACTCATGTTCACTTATCCATCAAGTATTTATTGTCTTTTTCATGTGTTGCATAGATCCAGGGGAGAAAGAGGCAATGCTGAACTCCTAGATACCATTTCTGACCTCATATCTCTAATGGTTGGGTATTACAGTCCAGGGAAGAAATTCAGTTTTTGCCTGTGGAAGTTAATATTCACCCTTAAGAAGCCCATTTTTTTTTTCTTAAAAGCTTACTTTTTACTGATTAAAATAATTTAAACATAATTGAAGTCTTGGCTGAGTTGGTGAAATGGACTATTTTGTTTTCACGTAAGTGTGACAGGGAAAGCAGTGATGTGATATGCTTGTTTTATGAGTCAGTTTGGTAAGTGGAAAGAACATGGGCTTTAGAGATTCAACATCTGGCTCTTTCACTTGCTAGCTGTGTGATGTTAGGTCATTTATTTATCCTCCCTGAGCCTCAGTTTTCTCATCTGTAAAATTTAAACCCATTCCTAAAGGTTGCTACGAGGTTATTGTTGGCAAAAAAAAAAAATGCCTTCTAATTAATATATTCTTGATAAATGTTGATTTCCTTACTATTTTTTTCCTATGAATTAAGGAGCTAGAGTTTAATATTTTAATTCATTGGCTAATGGCAGAGTAGATAATGCAACTTTTCTATTCTTGCATGGTTTGTTTTAAAGACTTATACTAATGAACGAATGAAACTAATATTCCATTTCCTTATTTCTATCTTGTAAGGATAAAACAATGTCATACACAAGTGAATCAGATTTTAGACTTGAAAGGGATATTGGAGATGATCTAATCCAGTGGTTCTCAAAGTGCTACCCCTGACCAATAGCATCATTTTGGAATTTGTTAGAAATGCAGATTTGGGGGCCCTACCTTGACCTACAGAATCAGAAACTCTGGAGCCCAGAAACAACCTGAGTTTCAACATGCCCCTCAGGTGATCCTGATGCATGCTAAAGTTTAAGAACCACCTCTAAGCCCATCCCTTAAGTTTAACAGATGGAGAGATTGATTCAAAGGGGTGCATGCACCCCAATGTTTATAGAAACGATGTCCACTACAGCCAAAATATGGAAAGAGCCTAGATGTCCATCGACAGATGAATGGATAAAGAATAATTGGTATATATATATATATACACACAATGGAATATTACTCAGCCATAAAAAAGAATGTAATCTTGTCATTTGCAACGACATGGATGGAGCTAGAGAGTATTATGTTAAGTGAAATAAGTCAGTCAGAGAAAGACAAATACCATATGATTTCACTCATATGTGGAATTTAAGAAACAAAACAAGCAAATAAGAAAAAAAGAAAAAAAAAAGAGAGAGGCAAACCAAGAAACAAACTGATGGTTATCAGAGGGGAAATGAGCGGGGTGATGGTTAAAATAGGTGATGGGGATTAAGGAATCACTTGATGTGATGAGCACTGGGTGATGTATGGACGTGTTGAATCACTATATTGTGCACCTGGACCTAATACTGCACTCTATGTTAACTAACTGGAATTTGAATAAAAACTTAAAAAACAAAACAAAACAGGAATGCCAAGGGGCGAGGGATAGAGTTCCATGTTTAAATAAGTTTCAGAAATTCCCTCTTGAAAGTTCACAATAGAAATGAGTATTTTATAGGATTGAGGAACTCTGTTGTAAAGTAATTTAACTTAGTTTAACCCATACCTTACTTGACTATAGAAAAAACTGCCCACATAACATTTATCAACAACTCAGGACATGGTATGCACATACATTAATTAATGAGATAGTCTGAATTTTGTTTCTATACTTCCTATAGAGTACAGAATGGGTATGAAAATCATTCGTTGGATTATGTGTACCAGTAATTGTTTGGGAAATGCTCACCATTTGGATTTGCAAAATTGCTATTTTTATTTTTCTTTTGTTCTCTTTTTCTAAATCAGGTAGCTAATAATTTCTGAATTCTTTCCTTTCACAGATTAAAATAAGGAAGCTTTAAACAGGGGAGTGTGAGGCATTGGATGTTAAATATCAGTGATGGGCCTATGATGAACTGAGCCTTTAAAAAATAATATTTAATTTTAAAATAAATGCATTGAATAAAAATATAGTTGTCTGCAAGTCAAAATTTGCTAAGTACGGTTTTGGAAACAAGTTTTCCAAAGAGGGAGGTGGTTTCAATAGTCTGGAACCATTTCAAAACTTGATGCCTTTAATGGAAACATACGCCACACTCATGGATTGGAAGAACTAATATTGCTAAACGTCTATTCTACCTAAAGCAATCTACAGATTCAATGCGATCTCTATCAAAGTATCAACATTTTTCACAGAACTAGAACAAATAATTCTACAATTTGCATTGATTGTACAATTCTACAATCAGAAACATCCCAAATAGTCAAAGCATCTTGAGAAAAAAGAACAAAGTCAGTAGTATCACAATTCTAGGTTTCAAGATACACAAAAAAGCTGTAGATCAAAACAGTAAGATACTGTACAAAATGAGACACACAGACCAGTGGAACAGAATAAGAAGCCCAGAAATAAATCCACATTTGCATGGCCAATTAATCTATCACAAAAGAGGCAAGAATATACAATGAGAAAGACAGTCTCTCCAACAAATGGTGCTGGGAAAACTGGACCGCTATGTACAAAAGGAGAAAGGTGGGCCACTTTCTTACACCATACACATAAATGAACTCAAAATGGATTAAAGACCTAAATGTGAGACTTGAAACCACAAAAGTCCTAGAAGTAGAAAATAGGCAGTAATCTCCATGACCTCAGCCACAGAAACATTTTTCGAGAAATGTCTCCTGAGGCAAGGGAAACAAAAACAAAAATAAACTGTTGCGACTACATCAAAATAAAAAGCTTTTGCACAGTGAAGGAAACCATCAACAAAACAAAAAAGCAACCTACTAAATGGGGAAGATATTTTCAAATGATATATCTGATAAGAGGTTAATATCCAAAATATATAAAGAACTTTTACCACTCAACTCCCCCCCAAAAAGCAATAATAATCCAATTAAAAATGAGCACATGACCTGAGTAGACATTTTTTCAAAGAAGACACCCAGATGGCCAACAGATACATGACAAAATGTTCAATATCACTAATCATCAGGGACATGCAAATCAAAATAACAATGAGATATCACTTCACATCTGTTAGGATGACAAGAATCAAAAAGATAAGAAAGGACAAGTGTTGGTGGGGATGTGAAGAAAAAGGAACACTTATGTAGGGTTGGTGGGAATGTAAACTGGTGCAACTATTGTGGAAAACAGTATGGAACTTCCACAAAAAATTAAAAATAGAAATACCATATGATCCAGTAATTCCACTACTTGGTATTTACCCAAAGAAAACAAACAAACAAAAACTAATTCGAAAAGATATATGCAGCCCTATGTTTATTGCAGCATTATTTACAACAGCCATACAGAAGTGTCCATTGATAGATGAATGGATAAAGAAGAGGTCACACCCACACACACATACACACACACACACGAATATTACTCAGCCATAAAAAAGAATGAGATTTTGCCATTTGCAACAATATGAATGGACCCTGAGGGTATAATAAGTCAAATAAGTCAGACAGTGAAAAATAAATACCGTAAGATTTCACTCATATATGGAATTAAAGAAACAAGACAAATGAACAAAGTAAAAAGAGACAAACAAAAAACCTAACCAAACCAAACCAAACCAAAACAAACCCAGACTCTTAAATAGAGGGAACAAACAGGTGGTAGACAAAAGGTAGGTGGGTGGAAACATGGGTTAAATAGATAAGGAAGAAAAGGTACAAATTTCCAGTTCCAAAGTAAATAAGTCATGGAGGTGAAAGGTACACCATAGGGAATATGGTCAATAAGATTGTAGAAATGATATTTGGTTACAGATGATGACTAGACTCACTGTGGTAACCACCAGGTAATGTCTAGAACGGTTACATTACTATGTTGTCCAGCTGAAACTAAGATTACACTGTCTGTTAATCATACATAAATAATTATAATATTAAAACAATGATGTTGTAAAAATGTTAGACTTAAAGAAGCAGTGCAAGATCATGGTGGCATGGGACAGAGTCCAGGCATCCTTCCCTGGGAGCTGAGCAAGTGGTAAGGAATGCCCTTTACATTAAGTATGTTCATGGAAATTGAACATTTACCTGAGAAAAGGCTGCCCAGGTTATTAAAATCTCAAATGTTGAGTGGCAGTTATGTAATGAGTTTCTTTTAAAAAATAGAAAATGAACTGCCATATATATAAACACTGCTTGAAATGTTGATAACTGAAGCTGGGTGACAGGTGCTTAGGGGTTCATTATATATTCTCTCTGCACCCGGGTATGTTTGAAATGTTACACTGAAAAATTTAGGAAAAACAGACTATTTTTCTCCCTAAAATAAAGCTCTTTCCAAGTGCAGGTTCCCTCAGGGGGAAAAATAACAAAGAAGTTGTAGTTTAGAACCATTAACTGAGTTCCAATAGCTAAGATTGGACCTAAGTTTCTTATGTCCTAGCCAAACTGTGATATGATGCAGCTTTAAAAAGAGACTGTGGAAATTAGTGATAATTCCAGAGGTGCTACTTGATGAGATTATCTATTTGGAAATGTAGACAGTATTCAGCAAAAGGTGTGAAGTTCACCTTAGGAACTGCTGTACCTTTGCATGCTATGTATGCCATGAAGATTCATGCTAAAAATGACTTACATGCAGACTTACCATTTCAAATTTTTAAAATGTATTTATTCCTAAGCCTTTGGGAAATATAAACACAACAACAAAGGCATATACACACTGCTCTTCTAACTGATACATTCACAAAGCTTCTCACTGAATTCTAGGAGAGATATTACTAAGCTTGTGGCTTTCCTATTGTACCCTACAAATCAATAAGTTTGAGTTTAAAGATTTTTTTTCTTTTTATTTATTTATTTGAGAGAGAGAGCGAGATAGAGCATGAGAGGGGGGAGGGTCAGAGGGAGAAGCAGACTCCCCGCTGAGCAGAGAGCCCGACGCGGGACTCGATCCCGGGACTCCAGGATCATGACCTGAGCCGAAGGCAGTTGCTTAACCAACTGAGCCACCCAGGCGTCCCAATAAGTTTGAGTTTAATTGAACCAAGATAACAAGTGAATTTCAGGCTGTAGTACATCAGAGAAAATAATCTGAAGCCAAGTCAATCATTTCCAGACACACAAAAGAGGGATGAAATGTTAACCATAGGTTATAAAGAATTCTGTGGTTTGCAACATGATTGGTTATGGTTTTTCAAATGAAAGTAGTGAGCAAGAGTCCAGACCAAGCAAGACCCTTTGCCCAAATGATTAGAATTCGAGCTGGGTTAAGTTTGACAATGTGAGACTTTTAATTGATTAATTATTATTATTTTTAACTTTTCAACCCCCTTTGTTCGTTTTTCCCACCGCCCCCCCCCCCCCTTGCTTCTGGCAACCACCAATCTATTTTCTGTATCTATGAGCTTGTTTTTTGGGGGGGGTGTGTGTGTGTGTGTGTGTTTTAGATTCCACATATGAGAGATCACACAGTACTTGTTTTTCTACAGTGACTGTTCACCTGTGAACCCAAGTTGGGACTGAATTTGAAGGTAGAGAAAACATTTTTCATAAAGCCAAAATACCTAATCATCATCATCATCACCACCATTTCCAGTTCCAAAGTTACCAAATTTTATGCAGTTTTCCCATGTAGAAAAGATGTCTTTGGCAAATGACCAGATTGTTCTTTACCTTCCTAGAGGAATAGATACTCAGGCAGGCAAATGATTTGCACAAGATTTCATAGTTTTAGGGCAGTCCAATATCTCTTATTTTTCTAGATGTGTAATTTTCATTTCTTAGCTTGAAAGACAAATATGGAGTGAAAGTCATGAAATTCTGAATAGTTCTTATTAGCATATACTTACAGTAAAAGCTTTAAGATCTAAGAGCTTCATTTGTTGCCTTGCATTTTTAAATTCCCTACTACGTATGAACTACTCTAGGAAGTTTGATTTTCACTAGGGTTCTAAGACATATGTGAAACATGCCTCATATTTTGCCTCAATCTATGGTCCTCTTTTGTCCACATTAAAATCTAACAAATTTGGCTCTTGATAAAATTTAGAGGCTTACTACTGTGACCTACTGAGGTTGCATCTTTCGTATATTTATTTTCTATATTCACATATAGTATTCAAATTAAGCGTAGTCTCAAAGCATAGTGTAAAAAAAAAAAACAGCATTCTCAATCTGTATCAGGCAATGGGTAGGTCAAATTGTGTTAACAGCCTAGCCTCAGTGGCAAGAGGAGGTTCTGCTTGCTTAGCCCTGCTCTTTATGGCTAGAGACCATGGCAATGAGGTGAAAAAGTACAGATAGAAAAAGGCATTCCAACCCACATCTCTTCCATACAAATCTGGGGGCAGTTATGGATCCAAAAGGAAAAAACAAATCAGGAAATTAAAAAAAAAAAGGTGATGATAGCGAAAATTTAGGTAGCAATTCTGGAAGATATTAAATGGCCTTTTTTTCTGCTTTCTTATTTCATAGATTGGCAAAAGAACCTGTGTTTTGGGTTACACATAGGGTTTTGTTTTTCTTCTCCCATCCTATGAAGGAAATTCACAGTGCACCTAGCCAGGCTGGTAAGAGTAGAACAGTGGAAATCAACAGGACTCTGCAGGGTCATCAGTGTCTTATTCAGGCTGAAAAGGTTTCATAGGGTAACATTGTGGGGTGGTGGTGGTCTGGGGGCTTAGTAGAGTTTTAAGACCTCCTTCCACACACCCCCACACCCACCTCAGGTATGTTCTATGCCAAAAAGAGACTTCCTGTTTGCTTAATTTATCATCTATTTAGTTTATCTTCAGCACAGAAACCATTTATACATGCAGGAATTTTTTATTTCAAGATTCTCTTCTGATTTTGGTGTTACCTCATACATTTCTGCAAGAAATTATCTCAGCAGCTGTACTTTCTTTAGAAACACAAATATACCTTATTAATGCTACTTATCAAGGCAAAGTATTTAAAAATACTTGCTAAACATTTGTTTATTTACAAAAAAGATTTCAGAGTTTTGCACAGCTAGATTTAGGGCATATAACAAACACTGTGAGTGTGTGAAAGAAATATAAGTGATTCCAGCAGATGGCATGGTCAGAAACAAGAAAAAGCACAAACCCAAATTCAGAAGCCCGAATAGCTATAATTATAACACATTTACAGTAGAATGGAGAAGGTCATTTACATTATGTTAAGAAATATAGGGGCAGATCCTTATCTTATGTAAGTGTGTTACACAAAATGGGGATTTGGCACATGGGTTACAATCAGACAATATACCACACACAGTTTTTATTTTGATTCCAGCAGAAAAACAATATTGACAAATTTCTTTCTCTCTTTGCTTCCTACTTTATTCAATAGAAGAGGTAACAATAGCATCTGCTGCACTTGGCTGGAGACTGGGATGAGGAAATTGTGGATGATGAGCCTCCCAGGCATATGGCCACAAAAAGCTCCCACTACAGCCATGGCACAGCCAGGTTGGAGCTCCAGCGGAGCGGCAGATACATAAGACCGCAGTCCGAACCAGGGCAGGGCTGCCAAGCCAGCATTGTAAAGTCATTTTTAGTGGCCTGAGTGGTTTTCACCATCATGGCTCCAGGCATTACTGAAAAGCAAGAGGAGTTTATCTCTAACATTCTCTCCCTCTCCCTGTGGCATCCCTCTACCATTTCTGCTGCGCTGGTCTTACTGACCACCTGGGTGCCAGGCACATCCAGGCTGCTGCCCAGCTACCCCTCAACCCTTCTTTCAATCAGTCATGGTCTTAAAGATCTGTGACACTTAATTGGCTCTAATGCATCAAAATTACCTATTCTGACCATCTTAGTTTCAAACATAATGGGTCCCTGCTGTTATATAGGTGTTTTTTGGCTATTTTCCTAATTCAGCTAGAAAATGTTAAGGGACTCCTTAGTCAAATTAACTGGACCAAAATTAAAAGGACTATAATGCAGTGGGAAATATACTGGAAGAGTCAGAAGACTTGAGTCCAGAAAGAGTCTATGGGAAAACTGTCAACCTCCTTGGGCCTCATTTTATTTTCTTATCTCTGAAATTAAAGAGATGGAGTGGAAAAGGGAAGGGGAGGTGGGGAGGTAGAGAGGAAGAAGGCAAGAGAGAGAGAAAAGAGAGAGAAGGAAAGGGGAAGAGGGAGTTATTTGGGAAGCTTGAGATGTCCCTTCCAGGTCTATGATTCACTGTGAATGAATCATATTCCTGGAATTTTTGATTTTAAAAAGAAGCCTATGAACTCTAATATTTCCTAAATTACAGAAAGATGTAAAGAAATTATTTTTGAAACGGGATGAAATGGGATTAAAGAATATAAATTTCTCCTACCACAGATGTTGATATTTCAGAAAAAGAATCAGGTAAAAGTTACAAAACAAATTGCATAGACTTTCCCTCTACTTTTTTTTTAAACCTATTTCATGTATCAACAACAACAACAACAACAAACCCTCTGTATTTTAGTGTGTGCCTGGGGATTTTACTTCTTAGGAGAAACATTTACTGTGAACTTAGCCAGGCTGGCAGGAATGGAGAGAAGAGCTCCATGTGTCCAGTAAATAAGGTTCATTGACATAGAACTCAGTGCCGGGATAAATGAAGTCACACATCATTTGTCGCTTCTCCCATCACGAAGTGGAGTCTGTTTCATTACCCCCTGAATCCGGGCTGGCCCCTGCCTTGCTTTGAGCAAAAGAGTGTGGTGAAAGTGATGATGTGTGACTTCCAAGGTTTGGCCTCAAAAGGCCTCAGAAGCTTCTCCTTTGATTCCCCAGAACTCTGAGACCACCAGACCAGGATGCAAGATCATGGGGAGGGGGACAAGCTAGCTTTCCCAGGCCTTCCAGCTGGCTGCAAAGGACAGCTCAGGAGAGGCCAGCAGAAGACCACTTCCTGGCCCCAAGTCAACCCACAGAACTGTGAGAAATAACAGACTGTGGTGGTTTTAAGCCAGTAAGTTTGGGTTGGTATTTATAAGAGGTGGTTGACTGATAGCTACACCCTCCATCTCAGGGAGGTCACCAATTCCTAAGGCACACAGCTATACCAGAAACAGAAATATGGTCATAACTTTTTTTTTTTTTTAAGATCCAATGCTCAAAACCAACCCAATCTGAGACCAATGAACAAAACCAGATAAATGGAAAAGAAATACTTTCTCAAAAAGATCACAATTCTCAAAATCCTTTCTTTTCAGGTGTTAAAAGGAATTTGAGCAAGTAGATGTTTAGCTTTTATTATCAGAATGGAAGAACTACAGGGGGTGCCTGAGTGGCTCAGCCGTTAAGCGTCTGCCTTCAGCTCAGGTCATGATCTCAGGGTCCTGAGATTGAGCCCCTCATCGGGCTGCCTGCTCCACGGGAAGCCTGCTTCTCCCTCTCCCATTCCCCCTGCTTGTGTTCCCTCTCTCACTGTCTCTCTCTCTGTCAAATAAATAAATAAAATCTTAAAAAAAGAAAAAAAAAAGAATGGAAGAGCTACAGTTAACACTGCCCCATCTCATCTAGTCCATTTAGATATATCAATGAAAGTCTTAACCACTGTCCCTCTCTTGGTGGACTGAAAGGTGGAGAAGGATTTTTTTGGGGGGTGGGGGAGGTGGGAAAAGTATGGAGGGAGGTGGGATGGGGAAAGAGAGAAAAAGAGAGAGACAGCTCAAGCTCTTTGGAAGAAGGACTACAAAAAATAAATAAATGAAAGTGTTTAATTATTTCACAAGAAACTTATCTTCAATAAAATCTTTGAATTAAAAATAGAATGTGCTGTCCCAGAAATATATACCCCCCCAAAAGTCAAAGAGCAAGGGATTTTTAGGACCTTTATGTTTGGGCAGGGGGTCTTGTATTATGACTCATTTGTCTTCCATCCATCTAATCTTTTGGTTTCCACTAGAGACTGAAAAAGGGGACAGCCACTAAGTCATATGCCACTTAAAGACATTCCTAGGGCTTAATGTTTTGAACTTCCAGAATGCTAGTCGTCCATACCAAGCATGAATATGAAGCAATGTGACTAATACACTAGCAAAAAAACCCAGCACTTGTCAGCCCCAAAGACCATGGCCCTTAGAAGTAGCCACCTTGGGAGGTTGAAGATTTATTACTGCTGCATTAATTTGCTGCAAAAGTACTTTTTGGAACTCCTTTTTGGCAGTAGAGTTAAGAGCCTGTCACCTGTTCTTTTGAATTCCCTAATGGTGGCATATATTCATCTTTGAAGTTGGATTATTTATTTACTTTTTTAAGTGCCAAGAGATATGTAGAGCCAAGTCATGGGTTTGTATGGTTTGGGTGGCCAAGGTAGAGGGCAATGTTGGCTGATTTTTCAAATAATGAGCCTAGCTCATTGTATGCTCTAAAAAGGGATTATTAAGGGAAGTTTCATAAAGAAGTCTTCTCAATGTTTAAAATGAGGATGCCATTCAAAGAAGTGTTTTCAAGCTTTAAAGCTTTGAGGTGGGCTATCATTTGGATGCATACATTCTGCACAATCAAAGATCAGTTTAGCTGCCATATAGCAATGGTTCAGCCAGGGGTGAATTTGCTCCCAAGGGGACATTTGGCAATATCTGAGGGCATTTTTGATTGTCACAATCCTTGGGGCATTCTACTGGCATCTGGTGGGCAGAGGCCAAGGATGCGGAGAAGCATCCTTCAATGCACAGGGCAGTCTCCCACAACAAAAATTATATGACCCAAATATCAATGGTGTTGAGGTTGAAAAGCTTGTCTTATAGTGACAATCTATTTTAACAAGATTTTTAAAGTGCAATGAAATAATTACTACATGTAGTACTATGTGTTTTTAAAGTGTTAAATTTTAAAGCGTTAAATAGTTAACCACTCACCTAGGTTAATATATGTATATACACACACCCATACATTTTCTACTCTTCTAAGTTACAAATTACATACAAAATCCACATTTCAGAAAAATGCGATAATGTGATAATGTTCTTTGCTGTTTGATAGTAAGAGAACCAATTTAAATAAGCACAAATTTTATGTAGGGTAAAACAATGACAACAAAAACATCTATTAGTACGAACATTTATTGACTTCTTTCTATGTGGCAGGTACCTGCCTAATTGTCACTTTACACATATCATCTTATTTAATCTTTATACACAATACTGTGAAGGACATACTACTATTATCCCCACCTTACTGATCAGGAAATTGAAGCTTAGAAAGGTTAAATAAATTGCAGTGAACAGTGCAGCTGGGATTTGAGCTCTAATAAGCTGATTTCAAGTGATTTTTAATACTAACTACCATTTAATGCTGTCCCCAAAGGGGATTTTTGGACCTGCTAAAAGCCATCTCTGTTGTGGGCAGGGGACAGTTCTGCTCTCATTTGTATAACATAAATTGGGCAAAATAGAAAACAGCAGTATGGTGTAGACAGAGAGGAGAGGACCTTGAATCATAAAACATGGGTTCTCAGCCAGACTTTCTACTTACTAGTTGGGTATATGGTCTTCAGCAAGTCATTTAACTTCTCAGAGTCTCAATTTCCTTATCTGTAGTGTGGAGATGGTAATAGTATACCCCTACTATTTTTGTTGTAAAGACTAAATAAAATAGATGATGGAAAGATGCTCTGTCAATGGCCACTTCCCTACACAAAAGTAACTTGGTTGCTATTCTTGGTCATGGGATGGAAATGGAGAGGTGACAGTTTCCCAGGTGCCCTTGCAGGGATTCTCAGGACCTACCCCTGATATCTGACACTGGCATTAGTTGTTTCTTACAATACTGGCCTCACCTCTCCTCTAGGAAAATTTCCATTTCATCAGGTAGCCGGAATTCTCCCCCTAGTACCCCAAACACCTGTGTGAGTTTTATATTTTATACTTACTGGAGCCATTATGAAATTCCTTTTAATGTTTTCTTTGTGTTCAATTACTCTTAAATTATTTCACTGCATGTAAGGCATTTTTCTCTTATAGGATTGTGTCATCAAACTATTGAAGATCTGGCCTCCTGATTTATATCACCATATTGTTTCATAAATTAAGAATTTGCTCTGTATGTCCAATTATTAGTATATGAGAACAGAACCTACACAATAGTTTCAATGTGGTATAATTACTTCTCCTCACCTTAAAATATTTCCATAAATAAGGACACAATTTGTATATTCCACTCATTTTCTTATCGAGAGATGTTGGTATTTTTAACCATCCAGTCTTTCAACTACAGAAGGCTAGGTTCCCTTATTAATTTATATATGAAAATGAATCTCAGGCTTAAGGAAAATATGGGTCTATGGTTTGCACTTGTTAGCATCTCAAAACTATCACATACTTTGGCAATACATGTGGTCTTTGATCTAAAGAGATATTTGAATGGAACATTGGGGAAAATAAAGGATGGAATTTACAATGAATGGTTAAAATGCATTAAACAATTTTCCATAGCACTCTGAACTCCTTTGGATCACAAAGTCTTTTATTTTTATGATCATATGCAACATTTTCCAAAATGTTTTACCTTGTTTCCAAAACCTTTTTACCTTGAAAAGTCTATTTTTGTCAATATTAGTTTGATATTAGAAGTAAATGATTATGTTGTAAATATGATCTAAGTAGTTCCTTGGTTGTGCTTTCACCTATAAAGTCAAAAAGTATTAACAAAGTTGGATCTTATGAATCTTTCTAACCCCAAATTATCATTTGATTTTTATCAGACCACACTTAGTGGTCCATTGATACTTCTAAAACATTATTAATCTACATCTAGCCCTTAGTTCCTATTCCTTAGGATATTATTTTTTAAGATTTTATTTCTTTTTTTTTGTGGGGATGAGAGAGAGAGGGTGCAAGTTGGGGGGCGGGCAGAGGGAGAGGGAAAAGCAGACTCCCCGCTCAGCAGGGAGCCCGATGCAGGGCTCAATCCCAGGACCCCAGATCATGACCTGAGCTGAAGGCAGACACTTAACTGACTGAGCCACCCAGGTGCCCTTATTCTTTCTGGTTTTAAAGACTGGTTTGATTCTACTGTGTACATGACTTTAATTATCCTTAAGGTCTATTTTACTCTTCTTGGAATCTTCTCATTTAGAAGACAGATTTAGGGGGTCTTGATCTATCTCTTCCTTCATATTTATTCACAAATAAATTTCTCTTATAAAGATAATGTATTCCCTTTATCCTAAAAGGGGTTAACCTTGACTCAGAGTTAGTACCATGGGTAAAGGGTTTATAATTGACACATTGAAATTATGGATTCACCCCAATTTATTCATTCTTAACAAAAAGTGAATTCAAATCTGTTGTCATATTGCTTTGTCATAAGTAAAATATAAACCACAAATTCTTCTATAGAACAACATAAAGAATGGGGCTCAATATGGAGAAAAGGGAAAAAAGACTTCTTTGTTTTCTAAGAGGAAGAGTGAAACAATATGGGGAAATGTAACATATGACCTCTATGAAAATCAAAGCTTAATAAATAGCTTGAAAGTTCTGTCCCTTAGTTTCTTTCAAAATCAAAATTTAGAAGTAAGGAGAAAAATACTGCATGTCTCTACTCATGTACTGCATAGATATATGTGAAGAGGTCATGGCAAATAACCATATGACAACCATTCAGTTACCAAATATATATTAAGGAGGTAAGTGTAAGGAACTAAGGTAGTCTCTGCAACAAGAAAAGTCAGAACTAGATACGATGATGAGTAAACAGGTCAAGGACTTTGAAATGGGCCAAATTTACAACCTCCCTGTGCTTAATGCTCCTCACAAATAAAACATACTGTTTTGTGGCTTAAACGAGTGATCTCTTAAGTGCTGAGTGATATTGGAAAGCGGTGATGGCTCAGTAATGGGTAGCCACTGTGACTATTCTAAAATGATTAAGGGGTAGAAAAGACTCACATACTAACAATTACCTTTGCTGCAGAACGAGTGAAATAAAGGCTAGAATATGGCCAAGTGATGTGGGAACAGAAAGAAAGGAGTGGCTCATTTTGACCGGGTCAGCAGGATAGGCTTAAAAAGTACAGTGTCAGGAAGGGAGCAAGATGGCGGAGGAGTAGGAGACCTGGATTTTGTCTCCTCTCAGGAATTCAGGTGGATAGGGATCAAACCATTCTGAACACCCACAAACTCAACAGGAGATCAAAGAAAAGAAGAGCAACAACTCTCTCATCAGAAAAGCGACCACTTTCTGGAAGGTAGGACGTGCGGAGAAGTGAATCCGAGGCAATATTCAGGAGGATAGACGGCGGGGGAGGGGCCTCTGTCGGCCGCTTCTGGCAAGTGATAAGCCGCGGAGCACAAAATCAGAACTTTTAAAAGTCTGCTCTGCTGAGGGACATCACTCTAGTGGCTAAGCGGGGGGTGGAACCCTCCAGGACAGTGTGGTCTCAGGACCCTTGGGGTCACAGAAAGACCGGGGGTGCCTGAGTGCGGCAGAGCTCCCAGGTAATGGAGCAGGGAAGCCGGCTGCAGAGGCGGAGCCCAGGCGCGGGCTCTCAGCTCGGGGTGGCCATAAACCGTGATCTGCGGCACAGTCGGGCCCCTGCTCCTCCAGCAGGGACCCAACAAGCGGCAGATCCGGGGAGACTCACTTTCCTCCCCTGGAAGGAGCCGCATTGGAGTGCACCGCAGAGATCTGCTGGGTTTGGAGACTCCACCCGGGGTCGGGTGCCAGAGATAGAAATGCGCGGTCACAGGCCTGGTGAGCACGGAGTGCAGCCGGAGACTGGGGAGACGGGAGTGACTGACGGCTTTTCTCTGGGGGCTCACTGAGAAGCGGGGCCCCGAGTTCTCGGCTCCTCCGGGGCAGAGATTGGGAGGCCGCCATTTTCACTCTCCGCCTCCAAAGCTGTACGGAAAGCTCACAGGGAACAAAAGCCCCGGAGAGCAAACCCGAGCAGATTACTTAGCCGGGAGGGGGCAAGGGCGGGGCAATTCCGCCTCCGGCAGAGACATTTGGAAACCACGGCAACAGGCCCCTCCCCAGAAGATCAGCGAGAACAGCCAGCCAAGACCAAGTTTACCGATCAATGAGAACGGCAGAACTCCAGCGCTAGGGGATTACTGCACATAGAATCCACGGCTTTTTTACCATGATTCTTTAGTCTTTTAAAGTTAATTTTTTTAACTGTCTTTTTTTCTTTCTTTTTTTTTTGAATTTTTCTTTTTCCCTTTTTCAACCAACATCTTATCAATCCCTTTAAAAAAAAAAAAACATTTTTATTTTTCATTTTTAGAGTCATATTCTATCCCTTCATAGTAGTTACCCGTATTTTTGGCTTATATATATAAGTTGTTCTCTCTTTAAAATTTTGAGATAGTTTCTTCTAACAGATTAAAATATACCCTAAATCTCTAGTATATGGTGTTTTCTATTCCCCTGCCTGATCACATTCTCTCCCTTTTTTTTTTCTTTTTTCTTTTTTTAATCCTCTTCTTTCTTTTTTCAAACAACTTCTTATCAATTACTTTTATAAAATTTTTTATAATTTGCATCTTTACAGTCATATTCTATCCCTTCATCATATCAACCCTTATTTTTGTCCACATATAAGTTTTTCTTTCTTTAAAATTTTGGGAGGCACTTTCTTCTAAAAGACCAAAATACACCCCAAATCTAGTGTGTGGCACTGATCTATATACCAGCCTGATCATATTTGATCACATTCTGGTTTTTTTTTGTTGTTGTTGTTTTGTTTTGTTTGTTGTTGTTTTTATCTTTATCTTTTTCTTTCTTTTTCTTTTTCTTTTTTCTCTCTTTCCGTTCCTTTTTCCACTGCTTCAGGTCTTTTCTGATTTGTTTAGAGTATATTTTCTGGGGACGTTGTTACTCTGCTAGCATTTTGTTCTCTCATTAATCTATTCTCCTCTGCACAAAATGACAAGATGGAAAAAATCACCTCAACAAAAAGAACAAGAGGTAGTACCGACTGCCAGGGACCTACTCAATGCAGACATTAGTACGATGTCAGATCTAGAGTTCAGAATCATCATTTTAAAGATACTAGCTGGGCTTGAAAAAAATATGGAAGTTATTAGAGAAACCCTTTCTGGAGAAGTAAAAGAATTAAAATCCAACCAAGTAGAAATCAAAAAGGCTATTAATGAGGTGCAATCAAAAATGGGGGCGCTAAGTACTAGAATAAATGAGGCAGAAGAGAGAATCAGTAATATAGAAGATGAAATGATGGAAAATAAAGAAGCTGAGAAAAAGAGAGATAAGCACCTACTGGATCACGAGGGCAGAATTCGAGAGATAAGCGATACCATAAGATGAAACAACATTAGAATAATTGGGATCCCAGAAGAAGAAGAAAGAGAGAGAGGGGCAGAAGGTATAATGGAGCAAATTATAGCAGAGAACTTCCCGAATGTGGGGAAGGAAACAGGCATGAAAATCCAGGAAGCACAGAGAACCCCTCTCAAAATCAATAAAAATAGGTCAACATCCTGACATCTAATAGTAAAACTTACGAGTCTCAGAGACAAAGAGAAAATCCTGAAAGCAGCTCGGGAGAAGAGATATGTAACCTACAAGGGTAGAAACATTAGATTGGCAACAGACCTATCCACAGAGACCTGGCAGGCCAGAAAGGACTGGCAGGATATATTCAGAGCACTAAATGAGAAAAATATGCAGCCAAGAATACTCTATCCAGCTAGGCTCTCATTGAAAATTGAAGGAGAGATAAAAAGCTTCCAGGACAAACAAAAACTAAAGGAATTTGCAAACACAAAACCAGCCCTACAGGAAATCTTGAAAGGGGTCCTCTAAGCCAAGAGAGAGCCTAAAAGCAACACAGACCAGAAAGGAACACAGACAATATACGGTAACAGTCACCTTACAGGCAATACAATGGCACTAAATTCCTATCTTTCAATAGTTACCCTGAATGTAAATGGGCTCAATGCCCCAATCAAAAGACACAGGCTATCAGACTGAATTAAAAAACAAGACCCATCGATATGCTGTCTGCAAGAGACTCATTTTAGAACCAAAGACACCCGCAGATTGAAAGTGAGGGGGTGGAAAACCATTTACCATGCTAATGGACACCAAAGGAAAGCTGGGGTGGCAATCCTTATATCAGACAAATTAGATTTTAAACCAAAGACTGTAATAAGAGATGAGGAAGGACATTATATGCTACTTAAAGGATCTATCCAACAAGAAGATCTAACAATTGTAAATATCTATGCCCCTAACATGGGAGCAGCCAATTATATAAGCCAACTAATAACAAAAGCAATGAAACAGATTGACAACAATACAATAATAGTGGGGGCCTTTAACACCCCCCTCACTGAAATGGACAGATCGTCTAAGCAAAAGATCAACAAGGAAATAAAGACTTTAAATGAAACACTGGACCAAATGGACTTCACAGACATATTCAGAACATTCCACCCCAAAGCAACGGAATACACATTCTTCTCTAGTGCCCATGGAACATTCTCCAGATAGATCACATCCTAGGTCACAAATCAGGTCTCAACCGGTACCAAAAGATTGGGATCATTCCCTGCCTATTTTCAGACCACAGTGCTTTGAAACTAGAACTCAATCACAAGAAGAAAGTTGGAAAGAACTCAAATACATGGAGGCTAAAGAGCATCCTACTGAAGAATGAATGGGTCAACCAGGAAATTAAAGAAGAATTAAAAAAAATACATGGAAACCAATGAAAATGAAAACACAACTGTTCAAAATCTTTGGGATGCAGCAAAGGCAGTCCTAAGAGGAAAGTATATAGCAATACAAGCCTTTCTCAAGAAACAAGAAAGGTCTCAAGTACACAACCTAACCCTCCACCTAAAGGAGCTGGAGAAAGAACAGCAAATAAAGCCTAACCCAGCAGGAGAAGAGAAATCATAAAGATCAGAGCAGAAATCAATGAAATAGAAACGAAAAGAACAGTAGAACAGATCAACGAAACTAGGAGCTGGTTCTTTGAAAGAATTAACAAGATTGATAAACCCCTGGCCAGACTTATCAAAAAGAAAAGAGAAATGACCCAAATCAACGAAATCATAAGTGAAAGAGGAGAGATCACAACCAACACCAAAGAAATAAAAACAATTATAAGAACATATTATGAGCAACTCTATGCCAGCAAATTCGATAACCAGGGAGAAATGGATGCATTCCTAGAGATGTATCAACTACCAAAACTGAACCAGGATGAAATAGAAAACCTGAACAGACCTATAACCACTAAGGAAATTGAAGCAGTCATCAAAAATCTCCCAAAAAATGAAACCCAGGGCCAGATGGCTTCCCAGGGGAATTCTACCAAACATTTCAAGAAGAATTAATACCTATTCTTCTGAAACTGTTCCAAATAATAGAAATGGAAGGAAAACATCCAAACTCATTTTATGAGGCCAGCATTACCTTGATCCCAAAACCAGACAAAGACCCCATCAAAAAGAAGAATTACAGACCAATATCCCTGATGAACATGGATGCAAAAATTCTCACCAAAATACTAGCCAGTAGGATCCAACAGTACATTAAAAGGATTATTCACCACGACCAAGTGGGATTTATCCCTGGGCTGCAGGTTGGTTCAACATCCGCAAATCAATCAATGTGATACAATACATTAACAAAAGAAAGAACAAGAATCATATGATCCTCTCAATAGATGCAGAAAAAGCTTTTGACAAAGTACAGCATCCTTTCTTGATCAAAACTCTTCAGAGCATAGGCATAGAGGGTCCATACCTCGATATCATAAAAGCCATCTATGAAAAACCTACAGCGAATATCATTCTCAATGGGGAAAAACTGAGAGCTTTCCCCCTAAGGTTAGGAACGCGGCAGGGATGTCCACTATCACCACTGCTATTCAACATAGTATTGGAAGTCCTAGCCACAGCAATCAGACAACAAAAAGAAATCAAAGGCATCCAAATTGGCAAAGAAGAAGTCAAACTCTCACTCTTTGCAGATGATACGATACTTTATGTGGAAAACCCCAAAGACTCCACTCCAAAACTGCTAGAACTCATACAGGAATTCAGTCAAGTGGCAGGATATAAAATCAATGCAGAGAAGTCAGTGGCATTCCTATACACCAACAACAAGACAGAAGAAAGAGAAATTAAGGAGTCGATCCCATTTACAATTGCACCCAAAACCATCAGATACCTAGGAATAAATCTAACCAAAGAGACAAAGGATCTGTACTCAGAAAACTATAAAATACTCATGAAAGAAATTGAGGAAGACACAAAGAAATGGAAAAACGTTCCATGCTCATGGATTGGAAGAACAAATATTGTGAAGATGTCAGTGCTACCTAGAGCAATCTACACATTCAATGCAATCCCCATCAAAATACCATCGACTTTTTTCAAAGAAATGGAACAAATAATCCTAAAATTTGTATGGAACCAGAAAAGAGCCCGCATAGCCAGAGGAATGTTGAAAAAGAAAAGCAAAGCGGGCAGCATCACAATTCCGGAGTTCCAGCTCTATTACAAAGCTGTCATCATCAAGACAGCATGGTACTGGCACAAAAACAGACACATAGATCAATGGAACAGAATAGAGAGCCCAGAAATGGACCCCTCATCTCTATGGTCAACTCATCTTTGACAAAGCAGGAAAGAATGTCCAATGGCAAAAAGACAGTCTCTTCAACAAATGGTGTTGGGAAAATTGGACAGCCATATGCAGAAGAATGAAACTGGACCATTTCCTTACACCACACACAAAAATAGACTCCAAATGGTTGAAAGACCTCAATGTGAGACAGGAGTCCATCAACATACTAAAGGAGAACACAGGCAGCAACCTCTTCGACCTCAGCCGCAGCAACTTCTTCCTAGAAACATCACCAAAGGCAAGGGAAGCAAGGGCAAAAATGAACTATTGGGACTTCATCAAGATAAAAAGCTTTTGCAAAGCAAAGGAAACAGTCAACAAAACCAAAATACAACCGACAGAATGGGAGAAGATATTTGCAAATGACATATCAGATAAACGGCTAGTATCCAAAATCTAGAAAGAACTCATCAAACTCAACACCCGAAGAACAAAGAATCCAATCAAGAAATGGGCAGAAGACCTGAACAGACATTTTTCCAAAGAAGACATCCAAATGGCCAACAGACACATGAAAAAGTGCTCAATATTGCTCAGCATCAGGGAAATCCAAATCAAAACCTCAATGAGATACCGCCTCACACCAGTCAGAATGGCTAAAATTAACAAGTCAGGAAACGACAGATGTTGGCGGGGATGCGGAGAAAGGGGAACCCTCCTACACTGTTGGTGGGAATGCAAGCTGGTGCAACCACTCTGGAAAACTGTATGGAGGTTCCTCAAAAAGTTGAAAATAGAGCTACCCTATGACCCAGCAATTGCACTACTGGGTATTTACCCCAAAGATACAAAAGTAGGGATCTGAAGGGGTACGTGCACCCCGATGTTTATAGCATCAATGTCCACAATAGCCAAACTGTGGATAGAGCCAAGATGTCCATCGACAGATGAATGGATAAAGAAGAAGTGGTATATATATACAATGGAATATTATGCAGCCATCAAAAGGAATGAGATCTTGCCATTTGCAACAACGTGGATGGAACTGGAGGGTATTATGTTGAGTGAAATAAGTCAAACAGAGAAAGACATGTATCTTATGATCTCACTGATATGAGGAATTCTTAATTGCAGGAAACAAACTGAGGTTTGCTGGAGTGGGGGGTGGGGTGGGAGGAATGGGGTGACTGGGTGATAGACACTGGGGAGGGTATGTGCTCTGGTAAGTGCTGTGAATTGTGCAAGACTGTTGAATCTCAGATCTGTACCTCTGAAACAAATAATGCAATATATGTTAAGAAAAAAAAAAGAAGAAGAAGGTAGCAGGAGGGGAAGAATGAAGCGGGGGAAATTGGAGGGGTAGACGAACCATGAGAGACGATGGACTCTGAAAAACAAACTGAGGGTTCTAGAGGGGAGCGGGGTGGGAGGATGGGTTAGCCTGGTGGTGGGTATTGAGGAGGGCACATTCTGCATGGAGCACTGGGTGTTATGCACAAACAATGAATCATGGAACACTTCATCTAAAACTAATGATGTAATGTATGGGGATTAACATAAGAATAAAAAAAACAAAAAACAGGGAGCTCTGTCTATCTTTCATCATGGAATGGAGAACATGTGGAAAAGGACATAAAAGAGTTGTAGAAAAGGGGACTCAGAAATAGGTATAAGAAAGATAAACGAGTAAAAAAAAAGGTAAAGGCAATTTAAAACAATTAAATTCTCATAAGAAATACCACAATATAAAGAGAGAAAAATACAGTCTCATGTTAAACAAAGAAACAAAAAAAAACAGTCCAGCCCTGAAATGATCTTACTGTTTCTATAAAAACTTCTAAAACACCACATGGAATTCAATTAACTTCAGAAAGCAATTATTGAGCACCTACTATGATATAAGAGCTTGGACACAAATGTGCATAATCCATCAGCCATGCCCTCTGGGATTTCAAGGCATATGTGATCTGTTCACATTTAATATTCTAAGTGTGAACCTATTTTATGAGAGCTCAAAGAATACAGTGTTTAATTCTTTCTGCAGGAAGAGGAATGGGAAATGAGCTTAAAAGAATTTTCCAGAATTTCAACTCAGATGTTTACAATATGAAGCAATCCCTATAAATGGATGAGTTGAGCTGTGTGTAAAACAATAGGGATAGGGAAGGTTTGGAAAACTGGATACTGCATTCCAGCTTAAAGGCATTCAAGTTCAAATTAAAAAAAAAAAATAGCACGGATGTAAACAAAACCATCTGAGGTCAGTTTGCAACCTTTGCAATACACACGGAAATGCTACTTGAGGTGGATTAGGAAACAGGATTGAACATCAGCAGGTGGAGAAGGGAACATGTGAAATTCTAGAGTGTATAAATATCATTTACCAAGAGCCAGAGATGAAAGTATTTGGAATGTGTAGTTAGCGGTAGGTGGCTAAGAGAGTGAACAATGAGGCATGAGGGAGACATCAGCCTAGATTATAAAGGGCCAGGAACACAATGCTAAGTTCAAACTTCATCTTGATGGCATCAACAACCACCTCATTAATTTCCTTAATGGTATCCTCTTAAGGATGTATCCTTAACAGTATCCTCTTAAGAGTTCAATGGTTTCTCAGGTCTTCAAGAACACGGATTTGTTATTATAAATGATTCTAGCTCATAGGAAATGAGAAAATGTTCTCTGTCACTGGGGAAAATTTGACGGAATTACCATGATGGAAAACATCTAAATTTTTTAAAAATCTATTACATTAAATACTGCATATTTAGAAACATCTGTTTATTCATAAGATACATGGCTCAGTCACATAGATTATATCCAAGTTAATGTTGATTATTTTCTCGAGTGTAAATATAAATATATATATATATATATATATATATATATATATATATATATATATACAGCTTTTAAAACTTACTCAATAATTAATATACTAATAATTAGTCGACACTGTTCTAAGGGCTTTATCATGTCATATTATTTCACTCCATCTTCATGAAACTCTTACTGCTGTGGAGAGATCACCCCACTTACAAGTAAAGAAACACAGGATAGCAGATAGGAGGTAACTTGCCCAAAGGCACACGGCCCATAAGCAAACAATCCAGCATTTCACCCAGGCAGTCTCTCCCCAGCGTGTGCGCTCTTAATGTGGAGTTGATATGCTCTGTATGAACTGGTTGATAGCTAAAGCTGGCCTTTCTTCCTAGGCCTGTAGAACCATTCTTCTAGAAATATGGTAGACCCTAGTCTTGTCTGTGATTACCACTAGGCTATCCTCCTAGCTCTTTCTTACTACTGACTGTTAGAATTTCTCTTATTCATAGTATCTCTTTTTAGTCCTGGCACATTTATCACCAGACAGAACTACTGGAGGAACATGAATCTTCTCTTTTTCTGCCCCCTCCCCCCTCTGTTTGTTCTACTACCAGACTTCATTTAAAACTTCCTTCATGCTCACAGGATCTGTTTGGCAGAAGGCTTGGGTTTGACTTTGTCACTACTTCATAACAGAGGAAGAAAAAGTCAAATCTATCATAGGAGAATTCACAACATGAAACACAGTATTTACTAAATTCCAGAGTATTTGTGTGATTATTTACAACAGGATCACGATTACCGTCATTGATAACTCTGTGTCTTGTCTATTGTGGCTTTCTGCAAAGCTTCTTCCTGCTTAGAGATGATTTCTAAACTAGCATTTCTTGGGTTCCACACAAGCAGTTGTTGTCTGCAGTGACTTTCCTCTGCCACTCCATCAGAAAAATTGTGCTCTGAGGTTTTAACATACACTGTATCCATGTCAATGATTCATGCTGATTAGCATGGTAACAGTGTGGACATGGCCAGGATTTCTCACAGACACATGAGATAACCTATGGGTGAACACAGATCATTTCTCAGAGCTCAGTTTACCCTGCATCTTTCCCTCACTGTTTCAAAGTCACTAATAAATTTCTTCTACCGATATACCTACTTTTCTGTTTAATACAAAGCTTCTCCAGAGCCTCAGGCACAGCATTTCCAAATGTCAACAGCTATTAGCTCTGCACATTCATCTTTGTTTCCTTATTTCTCCGAAGTTGTCTGTATCTCTCAGAGGTGAGTCCAGGTGGCTTAACATAACATCGGGGGGCGGGGGTATAGGAGTGTATGTATTTTATCAAAATAATGCACATAGCTATCTATCTCATCTCTCCTTCTTGCCTGCAAACTTTTCTGGACCCAACTAAGTATCTAGCATAAAGCCTTACACCTTGCTTAAGATCAACAGAGGATAAATTGTGTTTTTAAATGATCAATCAGTCAATCAACCACTCCATCAAGTATCCCAGGTCCTCCACTTTAATTTACAGGAATGGGAAGCATATTTTGAGACAGGGAACATGCTGTATTTCAAACTGTAATGCAAATACAATGTTTGGTGAAAACGTCCAAGTTAGGTTTACTTCATTTTTATCCGTATTTATATATATATCAATGTGTGTGTGTGTGTGTGTGTGTGTGCTTGTGTATATATCACTGTATGTGTGTTTCTGTGTGAACTGCATTTTTGCCTTTAGGAATATGACAGCAACCTTTCTTCAGTGAGCCCAAACTTCCTGTTTCCCTATCCTGCAGCCAAAATTCATATGAAAACATTTCATGTGGGATCTTCATAATCAAGTGGAGCTGGTGCCAAGCAGGGGTGGGGACATGTCACCAAGCACAGTGACTCTTTGACATATGCAAAGAAGGATATATGACAGAGTATATCGACTGGTCAAACTAGTGCCTGCTGAAACCAACAGGCAGGAGAACCAGAAATCTGCTGTCAAGATGCAAAAGCATTGGCTCAAATTAAGAAAAATAATTTCTAGTGTTTCAGAACCATGCAAAACACTGCAACATAGTGTCAGTTCCAGAGAAGCAAGTACTAGATTTTAAAACATGAGCCAGACTACGTCTGGCTTCCTAGCTCTCAGTACTTGAACCAAACCCTGTAGCTTCTCTTCTGCTCTCTTCTCTTGATCCGACATACCTTTAAGAACATCAAACAGAGAAAAGCATGGGAGAGTGTTTTGGAATTTGTAAAATACTCTATAAATATAATGTGGTGTTATTAGTTTTTGTTGGGGAAAAATTGCTGGGAAAGAGAAATAAAACATCTTGTTCAAAACCTGCTAGGCTGCTGTTTAACAATTACCACTGTAGCATGGGTTAGTCAGGTGAATTTTATTGCTTTTATTCTGATCTATCCATTGTCCCCATCTTTTTGTAAAAACAGAGTCATTTCTAGGATCCACTGTATTATGCTCAAGTATAATATGGGTTATGAAAGAGTTATACTATTAAGTGATGATAGAAGTGGTTTATGATAGATGCTTTCTTTTTTTCATATATACTTACCCACTGCAATTTTACTTGTCTGTGCAAAAAACCATATTCTCTCATATTTGAAGTACCCAGTTTACAAAGAACTATTATGGATTATATGAATTATATGTTTGTATAGTAATATATAGAATCTGATTAGGTATCTTTAGTAATATGTTAGTAACGATACTTGAGAGGAACTAAGGAACTGGTAAGAAATCAGTTAAATATTGAAAATGTATAAACACATTTATAGTAGAATCTGAGTGGTGATATAAAGAATGTTACTCAGAATTAAGTAAAAAATAATCATAAATTATACAACATTTCAAAAGAAATACAGGCTTATTACCTCCTAGTACATAAAATAAATTCTTCCAAAATATAGGTCTTTATATTAAATTTTTAAAACTCAGATTAGTATATTTTCTATATGTGACTTGATAATACTAATATGTAGAAGGTATCTAGAAGCTATTATATTTAGGGGCGCCTGGGTATCTCAGTCAGTTAAGCGTTTGCCTTTGTCTCAGGTCATGATCCCAGCATCCTGGGATCGAGCCCCATATCGGGCTCCCTGCTCAGTGGGAGCCTGCTTCTCCCTCTCCCTGCCGCTCCCCCTGCTTGTACTCTCTCTCTGTCAAATAAATAAATAAAATCTTTAAAAAAAAGCTTTTATATTTATAGTATTTTTTTTTTAATGTCTGGTGGTTGTTTTTTTTTTTTTTAGATTTTTATTTATTTATTTATTTGAGAGAGAGAATGCGAGAGAGAGAGAGAGAGAGCACAGGAGGGGGGAGTGTCAGAGGGAGAAGCAGACTCCCTGCTAAGCAGGGAACCCGACGTGGGACTTGATCCTGGACTCCAGGGTGATGACCTGAGCTGAAGGCAGTCGTTTAACCAATGTTCGGCAATTTTCTTTCCTATATATAGTAAAAAGGTTGTATCAGCCCAAGCCACGAGAACTTGTCAAGCAATTCATCTATCTATCCATCTATCTATTATCTATCTATCTATCTATCTCTATTTCTAAAGAATATTCCTCACACAGATGAAACTTGAACCAAATCACAAGATTGATTCTTAACTCTTTTCTGTTTCATCTATTTATTGCCATGTGCACACTTAATTTTGTGTTTATATATTTATTTATTTTTGCTCCAAAGAGAAAATAGCATGAACCATAGTTGCTTATCGCCTCCAGAGAAGCATATTCATCTATATCAAATCCTTTCTATGAATGTTAGTACAGACCTCATTTGACTAAAAACCACCTGTATTATTTATAAAGAGATCTATTATCCCAGAGAATCAAGAAGTTGGAAGGAGAATATCCAATGAGGAACAATTTAGCTTTCTGTTTCCTCTTGGATATTCTGACTATGAGAAAAACAAATGCTCTCAGTGGTTCTTACCTGCAGTGCACAACCATGGGACCTGCATCAGGAGGGTTACAGGTTTTGACTCTCCGTAAGAAAGCTAGAAAAGGTGTAGGGTGCTCTGGAACGCCGTGATCAGGCCAGGCTGTGAACTGGAATTGTCTTACTTCTCTCTTCTCGCTTGACCCATTCTGTGAAGCAGGAAGACTGGGTAAGATTCTGTGTTCTTAGCCTCAGATTGTAGTGATGAGTAGTAACATGGAAGAGGTAACATGGAAATATGCTATCTTAATTCCTCCCCCTACCCTATGACCTTTGGGAAGATGCACTCTTTGGAGCTATCAACACCAAGCTATTTGTAAATGACAACTATCTGCTCGGGAAGATAAACATTCTTAGGTGAGAAGCATTATATTTTTTAGGTGTAACTATCAGGAGTGCACCTGTTGTATTTTGCGGAAAGAACTAGCTCTTCTTCATCTATTCTTCATTTGTGGAAACTTCCATTCAGAGTGAGAGTTCCATATTTACTTATAAATTGCTGGACAAGGAGAAAAATTGCTGAGTGATAATGGAAGAATTATTTCATTCTTCACTGTTGCCAGTGGAATCAAGATTTAAGCAAAGTCTTAAGATACTTGATTTCTCAAAAGACGCTTTCTTTAAATAATGGAAAGGGGAAAGGGAGGGGGAAAAAATAAAAGGCAAACCTTGTAAAGTGCAAATGTCCGCACACAGTACGTGGCCAGTTCCACCGTATCGAGCAGCGTCACTTGCACCAGCCCGTGGGTTTCTGTGCCTCTACTGGGCCAGTACTGGTCACACTTCACCTAGAAGAAACAAGTGACACATTCAGGGCAGATGCTCATCAATTTCTCTATTAGCCTCACTCGGAGTTGCTGTTGAAGGAAAACAGCTTTTTTGTGTTTCATTTTATGTTGATCTTTTTCTGGCATGTATTCTTGTTATCCCATATATGTAAATTACTGCTCTAATGCCAATATAAACCACATTTTTCAAACTGGTAGGAATACTAAGCAGTAACAGATTCAATTTTCCTGGAGAAAAATAAATTGCAGATTGTTGCTAAGTAAAATAAGGAAAGAGGTATTTGAAACTTTAGAGTACTTGAAAAGAAAACGCAAATTTGAAAGAAGGCACGTTCTGCATGGAGCACTGGGTGTTATACGCAAACAGTGAATCATGGAACACTACATCAAAAACTAATGATGCAATGTATGGTGATTAACATAATAAAAATAAATAAAAAAGAAAACACAAGTTTGTTCTGGGATATATGTCATGAATCGCATCAGGAGGATTATGCTCAGCCATTTAAATGATGTGGTGAGACAGTTAGTGTTCACCCATCAAGGTTTAAAAGGCATAAACTAGTTCATCTTGAACTATCACAATTTCCAAATACACTTGTTTAAAAAAAACTAGACATAATTTGTGAATCTATCAAAGTATATATAATAAACAACATGGCATTGTAAAAAGTACAAGATAAATGGTATTTGCATCCAAAACAAATTAAATCGGTAATGTGTAGTGGAAAAAGAGCTGTGTGTTCTTTAAAACCAGTCTCAGAAGGTCATACACTAGTGCAAAGTTAAAATAATTTAAAATTCATTCATTTCAGATGAATAATCTACAATTTCTATGTGGAGTTGAACAAAAGCACATAAAAAGTATTCAAGTCAATTAGTTTAACATGCAACAGAAAAATAATTCCAAGTCTGGAATACATTTCAAATTTCCTAGGTACTGTGGGTATTAAAAAGCATAATAAAAAATGACAAACACAACACTATATTTTCTAGTAAGGTCATAGATAAGAATATATTTACCCTTTCTATCTCAGATTAAAAGAAAAGATGGGAATAATTCTTTTTTTTTTTTTTTTTAAAGATTTTATTTATTTGACAGAGAGCGACAGCGAGAGCAGTAACACAAGCAGGGGGAGTGGGAGAGGGAGAAGCAGGCCTCCTGCCGAGCAGGAAGCCCTATGTGGGACTCGATCCCAGGACCCCAGGATCATGACCTGAGCCGAAGGCAGACGCTTAACGACTGAGCCACCCAGGCGCCCAAGATGGGAATAATTCTTAACTGAAATGCATTTCTCTAGGTAAAGAAATCTAGTACCATTTTATATTAGGAATCACACCGTGTAGTTGAAAAAGGAAGATTTGAAAGTCATAATCTCTGGATTTAAACAAAAGCAATGAGGCATTATTATCATAGACACTAGAATTTTTTGGTCCAGTGAATAGAATTGCTAGATAATTATTTGCTTTTATGTTGAATATAAATATTAGTAGCATTCTGTGAATAATATTGTAATTTTCTCTTTCACAGATGTAGCACCTGCTCTTCAAAGGACTCAGGCTCTTTCTATCTAGATCATGGGCCTTCTGAAAAGGCAGAGGTTTTATTCTCTATCCAATTTCCTAGACAACAAAAAGAAGAAAACCACTTTAATGTACAGTTATACAGTAAAGTGGAGGTTGAATTTACATGGTTTGACTCTCATGCCTTTATTTCAATGGTGAAACCAAACAAACACCTATTTTATAAAAAACAAACAAGAGTCGTTCAAGAAAGATGGGCAATTTGTGTCTTAATTGGATTTTTAAACATACTTACATGTTTTCTAGATGCATAACAGGTTCTTCTATGTTTATATTTCTATGATATGATCTACTTAAAGAATAGTAACACAAGGGGAAGACAATTCTCTAAGGAGAATATTGATATAGCATGACCCTGACTGAGTACCTCTTATGTTCTCTAACCATCCATTAAAACCTAAGTTGTATGTGGGTGGAATTAGCAGAGGATACCACCTGAACACAGCCAACACGACTTAAGTAGCCATGATTCAGATTGAAAGAAAATCACAAAAATTATGCCAAAGGCTCTGATTTAAACCACAAAATAGATGTCAAGTTGATGTCTCGCTGCAAAGGACAAAAGTAACTTTGGAGACCTCTTACTGCAACATTTGAGAGGATGACAGCAATGTGTTGAGTTAAAAAATGAAGAGAGAAACTCAACTCATTATTTAACAGTTTCAGCTGGATGGCAACCCTTTCAAATAAAGATCAACAGATCAAATCCCATAAGGACAAATGTTGCTATGACAGACACAAAAACAGCAGGTTAATGCAATGAAATGATCTATAAGGTCAGTACAATGCACTGAACCAAATTCAATGCAATTATATTTCAAAGCTGGAAATTGATTATCATCAGACCTTTTGGTGAGATAAGACAAAGGAAATGAAGAAAAGGACCATAAGCCAGCTTTTATGTGACCTCTGGAAAAGTTGCTTCATTATTTAGTGACTTTCCATCAACAACTCCACTCCAAGACATAGCAAAAACTGAAGTTACTGAAGTATGAGAATAATTATTCTCATACTTCAAGTATTAAGTTTAAAACTGCAACTATTATTGACTTATACTCTGACTCCTTTAGGAAAAAAGAATACTGGAAAACATTACTTTAAGGAGTGAATGTTGTGAACATTTTTAGCTAAAAGAAGAAGAAAAGAAAGCTTTTGTACTCAGTTGAAATAACATACTTGAATCTTACTCTTTATGAAAAAAACAAAAAACAAAAACCACCAAAAAAACCAACTCAGACAAAAACCCTGCTCTAAAACGTTTCAAACTCAACAGCAAAAAACTGGAAGCAATTTTTTCAAGCAAGTATATTTAAACATTGTTGTTTTCTCTCAAGGAATATTTCACAAAGGGAGTTTATGAAAAAATAAGTATTTTAATGTATGTACACATGCACACATATGGTCTCAGCAGCAGGATTAGAAGCTTTCCACAGGCTTCTTGGAACAGCTATAGAAATCCACTCTTCCCTTCATTAGTAAGTACCTGTGCACACTCTTCTCTCTCTCATTCTCTGAGTAGCCCGCACGCTTTCATCTGCTTTCTAAGGGCTACATTTAAGGGCTCAGATTTACTGCCATTCTTCTAAGTCCTTCATTTTTAGCTATACTAAACAAACAATTTCTGATTTCAACATTAGAAAGCAATTGGGAAGTATAGTGAGTGAGAACAAGGGCACAGGAGAACAGTTAGAAATTTTTTTTTTTTTCTAATTATCCAATGCAAATGAACTTGCTTCATTGTCTCTCTTGAAATGTTTTTACTTGGACAATAGCCCCTCCCTCCACCTTTTCTTCTTTTCCTCTGGGAGAAAATCTCAGAAGATATTTCTAGAGAGAGTTACCACTTTTAGGCTTTGTGCACAGAGACCAGTGTAGGAGGCTCCCCTCTGAGCATCTAAGAACTAGAAGGCAGCAGCTCCTGAACACAAATACTGATGTTTGCCTTTTCCTCTTTGATTCTGAAGTGACTGACTACATCTTCAGGACTGATGCATAGAAGGTTGGGCAGTCTAACTGGATGGCTGGGAAACTGCTTCTCTATTTTTAGGACCAAAATCCAGCAGCCTCATCTGTTAAATGGGTACAATATCTCCAGCATGACAGGGCTATCATAAGGCTCAAAAACCATGCACCTGAATCTCTAAACCCAATAGGCATTCAATAGGCAACAGCTATTATTAAATCTCAGACTATGTTCCCAATTTTTTATGATTGTTGTTCTAAAAAACATAATCATTCTAAGTGTGAACAAAAGAAACATGTTATTAATCCCCATGGATATGTATTTAGGAGTTGCTAAGTCTTAGAAACTGTGAGGACACCAAAGTGAAATGAGATGCAGTCCTGCCCCGAATCCATCAGCTTTACTGACTAGATACAGAGGTATGCTTTCATCTGCTGGTTCTTCAAATACATAGTTGTGAGATTTCCAAATAACTCCCTTACTCTACCTGGGTCCTAGTCAGATGTGAGGAGAGAATGTTTTAGTGTCCGAGGGGGAAAAGGAGAGAAGCAGAACATGATACCCAGGCTGTGGTTTAGAAACCTCAATTTGAGGCCTAACCTAAATAAGACAGTTCAGATTTCTGGCCAGATTTGGGGGAGATACTTATTTTTATTATTACAAAGTGACTACCCTTATATGGTAGCTTAATTTCTTCATAATTATGGAAAAAACAAGCTGACCATCACTAAATGTATGCTATGGAATTAATTTATGTCCCCTCTTTCATGGCAACCTATTAAAAGCAAATTGATGGAATGATAAAACTTGTCATTGGAAATACCATGTAGGATTTATCCAGTAGGTCTGCTGACTGTGCTTCAGAGAAATGCTTTCTTTCTAGTTCTAGTTTTACTTCCAAATGGCTTACCTTGGAAGTGCCTGGCATATCGCAGATATTCAGCAACTGGAAGCCAACTTTATAATCAACTATACTGTGGTCTGCATTGACTTATTTTTAAATTGCCCAAAACTTTCTGAAAGCAAAACCTTCTCATTTCAATTTAACAAAGACTCATTGAGCATCACAGCAGCATGGTGAAGCATCAGAATTCCAAAGTATGGGGCGTCTGGGTGGCTCCGTCGGTTAGTGGCTGCCTTTGGCTCAGGTCATAATCCCAGGGTCCTGGGATGGAGCCCTGCGTCAGGCTCCCTGCTCAGCGGGGAGCCTGCTTCTCCCTCTCCTCCCCACTTGCTCGTGATCTCTGTTGCAATCTCTGTCTCTCTCTCTCAAATAAATAAATAAAATCTTAAGAAAAAAAAAAGAATTCTAAATCTAATAAACCAATACCTTCAAAGGGTCCCAGCATCACTGATGCAAAATGCACTTGCTATATGGTACTTTGAAAAGTTTGCCTAGGGCCAGATAATTTATCCAAAGAAGGACTTAGAATAAACAATAAATGATAGATGGGAAAGCATAACTGTTGCTGAAAGTAACTGGAAATTAGTATCTACTATGTTTGGTCAGAAGAACCTTTTATAAGGAGTGAATAGAAAGTATGCTAACATTAGATAATACTAGTCAAAGTTGGTATTGGGACTACGGGAATGTTAATATACACTCATCAATGCACATTTAATAAGGGAGAACATAATAAAAGGAAGTTTCAGAAAATTATTAGGATATATTTTAGTGGATGGATAAATTATATGCTGAACTGTTTGTTTCTATAGGTTGGCAGTTTTAAAGACCAGCTTAATACTTGATTATTCAAAAATAAGTATGGAGATCATCTCAATGATTCTATTGTCTTTCAGCGATAATGTCATTCTTTTCACTCAACTAACATTTGGCCATATCTATTTTCGAATGGCAGAAGGGTAGTCTGGTTTGTGTATTTCCCCTCTTCATTTTCTCTTTGTTGACCACTACATAGTGGAGATCAAGTACAATGGAATACCTGAAATGAGAGCAATATTAAAGCATTTGACTACCAATGCAGTAATAGCTTTTCATAAATAAAACCAGAAAGTTGAAAAACATTATTCTCTAAATAAACCAAATTATTCATTATAAAACTGCTTATCAGCTCATTGAACCGTTTGAATACTTCAAAAAATTGGTATTTCCTTTTGTTTGATGTGTGCTATAGACTAAAATTTTGTGTCCCCCCCCACCAAATTTATAAGTGGAAATTTAATCCCCAGTGTGATGGTATGAGGAGCTGGCCTTTGGGAGTTGATTAGGTCTAGGATGCAGTCCTCCTGAATAGGCTTCATGCCTTACAACAAACTCCAGAGAGCTCTCTCCCTCCTTCTACCATGTGCGGATACAAAAGGAAGAACCAGGAAGTGGATCCTCACAGGATACCAAATCTGTCGGCTTCTTGATCTTACACTTCCCAGTTTCCAGAATTCTGAGAAGTAGATTTCTGTTGTTCATAAGCCACCCAGGCTATGGCAACAGACTAGGACAATGTGCCCACCAGAAGTTCATATAGGGACATACACTACACTTTTCTAATGACATCCCCCATTAAATTGATAGTTGTTACATCTCAAGTTTCTGGCTCTTTGTTGTAACCCGAGAAAGCTCCATGAAGTACCTCTTTGTCCTGGCAAGGCGGCACTTGAATGTCAGCTCTTTCCACATAGCTGCGGTCCTTGGATTTCGCACCTCGGCCCCAATCACAGCTGGCAGCGGCTGGGTGCCCTACATAGCCCTGTGGGCACCTCGGTGTCTGGATTTGCTCAGTGGTTGCCTGTGGCCCAGCAACACTCCTGTGTTGCTGTTACTGAGCAGTATATTAGATGACTTAAAGTTTCAATGAGAAGATAATTTCTGTACACCAGTAGTTCAATACATTTTAGCACTTTAACAACTAGTACGGTTATACTGGTGCATACCAGCTGAGCCTCAGCTTTGCCTGAAACAGAGACTGATCCACACTTCTTAAAATTTTAGAAGTGACCTCACCAGCCTGGGAGTGCTACAAACATGAATGTGGACAATGAGAGGGGCTTTGCACAAAGTTGCCAAGAGCAAAACTGCATCTCTTCCTCCCAGCCCAGCTCTTTCCTAGGCCAGGATGCCTCTCATTCACTTTCATAGGAATGTTTGCTTGGGGCCAGAATTGGTAGGCTGCCCTTCTAAATCGAGGAGATGAGGGTGGGGGAAAGAAGGTAGAAAATCTGAGAAACCAGCAAACAGTAAGAAATTGGTGGGATTCTTTCTCTTTTATCTGACATTGTGTCTGTTGACAAGAGAAAACCAAGAGTGTGGAACTTGCTAGATAAGGACCCAAACATCTTTTAGGTTGCCAATATGAGCATCATTCTTTTTGTTGCCAGTGTCCTATTTACATTAAGTATCCACCACTTTTCAAAAACAATCCCATACATCATGCAGACTCCCAAGGCAATGTTTGTGCTGCCGTTTCTACAGTTGCTTAAGGAAAAAGCAGTTTCTGTTGCCCTAGATAGGCAGTGCTTTAGGCTGCAGTTTGAGAAATTAAATGTTTAAGGCCTTCGGCGCTTCCAGTTCTATTTGGAAAAGGACGCAGACCTGGCATTTGGAAAGCATTTGCTCTCCATTAAACTTACCGAACCTTGACAAACCAGAGAGGCCAAGAATTAGTCTGCCGCTGGCCAAGGCTGGGCCTTCCAAAACCGATAATGACAATGAAAACAATAACATTGCCATTTATAATCTTCAACAGGATTCTGCCAACTTCTAACCCAAAAGGACCTCACAATATGAAAAGAATCTCAAGATGTGTTTTACAGGAAAACAAGAAAACATTTGATCAGAATATCCTTTGCCTAGAATTGTCCTCTTGGCCATAGATCCAGATGTGAATGTGTCTCACCTTCCCTCTGTATTGGGGGAAATATACTAAGGAGACGTTCATGGACAGGGGAGGACATCGGAGGTGGAGGGAGTGATCATTAGGTCAGAAGTGCTCTACCCATCAAATGTCAAGTCTCTGTATTCTTATTCCCTAAATTATTAATACAATGTTGTTAACACCAGCCCAGTCCCTTAGGTCTTGACAGCATCTATCCTCCATTCATCAGCACAAACAATAAAATTCAGTGGAACAGGGAATTTCCCCTGCTATGACCTAAGATAAACTAAAGTCATGATGTACAAAACATTTGACCTGCTCTAGCAATGGATACCATCAACTGAGTTGCATAATTTTCTGTTTGGGAACAGAAAATGGGATTTAGGTGGTCTGGAAACCAAGTGTAGAATTCCTCACTTCTAACCCTATGCTTATACCCCGCCAGTCAATGTGGCCCACACTGAATGGGAGTTCAAATCATGTCCCTTTTGTTGAGGGTCAAAATTTCACTCCTTATCCTCAACATTATAGCACTAATCATAGCACAATACCACAATAATAGCACCTTAAGTGATTCAACTCCCATTAGAAAGCCTGCAAGACAACAGAAGCATCAGTGAGTGTCAACCATGGGCAGTGAGTAAGGGCAAGCTGGTGAGGACAAAAGAAAGTCAGCTATCCCTTAACCTTGGTTAAGCTGTTTCAGCTTGTAACTCTAATCAAGGCTGCTGAAGAATTTATTAAGCATGAGGATTACACATTCCCTCTGTCTTGTATTCCTTAGGATGGGAAACAAAGTAGAAGAGGACCAGCCAAAAACAAACAGATGAAGGGGAGGAAAGAAAAAGACAATCGCCCACTAAATAATAGAGGTTCCTGGGCCAGGAGTCACCATGGCAAATCCTACCTTGGAGCCTCCAATGGTTCAAACGAGGCTGCCAATCATGTGTCTTACTTGCCCACAAATAACACCCTTGGAGTGGAAATCCCAGCTGTATACATTTACTCTCCTACCAGTGCTTCATTTTTTCTGAAAATTTTCTTCCTTCCATGTGGTTGCCCAAACCAATTCATGTGCTTACTGGCATGTTATGAAACATGGAAACAATTAGAGACCACATTCTAGGGCACAAGGGAATGACTCGCTACAGAATCAATGAACTATGCAGAACTTGAGAGGATTTGGCAAAAAAGATGGAAATTGTAGAATAAGACCCACTAACAGTATCTCATGTCACACAGCACATTCTACAATTCTTTAAATTGATCTGTGTGTTTTCAGGCAGCAATCGTACTTTACTTTCAAAGTCTCTAGTTTATAGCCTTATATTTTGTTTTGTTTCTTTATTTATCCAAATGAGACTCAGAAAATATTCAACGTACACATTCTCTCTTCAGGTTTTGATAGCTGAATTCACACACTATGCAAACAGTCTTCTCAGTTAAGTTTGGAATTCTTGTAAGGCCACATTTGAGGGGGAGTGTTTGAAATCAAAGAACTTAAATTTCCAAAAGACCAGTTTGAGTCCTAAGTCATCACACTTGGAAGGGCTTCTTTAGCAAAGGAAATGCTAAGAATGGTCAGCTCTTTAACAAAAGGCTAGTGAAACTTCTAATACATGCTAATGAACCCAAGAGCCTTTTCTGTGAGTTAGCTGTTCTAACTTGGCAAAGGTTTAAGCACTGCTGCTTTATCATCCAAAGGCCTGAGTGAGAGGCAAAGCACAAAGCTAGAAAACACAGGACATAGGTACTAAGGGGGCAATTCCCTAGCACCGTCAAGTGAGTAAGAGAATGGGGAGGGGTAATGCAAAACTGAATCAAAAGTAAACGTGGTATCAAGAATATATTATCTTTAGTGACAATTATTACTACATGTAATTCATGTTCATATTACTATTTTCGTATACTATTTCTTCAAGATATGGTTGCAGTGGAAGCTGCAGTCAGAATGTCCTTGTGATCCATGTGCAGACTGATTAACAATTCCCTGCATCAGTGTCTCGATTCTGGAGATTCTGTCCTGGGGAAGGCAAGTGCAAAAGAAGCCCATGTTGTGAGCTCTGTTTGGTCACAGTACATGGGTGTTGCACTGGGAACAGTGGGCAGAATTCATCATGAGCAGTGACTCTATGAGGCTGGTCAGGGTTCACTGTCAGCCACAGAGAAACAAATGCATTGCATTTGGGAACAAAAACTGAATTATTTGAGAGCAGCTTTAGGGGAAACTGAGGTTGTACTGGTACATCCTCCCAGCTCTGTCTCAACCAAACCCTAACAGATGAGATTCCTTACCTTGGTTAATACCCACAATAATCCTATGTAATTTAAAAAGGACACATGAGACTTTTAGGCATCCCAGTAACGTGTTCACTGTCAAACACCTAGTAAGCACTATAGCTGGGATCTAAACCCAGACATCTGACTGCAAGGCATCTATTTAGGACTGTGTCATATAATTCCCTTCTCTCTGATGGTGGTATCCCCAGGCAGTCTTGTGAAATATCATCTGTCCTCTCTTCCCTTTCCTCTTCTCTCTCCCCCATCACCAAACTGCCAGTCAACATGTACTCCTGCATACAAGTATTCTGCAGTACACAGTTTACACACACATGCACACACACACACACACTTCATTTTTCTATATACCAAGGGGGTGTGTGTGAATATTATTTCAAGAATCTGAGCCTTCTTCCAAATAATGAAATTTCAGGCTTCAGCCCTTGGAGAGGTGATTTCTTTCAACCACCTGGACCACCTCCCCTTATGGGGAAGACTACAAGCAGTCCCTAAATAAAGCCAGACTAGTTCAAACATCTGTTTTGAAATTGAAAATTCACTGAGTCCCCAGATCAGCCCACATAACCCACAGAGTTCCTAAAGTATAAAGCTATATATTTCGGTAACAATTAAGCACTATTTAGAGAAACTCAATCCAAGTTCTTAGTTGTGAATCTATGAACGCCTTTCCCTTTCTCCCTAGACTTTAGGTGAAAGAGCAACTGGACAGGGAAAAAGCGAGGTGGGAGGATGTGAGGGAGAAGATGGAAGAGCAGGTGAGATAATTTGGGGGACCAGTGCTTTGCTAGATTTCTCGGTTGCATTTGGTCATTTATTCTCAAGCATTCTAGACTGGGGAACGAAGGGCTTTGAGGCCTTGTGGGTCAGGGCTCATTTGTATGTTCAGATTGATGATGTTGAGACTCCTCAATATTGGCTTATGCAGGTCATCACAAGTTTGGGTACAGACTGAACCACCACAGAATAAAAATCACAAGACAGCATTTTAATTGGCCTCCTTAGGCCATTTAACAACGGAGAAAGCTAACTTGCAAGAGCAAAGAGTAATTAATGAAGGGAGCAAACAGAGGTTCATTTAGTAACTTCAAAATAAGTTCCTCTGTCTGAGGTGGGGAAAAAAAGGTAGCCTGCAACATAAAGATAAACTGTAGGTATTTAAGTCACAATGCCTTCCGCCAAGAACTGCTCATTACCATCAGATATTGTGATGGCAGTGGGGCCAGTTAGAACTAACTTTATTATTAGAAGCAATTAGGGAGAAAAGGGGCAGAATTTCATTGCGTTATTTCAAAACAAGTTTCTGTGCACGGTTTAATGAAGGCCTGCAGTGTCAAGATAAAATGTGTGCTTTACTGAAAACAGCTTTTGCAAATGGCTGCTTGTTACCAGCGGTATCTCCAGGCAGAGCAGTCTGGGTAGGTTGGATTTACATGCACGCTGTAATAGAATAGTTCAGCTGTCTCAGCTTCACAGAAGTGTTAACAGGCAATATGGCCTGATTGTTAAGCACATGTGTTCTGGGGCCAGACTGTCTGTCTTCAAATCCTCACTCTGACCTTGAAAGCAGAATGACCTTGAGTGACCTCTGGAATGTTCTAGGCTTCGTTGATTCATATGTAAACTGGAGATCATAGTAGCGTTTATCTCACAGGATTGTTGTGAAATATCAATGTGTCTAATATGTGTTAGATGCTGCATTATGAAGAGTTATATCCCAGAAACAGTTGGGTGGAAGATTATTTTTACAGGACTTGGTATATGGGGGTTACCCTGAGTACAGATCAATAATGGATCTATTTACATATTTTTAATGGGGTTTTCATGTAAAGAATGACAATGACATTTGTCTTCACAGTCATACAGGTTTCATCTAAATTCTTTTCAGACAATATTTCAGTATTTCTCTATAATCACATGTTATAAAGAGGTTTGATTGCTTTTTGGGTTTGCTGAACCAGTTGTGTACCATACCCTTTACTTCCACCTTTAAAGTAATGGCTGGGACTTTTTATATTTTCCTGAGTCTGAGCTTTCCCCTTATGAATTCCCTGCACAGCCTTCAACTCTTCCCTCATCTACATACCTGGGCTAAAAGAAACTGCCATGTATTGAGCTTAGGAGACCATTTAAAAAACTCAACTGTCCCACAAAAAATGGGGAGTTGGGCTTTGGCTTCCTTCTAAATATCTTTTTGAGACTACTGTGACCACAGTAAAAGAGACCTCTCACCAGTGGTTTCAAACTCTGCCCGAATGTCCTACTCTTCAGTGAGAGTGTGCGCTGCCTTCAAAGATTTTTCAGAGACTCCTTCATTAAATTCTCAAGGTTAAAGACTGATTTTCATCAGATGGCTACAATATTTGCATATTCACTTGGGAATATGGCACACTGCTTACCCATTATGTTTTAGTTTTGCAAATCAATAACATTTAACTAATGTGCCATGCACCATAATATTGGACCCATATGATGAATAAAACCCCCTTCTTAGACCTTAACAAGCAATGACTCTGTGATTAAAATCTATTCACTTTGGAGAAGGCTAAAGTAGCAAAATGTCCTCTACACATTTATATGTTTTCTCAGCTGTGTATTAACCCACATCATTTTGCTGGCTGCATTAACTTAATTTATGGTAATTTGAATAATTTATATAAGAGCCTCTTTCACAGAATTTTAGATCTTACCCTGCAGATTATGAGAAAGAAAAAGTTAAAAATACTGACAAGTATATATTGGTGGGATTCTCCCCCAAAGTCTGTGTGTTCTTGTTCAATGTGAGTTTTTGAAAGAGGTTCAAGCTAATATTTATTTTCTCTAACCAAACTGTCTACTTTTTTGAGTATATATATATATTTTTTTTTTTTTTTGGCAATCACATTGTAATGAGAGAATTTCCTTCTTGAAAGACTCAGTGTTAAATAATGGTTTTATCAGAGTTGTTGATGCCCACTCACAATTTGTTCCTGTTGGAAAGTCAAAGCTTAAGGAAAGGGTAGATTCCGAAAAGAATAAAATATGCAGCATAGGGACTACCTGAGGAAAGGTCTGAAGAGGGAGAAGGTAGATAGTCTTACCCTGGATCGTTCTTCTAGTTTTGTCATCATGACAACTGTTGCACTCCGTTGCTCCCATATCATTCTCCAAAAGTCCCCAAATGTTTCAGGGAGAGATCCCTGTGTTGCAATATAGGCGTTTTGTTTCCTATAGCCATCTATGTAGTTGGCATTCACATAGTCACTTCCTGGGATGCCTGTAAAACAAGAAGTGTTATTCCATGAGGTGAACCTATCACAAGAGGAAATAGCCTGGGATCTGGCCTGAGGGCAATGTTATATTATTGTTTCACAGTATGCTAGAGGAATCACAATATATTAAATTTTGGGTCTTAAGCAAGATAGTCTCATTGGGACTATCACATTAAAGAAATAGGTGTTCCAGGTGTTGTATCTCTGTAATATCACAAGGTAGATACCAAAGAAAGAAAAATATAACTGATTATCCATAGGGTGCTATTTTTCTCACACCCTATTTTCTCCACTGCATCAGTAAAATACAGCACGCAAAGGAGGGCAGAAATTTATCTGGTCACATTCCTCACTCATGCTATTCCAATTGCCAGACAAAAATGAAATAAAATAATGCCTGAATCTGAAAACACAGCGTAGGGTGGAGCGTGTGTAACGGTGAGAAATTCTTCACAAATTTAGCTAATAGGGAACTCATTTGTAAACTCATTTAATCCTTACAACAACTCTATGAAATATATCCTGTCAGGATCTTCCTTTAACAAAGGAGAAAACTGAGGTGCATCGAGATGAAAGCACTTGCTCTAACTGGTGGAGTCTGGTTTAATGATAGTCAGTCTGTCTGCTATGTCTGTCTTAGACTCTGCAGAGATTGCTTCTTGTTTAAACCTCACAGTACTGTTGTACTACATGTTCCTTCCCTTGGATTATCGTGATGGCCTCTTATTTGCTTATCCCACTCTACTTTTGACCTTTGCAGTCTGCTCTTCATCTAGCATGAGAGCAATTTCTAAGAAAATATTTCAGACTTTGTAACTTCTTTCCTTCAAACCCAACAATGGGTTTCCCTTTTACTTCCAATAAAATCCAAACTCTCAACAATACTTACAAAGCTCCACACTTTTCCAAACACATCTCATTCTATTCACCTCCCTGCCTTCTAAACTCTAGACACTGGTCCAGCTTCCATTGGTAGAAAACACTGCTCTCCTACCTCAGTGCCATCCCACACCTTAGAACGCACTCTGTGTCTCCTTCCCATTGTAAAACGCTCAGCCTATATCTCAGAAAGCCTGCCCTTGATACTCCTGGACCTCAGAATTCCCTTGACTTTATGTTACTTATTACACATTGTAATTATATACTTGTTAACACAGTTATCACCTGCTTTGACCTCTAGACCAGGTGTCTGTTATTAACCCTTACTATCTCTAGGGACAAAAAGAAATTTGCCCCAGTTTTGACATCTAGTAAGTAGCAGAGCTTGAACTTGATGCTGATATTCTGATTGAAAGTCTAATTCAGCGTGACACCTTTAAGAGGAATATAGATAAATTTGAGCTTCTTCCAAGGAGAGTGACCAGAGTGGTTAAGAAAATCAAAGCTGTTCTGTATGAGAAAGGAATACATAGTACAGCTTGGCAGAGGAAAATGTAAGGGTTGGGGATGAGAGCTGCCTGTGAGGATCTGAAGAGAGGTTTAGGTTAACTCTGTTGGGATCCAAATTTTTCCATTCTGAATGATGTAACTACAGAGAGAAGAATTCCATTTCCAATTTAATAAAGCATTTTCAAATTGTCAGAATCAAAAAGGGAATAGATTTCCTTGGGATGTAATGAGTTGCCTACCCCTGGAGGGGAATAAGCACTTTACATGGATACTGGCAAGATATGAGAGGTAGCACTAGAACCTGTACATGGCCCCTTCTTGCCCTGGGAAAATATGAGTCCTGGGGCTATGAGAAAAAAAAGAGAATATTTTCTTTATAATGGAACATATGTTCCCAAGCTAAAATTGTTATATTTCACTGATTGCCACTTGCAATTACTTTGACTGCTTTTCTGATTCCAGTTGTAAAACTGATCCTTTCAAAAAAATAATGAAAGTCAGATGGGAACTACTGGGCTCCAAGATGAACACATGGATATGGAATACCACCAGCATTAGTGAAAAGGTTTTTGAGTAAAAACTGAAATGCATGGTTGGTTGTAACATTATTCATCTATTACAGCTACTCAAGAAGCAGTTGGGGTTCTGGCAGCTCTTTGTTGATAAAGATTCTATTCCTCCAGACACCAAATTACTGTAGATTCAAAAGAGAGTTTAAATAAAGTCCTCAGGTTATGGCCATTGGGAAGCACACACAACCTCATGTCCACAGGATTTGGTTCTGAGCCAACAATGAACCTATTTTATAATACAGGAAAAGCCCACTTTAGAAATTTTAATTTAACAGTTAACAACATTAAAGAATTGATAAAAAAAAAAAAAAAAGGTTCTGGCTAAAGGCATCCATCAGCTACCAATATACAGAAAAGCTTTTCCAAGCAAGTTGAAAATAGAGAAATCTGGGTTAATGACTCAGAAAAGGCATCAGCAAGGCATTGTACCTCTTCCCCCTTATCAAGGATAACAACTATATCTGAATAATGTGTCAGAGGACAGAGGAGATGGACAGGAGACTCACATCTAAAGGAAGGGAATCAGCCCAGCTCAACATTCTTATGTAAATTTTAATCATTGATTACATAATGAATTGTTTTTTGACATACTGCTTAAGTTTGAATAATAAATTATTATTTTTTTAGCGGGGGTAGGAGGTGGGATGCTACTTAATAATGCTTGCGTTTCCCAGGGATAAAAATATAAAACATCTGCCAGAAAAATACTAGGCACTTGGGATATGTACTGTATCACCAAATGCTTTAAGAATTTGATATTTTGAAAAGAAAGTTAAAAGGAAAAATTCAATACCTAGTAGAGTTAATTATTAGGCTAATGTTTACATCTTGAAAATATTGCTGAGGCTCCTTTTCTATTTTGACACTCATCTGTAAGGAGGTAGTGCCTGGAATGAACGCCTCCTTCCAGGAAATCCCTTTATATACTCTGGCCAAAAGGCATTCCAAGTAAGTCTTCTCCCATACAACCTTTACAAGATGGGGATGTGAGAGATGACTATGTTCTATAGAAGCTCTAGGATCTAATGTATCTGTATTTCATACAACCCAAACAACAAGCTGTGTGGAAAGATGAATGAGAAAAGATTTTAGGAAGGGTGGTGCTTTGCCCTTTTAAAAACATTAGCCCCAGACTGGAAGCTAAAGTTGAACGGAAGTGTGTTTCAAGTAGATGAGATCTCAGTTTTCAGTGTGACATATTTAGAAAAATTTTTTAGCCAATCTTGTGAGAAAAACAACATGGTGGCTTTCCAAGTGTTTTGGTGCCATGAAAGGTTTCTTCCGTAGCTTGTGACTGCAATGTTCTGCTGGGAGGCTGAATCTACAAAATCCTTTCACTTTTTTGGGGGTGACCTTCTCCAAGTATGCATATTTGTTTATTTAATTTATAATCCCCTGCCTTATCCAGAAGATGATTTGCATCTGCTAATGCAACACTAATCAGAGTGCACTACTAATCCAAGAGAAGTGTGTGAGAATTAATTGAATTCCTCTGGGGCTATGATGGATGGAAATCTAACTTAACATGCAGTACTGAAAGAATATAGAATTACTATAAATTAGCTGATTGCTTTTAATTTTTGGAGTCAAGGAGACCTTTGTCCAATACTATGATAATAATGGTGTTTGTTGTTGTTGTTGTTGTTGTTGTTTTTTTGGTGGGTGTTGCTTATTAAAACAATGAAAGCATAAGAAAAATATCTGCCTTTAGCTCATCATAAGCAAATACCTTAGGTCTGGCCTGCTGTAGGAACTCTTTCTTGGAGTCAGTTGGTCTTAATGTCTTTGTTCAAGAACAGCTTACTACCTTTATAAAAGTAAGTTTCATGATTTCCCATGTATTATTTCATGTGTACTCTCCACTTACCAATAGTCATGTAAACAGGTCCAAGACCCATAATTATCATTCTAATATTATAAGTGAGAAAAATGAGGCTAGATCTTGAATTCATATTATACCTATATGCCCCTTTCCCGTGTTATAGTGTGTTTCATCAGGCAATGAACTATTCTTCCTTGTGGTGCATACAGATATTACTTACATGCTTTATACCGGATTTTGTGTTTGGGTCAAAGAAAACTTGGAGCTATAAAACACAAGCCTGTAAGACCAACAGAGATTGTGATGAGGTGAATGGTTGGCAGAGCTGTGCTTCTGTGTCCTGCAGGCATAGCAAGACACAGCAACAGCTATTCACACAGAATTAGGACAGTTTTAGGCTCTCATTTCATTTGCTGGGAATTGCTGGTTATAACTTTCAGTGGAAAGTAAGTCTAGGCATGGATTTTGGGCTCTGCTGTTCTTTTATTTTTTTGCAAAGCTTTGGAAATGTATCATGAGTTCAACATGCAAGGACAATGCCATTTTTCTTCACCTAAGCATAGGATTAATGGAACAGGCTTCATGACATTGGTCTCACATGTGTTTGAATATTAACAGAAGGAGAGAAATCCTTGGAAAGATGAAGCTACTCTGAAAGAATGTTCGTGATGAATAAATAATTCATGCTGAAGAATGCTTTAAAACCTTGAAAGCATGTTGAACTGCCAAAGAATATACTATCTGAGCTGTTTTGTCCTGACTAGATTAAAATATTTTTTTTTTCCTGTTAACTTGAGGAGGACTAATTGGGTCATATGGGTCTATTAAAACAAAACAAAAAACAAGGGACACCTCAGTGGCTCAGTTGGTTAAGCATTCAACTCCTGATTTCAACTTAGGCTGTGATTTCAGGGGTGTGAGATTGAGCCCTAGGTTGGGCTCTGTGCTGGGCATGGAACCTGCTTAAGATTCTCTCTCTTTCTCTCTTTCTGCCCCTCTTAAAAAAACAAAACAAAGTAAAACAAAACAAAACAAAACCCCAAACAAACAAACAAAAAATCCAACTTGCCTTAGTCTCAATTTTTCCGGTCAGGAGATAATTTGATTTGAAAATATTTCTCTTGTTGAGGGGTGTTCATAATTATAAAAAAATTATTTTATTAATGTGAAATTAAGTAATTATAATGGGTATATGAGTACTTCTGTATCACTCCATTCTGTAGGAAAAGTCACAATGTGCCTTTTAAAGTCTTGAAACAATACTAAGCACTTGCTAAAAATTGAGAGAAATTGGCCAGGAACCTGGGACTCCTTCCTATCTAGGGCTGCTGGTAGTTTGCTCTTTGACATTTGGGGAGTTGTTCAACTTGTCCAGACCTCTGATTGCTTATCTGCTAAACAAAGCATGTTGGACAAATTGATTCCCTCAAGTCCTTTTGAGTTCTAAAATAAGATGTCTCTCTGTGGTATTCTTAACCTTCTTGGATTCAGAAATCTCTGTGAAGTTATTTTAAGATAGAGGCTTTTTGTCTCTCAGATTACACAGGAACAGGCTCTGATGCTCTTTCAAGCTGATTCCTATTGCTTCTACCTCTTATGTGCAGAGATGAGATTTTTTTGGTGTGACTGATACTTCAAATCTTGATTAGAATATGGTGGAGTAAAAAGCAACAAATTCTAAAACAAGGCATGAGACTAGACTGGTAGGTGGTCTATTCATGGAAAGAAGCTGGCCCTGGATTTTGGAGGTGAGAATGAAGAAGAGGCAGCATTTCAGGGAAGGCAGAATCCCTTCCCTACTCTAGTGGACATATTGCTGCTGTACCACAGAGCTGGAGATGGATCTTCAGCTGAGTGGCTGACTCTGTCTTGACTCACAGCATGGTACCAAAACCCAGGTACTCTTATTTCTTTTCACTACTACAAATCCTTAGTGAAGTCTGTGTCCAAAAAAAAAAAAAAAAAAAAAAAATGCTTTCTGGTCAACCAGTTTATTTATAGAAGTACTCAAGACCCAAAGGAGCACAAAAGCTACCTTTTACTTAGTAAACAATGTCTCCTCCAATTCAATACACACACACATCCACATCCACACACCATCCCTAACAACAATGAATTGATTAAGACCCAGATTACAGTTTTTACAACCCACAATGCAGAAAAAAATGTTAACTTTATTGCTGACACTGGCAAAACTAGAGTAGAGAAAATAGAAAAACGAAATCCAATAGTAATTTATAGTAAATTTATTTAATTCCAAATGACACAGACCTCGTTTTGCCTTCACTTGTACCATGACAGCCACCCACAGCCACATCAGAACTAGCAAAATGAAGGATTCTGTTGGCAACACAGCAGAGAAAAGCAAATGCTTCTTGCAAAAGTACAGAGTATTATCTGACTTGGCGTCCCCAGAGATACCACACATTAACAAACTGCCTTCCATGTTTCTATGGTACACAGGACAATTATTTTACAAGCATGCCTTGTTCTGTGGGCTCATCATGACAATGAGTTAATGGGGGAATGGGTAATTTTCAGAGAGTTTGTGAAGCCAGGCTCTGTCCTCTCAAGGTTCTGAGTCCTCTTCCCCTTGGTTTTCTATTCCTCAGCACTGCTGATGCTGAAGAGGCTGCGTTATAAGAGTAGTTACAGAGGAGGATGTGGGTGATTGAACTGTCATTGAATGCATTTCAAGGTTAGCTACACATGTTGGGAATTATCAGCACCTGTGATGGAGGGGACTCATTTCTGGTTAGGGAACACTCTGCTCTGGAATAAAGCAAAGCTTGGGCCAGTACAGCATCACAGAGTTTTGGTCTACTATGCTTATATTAATAAGGATGACATTATTATAGGGCTTTATTCAACAGTGAGCTAGTCTGAATCAAAGACGGAATATGGTGAAAGGAGTTCTGTCTGTAGGAAACTCGCAGAGCCCCAGTCTCCTCACAGATCCTAAAATATGAGCATCATTTTCAATGTTCTTACCCAACACCCCTATGAGAATTTAATGAGTGAATGCATTTGAAACTTCTAAAATACCAGTGGATATCAGTTATTGTTATGATCAGTGTAATAAACAGTAATGAAATAGACTACTCATTCCTAAATACTCTACTGATGAAAAGTTATTCCACATCTGGAAGGCCCCTTTCCATTTTTTATTTAAAAAATGGAGAGGACAAAAATAATTATTTTATGACTTCCCAGTGATATACAACCTGTGATTATATTTTAACAACAGAGCCACAACACAGATGATGTAGGTTTCTCTACAGCCTGAGCAATGAAGTGTAGGTTCATTAGCATAATCTTCAGAGCTGTACCATAAAAATGAAAAAAAAAAAAAAATGCCCAGTAACTAAAGACAATGGAGATAAAAATAAACTCATGGACTTTTTGATTTACTTTTTGATTGGCTTCCTGGAAACAGAGTAAAGAAAACCAACACAGCTAGCCATCCCTCAAATTTTTTTTTTTTTTCTCTTTTCCAGATAAGAAGCACTGCAGGTACAGGCTGAGGTAGGACCCGGGGAATAACTGATCTCCACACCACTTCCTTGGCTACATGCAAGAGGAAGATGCCATTTAAATAGCTCTAATTAGTCTTTAGGCAGGCTGTGAGCACCTTGTGAATTTTCAAGTTTCCAAAGGCTAAGTCCTCTCTAGCTCTCTATTTAAGACAAATTAAGCTATAAAAATTTGACTGTGCCCTGCTCCTCAAAAAGAAATGCTTTTATTTAAAAAGTAAGATAAAAAGACCACCTGAAATAAGAGGATTAAACTTTGTCATGCCTGTAAACAATTAACTTGAAAAGTGAACTGAAAATGTTAAAAAAACAAAACTGCTAAATCAATGATTGATGTTCAGAGCAATGTGAAGAAAATAAACTCAACCAATATTTGCAAGAGATTTAGACATGTTTTAGTTTTTTTCTTAGATGGGGCATACAGTCTAAAAAAATCCCTTCACTAATTTAAATAGAATATCAAGAGCAAAATAAAACAAACACCAGGTGCCCACAAATTAGTCATTAGAGTTTGAGGGAGGGAGAGACTGAGAAAGTACAAGAACCAAGAGGAAGGAAAAAGAATTATATTTATTGAACTGGTGTGAGAAATAACACATGGCAGCTATTAAAGGGATTTGTTGCTGGGGAAAATAATTTAAATTCTTTGATGTTAGAGTTACATATAAAACATTTATATTTACAATAATATAATTCACATTTTATTAGAAAATGTTAGGGAGATTGTATTAACTTATTTCCCTGTGTTTTTGTTCATTTTGTTTTAACTTATTGAAAAAATATCAGGTGATTCTAGAAAAAAAAACAGTTAACTCACAGCATGGGAATGATGTGAATGGAAGACTACATTATCACGTGCCGACAGCTGTGTGAAACGAATCAGTAGCCACTGAACAGTGCAGTAGAGAAGCTAAGGAGCTACTTAAATGGGAAGCACTGGTGTGGTGGTGAAAGCTGAATTAACAATACAAGGGAATACCAGTAGTTTCTTCTCTTTACTTTAAAAAAAAATATGAATTATCTTAGGGGCATTGATTTCCTGTGAGTCACTTTCTCATTTGAAAGGTGCTAAATTGCTCATCTCACAAATGATCGAGTTGTTGTAACATCATCTGTATTATTTACAGTTGGATTTTTTTGAATTGCTCCTATTATGCAAATCAAACAGATGATAGATTTTGTATTTCCATTTAAAAGAACATATTCTCCCCCTGTTGAAATTTGTAATGCTATTATGGGTCTGGTTTCCATTTATCAAACACCAATATATTTTTTTCTTCAGAGTGAAGAAACTATATGCAACTTTCTCATTTGGATATTATTAATTTTTCCATAGATCATATACAAAAGAAATCCATCTGAGGACAAAAGGACATATTAATAGTAATAACAGAATTCATAACAGCACTGACAATTTTCATAGTTTCCAATATTTATTAGGCATTTTCTTTGTGCCATTCTCCCAACAACTTTATATGTATTAATTCATTAAATTGTCCTAATCATTCTAGGAGGTAGGTACTATTATTAATCCTATGGCACAGATGAGGAAACTGAGGCATAAACTCTTCAGAAGCAAGAAGAGCCTAGGATGATTTAATAGAAAAGAAGTTCTTGAGAAGTGTATGGGCCCTTGCAAGGAGGTATCCATTAAAGAGAAAAAGTGAATACATATATTTATGTTTTGAAACTTTAAGTATATTCCCCCAAAACCAGAAAAAAAAAAAAAACTGTATTTCACTAAGCTTCTCTTATTAGATTAACAAGCACTAGTGTTACAGAATGCATATGACATGATGTTGGTTATTCTGTGTCATTTTTTTTTTTAAGATTTTTTTATTTATTAAGAGAGACAGAGAGCACAAGTGCGGGATGGGGAGGGAGCAGAGGGAGAGAGCGAATCTCAAACAGACTCCCTGCTGAGTGCAGAGCTGGACTCTGGGCTCAATCTCACAACCCTGAGATCATGACCTGCCAAAATCAAGAGTCGGATGCTTAACCAACTGAGCCAGCCAGGCACTCCTATTTGTCATTTGTAACTCTTTCATAGATAAAACCATTTAAATCTGGCTTGGTAGAAGACACACACACAGGCTAATAGTCCTATTTGGTGTAAACTCTCTAGCTTAAATGTGGGGGTTTTTTGTTTGTTTCTTTGTTTTAGAAGAATGAATCTCTTAATGTCCAAGATTTAATATTTATCTAATAAATATTGCTCAGTATCTATTGATTTCTAGATTTAGAATCAACTTTCAGAATTTTAGGAAGAGCAGGAAGGGTCTTAATGCATTCTCATTCAGCTCTCAAACAGAACAAAACACACTAAGTCAGGGGTTTCTAAATTGATGAATAGGCTTACAAAAGGCTTCTCTGCCCTTAAACTCTCTGAAATTGGTGTACAAATAAATCGGGTAAGTGTCTTTTGTTTTCAAGTAGGGTTTAAAATGCTCATCAGGTTCTAAAAAGGATCTAGCTTCCCCAAAGGGTTAACTGTACTAAGTGACATGCAGAAGATCACAGAACAGTTTAACTTAGAATTTAGTTTTCAGTCTTCTGTCTTCTTATTCAGTGTTCTTCCTAATAGAACTTTAAAAATCATATTAAACAAACAAAAAAATCCACCTGAAAGCATTTATATGTCATTTATTCTTTGGAAAACTTCACTTTGACTAGAGTCTAAGAGCACAATTGAAGACTTCTAGTTCTCAGATTTCCAACATGAGTGTTTGAAAATGTATATTTCAAAATTCCTAGACAGTCTTCCCAGCCAAAAAGCCATCATTTTTGATTTAGGCATGACATATATAGGAGCAGTCATTATGTCTTCTAAAGCTGCTATAGTTCTGAGTGGCCAGTTTGAGAGAAGAGCAGTCCTGAGTCCTACTGACTCATATGAGAACTTTGGCTCTGTCACCAACTACTAGCTACTAATTATAAACAAGCTACTTGATTTTTAAAAGTTTAACAATTTTGGGGCACCTGGGTGGCTCAGATGGTTAAGGGTGTGCCTTCAGCTCAGGTCATGATGCCAGGGTCCTGAGATCGAGCCCCATGTTGGGCTCCAGCTCAGTGGAGAGTCTGCTTCTTCTTCTGCCTCTGTCTCTCTCCCCTGCTTATGCTCTCTCTGTCTGTCTGTCTGTCTCTCAAATGAATAAATAAAATCCTTAAAAAAAGTTTAACAGTTTCTTCATCTATAAAATTAACAATAACAACTAGCTTTTGAGGTTGTTCTGAACATTATAGATAAAATCTATCCATGATTTCATACATGATATAAAATCTATGACATGTTGCCCAACACACCATAGGTACCCAGATAATGATATCTATTCTAAATTCTTGTCTTTATTGTTGACATAAAAAGTAGGGTTTTAAATTTTATTTTATATTTAGTCCTGGCCAACAATTTTTTTTTAAAGCTTTTATTTATTTGAGAGAGAGACAAAGAGTGTGAGAGCGAGAGCACAAGCAGGGGGGGTAGAGGGAGAAGGAGAAGCAGACTCCCCCACTGAGCAGGGAGCCTGACACGGGGCTTGATCCCAGGACCCTGGGATCATGACCCGAGCTGAAGGCAGAGACTTAACCGATGGAGCCACCCAGGTGCCCCGTGGGCAATGATTTTAAAAATTCCATTTGAATATGCCTTTTAAAGTGAAATGTTAATTATGATCCTACTAATAGAAATAGAATACTGGCAGCAGTGAAGAGTAATTACATTTTAGGGGGACAAAACACCTTTTTTTTTTTAAATCTAGGACTGAAAGAATTAGAAGTTATGCTAGTTATTAGACATTACAATAAATAATCTTCCATTTATTGATATTCCTGAGTTTATAAGAAGTTGAAGATACAGACAAAGATACTGAGGTAAGTAGACCACCTTTGGAATCAGTTAGAGATAGATGCACTTGAACTTACTTCTGCAACTCCAGGACTCTAAAGCATTTGGATCACTGATGATTTCCCATATTGTGTCATTGCCTCAGATTAATTATGCCATAAATAAGAAATGAAATACTAAAATGCAATGTTCGCATTATCCGTAGGTTAGACAAATGATAAAATGGATTTTTAGGCAAAATGATAAGTCTGGGTATTTGGATTCAAGCTAGTGACTCAGTCACAGACACATTGCCTATCTGTAGGAAAGCAGTGTGAATGAGGTGGGCCCATGCAAGCATGAGCTGAGGAATCAGAAAAGCTCACTTCCAATTTGAGCTCTATTACTTATATATGGTGTGACTGTGTGTATGTGTATATATATATATATATATACACACACACACATATATATAGCAAAATAACAGTGTGTACAGTAAATGACATAATTGATAGGAAAGCTACATAGAGCTAATTCATAGAAGTCAGAAGTAAAAGAGATTTCACTCATATGTGGAATTAAAAAAAAATAAAACAAATGAATAAACAAATAAAAAACAGAATCAGACCTATAAATACAGAGAAAAAATTGGTGGTTGTCAGAGGAAAGGGGGATGAGGGGATGGGCCAAATGGGTGAAGGGGAATGGGAGATACAGGTTTTCAGTTATGGGATAAATAAGTCATGGTAATAAGGGCACAACATGGGGAATATGGTCAGTGATATTTTAATAGCATTGTATGGGGACAGATGGAGGCTACACTTGTGGTGAGCTCAGCATAACTTACACAGAAGTTTAATCAGTTGCATAACACTTATGTTGTATACTTCAAACTAATGTAACATTGTATGTCAACTATACTCAAATTAAAAAAAAAAAAAAAGGTTTCAGCTAGGAATTGATACTCAGAGAAGATGAGGTTACATGACTAGGAAGTGACAGAGCTGTGACCCAAACCCAGATTTCCTTGCTCTTCTCATCTTTTGGTTTACCCATTTGTTTTTTCCTACTTTAGTAAAAGTAATGAGCAACTTTGGATTCTATAAGATTAAACATATAATTATATATTATTTTATGTACGTACGTATTAGTTTCCATTTAGTCTTTGACAATATTTAGCTTACACTATGAAAATAAATCCTATCACCTCTCTTCCTCAGGAATTACTGATGTCTCTTAAGGACAGCTTAAACATGGAGCGGAGGCCAACAGTAACTGGACTGGTCAAAAATTTAATTGTGTTTCCATAGTGCTTGCTCTATAATTCAAAAAATGTAAGCATTTCTGTAGTTGAAACTCTCTTGAATTTATTCTACATTTTCCCCAACATAAATAAAATGACTGTAATTTGGAAACATGTCATGAAGTATCACTATTTTCACAGAATTCAATAAGCACACTTGTGCTGACACACAATTCCCCATTCTTTAGTTTATATCCCCTGCCATTGCTCAGCGGAAGTAGTGTAAAGGTTTTGCTCTAGGAAACAAAGATAAAGATAATACGAATCACTGTGGCAACTTCCAGTTTTCCTTTATTGTCTGTCAGACCACTCTGCAAAGTAAACATGAAGAGGGGCCAGCGCCATGGAGAACAGCAGCAAAAATGTCCAAACTAAAACGTTAACCAAAGTCTTTTAAGTTATCACCACACGTGGAACCCAAAACAAGCATGTTAAATTTTATAAATTGTTCATGAAGTCTCTTAACATTTAAATCCTCTTGAAAAATCTGGCTCTGTGTTATCAAAGCTCCCTTTATGCGAGAAGCCCCAGTTGGCAGTTCTGTGGTTCCTGTTGCCAGCATTCCTTTTCCGTGCTTAAGATATAGGATGATCGTTTATCCCCTTAAATATCTGCTGAGTAGGGCTTAGTCTAAGATAAAACACTGTTCATGGTTGTAATCTAGATTAAAGCTCTTTATATAGCCCATAAACTTCAATTAAATGCTTCTAACCTTTTGTGTAAGACAAAATTGAAAGACTTTTGGTTTCTAGGTCAGCTCTAGATTTAGGATATATTTGTGAGCATAGAGCTATAAAAAGGCAGGTTTTAGTCTGATTCAAGTGCTTTTGCTTTTGTACTGTAAAAATAGCATAGGAATGAAATGTACATAGTTTCCATCTATCATAATAAAAGGACAAGGAGGAATATTCTTTGTCCTTCAACATACTTTACTATTAAGATGGTGGAAAATAACAGGTTAAGGAAAATAATGATAAAAGTGGGCAAAGTACAGGGACATGGTAATACTGAATGACCTAATTCTGAGTAGAAACAATGCTACAATACAGCAAAAGCAGACTGACAAGTTCTCCAGCCAAGATCATGCCAAATAGGTTCTCAGTTTACATTCATTTAGTTTCTATAATTTACCTGTTTCACTAATGGAAAAAAGATTTCTCTCCTCCACTTGTGACTTGGTTTAATTTCTTATTAACTATGGAGTTGACTTGAGACTTCTTGTCTCAAGTCCAAGAAATTGCTATTTATTTATTTTTTTACATTTTAAAGTGGGAAATATAAAATGTAAATGTTATATGCTAATCCTCCACATATACCAATTACAGTTTTCAAACAGGACTTGAAGCAATTACCTGTTTGACACCATCCTGTTTGAAGAACTAGCATTGGTGAAATTTTGATAAACCTGATCCAATTTTTTCCCATATGGAAAAAGGTTAACTCTTGAGCTCCTAGTACTTCAATAGCCTCAAAAAGGAATTAAAACATTTTCCAACATCAAAAGTAAAATTAATTGGGAGAATTTTACAAAATATATCTATGCCACATAACACCAGTTTGAAGAAAGGGGGCTGCAGGTATGGGCTTGCTCAAATGCTGAAAGATAGTTCTTCCCATAAAACTGGAAATAAATGTATTGGTTGCCTTGTGTGCTTACTGGGGAAGACTTTAAGCAGTGTCTCACTTTCAAATTAAATTTGGTACTAAATGAAGCATGTTGGATTTGTAGGACCTGATCAGAGTTATGAGATAAAGTGGTAGTCATCACAGATTTGAGGAGCAGAAAAAAGTGAAAGATACTTGAACGACTATAGATGAAAATGTTTGAACTGCCAGGTTCTAAAAAGGACTTGGGTCTGAATCTGGTATTATTTAATGTTTACTAAAACATCTGGAAGAGGGTAAGCAGTGAACTTTCAAGTATGAAAAGGCCACAGAGCTTTTCTAAAGGATGCCAATGAGGATGAAGTGGTATGTGGCAGTTGGTGGTCCAGCTTAGCTATTAGGACAGAAGGAAGGATTTAAGTGACATTGTAAACTCTTTTCTAAGGACAGAAATATGCTACCATAGCCAAAAACAAAACGAACAACAACAACAAAAAACTAACAAAATACTGAATGTTGAACATGAGCTCCTAATTGATTTTAATATGCCATGTGAAGGGATTTATTACTGGAAGGGGATGAATGGAAAATACTCTCCTCATGAATCCTTACAAGAAGCTAGGTATAATAGAGGTGTAATCCCCATCTTTTAGGAGCAATCATTCCTTCTGGAATGCACTCCTTGCTACAATTGTGAGAGATAGATTACTAAGCAGTCCACAAATTAGCTGTACCAGACATTTCCAATATGCTTAATTTTAATTAATCACCACACCACCAACTCCTAACCTTTAGACTGTCCCTAGTGGCTATCCCGGTTTATTTACAAAGAAGCCCCCCCCCCCCCCATTTAAAAATAAGTCAATGAGCATCTTCTGACAATCACCTGTTTATTTATAACCATCAGCAACTATCAGTAAAATGGGCAACCTCGATTTGCTTCCCCTCTATAAACATCAACTACATTATGAAGTCTTCCACCTAGAGTCAAGCCAAGAAGGTAATGAGAGATGCTTCTATGTCATATGGTGTTAGGGATTTTGTGTGCCCAAATATACATAGTATATTTGTATGAGAAAGAAAATGTGAGAATAAGTGATACCCGAATCTTAATTATGTCCATAGATAGCGAAGAACCTAGCTAAAAATATATTTTCATGCACACTCTTAAACTCATGAAAATAAAAGTGTAAATAATGTCTGAATTTCCTTACCTTCTATTGCTGATAGGAGAACCCGGGAATGATCATATGCGATTACATTTGCATATCTATTCTTTGGTTTGTTTACTTCCAAGTTTGAATGTTCCCATGTGAACTGCTGGCCAGGGTCAATTGACTTTAAAAGAAAAACAGCACATATACACACACAAAATCAATATTTGATAACACAGATTATAGGCATTTATCACAAGTAACAAACATGATTTAAAAAGAAAAGTCTGAAGCCACACTTCATCAAAGATGACCCTAGCTATGAAGCTGAACAGTAATATAACTAGCATAACACGAAATGATTAATCATAGTAAAAAATAGTGATAGTCACCAACACTGATTCAAATGAAAAAAAAATCAATATAGATGTTCTGTGAATATTGGAAAGGCAGGGTTTTAAAAATTGTTTTACTTTTCCATTGCCTTCTCTGCAGCTGGAGTTTACAAATTATCTGGTTCAATATTCCTTCTGGTTCTATGAACATTATTTTATCTTGATTATTCTCCCTACTCTTTCTTGTCAGGACCTAGCCTCACCCTTACATTCACTGGTCATTCACTAGCTTCACTGGACACAGGCTTTACTGTTCTTTCTTTGCCTACGGGCTTACAACCTGATGGCAAAGAAACTTAAAATTGTGTCTGTTTCTCCATAACACACTATGACCAGTATCACAAGGCAATTTGTACAATTCAAATAGTTAAGAATAATTGTAAAGAAGGTAAGTTGGTTAAATCTAATAATCATCTTCAAATATCAATTCATGACCCAATGCAAATAGGGTCTACTTACTTTTGTATTTATTTCCTATTTATCATTGTGTTATATTTACAAAGTTTGCTTCTTTTTATTCTTTATTTTAAACTTATTTTTTTCTGATTTTTAATGACTTTTCTTGATGCCTTCATTCAAGAAGCCATTATTCAATAATCTAAAGTAAATATTGCACAAATATAAAATAATATATACATTTTTTATAGTTAAAGCAGAACCATTATTTTGAGACTGGATTCTGGATTTGATTATAAAACTCCAAGGGACTTTTTAATTTCCTGCAATGTTACGGAAATCAAAACATCTTTTCTTTGATCATACGATACTGACACTTTCTTAAGATATAATTTCATGGTATACGGAAACACGAGTTCAGTAATTACATAAACATGATTTCAAATGATTAAAGTCAAGTTTTCAGAAATAATGATAAATTGGGTTTATATACAGGTAAAATTCTTTAAAAAAGTAAAGATACTATGTTATGTTAATAGAATTTTTAGCAGTTGTTTTTGATCCTGGGCATTTGCCATGCTTCAATATGTATATGTAGACCTGGAAAGTAAAACATACCCAATTGCTGTTACTTATTAAAGATGTGTATATTTTGTGTTTAATAGGGATGGTAAAGAGTCAACCTATTAACCGTCATGAATAGCCTCCAAACATACTAAAATTCTCAGCAGGATAGACTGCAGTCTCTAATTTACTAAAGATTATAAAACCCCTTTTCTTTTCTTAGCCTCTGCTAACCCATATATAACGAGTCCATCACTGAACAGTATTCAGCAAAATAATTATCCGTGTTTTAGAGTCCAAAGGATAATATAATTAGAGGTCTTTCTAGTTTGTTCTTCCAGGGAAGCTCATCATCTCCCCTGTGGAATGTACTTCTCTCCAAGTATCCAGTGAGCTGAAACATGCGGATGCCTGGGTGGAAGCCTTCAAGTCAACCTTGAACTTTCTCCACACAAAGCAGCTTTATTTGGTGAGCAAACCCTACCTTAAAATTTTCTTAAATCAGTCCTAAATCTACCAGCTCACTGCCACTCCCTAAATCCAATCCTTCAGTAGCTGATGACTGCTTGAACTCTCTCTTTGAACTCTCACTCTAATGCACTCTTCATACCAAAGTAGTATTTCTGAAGCTCTGCTCTGGGCAGGTTAGGTTCCTGCCTAAGAACTTCCACTGGCTCTGAATGACCTACAGCTTAGATTCTAAAGTCCTTAGCCACAGTCCTACCTATACGCCTTTAGTCATCTTTGCATCTACAAAGATGGCTCAATAAATTATGGTTCAACAGGTTTCCTTAAATGAATTGAATTGAGGAATAGATGTTGTTGAGAAGAGTTCATAAAAAGAAATCGTGGAGTCATTCTTCCATGTAACATGGGAGTTAAAGAACAGACTATGGAAACTGCAGTTAACAGTGTGCTAAACTAATACTTTAGCACTCATTATCATATGGCTTAATAGTAAAGTATGTGATCCTGAAATTACAACTACCAGTGATATTCCACTTTATACTGAGGAGCATTGCTGAGTACATAAGCTTCTTACACATTATTCTCTAAAATATCCCCAGAAGCTCCTAGGCTCACTGATGCACAGTGCTTTGGCAGAAGATATTACTTCCGCTGATGGCCCTGTTCTTCAGACTAAGATCACTCACAGATGTGTAAAGAGGCATGCATTTAATTAGACTAATGAAATTGCATCTCTCAACACAGACACTGTTAACTTATGTCCGTTTCCACTCTTGCCACATATTCCCAGCCTTCTGAATGCTTGATTTGATACCTACATTGAAGAGTTTAAAAACCAGTCATGGAAACATGAATTTTATGTCACATGTGTTAATATGTTTAAGCTTAAAGGATGATGCATGAGAAGAAGACCTATAGTAGTAGGATAATTATAATAGCTGCCGGGTCATGCAGTATCCTGTTTAATTTTCACAAGTGTTATGAGGTACGTATTGTTATTTTCCAGACAAGGAAATTGAAGTAAAGAAAGATTAATTCAATAAATCTTACTAAGGGCCTTCTCTGTGGCACTATGCGATTCGGTGGTTAAGTAATTTGCTCACACAGCTAGACTCATACCTTCACCCTCAAACCCAGGTCTGTGTGATATCAAAGCCCAGCTGATGATTAACAGCTGGTAATTACCAAGCCATGATGCTACTTATCCTGAAGGCCACTGAAAAACAAAGAAGCCCAACACTTAAACATAACTGTTCTTTATCTCGGCAGTCTGAAATGTATTTCTTTCCAGCTGATCATCCTCTGTCATTCTGGGGCAATTACATAAGAAATTAAGTTTTAGAAATGAGGTTGGCTTCACATGAGTGATAGAACAGATGGGATGCAGCTTACATTCATACTCGTTTTACGCAGATCAAACAAACATTGATTAAATAATGCTAAACTGTCTTTGTGCAACACATACTCATCTATCTGTATCTATCTGTCTGACTGAACGTGTAACAATACACAGCATAGGTCATTGTTTTGGAGTTTGTCAGAAAGCTGAGAGCAGTAAACTCAGTAAGGAATAACAACTACTGAAAGTAGGTGAGGTATAAGATGACTTTTTTATTGAGAAAAAATAAAACTGGTTGAGGAAAATCAAATTTCAATTCTCCATGTTAATGAAGCAAAGATGTCATGGATGAATAAGACCCTAATTCTCAAAACAGACCTTTTTTTAAAGATTTATTTATTCACTTATTTGAGACAGAGAAAGAGAGAGCACTAGTAGGAGGGGCAGGGAGAGAGAACCTCGAGCAAACGCCCCGCTGAGCATGGAGCCCCCATGCGAGGCTCAGTCTCACAGCCCTGATATTAGGACCTGAGCCGAAACCAAGACTCAGATACTTAACTGACTGTGTTTTTCTTAGTGCAGGTAATGGTACAGTTGCTTTGCCTCTTTGTGTTCTGGTATCTCTTGCTGAGATCCTCTTAAAAGAGGAAGAATAAAATGGCCAACATGGAGAAAGAACAACGCAGGTGTGGAGAAATTTATTTCCACTCTCATCTCATATTTTTGGCCAACCCACCATTACCATGTATCTTCCTACTATAAAGTTAAACTGACACCACCCCAACATTATTCAAAACAATTTGAAATAAGCACCCTTGTTCCTAGTGGATTCAATTTCTTCCTGCTGTTGGCATTTGGTTTTCTTCAGCCTGACTTCTTCTCATCCTTTCAACTCTATTAATCCAAACAACTTTTGGTGAGATATCCCCTCCTTCCCAGAACTCAATCCCAAATTCTACCCTCACGAGCTGGAATCCTGGCCAGGTTTTCTGTAGCTGCCCTGGAGGAAAGTCTGCAAGTTGGAAATAAAGAAAGCTAGATGTATTCACCCCAAATTGGATTAGTAGACTTTTTTAAAAAATAAGCTATATGGCATTTGTACATTGCATTGTCACAGAATTCGAAAACAAGAATGCTACTTCCTGTTTCCTTTTGTTTCAACAAGGCCCTTGAATGTACTGGATGAAGAGTATGTAGCACCTAAACTTTCCCTATATGTCAAACCATATTACTTTGCTTCCCTATCTGCACACGGGACACATGACACACTCCCCCTCCATCCCCAATACCTATGACTGAATCATTCTAATACTAACAGATCTTCAGCTCAATGGTTTTGCCTTACTGAGAACAGTGACCAAAGAAAAACCTCCCTGTAATTTAAAGGAGAAAGGGAAAATCTTGAGTAGACAGCAACTAATGTCAAATACTTTGCATTTATGTAGTCTTTAACTTGATGGTCTGAAAGTTCTAATTTTTTTTTAACCAACTAGAACTTTGTCTTAAAATAGATAAGTGGAAAAAATAGATAAGTGGAAAAATAAACTACATATAACTGATGGATTTATAATTTTGCACTATATTCTTTTTTTTTTTTTTAAAGGTTTTATTTATTTATTTATTTGACAGAGAGAGAGCGAAAGGGGGAACACAAGCAGCAGGGCAGAGGGAGAGGGAGAAGCAGGCTTCCCACTGATCAGGGAGCTCGATGCGGGGCTTGATCCCAGGACCCCGGGATCATGACCTGAGCCGAAGGGAGATGCCCAACGACTGAGCCACCCAGGCGCCCCGCACTATATTCTTGATAAAAAGTCAGATTTAAAATATATTTTATATCCAATAGTTATAATAACACTTACATCACATTTACTGTGTTTTCTTTGTGCTTCACATATATTAACTAATTTTATCTTCACAAAGAACCTAGAAGTACCATTATGATCACCATCCTCCAAATGAGGAAACTGAGATGCAGAGAAATTAAATAACTTTCTCAGGGTCAAACAGCTAGTAAACTCCGTTGGGGGCCCAGTAGGAATGCCTGGCTGCCATATTATGCTTCTTCTCTGGCCAAGTTTGAGAAGATTTCTTGATTGTTTTAGGTAGGTCTTTCCATTATGCTTTTGAAATACAATGAGAGGTTTGGAAACAAAAATCTCTATGGTGCTTCTAATTTATATTTATAATTCTAAACTCAAAACAAGGGAGTGCTCATAAATTTGCACATCACATTACAGTCACTGAGTAAAACTGCATCCAGAGAGTGACCTTTTTTGATAAAGCTGAAGTCATCAACTTGAAGCAAGTCCTTTCAATATGGTTCTGCAAAATTTCAACTTCTCTACCAAAAAGAAAAATATAATCCACATGTGCAAACTCTCTACAATACTAGTTGTTGTGTGTCCCACTTCTCCTCACTCCACCAAGAGAAAAACCTCAAACTATTCCCTTTAGAAACTCATCAAAGAGAAACCACAAAAAAGCTATACCCTGTTTTTGTGTGTTTTAAAACAACAAAAATGTAATTATATGGAAGGAATAGACCAGCTACTTGACTAGGCAAACTATGCGTCAGACTAACCATCCTTTTTACTGGGAATTGAACTCTGAATGACCTTAACCTCCAGAGAAACACTATCGTTCCACAGAGTTCCTGATCAGTAGGCTCATTTAGTCCTTAGTGTGGTTTGCACCCATATACTTTCAAGCCCTGTCTGAGGTTTAGAAGAGCAATCTGCCATTGACTGTATTTCTGCAATGAAGCCTTTTTAAATTCTCATTCATTCATATTCTCTCTCTCTCCCAGATTGAAAATGGTAAATTAATATGTATCCATTTGAAAAAGACCCATGTTTGCATGGTTGAGAAGGGCTATATTTTGCACAATTAGCAAAGGCCTGCAATTGGTATAATGAGCACTTTCTTCAAAGAGAAGAACATGCCTTTAGTTGAATCCAATGATGCTTTAAGAAGAGGAATGTGAGGAAGGAGTGGAAAGTATGATCATGAGCAAAGTCTGGAGGTCAGAGCCCCTGAGTCCCACGTGCTGGCTTTCTCTTTGCCCATGGTTAGCTTTGGAAGTCTGCTCTGTTCCCTTTTTCTATTAATGTCTTCCCAGATTGGTGCCCTCATCTTCTCTCTTCTCCTTTATCCAATTGGTTATCAAAACTTCCTAAGTCTTGGGACGCCTGAGTGGCTCAGTTGGTTGAGCGACTGCCTTCGGCTCAGGTCATGGTCCTGGAGTCCCGGGATCGAGTCCCGCATCGGGCTCCCTGCTTGGCAGGGAGTCTGCTTCTCCCTCTGACCCTCCTCTCTCTCATGCTCTCTGTCTCTCATTCTCTCTGTCTCAAATAAATAAATAAAATCTTTAAAAAACAAAAACAACAAAAAAAAACCTTCCTAAGTCTTTTGCTATAAAAGCATCTCTGATCTAGGCCACAGTTAGAATCTGAAGGACTGAAAAAGGGACTTTTCAAGACTCTCAATGTTAACTAATGAATGCATATGGAAGTTCTCCATCTTTAAGTGGAAAGATGAACAATTTATAAATGTACAACACTTGCAAAGTCATTAAAAATACTGCAACCAGGTATTTTTATACACAATTAATTTTTTTCTTCAAATAAGTGATAAAATTGTATTAACTTATCTCTTGTCTAGTGGTTTGATTTGCAATCCCAATTACAGTATATTATGTAACAAATACTTATACAGAAGTATTTGAAGTAATAATTTATTTACATTAGAATTGATATGTAGAGAAGCAAAAAGGAGACACTATACTCATTGTAAACCATTCAGCCATATGACATGAGTAAATATTTGAGGCAACCAGTTGACGAATATTTTTTTTTCTTTCTTTTTTTTTAAAGATTTTATTTATTTGATACAGAGAGAGAGAGAGAGAGCACAAGCAGGGGGAGCGGCAGGCAAAGGGAGAGGGAGAAGCAGGCTTCCCGCAGAGCAAGGAGCCCGATGTGGGGCTCGATCCCAGGACTCTGGAATCATGATCTGAGCTGAAGGCAGTGGCTTAACCAACCAGGTGCCCCGAATATTTTTTTCTAGATAAAACTTGGCACTAAGGATGAGTTAGCTTATTTTCTTTGAGAATTCCATTTACTCCTGGAAGTATATTTAACTTTGTCGTAATTTACCATAAATTCAAAATGACAAAAAAACAATAATGCAACAACAAATACCAGATTCTTTTTCAATTCAGTAGGACAATGCTATGTGATCTCTGGAATGCAGAGTTTAGAAGAGAACATGCAACTTTAAGATCTGAAGATTTAAAAGGCCAGATTTTTTATTATACTCTTTTTTTAATGTGCCTCAACATTTTCCTAGATAGTACTGAATGCAGAAAAGAAAAATTCCTAGTTCCTAAAGGCAAAGTTCTAGAAGAATGACGGCAGTGATACCTTTAATCCTAATGTTTTAGTTTTTCCCTATTTATCTCCTAGATCAAATTAAGGTGCGTAATAAGAAAGCGATAGAATTATAGTTGATGTTCTTAAAGACTAGAGCTTCATGGATAATCATTTTTACAAATATAATTCACAGACTAGGATTTCTGATGTTATTTGGAAAAGCAACAATAATTAAAAAATTTCCAGACAGTTTGGGGCAAGAAAATGTTATTAAAATTTTATTAAACTGCTCTGATTAAAGAGAGAAAGTTGATTGAATTGATAGAAAGTCATTACAGTGTTTATAAAAAGAACTGTGTATAGGTAACAAAATTATCTATTGACTGCAATCCGTGCACAGCATTAAACTGAATAAATTCACAGTGGCATCCTTTCTTTTCTGTGAACAACAGGGCACTAGATTGTGGCACCAAATTAACAAGATGAATGCATTGATTTCTTACCACTCTGTAAATGCTGCCACGTTTGTATTGACCCAAAAGTATTAAGTAAAATAACACAAGTAAAACACCTGATGCGAAATTCTCAGTGAAAGAATGGAGGATGTTTTCCTTTTCCTGCCCCCATCCACTGGCTTGTGTGAGAACAACCTGATTTAAGACAATCTCAGTGTCCAAGGAATGTCTGCTTTCTCCCTGACGCTAAGTGGATCGATCTCCTTTGACACTGAAGCATAAAACTGACGCAATTGCCCAGTTAATCTAGGCAAAGAAATCCACTTCTGTCCTCCCACTTGCTACATAACATTATGTCCATCCATATAATTTGGAAACTGATCTACTTTTCTGGGGTAGATAACAACAACTACCACCAAAAACAGAGCACGGATAACCACATATATTTCTCAGTTTTCCATTTCATTTGAGACCTGACCATTCAGAAATACAGTGTAAAAGTAGATTCAGAAACAAAACTAACTGGGGTGCCTGGGTGGCCCTTTCGGTTAAGCATCTGACTCTTGGTTTCGGCTCAGGTCCTGATCTCAGGGTCGTGAGATCGAGCCCCATGTAGGACTCTGCCCTCAGCGTGGAGTCTGCTTGAGTTTCTCTCTCCTCTGCCCCTCCCCCCATGCTCTCTCTAAAATGAATAAATCAATCTTTTAAAAAATTTTTTAAAAATTGATGAAGAGTGGTTTTGTAATTGTTTTGTGCCTCCTATTATAACAGCATTTTATAAGTAATATATAAGGAAGATAAATCATCATCTTGTTTTTTAGCGTTTGATCAGTTGAGTTTTAAGTGATACATTAATTTTTCTTTATCAACTATTCTGATTTCTAACCTAATTTTAAAACACTAATCTTTCCCTCATTTTACTCTACCTAGCATACACAAATGTATTCTAGTCTTTCAGTATTACCTTGTTGCTATTTAATTAAAAATTTGTTAAAACTTTGTTTCCTGTCCCATTTTCATTTTCAGATGGGAGAGGAAAAACAGGTGAGTTTCCAAACTGAAATATGAATAAACATTCGTTAATTTTCAATCAAAGCCTTTCACATCTTATTTCCTTATCAAAGAATAAAAATTTTAATGAAAAAACATGACACTTCCTCCAAATCTGTGACGGAATACAGAAAATCCCAAGTAATCACTTAAAAAAATCCCCCCACCTCATTCCGTCCCCGAATGTATTTAGTGTAATTATCCGGCTGAAACACACTGAGTTTCTACCTGTGCCTTTTGGATACAGTGTGTCTTTACATATATGTATGTATTCTTACACATATACATACTAAAAACCCCTTGCTGTTAATATTACTACTCCTTATAGGTAAGGACACAGTATACTGTACTAAACATAGGTTTCGAATTAAAGAAGACACACAGGTTGATCATTACTGCTTATAACCCATGGTGTTCAAGTAGCTTAGAAAGTACAACCTAAAGTGTCATGTTTATTTTCTTCTATGTTACATGTGGCAAGCAAACTAGAAAGGCTAGAACAAATTAACACAATCTAGAGTTTTAGAGTTTATTTCTAAACTAAAAGATTAGTTTCAGAGATTAATTTGTTTTGTTAAAATGTATATTCGCTTTATAATGTAAAATTAGACTAATCCAGATAAAATATATTAGAAAAATGTCTACTTTGATAATTTTATATACTTGATCTTTGGGGAAAAAATGGAATCACTTGAGGATATCACTAAGGGGTTGTAATTCATCTGATGTTGTATACTCAGTGTTTGGCATACAGTTGATTTTTAAAATGTATTTATAGAATGAATGACTGAAATGCATTACAGGCAGGATATATAGCAACAGTGACTTTTACCCTGGAACCTTAAAAATAGTTAAATAAGTTTCGCTGCTGAACATGTGACTATTAAGTAAACATATATTGGAATAGATCAGAGATATATAAAATCTTTTTAAATAGTCCAAATGGCTCCCAGGCTCATACTTGTCTGTAACCTGATTCATGATAAGAGCCATCTTGGACTTTGGCACATTTGAAATTCTTTCTAAGTGAACAGGTGAGAGCCTTCCATGTTATGATTTCCAACTTTCATATATCCACTCACTATTCTGAAGTATCACATAGGGACTCTTTGCCAGGAAACAGTCCTGTATACACCATATTACCAAATTTTCTGGACATACTACCTATGTGTGCATACTGTTAACCATTTTAATACAGTGGGTTTTTCCTTCATTTTAGGGGGGTGTTTGTTTTAACAAATGTGCTCCTCAGAGGTCTCAAGGCCACTTGTTGGCCCTTGTGGGGAGAATCGGAGGGTCTGATCAGATGGAAGGATAAACAGCCCAGGATTCAGCTCTGGCATAGGGTTTAAGTTGGGGGTAGGGGGCTTATACCCCAGTTTACACTTTTGTCCCAATTTCATTATCAAAGCACCATCTTTCAAAGTGTCCCAATTTGGGTGATAAATTATAAAGTTAGAGTAGGCTTTAACTTCCTTGTATCCATATCTGTATCTTGGGGTCTGGGTGAGCTTCAAGATACAGTGACATAACCATCACAGCCAAGTGAGCATGTATATGCAGAAAGAGAACAAGAGACAGATACTAAGTTCATTTACAAACTCTATCACATGGACAGGTGGGTGGGGAAAAGTAAAGACAGCAATTTCTGCAGAGCAACACCTGTCTCCACTTATCTATTCTGCTGCTGTAAGAGTGGAATAAAACCTGAATGTGACAAGGTGGTTGGCCTGACACATTGATTCACCTTGTTCCACTTTTCTATGGAGCTGCACAGAAGAGAGAGAAAGGAAGAGAACAGAACATGTGACTCTTAACACACATTTACCCTGTTACGTATAAAACCAGCAATTTAGCCTCTTCAAATTATATATTTTTTTCCTTTTTTCTGGGGCAGGGTGGAGGCTGGAAAGAATGTGCTGGTGCAGAAGCTGGTTGGATGTGTGTTCAGTTATGGAGGAAAAGTGCAAAGTTAACTGATTTTATACATTGATAATTATATAGAAAAAATCTTTTAATCTTTTGTCTAATTAACATTTTATATTTTAAAATTATTGCTGAAATATTACGTAGAATTATCTCATAATTTCTTTCCTTTTTTTAATGCTCTGGAAGTGGAACCATGGACTTACTCTGTTGCTTGAGTATTACACAATTCAGTCATCAAACATGTCTTCAAGTATAATATGTTCTAAAGTATTAGAACATATATTAAAATATGCCTGCATTAACATAGCTAAAGGAAAGCTAGGTCAGTCAAGAGGAGACATAGTAACTCGTAGACACACAGAAAATGGAGGATCAGAAAGGTTGATGAGCATGATTACCTGATCCTCTCAGAAAGATGACAGCACCCAGTCATTACAGCTTGACAACATGGCCACGGACATCACAAACCTAATGAAAGTGAGGTCTTTGGGACCCAATTACCTCTCACATTTACAAAGGTAAGGATCAGGCCTTGGAGTAAAGTGACCATATCAAGGTACTTTCATGGTCTGGAGGCCTGGCCTGTGATCTCTTTGCCTTCCCCATCTGACTCACCTGCATCCCACCATGCACCTTCTTCAAATTCATCATTTCCTAGGATTAGACTCTGGCCATTCTGTCAGGCACTAAACTCTGCCTAAAAGCCTTGAAAGTGAAAGATATGACTTTCTCCTGGACAAAAGTATAGAGTAGCCACTACAGAACCATGACAATAGTGGGACTGAAAAAAGGAAAGAACCTTATTATTATCAGAGACTGGTTAAATGACTTGGAGTATGAAAAACCTATGAAGCTATTGAAACTATGTATCTACTGACATAAAGACATCCACTTTTATTGTTAAATTAAAATGGCATTATTAAAATATAGACTTATATTTTAATATATATACTATATTATATATATCTAGATATTTATAGATACATATATATGAACATATAACTACACACACATATGTATATAAACCTAGAATATTATATATCAATGCTACTAACACTTATCTCTGAGATGCAGAGATTGATAATGTTTAATTAAACAAAGATGCTATTAGACTGAGGGGGATCTAATGCTGTGGTGGTCTATGGAAGCAAATCAAAATCTAAGCCTGTAAATGCCTCAAGACTACAAAATCAAAATAACTAGTCATAGCCAACTAAGCTTTAAGCTACAGCCAATCAATAACGTCCCTTCTTTGCTTCCAGACTTACCTTATATGAATTTTTGCCCTGGCTCCTGTTGGTAGAGTGCTCCTAAACACTTCTGGTATGGTGCTGCCCAATTTGAATCAATTTTTGCTCAAATAAACTCTTAAAATGTTTAATATAGCTCAGTTTATGTATTTTTTAAAGATTTTATTTTTTTTAAGTAATCTCTACATGCAATGTGGGGCTCAGACCTATACCCTGAGACTAAGAGTCGCATGCTCTACCGACTGAGCCAGCCAGGTGCCCCTCAGTTTATCTTTTAACAATAAGTATTTTAATATTTTATACTTGTTATCTGTGTTCTTTAATTTTTCAATTTGTGAACATTGTACTACTTTCCAAAAATGAGGGCAAACGGGAGCTGCAGAACACTTCCCAACTGCACATTTGACTTCTTGTCATGTTAGATGCAAAGGATGCAGATTATAGGATTCAACGCTCTGGAGGATATTTTGTGAAATCCACGTCAAGGTTTGCAACTGTCTTCTCTGGCCATCTAGAGGCAAAGCTCAGTGTAGATTTATGACCAGGAAAAAATATTGAAAGAGCCAACGCTAAATTAGATTGTCTCCCTCTAACCTCATCAAAGAATGGTACTGTGAAGTAATCAGGTTACATTACTTCTGATTTTGATGATAATGATGATGATAATGATGAGTGCATCATCACTATGCACTGAGTCTCATGTACAGTGATCCTTAAAACAAATTTAGGTAGATACTCTTATCTCCATATTATAAATAAAGAAATTGAGGCCTAGAAGAGTTAAGACACTTTCCACAAATCATGCTGGTAGTCCATAAAGCTGTGGAACTGGGATGTGAGTTCAGAGTTCTCTGACTTTGGAGTCTGAGCTCTTAACTACTACACTCTAATGCATGTATATTAGATTATAACTTTAAATTTACTTTCATAAAGTTCAATTCCTTATTTCAAAACTGTGAACAGAAAGGAAAATAGATTAAAGACCAGATGTCTCTGTCAGTTTGGTTTAATGATACATTAATCCCACAGTACTTTCCACTTTCAATTTTTTTTGAAAATGAAAGCCAAGCTGTAACTTTCTATATGGCTAGATTTTAACATGCTTCTTATTAAAATAAAAAGAGTGGGATCTTAAGTATAATCTTTACCCTATAAAATTGGGAACATTTAGGACAGGGATTTCAATCTCTCTCATTTCCACCCTCCCAACGATACCCCCTCTCCTACCCCCATTCCCACACCCATAAATTTTGCAGGAAAAGAGAGAAAGCTGATATGCATTTATTTCTTGGAACTGAATAGTCACAATGGAGCAAAGGGTAGAGTAGTATTGACAGAAACCACTGAGAATGGTGAGAGACCAATAACTCATGAATAACAAGTCTGCACTAACAGTTTTAATGACTATCCTAATGGTTTAATGGATAGCACTTTAATAGGATTTCTAGTACAATCCTTCTGAAAGCTTGTCTTCAATAAATCTGTCATTAACAAAGAGCTGAATTGCTTCACCACATAACTATAGTTTACTGAATCTGAACATAACAAAATTATGGCGGTTGTCATCCTGTATTACCAGCCTGGTCTCAAGTATTCTGTTCACTATTGTGAGAGAGACAGCCACATACTCAAAATGTAGGTTGCCAGTGAAAGAGGCATATTTATAGTAAGGGGATGCAGAAGGCATTTAACAAAATACAACAGAAAGCTCACAATCGTCAGTTATGTGCACAAAGACAAAAGTAGAAACAGTAACTGTAATCCAAACGCACAGGTGTTTGTGACCATTGAAACTTGAAGGACTCAACTGGAGTTCTTTTTGAAATAACTCATTGTTTTTTTGGGATAATGAGGTTTGGAATACCCATAGCACTTTCTACATTTGTCTCAGATTTGTTTATGTTGTCTCATTTCCTATACTGAATTAAAGTTCTTTAAAGTCAGGGATTGCCATATTGTGTTCTTCAGTGTACCCGCCACCTCAGTATAAATGTTGAACTGGCTACAGTCAGTCCTAGTGAATATTCCTAAATTCCAACACTTGCCCCCCTCTTTTTTATTTTTATTTTATTTTATTTTTTTTAAATTTTTTTTTTTTAAAGATTTTATTTATTTGACAGAGAGAGACACAGCGAGAGAGGGAACACAAGCAGGGGGAGTGGGAGAGGGAGAAGCAGGCTTCCTGCCGAGCAGGGAGCCCGATGCGGGGCTCGATCCCAGGACCCTGGGATCATGACCTGAGCCGAAGGCAGACGCTTAACAACTGAGCCACCCAGGCACCCCGCCCCCCTCTTTTTTAAAGATTATATTTACTTATTTATTTAGAGAGAGAACACGAGTAGGGGGAGGGGCAGAGGGAGAGGAGAGAGAGAGAATCTCAAGCACATTTTGTGCTGAGCACGGAGCCTAACGTGGGGCTTGATCTCACGACACTGAGATCATGACCTGAGCCAAAATCAAGAGTTGACACTTAACCAAGTGCCCCCATTGGCTCCCTTTTGATCTGCCCAAGTCAGAGGTTCTCAATTTTGACTTTTTCCCACTGGAATACCTCTTGTCTGGAGAGAACCTTCTTATCCTTTCTGTTTTTCTAAATCCTACCTTTCTTTCAAGGTTCAGCTCAAATTACATTGTTCTAATGCACTCCTACCTAGAAACCTCTCCCACACACTTCCAAATGTACCCACCACCATATGGCATAGCGTGGACCATCCATTTCACAGCTAAGTTTAGTCTTGTAACATTTCCTCCTTTAAGGTTATTTAAAATCATTATATCTTTTCTTTTCATTTGATAATTCCTTAATTCCCCAACTCTACTATAAATTCCTGAACAAAATACAGTCTACTATGTATCTTTGCAGTCTATAAAGCCATTAGCCCAGTCCAGATCAAGTAACATATATAGATACTATTTTAACAATTTCAGATTTTTGTCTCATTTTCCACGACAGTCTTTTGAAATTGGGAAACTCATTTCTTCTGTAATTATACTTTCACCCCCTGATTAATAATGCTGAGTCTTAAAATATATACAAAATTTTGACCCTGATGATAACCAACTGATGCATTTCAGATTATCTTCTCTAATAAGGCTATAAATTCATTGGCTTTACTGCAATTTATATTGATTATCAAGACTACTGAAAATAACCCAGTGGCTAAGCTATAGTTCATTAAGCTTTCACAAATTGAATAAGGCCTAGAGTATGTTAGAGGAATAAAAATATCCCTTCTCAGAGCCAATGTTGGAAAAATTTGAATTGACATACCCTTACTAAGGGAATCTGTATATGTCTATTTATAAGTCATGTTATATAAAAATGATCCTCTTTTTTCAAAATTGAAAATATTATCAATCAAGCTATCCAATAAAAGTAAATGGAATTTTATTCTGGAAAATAAATATAATTATATTTGAGTTTATTTACAATATCTTTTGTTTATTAAGAATAATCATTAGATTATAGCTCTGCTTTTTTTATACAGCATAAATCTTATTTATTCCAATTTGAGGGTATACTTTGATAATTTAATGAGATAGCAAACAAAATACAAAGAGGCCGAACAATCTTACAAAGAGCAATATGGGTAAAGTAACAAATATAAAAATGTGTTCTAACAGACAAACTTATTTTATCAATATAAATATTAAAATACAAGTAGATTACCTTAACCAACAATTTATAACAAGGGAAGAACAGACAGAAAGAGATCTATATGATATTTGAGGATCTCATATTTCTTTCTGGAGGTACATATTTCATCCAGATAGAAAATTTTGTTCGAAATTATTATTTTTTTTTAGTGTTCAATGGTTCATTAGTTGAAATTATAACCCAAAATACTATGCTTGATAACTGCTCCCACAGCCTAGCCAAAAATTCAGAAGTTCTGCCACAGAAACATAATAAAGAACAAATGTTCCCTTAATCTTAACACACATTCAAGTAACAGAATATGAGAAAGAAAAATATGAGTTTTCTCTAAAATGAGTCCAAAAACCTACAAGTTTTAAGGATTTCTTTTTCTGTCCAAGAAATTAGCAAATTTAGACTTTGAAGAACAGATTTTAGATAGCTGTTAGAACTCTAACTGGATTTCTAAATCACTGAATTTATTGAATATTAGAAAACCAAAAAATCTCATCATGGTGAATATAACAAATACAAACTAAAATCCAAGTTGCATTACACTGGAGTAAAACTTATATGGGATGATATGGGAACCCTGACAAAATCCAGTTTGGCAGCTTTGGCCTAATGTTTAGCGAAAAAACTGAAGGAAATTTTAGGCTCAGAATTCAAGAGCAAGGATTATTATGTATTATTCATCTTTGTACCCCCCAAAGCCTAGCAAAGTACCTAGCACATAGTAAGAACTCAGTAAAGGTTTGTTGCATGAGATGAACGGAATGTAAAGCTGGGAAAGAAAAGAGTCCTCTAAAGAAACAAACATTCTTGTTCTTGGAAAATTTTTTTAGAAGTAGCCAATTTTTAGAATTGTCTTTCATTGTGCTCAGGGATATTTGGAAGAAATGAGCAGCTTTGTCTCACAGAGTTCATTTGTTTATTCTCTAATGAAAATTATAATCCTTGGTCTGTGGCTTCACAAGTGGTTGCTGTGGAATGATTATAGATCAAAAACAAAAAGATTACATCCCTTTTCATGAGCAAATGAGTAGCAAGAGCAGATGAAGTCTTGAGGAAACAAAGATGTTTTTTCATGCAAATATTTTAATGATAAAACTGCAGAGAGATAAATACTGCAACTACTAGTCTTTGTAAAAATTGCTAAATTTTTAGCTTTGAGGAAAGGTGATTTTTCTTTCCCTTAAAGTTGACTCTGAGAAATGAATATTCCAGATCATTTTTCTTCATAGACTGAGTAGAGGAAAAGTGAGTTCTGCAACCAGCATTCTCCCACTCCTTTGTTTCAGGCAGGGTAGTGAATGGCTTCCCTATCTGTGCCCAGAATCCTTGTCAGGAAGCTTGATCTCCTGCACTGTTCTAATGATATACTGTCCAAGGGAGGCTCACCAAGGAAAACCAAAGTTGGATTCCCTACCTAGATGGAGAACCATTGTCCATCAAGTTGGCTTCCCTGTGCCCATAGGACCTCTCTTCCCACAGGACCTCTCCTGCAGTACAGTAATATTATAACCTACTCTAGCACCTTTATTCATAGGTTGATAAATGATGTCCATTTCGATATCATGTTAGGATAGCTTGGGAAGAGGGAGATGCGAAGAACAAACCAGATTCCTGCTTCATTTTTGAAACATTCCTACATTCATTTGAGAAAAGTTAGCATGTTAGTCACAAGGATACCCCAATAAAAATGAGGCATTCCTTGTCCTGAAGAAGCTTTGATTATTACAGTGGAAGACTCACAAGTAAAACAATGAAGACTGCAATCCTTTATAGTATCAGGGACTCAAGTACAGCAAAAAGCAAATCAAACCTGCCCCATAGTGACAGACACCTGTCTCGTCTTAATTTTGGCTTTCCACACTCAAAGCTACCCCTGACTCTGACACTTCTGTCTTTAAACAACTCCCCAGTGTCATTGGTTCCCTCCATCAGTTGTTTAAAAACAGTGCAAACAAAAGAAATTTAATAAATCTTCACCAAAAAGGAGGGGGGGGAAGCCTAGTGGTCTCCTTGAGTCTTTATAAAATACCCATTTAATGTTCAAATACAAAGTAAATCCACTGGATTGTACACCTTAAAATGGTGAATTTTATAATACATGAATTGTATCTTGATAAAATGATAAGAAAAACACATAGAAATATATCATATAAATTATTTTTTGCTAGGAACCATTGTTCCTTTCAATAAATAGAAATTGACTTTTATCACAATCATTGACAGCTACCTAAATTTCTAGTACTGTTTTTGATTTGGGTTCTCATAGAGGAAGCAAAACTTCTTTGATGTTTCTATATAACCTAACTTTGACATGGATGACTACAGTTTTATTTTCAGAAAACCTTCCCCTTTATTCATCAGTTTGTTTTTGCCTAGGAAGTCTACCTAAAAAACATCAGCTTTTGCATGATGTTAGATGCGAAACTGGCTGAATGACTTCAGCCACATCTCATTCAGCCATATCACTTAACTTCCCAGAAAAAAATGTCTTCTCTTTAGCGAAACATTGGGGCGGACTACATTCAAATATTTTAGGAATCCTCAAATATAACTCCACAGTGGAAACTTTATGACACTGATTTCAAACCTCTGAAACTTTAGGGCAGTTTTTTGTTTTTTTTCTTTTGTAGGATAATGGGAGAATCCTTGAGCTGTGACAGGGAGGATCAATATGGAAGGAATAGAAAAGGAACAAAAAAGGAAATCAATGCCCAGTTGCACAGCAACACCCCAAAACTCCAATACTTAGGCTGAAAATTTTTATTTTTCTCATGTCTCCGCTGATGACAAGGTCAGTTAATTACCATGGGGGGAAAACAAGACTGAGTTCTCCTACCTTTGCTAATGCAGCACCCTAACTGCTCTTAATACAAAGGGAGGCAGCATTTCAATGTTCATTAACCATCCTAATTACGGTGTCTCAACCACTTCAGCCATGTCTGCACTCCCGAGTTATAGAACACCAATAGAAGAGATTGAACTTAAGCTTATGAGGAGTGGGGTAGGGGCATCACCACAATGAGAAAACAAAAAGGGAAACCGGGCCTCAGAACCTCATCTTCATAACCTTTACTTTTAGTTGTGTTTTATAATAATCAGAATTCCAGGCTTAGAGAAAGAATCTAAAAAGGTTACCTAGTGCAATCACCCATCTGACGCTTAAAATTCTGCCTTGTCCATCCAGCTTATTATATGCCACTTGACATACTGTTCAATTTCACAGAAATCAAAGCTAAAGCTAAAACAAAAGAACAACAATGGACCTTGAAACTAATGGAAAGAAATATAAGTAGGCAAAGAGTTTGTATATTCCTGCCATCTTGAAATAGGGCAAACTTCTGATTGTGAAGTAACAGCTTCTATCTTTTCAAATCATTTAGCAGCTTTTATATGAAATTAAATTGCAGAAACTTGAAAGAGGATTTTGCATAGATGAAAGAATGTTTTAAAAATCGTAAGGCAAAATGACACATCAGTTTAATATATTTATGAAGCTTAATTTATCGTAGTGAACAAGTTTTCCTTTCATCGTGGGTCTTATCTAAATGAAGTCAGAATTTGGTGGTATGCAGAGAGGAGGGCATTTTGCCAACATAGGTCTTCACTGCTTTTAATCTTTAGGTTTAAACAAGTAAGTAGACTCTGGTCTGTAGTTTAAAATGTCATGACAAGAACAAGTCAATATTAACTACTCTCTTGGAGAGTTAAGACTGGGTCTTTATACCTTCCAATCCTTCCAACATCTGCTTCTGATTTCTCCCCACTTTATTTTCCGAGGGAATTGGTCAAGACCAGAAAACAAATGCTGTCACTATTATGTAGGAAAATTTATAGAGTCAACTTGGTGGATTGATGATTTCTAGTCCATTAGAGTGCAGTGTTAGTTTTTTTTGTTTTCAGGTATAAACTGTAACCTTTCATCATTTTTAAACTTGATAATTTAAAAAATAATAAAATAATAAAGAACATGAAGGAGGAGGATGGTTAAAAAGGTTCTTACCCAGAGGAAACCAAGTCCTTTTTTGTTGTTCAAAAATGTCCATGATATTGAAAAACAAAAATAAAATTATATCAATCAGAAATTTGGGCCAATATGTCTTATTTGGTATCAGAAAATACTCATAAATATTATGTAACCACTTTAATAGATAATGGCATAAAATGTCTTTTATTTTAAGACCATAATGAAAATGGTTGTGGAAAGAACCATCAAAGGGAACTATTTATAGTGGTCAGAACATGACTCTGAAAAAAAGCCACGTGGGTTCATATCCCAGTTCTGCCACTTACCAGCTGCATGACCTTGGGCAAGTTACTTAACTTCCCTGTGTTTCAGTTCAGTCCCTTCTGTTGTAACACAGGGATACTAATAGTACTTACTTGGCAGGACTGAATGAGTTAATATATGTAACATGTTGTGAAGAATGCCTGGCCCATGGTAAGTGCTATACACATTTGCTATCATTATTATCTCTGCAAAGCTCTTTCTAGACTGTGAAGCCCTACAGAAAAGCTAGGTAATATTATCGCCATAATATTAAAAATGTTATGTAGTTTAATACCAAAGAAGAATGTATGAAGGAATATTTTGCAGATAGGAGTAGAGGGGAGGGGTGAGGAAGGGGAAAGTGGGTAGGTGGGGGAGAGAGAGAGAGGGAAGGGAATAAGGGAGACAGAGGGGTGGTGGGGAGGGGCTGAGGAGGGGAGGAGATGAGGGGGGAGGGGATAAAGGGGGAGGAAGAAAGGGATGAGGGGGAGTGGATGAAGGGAATTAGAATTAATTAAATCAAAAATCTCCATGAGCCTCTGGCTGGAGTTTGGATGACAGATGAATGCCCACTATTAAGGACACATACTCAGCAAGTGAGAAATAACACAGTTCTGATTATGCTGCATGCCTGAACTTTTTAGTTAAAGGCAAATACACCCAATGCTGTGTCTGTGATGACTAAAAGACTAATGTTTCCCAAGGCATTGCTAAATCCACAAGTTCATGTAATGTATTAATGCTTACATCTTTCTCTTATCCTCTCTGTACTCCCCAACATGGTGGCATGCCCAACAATTATTTTTTATGTAGAATGACCAACAGTTTAGCCACAGTAGAAAAATCATGGCAAATAATACCACCACTACATTTTTGACATCTAAAAATAAAAAATAAATAAATAAATAAATAAATAAATAAATAAATAAATAAATAAAAAATAAATAAATTCTTACTATGTTGGGCAGCAATAGGCTCTCCTTGTCCCACTCCCTTTCTGCAGCATTGTTCAAATCCTCCCCAAAGCTGTGCTCACAAGTGCCATGGAAATAGATGCATTCATCTGATCTCTGGGGGTACTTACAGCTTTAGGAGTAGAGGCAGGAAATCATCTCCATGACTTGAGAATCCTTTTAAGATCACCTAATACAGACTCCTTAGTGTTACAACTTTTCAAGAGTGTAATCACCTTTCCTGCCTCACCACTGAGCAGCATGACCCCGATGTTGCAGTGACAGGCACAGAACACACTGGGGTCCCCTGAATAAGCCATGACCCTTCTCATCTCCATGGCTTTGTGTGTGCATCTCCCCCAGCCTGGGATCTTGCGATCCTAGCAAACTTCAATAAGTCCAACTTGCATGCTCTCTGGGAAACCTCTCTTCAGTACTATCCCTTCTTAAACTTTCCCTTCCCACCATCACCCATTATGTCCTATAATTAATGGTTCTTTCTTCTGTTTTTCCTAGGAGACTATGGACTTATCTAGGGAAGAACTTATTTCTTGACTTTTTTTCCTTACTTTCCAATAAATGTTTATCAAACAGATGAAAGCATTCCAACTGCTTCTCTTATAAATAAGGAAACTGAGATCGGGAGAGTTAAACAGCTTGTCTAGAGGCATTCAGATTCACAGCAGAGACACGAGGCAGGTTCTACTCCTCAGTGAAAATGAGCTTTTCTGGGTACTTCATGCGGATTTAATTTCCAGAAATTCTATTTCATACAAAATATGAAAAGAATATACAGGCATCATAACCACCTTCCATCTTTATCACTGCTCACCTTCTCCTAATTGCTTTCATAGAGCCTATTTTTGGAAAAAGAAGAAGGGACTGTTATACAAATAAAACAACTTGTGAAAAAAAATGCAGTGTTATTGAATGACCGACAGGTAGGTCGTGAGTTTAAAGTTCACAGTACTGAGGGCCACTCCTATTCTACGTGCCTGCTTCGTACAGAAAGGCAAAGAAGCCAGGCGCCTGACAGATAGTCATCGTTGTCACAACCTCAGGAGTGGATGCTAATACTCTCATCTTAAGTAAGCGAGAACCAAGGCCACAAGAGGTGAAGTCACTGGTTCAGGGTCAAGCAACCCAGCAACTAATTGGCAGAGTCCAAATATGAGCCTTGTTTTCCTTGACTTCCAGTGCTCTCCCAGCATCTGATACTGTTTCCCTCTACATGCATATATCACTCTGGCCCTAAAACTCCAACTCCATTTTAAAATCAAAATAAAACAAAAAAAAAATAGCCTCTTTTTTAGTTCTTGCTACAGTCTCTTTGAAGTTGAAAGCTTGTTTTGGAACTAGAAGTACTTCAGGATTAATTGTTTCATGAGAGCTTTGAGCTCCACATGGGAGTAGGTGGAAAGACGATTTGGACAATGTCCAGTGATGGTCAAGGGCCAATTAGTGATGGTGAACTTGTGTGAGAATAGGGATTGGAAACAAAACTGGAGTTATAGGGACATTCCCTCAAGATGAGTATGACTCCCAGAATGAAAAAAAATAAATAAAATAAAAGGTTCAAGTATAAAAGATAGGGAATTTAACATTGGTAAGGAAAATGTTTGAGATTTTTAAAAAAGTGGGCACAAGGATATTTTAAATGTTCAAATAAAAATAAACTTTGAAACTTGAAAATTTGGTTTGGTTGCAATTTGAGTTCTAATAAGTACAGAAGTTCAAAAAGAATAAACGATTATAAACACACAGACACACCCTGGTTTGGGATGTGTTTCTTCTAAGGTGAGCTGCAGTTTCATTGTGTCCTACTAGGTTTGTTTACAAGATGCAGAATGGCAGCCAGCTAGAAAGGGACTCTGCACTTTTATGTCTTACTTGGTGAGGCTGGTTCCTAGCTATGAACCAAAAAATAAAAATAAAAACAAAAACAAAAAAACAAAACAAAGCAAAACAAACAGTCAAAAACCCCACCTTCTCAGATTCCCAACTGGCAGGCCCATCTTTACTATAAAAACTGTACCGGGAGTTTAATCAGTAGGTAGTTTTGCGTTAAATCTGAGGCATCTGTATTAAAATGTATTCACTTCTGTACTGTCTAAAGATAATAACACTCTATTTTCTGAGAGAAAATTTCTGAGAATAAGGCTTCACTGCTGATATATCAGGTGGGGATGTCAACTGAGAAAAGCAGCTCTTTTTACAGAAAGACATTCTTTGTTCTGTTTGCTCTTGTTGTTGGTACTAGCAATTGTGATCGCAACAAAGAGCTTCTGTGAGCTGTAGATTTAGTGAGAAACCGATCCAGACACATACTTTGGTTAGTCATCGGCTGCATGCCCAGCAGTGGGCTTGCTACCGTGTGGCCAACAGTACACTGAGAAGGCGTAAACACCTGACCAGGAGAAGCTTATATTCTAACACGGGGAATAATCAGAATAAAAGAAAAGGCAACATAGTACGTGCTAATTACAGTGCATTAAATTAGCAAGTTTTCTTTTTTTTCCTTCTTTTAGTATTGTTTATTTTACTGAATTCAACCAAGTCCTATGGATTTGACCGATGATAGGGATGGGAAGAAGCCAGGGATCCGTTTAGTCTAATACAGACTTTTTTTTTCATATTTTAACTTCTCTGAAACTGTTGTGCATCTTAAAAGTGATGGTATGTATTTGATGAAAGAGCTACTAAGGCTACTAAGCACTTGTATCAGGGACTCTGCTAAGCATTTCATATGTATCAATTTATTTTTTATTACAGAGGAGGTAAGTACGATGATTACTTCCTTTGCAGAGATGAAAAAAGTAAAATAGAGAAGTTCAATTATTCACATAAGGTCACACAGCTTGATCCGGGCCAACCTTAGACAGCCTGACTCCAGTGACTGTACACTATTCACGTTGTTAGCTCACAGAGCAGAGGGCCCTGAATGGCAGTTGAGGGGTTTGGACCCAATCTGAAGCACGTACTTAAGGAAGTGGGTAATGACTTTCTCCCCCAAGCCCCCAATCCTAGAGTACCAGGAGATTCCACTTTGTAATAATAAACTTAGCCTTTCATTCCCATGAAGGAAGTTGGTTCATTGGGCCCAAAATAAAAAAGGTTGTTATTACTACTTTTTATTTTATGAAGTCATTTTTTTCTCATTCCATTACACAAACTACTATAATTTGCTCAAAATTAAAAAAGAAAAAATATCTCATGTGGCTCTGGTGTCAGTAATATTTAAAAATGAAAGCTTTTCCTTGGTCTATCTACTCTTCAACTTTGCATAAGAAATGAAAACAGATCTTTGTCATCTACTACTTTCTTACTTCAGAAAGTTGCAGTGCATTCAAAGATGGGGAAAAAATTGTGTGTGTGTGTGTGTGTGTGTGTCTGGTTTCTTACTTGTATCTGTGTAATTCTCTAATGCATGTCCATCCTCATGAGTTTATGCATAAATTATAAACTAATTGAAAGCAGAAATGACAAGTGGTTTTGCATATGAATGCTTGGAGGTTTATGAAACATTTAGTAATGAAGGCTTTAGGCCTACATTTAGGCCTCACTCTGGCACACATGGTCAAATATACCAAGAGCCTATTCCTAGGGAAAATAGAAATATTCTTTTTTGTGGTTACTGTTTTGATGACAACTTTGTCCTTTTATAAAGAAATAGGATACCATTGGGAATGAAGAAATGGTCTATGGGGAAAAGAAATGTCATAGGAAGCATGTCAGGAAAACCACTGGGCTTTCTCAGGGATAGGCATGAAGTATAAATTGGTAACCATGACATTTTCATAGAAATTTTTAGTATAAATATTGATCTAATTGAAGACTTAGGTTTCTGGACCCTGTAAATCAGGTCAGAGTAAGAAACAAACAGTAAAATATTTAGGTCTTTGGAGCAGGTCGGTTAAGGTACAGTGTCCTTTTAACAATAAGAAGGAAATTTGTGGCCTGGCTCAGACATGTTCTAAGCACATGTGTGAACTTGAGCAAGTCACTCCTTTCTCAACTCTTGTTCTTTACCTCTGAGATGGAAAGGTTCAACCAAATACTCTCTGGGGTCCATTTCAGCTCTCAGTACTTAAAAAGATGATGTAAGCAACATTTCTTAACATGTCTCTATATATGTCTTGGCACTGTCTTGATATATTTCATTATTCATGAAGGAAATAACGTATCTTTTTCTGTTACCTGTCTCATTAGAGTCTTGTGAAGAGTTTAGCCTTCTAGACAAAGGTGCCACAAACTTGCTGTTATTAAAACAGAAGGACAGGACACCGATATCTGGAATGTTTCAGATAAGAAGTTCATTATCATCTGTACAGACAGGAGATATGAGAGTGTTGCCATGAGCACAGGAAGAAAATCTCAGCCCATCTGGATGCTAACTGGTGGAGAACACTTGAGCGCTGAGATAAAAGATAATACACATCCACAGATGGCAGCAACAACGTTGGGACCGGGTTTTGTGGTGAGAACAAAATAGGTCAAAGGTAGGCCTTCTGAGAATCACAGTTTCTCACTCTGCTTCGATCCAACAGAAAGACTGCTCTTCAGACTAGTTTTAATGTATGTGTTTAAGATAACACTACTAAAAGAGATGTGATAATTAATTTGAAACTAGATGTTGGATAAATATTTATGTCTATTTGTAAGTGGGCTGTTAGGAACTTGGAAGAAAGTATGCAATTGTGACTAATATTTAAAAGGGTGCTATTTTTTTATTTGATTTTTTAAAAGATTTTATTTATTTATTTAAGAGAGAGCGAGTTCATGAATGAGAGAGCACAAGCAGGGGGAGCAGCAGAGGAAGAGGGAAAAGCAGATGACCTGCTGAGCAGGGAGTCTGATGCAGGGCTCGATCTCAGGACCCCAAGATCATAACCTGAGCTGAAAGCAGACGCTTAAATGTGAGCCACCCAGGTGCCCCTAAAAGGAGCTTATTATCTCAACTCAGGTATAAAATCTATAATGTACCTGAAGTACAGTATAGATATTGGGCATTATTTCTTTGGGGAATTGCAACTTGAAGACCAAATCGGGTGATGGTTTCACATCTTCTTTGACTTTGTAGCTTTTCTTGCTAGTGACCACCAGGATGCCTCTGTGTTGGGTTCTTGACCAGTGCGGGTGGAGCGAATATAACCAGTCAACAGTGAACCAACTTTTTATAGAAAAGAAGGGACTTACCTATATAACTAAGAGAGCAGGCTGCTTCCATGCCATTCACTCCTCACAATACAAAAGACAGCAGAACCATTGTGCAGAGGTGAGAGCATCTTCACTTCTCACAATGCTATTTGCATGCCTAAGGCATTTGAACATGTAAGAATTGATTTACCCTCCCCTAGTTGTTCCTCCTATTTCAGTTTCTCCTTTTTTCCCATTATATACATCGATGACAGATTAATTTTCGAAGAAACCACCATGCAAATGTGCTCTGTATTCTCATCATACTGTGGAACACTTTTGGCATAGGACTGATTATATTTTATTATAATTTTCCGTTGACATGTCTGTTCAATGAGAGTATACTTAACACTATTAATTTATTAATAAATGCATAAAATCTTTCACTGGTTATGTAAAAATAGTACAACTTTTCAGCTGCCATTATTGAGCCCCTTCTTTTACACATACACACTGCATGTGTGTCCTGACATTCATACTCATATACACACATATTCCCTAATTCTCATAGCAACACATTTTACAGATGAGCAACTGTTATATTATTGTGCAAGGCCACAGCCATAACAAGTGTTCAAATCAGAATACATATTTGTCTGAGTCCAAAGCCCATATTCATATTTTTTCCACCATTAATCCACCCCATTCTTGCCAATGGTGAATCTGACAATGAAAGCTCATTATAATTCTTGGCCCTCTTTGCTTGCCTGACTTCATTTCACTCAACTCTACACAAGAAACAATTTGCTCCATCATAGCAAGTGTCCTTAGTGCTTCCCCTGACTCTACATATACTTTATTATACAATCATAACACCAGGGTGTCTTGTTAAAATGCAGATTCTGATTCAGTAGGTTTGGGATAGTGCCTAAAATTCTGCATTTCTACAAGCTCCCAGTGATGCTAATGTTGCTGTTCTGTAGTCCACACTTGGAACATAAAAGTACAGAGCATCCTTGAATGTGCCTTCGATCCTTCCCTCCACAAAATGCTCCTCGCTCCTTTTCTTCCTAGTTCCACTACCAGTACCACCTTTTCTTCAATACCGTTCCCAGTTCCTCATCTCACTCTGACCCTTACTAAATCCCAACAGCATTCCATTAGTATTTGGGATTAGCAACTTGGTGTTCTTTTTACTATTTGTGCATGTATATATTTGATTTTGCCTGCTAGACTTCCTAGAAGTAAAGGTTTCTTATAATTTCTATTCCTGCCAGAACTTAACGTAGTGCTTTTCTGTAGTGTTTTGGTAGATAATTGTTGGTTCTTCCTCCTAGCTCACTAGCCTCTTTCCATAGTGACTTCCCTCTTTCCAACCCAAGGAAGGAGCAGGATCTATATGGGCGGACTGTTAGCAGCCATGTGCTCATGTGTGTCTCCATAACAAAATGAGTCAACCGGAGTTCAGTTTGTTCTCTGGCATTTGGAATCTGAATGAAAAGAAAAATTTGGTCTCTTTCTTCAGGGGAATGTTCTGTTAATAGAAACATGATCAAAGGCCACATTTTCTATATGTGGGTGGAAGAAACAAAAGAAGTAGGCCTATACAAGGGTAAGAATGAGGTCAGTCCAGATAAAAACACAAAGATGAAAATTCCAAAGAGGATGTCAGGAAATCCAAACAACAGTTCTTGAAGCGCACCTATATTGTTAGCCTTTGGATTTATGATATATATTTATAGTAAATAAATTTATAATAAATAATTTATAGTGAATAAAGCGAACTCCTCCCTTTTCCCCCTTAAACAAACTGTAGGAGCTGTAGTTACTTACAATCAGTCTAATATAAATAGGATTTATGTATCTGGTATTGATGATGATAATGCTGACTGTGATACATGTCAAATGAATCTTATGCTTTGGTTTATTTGCCATCTCAGAGGATGATAAAATGAAGACTGGAGGATGATGCTCTGTAATATATTACCCTAAACCAATGATGTTTCTTAAATTAAAGTCTTCAGAGCACCTGCATCAAAGTCACCTGGACTGCTCTTTTAAAATGGACATTACCTGGGAGAAAATACCTGCAAATTTTATATCTAATGAGTCACTACTCAAAATGTACAAAAAACTCATACAACCCAATAGAAAAACAAAAACAAAAACAAAATTTAAAAAAATCCAAGCCAATTAAAAAATAGGCAGAGGATCTGAATGAACATTTTTCCATAGAAGACATACACATGGCCAACAGGTACATGAAAGATGCTCAACATCACTAATTATCAGGGAAATGCAAATCAAAGTACAATGAGGTATCACCTCACACCTCTTAGAATGACATTAAAAAGACAAGAAATAAATATTGCCAAGAATGTGGAGAAAAGAGAACTCTTGTGCACTGTTGGTGGGAATGTAAATTGAATAAGAGATATCTGCATCCCCATATCCATTGTGGCATTACTTACAATAGCCAAGACATGGTAACAACTTAAGTGTCCATTGATGTCACATTTGTGACAACATGGATGGATCTTGAAGGCAATATACTAAATGAAATAAGCCAGACAGAGAAAGATAAGTGCTGTATGATCTCACTTATATGTGGAATCTTAAAAAAACAAACTCACAGAAATAGAGAACAGATTGGTGGCTGCCAGAGGTTGGGGTGGAGTAGGGGATAGGGGAAAAAGCGTAAAGGTAGTTAAAAGGTAAAAACTTCCAGTTATAAGATAAATAAGTCCTGGGGACATAACTTGCAACATGATGGAAATAGTTAACAATATTTTATATTTGAAAGTTGCTAAGAAGGTAGATCTTAAAAGTTCCTATAAGAAAAATTTGTAATTATGTAAGGTGATAGATGTTAACTAAACTAATTGCAGTAACCATTTTGTAATATATACACATATATCAAATAATTACGTTGTATACCCCAAACTAGTATAAAGTTATATGTCAATTACATATCAATGAAACTGGAAAAAATAAATAAAACAGGTATTCCTGGTTGTCATGGCTGACCTACTGCATCAGCATTTTTGGTGTTGGGACCAGAAATCTAAATTTTAATTAGGCTTCCAAAAGATTCACAGTCATTAGCTAATTTGTTTGGTAAGACCTATACATACTATTCTGAATCTGTTCAAAGATTCACCAGCTCATGCGATGGCTTTGACAGATACCAAATGTCAGGAGAACTTTATTCCCTGCATTCTAGATGTCATCCTCAAATCCTGGCTCCTTAAATTCTAGTAAAACTTTACAGTCTCATATCAGAAAATGAAACCAGAGCTATTTATAAATATTTTCAAGATGGAGTGCTCTTGCTACTAATTTCTCAGGTTCTTCTTCCAGCTGTCATTAAATCCAATGTCTGAGCCCAGTTTCCTTTACAATAAAGGAAGTTCTCACATGATTTAATAATGCTGGGCAAATCTAAGTCTGCTTCCTCCTATTCTGACCTCAGAATCAGTGTAAGCAGCCTCCATGTCTTTAACCTCTGTTTCCGTCTTAGAGTTAGAGTATCAAATTTAGTTTCATGCCTGTTGAGAGGTCTGAGTGATCATTAATTCACAGTGATTATGCCAAAATAATTAGATGTTTGAAGATAATGTGCCTTGTCTTCCATTTTCTTCACTAAAAACTAGTAAAAAAAATCTATTCAAATTTATATGGAAGATAACAAGTAAAATACAATTTTTTTTTCAAAGTGTTGGTCTGTGGCCCAAAATATTATATAGAGGTCTTTATCTTATTATCACAGATGAATAAAACACTTAAATATCTCCTTCATGGCTGTTAAGGCACAGTAGAGTCAATTCATGCCCAGGGAGCTTTAATCACAGACCATCGTCATGATAAATGGTGAAAAGTCAGTGTGGGCTATCATGTCAATGGCTACTGGGGGAGTTTTTAATGGGAACATTGGCAGCATGCAGTTCATAACTACTTTTAAGGAACACTTCTGATTTAAAGGCTAAATGAGTATCATTACAGTATCTTTACATGTAGTATTTCTAGAGAAATTCCATTTTAAAAGGAGGCTGGTTATTGTAGTCAACGTATATAACAGATTTCTTGAGTGATGCAAATATTGTCAATGGTAGTGAGTGAATTACTGACTTTTAGGTTGAGCTATCAATTTTTAATTTTTTGTGACCCATTATATCATTCAAAATCAAGTATTAAAGTGGGGCCATGAAGAAAATATATCACATAACAAGAGAATAAGAAGAATCATGATAACAGTAAAGAGCAGGTTGGAAAGGTAAAAGATTTCTAAGAGTTTTTTATGTTGCTCCAGGTAGCACATATCATCTGCCTTGTTTTCTTTTTTTAAAAAACTCAATTTGCAGCCTCAAGCCCCAAACTAGAACCTACAGAAACTGTTTTAAAAAATACTACATAATTTAAAAATAGCCATTATGGCCAAGTAGAACAGGGAAGGAATAAGAAGCAGACCATTTGAGAAAATACCACAATTCACAATCCAATGTGAGTTTCCTAAAATTAAAAGTGTTCCTCTGAATGCTGGGAAGAGAATAAAAAAATATATATAGTTTAGCCAATCAGAAAAATAAAGTCCCTTTGTGTCTTACTGAATATTTGACAAAGATGCTGGATATTCAAATTGAATAAAAAAGGCTACCTGGATCTTTTTTTTTTTTTTTAAGATTTTATTTATTTGAGAGAGAGAGAGAGCACATGGGGGGGGGAGGGTCAGAGGGAGAAGCAGACTCCCTGCTGAGCAGGGAGCCCGATGCGGGACTCGATCCAGGGACTCCAGGATCATGACCTGAGCCGAAGGCAGTCGCTTAACCAACTGAGCCACCCAGGCGCCCAAAGCCTACCTGGATCTTAAGGGTGGAGGTCCATCGGGCTACAGATATGTTTTGCTTCGCACACTAATTTAAAATAATGAAAAAGTGACAATTTGAAGACTTCAGAAAGTCTATGCAAATATCCAGATAGCCACAGGCCCCACTACTCCAGATTTTCTTACATGGACCTTCTTCACATACTTGAAACCCATAGAGCCACTTGAGGTTGGGGATCCTCTTAGAGATTCTCACTGAAAGGGTAGAATGTTAGAACTGAGGGCGCCTGATGCCTCAGTCGATTACGCATCTGACTCTTGGTTTTGGCTCAGGCCATGATCTCGTGGATCCTCAGATGGAGTCCTGCAATGGGCTCTACGCTCAGCAGGGAGTCTACTTGAAGATTCTCTCCCTCTGTCCCTTCCCCTATTTGTGCACGTCCTCGCTCACGTGCAATCTCTCTCTCTCTGAAATAAATAAATGATCTTAAAAAAAAAGAATCCTTTAAGCATGTTAGAACTGGTAGGGAACTGAGAGACCATCTAATCCAATGGCCTCATTTCAAGTTGATACAACAGGCACTTGGTTGTGAGGAGCATTACGTGTTGTATGTAAGTGATGAATCACTAAATTCTACACCTGAAACTAATAATACGTTGTATGTTAACTAACCAGAATTTAAATAAAAACTTAAGAAAAAAAAAAGTTGATACAACAGAAACCAAAAGGGTAACAGGGATGTGTTTTAAGACTTTCCCATTAAGTAAATCAATAGAAACTCTTTATGGAAGTATTTGGACTGATCAGTACCCAACAATCTTTTGTTGTTTGGCACAACAAGACTCTAGTTTTACCTTTTAATCTTATGCTAAGTCAAATTTGACCTAAAAGAATAATGATGGTTTAGTTATCAATTCAAGAGTTGGTTTTAGAATGAGTCCCTATTGCTGGGGAATATCAGAAATATCCAATTTTAAAACTTTCTACTTGATAAATACCACAATGTCCAAATACACACAAATACACAAAGACTTTTCATTCACTTTCATCAAGAATTCACACAGAACTTATAAGGATTCTGGAATTTTAAGATACTATTCAGTTCACCATTGCTTCAAAAATAGGCAACTTTTCAGGAACATATTACTATCTTAATATTAATTCTGGCATTATTTTAAGACTGAAAGCTAAAATCATGCTCATATACGTTGTGTACATTATTAAAGGGTTTTAGGGTCAAGGAAAACTAAGTATACAAAGAAATCGACTTATTCCCTGTCAACTCTCTTTTTCAGGGAAGCTTCTGGCCACGAATTAGTGTATTTAGCACCCATCTGGTATACAAGGAAGTTTATCAATTCAATATATTCTATGAACTAAAAACCAGAAAAGAAAAATCAACCTCATTAAGTAACATTGAATATCAGATATTCAACACATCTTAAAACTGCAACTACTATATTGATTTTACAGACACTTTTAAGTTGCCTATTTACTACCAAATTCTATATCTGATTCACAGTCATGTTTTAAAGAAAAAACACCAGTGAAGTTAGTTTTTAAGAACAGAAGAGGGGGACAACTCTTGAAATTACTTGCAAGTATAAATGCACTGAAATACCTCATATTCCTGGGAAAACTTCAAGTTGTCATTTGCTTTCAACCTTTCAATGTGATCTGCAAGTTCCAAGATAGGAATTGGAGGATGGCTAGCCATACCTATTAAAAGTAAAGAAGAAACACATTTGAAAACAAATGCAAAACAATGGTGACTATTCCAAAATATAGAGAATACTATAGTTAGAAATGGCCTGAAAATATGTGAGTAGTAAAGATGTTTAATGTGAGGAAGCAGGCAGATAGTTTGGTTACTCAAAGCAGGACATGCTCTGGAAGGATGAATTTTGTAGCCAAATGAAAAGTCACCAAGCATAATCCCCAAACTAACACTCCTAGTGTAAAAGAAAGCGTTATTGTGCTATGAATCAATATGGTTAGAGCGGAGAAAACTGACAGTCAGGCTTGATGTCAACTTCTGCTTTGAGTAATGACTGTTATGTCATTTCAAACTCCTTCTCCTGCACTGTGTGAAATGGAAATTGTGTGGAATTAAATGGTGTAAAGTGAACTAAGAAAACAGACACTGAGAAAGACCTAAAAGGGAAAGAGTAGTAGCTTGATAGGAAACAGAAAGTGACTTATGCATAATCAAGGGAAACTAACTTGAAGAATGAAGGTTACCAGGGTAACCGGAATCATCTGAACCTGCAAAGGAAATGATGATGTAAATAAAATAAAATAGAACGAATTTGTTAAAAAAATGAAATGGATAGTCTGATATACTTTTTTTAAAAGACTGATAAAAATGTTGCACGTTTTTACAGGATTCACTAGACATTGTGACTTGATTAAGATCGCTTTAATATTTCACAAACCTGGAGGTGACTGACATTCACATGCAAACATGGACACAAAGAATGACATGCACCACAGTTCATAGACGATAATCACTGATGACAAAATCAGACACCAAACTGAGTTTCAAAAATGTTTCCACTAGTAGCAGATTGTAGAGGTTGGGGTTGTGGCCTTCACCTGGACATTTATAAATGGCCACACTAACAGTTTTGTGGTATTTGCCCCAGGTCCCCATTTTTCAACCCCAGCAAACCTACAATCTACTTCAGGTGTAAACATCTTTGTCCACAAATGGGAAATGAATGCAGGAGAGTGAGCAGATGGTGAACGGACAAGGAGGGAAAGGGGATGGAAAAAGAAAGAAAGCAGTGACAGGGACAGCACATCTTAGTTCAGTCTGCCAGCTGAAGTGATATGTTTCACAGATTCTGTTAAAAATAATCCACCACTAATGTTGGTGATTCCTGTGTCTTTCCAATGTTTTTTCACTTTTCATGTGATTTACATTTCATTTCTTTGTGATTAAATTTTTAAGAGTACCATGAGAGAGCATCGCTCACTCATGTCTTATGGGTACAAATTCCAGCTGGCTAGAAAAACTTGAACTAGCATGCCCCCAGGGAAGCTTCTGGAGCTGAAAAAGAATGGGGGAGGAGCTCAAACTGGAAGCCAAGTTGACATTCTGCTGTCCTGGGACTCTTTGGAAGGTGTTAGGCTATGGAACGGTGACCATAAGTCAACAAGACATGATTATTTTATGGGCGTTTTAGAAATTGTGCCATTTATTGAAAGCCACCTAGTAAGTTCCATTATCTCAAATGTCAAATTATCAATGGTTCTGGTAAGTTAAGTAAAAAACTATTTTGCTTCTTCCAGACAATCCTTTTAGTACAAGTTATAATAAGTGGTGTTTTAGTGTTTATAGCTTCCAGTCAACTAAAATCTTAATGGAAGATCCCATAAAAATGAGTTGGCTTAGAAATAGAAACTCTTTGTTGCAGATATAATTATGTATTTGAACCAAAATGTTGGAGCCCATTTCTGGAACTTTTCCGTAAAGGTGGTAGAATTGAACTAATTTATATTCTGTGGAGGGAATAGGTGGGTGACAGTGGTCTAATAGTTAAAGTGATCTTATCCAGATGAGGCACCCCCAATGACAAGAATGGAAATGCAAAGGCACAAGAGACTCTAGGCTTATCTGGAAATGGAAATGGACTGATGTAGACATCCATTACAGTGCTTTAACAGAGAAAATAAAGAGACAAAGATGTTTAGACCTTTTCGAGCGAATCGTGGGAGAGAGTTATTATCATATATGGACTGAGTGGTGGTTTGGCTAGAGAGGGAGGACACAGAGCCAATCAGGGAGGCGTAGGGGACTGAATTACTGCTCAAAGCTGCAAAAAGTAAAGCCAGTTGGAGATGGGAAAAGTATTAGTATAACAGCAGTAGAAGACCATAATAATCAACCAAAGATGTGATCAACATATTTACTTTGGAAGCTAATTATACAGAAATCCAAGTAAACCTATACTGACTTATCTTCTAAATCAGGATATATATATCATATGCAAAGATAGCACAGCATTTAAGAATCATTGTTTAAGACACATCAATATGTATCATGTTCCATCACAATTCTAGGACAAGTAAAAATGGCAGAATGGATGTTTCATGGAAAGAGGAGGAGAATATGTGGGATTCTGATGGTACAAGAGAAGGAATCCTAGACTAGAATATGGATAAGTGTTCTTCTGGTTTTGCCATCTACTAATAGGGACAAATCACCTGCTATCAAGAACCTCAATTTTTTATCTGTAAAATAAAACTGCAGAGCCAGGTAACTTCTGGAGTCACTTCCTTCTTTATAACTCTCACTTCTACCTCCTGTAGACAGGATGTCTAAACATATGGAACAACAGAGAAGGGTCTCTTGGGCACAGTTCTCATGTAAGTGAGATAGCTGATACTGCTATTTCTGATATGATAACTTTTTACCAGTTTGTTACTGTTTTTCACAGCCCATCAATCACCTACCATCCATGTATGCTTTAGGGCAAAACATATTAAGGTCATCCTCAGAATGAAAACGAGGCTTTCATTCTGTTCTGCTAATCAAGTTTTACAAGTTTCAGACTTGTAAAACTTGATTAGCAGTTAATAAGTCATAAGTAACAACACAAAGTTGTAACATCTGATTATCAATTTTTAAATTTATTTTCTTAAAAGGTGGAAGCACAAATCCTGGAGTTTTTTGTTGTTTTTGTTTGAAGGTTTTTTTTGTGGGTTTTTTTTTGGGGGGGGTGCAGAGAGAGGGATGTGAGAAAGAGGTACAAATACTAGAAGAAACAATTTCACAGGAGAAAAAAAAAAAAACTTTTCTGATGGAAACTGACAAGGCAACCAAAAGGCTGCAGAGAGGAAGAATTTCACAGGCACAGAGAAAGGTGCTGACTGGCTTACTACATGATGCTATTGGTTACATGTTCCCTTACACCTTTGTACTAGAAAGAAAGCTTATTTCTCTGAGATGCTGAAGTTCTAAATTTGCTTTTTTGGGAAAAAGTAGATATATGAACACATATCAGTAGCTTCTTTGGTTTTCTTATATATCATCATCTTTTGATGATATTATATTTATTTTAGTCTTCTGTCCAATGCTGGAGGCCAGGGCTCAGAGGGGCTGCCACACTGTAAGTAAAGGCTTTTTACAATATTTCAAAAAAAAATCTGTAATTGGCAATCTCTATCAAAATGGTAAATGTGCCTACCCTAGGACCTTGTACTTGCATTTCCAGGTGTCTAATATTTCAAGGTAGCAACAAAGATGTGAAAAGATGTGTGCTCTCCGTACCGCTTGCTGCAGTATTATTTGCAAGAGTGAAAGATGGAAAATAGCTTCCATTAATACATAATGAGTCAATACATTTTGTGTCATCTGTAGAAGAGAATAGCATCAATACCACTGGCTGCTAAGAAGGAGATAAAACCTAATACACTAACTTGGAAAAAGGTCTATGTTTATGTAGTTAAACGTTAAAACAGGAAATTTTATGTATATCACCTGTCTGTCTATAGACCTGCTATACATTTTTATTAATTAAAGAATTGTATATACATGTGAAAAAGTCTGGAAGCATATCATGGGGCTGTATATGGTAACTATTCCTGAGGGGGAAATTTGGAGTAGTTATAGGGAATCTTTTACTTATATTTTAAATATGCCTCCCCCCAAAAAGAAGAAAAATAAGAAGTGGGGGGATAAAGAGTAATTTCTATTTTCTAAATGTGCTTTTTTCACCTTTTCCAATTTATGAAAATTTTCAAACATACAAAATATTTACTATAATGAACACCTGTGTAGCCACAACCTATGTACAATTGTTAACAAGATTATTTTCTACTTTACACAATTCCTCCAATAAATGTGTGTTGCTTTTGTAATTAAGAACAAGAATTATTTGAGGTACAGGTTATAAGAACTTGGAAACATTTTTTTACACACAAAAAGAACTTTCCTCCCAACCTAGGCTAAGACACAGTTCACTTTGGTTTAACATGTAACTCATCTATCAACTCATCTTAGTGCACACCCAGCTACTGCTGTCCACAAAGATGTATGAGGATTAACAGAGGTTTATTTTAAAACCATCTTTTTTTAAAGATTTTATTTATTTTATTTCATTGACAGAGAGAGACAGAGAGACAGCGTGAGAGGGAACACAAGCAGGCGGGGGGTGGGAGAGGGAGAAGCAGGCTTCCGGCTGGGCAGGGAGCCCAATGCGGGACTCGATCCCGGGACTCTGGTATCATGACCTGAGCCGAAGGCAGTTGCTTAACCAACTGAGCCACGCAGGCTCCCCTAAAACCATCTTTTAATAAGTGGGTATTTCCCCTTCCTCTGTAGAGCTTACAGACTTGTAAAACTTGATTAGCAGTTAATAAGTCTATCAAATTCTTTGACAACATCTCTTTCCTTTTCTCATTTTATTCAATTTTCCATTTGAAGTCATAAGTCTAACTTTAGCTAAATGATACCTTCATAATATACACTTAGGACTCTAATTTTGCAGGTCATGGGTGATACAAACAATGGTATTTGAATTGCATGTTTCATACTAGTTCTTACTGACCCAGTATAACAATAAATGATGACTAATTATTGCCAACTATCTATTTTTTTAATAGATTGTGTAGTTTAGGTTCTAAATATAAATGAGTTGAATACTGCCAACTCTAACAGACAGTATTCCGGCTAATAAGCATATTCATGGGAAACACCTACAAACAGAGTACTACCCGCTCTCCTGAGGGTGTTAGCCTTCCTCGCCCTGTTCAGATGCTTGAATATAGCGTTTCACCAATACAGTGACTAGACTGTCATCCAAAATTTGGAGAGTGTGCTAAAGCAATGTTTTTCTTTTTCTCACAACCTTGCAAAGATGGTTCTACTGAAAACAACAGATTTCTCTGCCTTTACTTGGTGCCTTAGTGGAGAGACAGTGGACAGGAATCTGATGTTTCCTTTTCCTGACCCGGCGATAGGTGTGTCTGTAGTATTGCAGTGAAGGGCATATTTCTTTGAAGTATTTAAACTTTCAGGATACTGTATTTATATGGACTTTGGAATGTATTTTCAATACCTTTGGAGTATGGGGTAGAATTGAGGGAAAACCATCTGCCTCCTTATATTCTAGGCTCTTCAACAAGAAATACTTAAAAAGTAAATAGTATTTCCATTCCCAAGATATTTTTTTAAAACAAAAGTATAATTTATAGAATTAGTGAACTAAATGATGTGCTTCCTTTACCTTCTGAAATACCTTCCATTTCAAATGGAAGTCTTTGTTTGATATTTTATCTTTCTCAACAGATCCATTGGAAGTGGAAGTGAACTTGCTTTCATGAACAAGTTCAGGTGGCTAGGGGCTGATACATGAATCACAGGTTTTTTATTTCATTGAAAGTCATTTGTTTGGAGTGAAGGTGTGGGTGGTTAATTCCCTACTTATGCATACCATTAATAAGAACTGTCAAAATTTATGTTTGTGGATAAACGATTTTACTTCCAAAGGTATGATGTATATAAAAGCACATTTCAGACAGTGAGAGGGTTTAAAATCCAAAAATTAAGGAGCATCATATCATTTGCTGTGCAACACCTAGTAAAGGGATCATTTTATTGCATCAGGCAGGAAAGCCATTGATTATTTGTGAACAAGAGGAGAGGAAAAAGTACAAAAATGTTATTTGGTTAACAACGCTACCTATTATCCTATTGGCAAGTAATTAAGGCGATTTGTAGCCATTGCTTAGAATCTGTACTGGCTGAAGCAAATGGTCACATTATTATGAATTTCACATTAATAGCTGAGTCTATATTCTTTGTCAACTGGTGAAATTTTCAGGACAGCAGACCTGGGAGCTTGGGAGGTAAATAGACTGTTTCAATAAATCAAGCTCAAGTAGATTGTTTACCTGAGCTAAAAGGCACAACACAGTGCTTCCTCAATGAGCAGATGTGCTAGGACCTTAGGACAATATCTCCTGTTCTATATTCTTCCTCTCTTAAACCCCTTTCTCCCTCTTTATTGATTTTGCCCACTTTATTTCATTACCCATTTGATGTAATAAGTCTAACCTTCATTAAATGATACCTCCTATAAACTTAGGCCCCCATTTCACTTTTGTAAATCTATTGATGAGATAAGCAATGTCCCTTCAACTGCAACATTCATTCTCCTTTCCATCGACTTCTGTGAAATTTAACAAGCTCTCTCCATAAATGGATCTCATATTCCCACATACACTGGGAAAATTAGATTCTTTATAAACTTTTTTTTTATTAGACCATATTTGCAAAATTGCCCATAAAAGTGAGAAGTACTTAATAAATGGAGGTCTCTTGGTTGAAGTCATTTCTATTCCCTTCCTTGTTTGTAGTTGCCAGCACTCTGCTAATAATCCTTTCTACACAGTTCCCATTCATGCTTCCTATTTATGCCTGGAAACATACTCTGTTGGTGCTGGAATAGACGAGGGAGAGCACTCTTACTGCTCTTTTTCTTCTGGGGCTATCTTTGACTTTCCATTCACCCTATGCTATGCTTCTGTCTCTACTAGAAGACCAAGGTTGTTTCCAATACAGATCACACCTCACATAAAAGCCAGAAGTGGCAGGGCAGAGCAGCAAAATAACAGTCATTCTCTATTTCCACAATGTGCTGCTTTTGTAAAGAAATCCTATAACACATCATCTATGTGGCTTTTAGGTCCTCTATACATTGGTTTGGCCAAATTGAAAAGTGCATGAATTCCTGGGTCCATTATGAAGTCGCCTATAGCCTAAAGAAGTAGTACACTACTATTTCAGAAAGTGAACTGAGAAGGTTTACTACAGAAACTCAAATCATATCCAGTTGCCTTAATGGGATAGCTAGATAAAGACTCAACAGGGAGCATCTACGAGACTACAACAATCCCAGAAGACTGCATAGGTTTGTTTAATCATCATCACACGTGCATAGTCCACATTTATCAGCCTTTAAAAAAAAATACATACAGGAGATTTTTGGCTACATGAACATTTTCTTCTACCTTTATGCTGTTGGAGGTATATCTTTGCTTTTAAAAAAAACTTGATTTTTAAAAAGTCTAAACTCCTTTGAGATAGAACTTTAAAAATGACCCACATTTATGATGATGATTTGTATAGCCACTTTGAAAATGCCAGATGCTTCTTTCAACTGAATTGTTACTAGTTACTATGATACGTCTACATGTAAAAGAGAAAATATGCCAAACACAATACGTTGTATTCAAGTCAAAGTAATTCACTGCAAATGCGTAGTTTAATAAATTTGTAGTGTATCCTGCTGTGAGTTAGGAAGTCCATTTGACACATTTGCCAACAATCTGGTGAACAATAACATAATCAAATTTTAATCAGACTTTAGATCAGTTCTTTACTTTCTTAATTATCCTTAGGTATTATGACAGTGCCACTCAGTTTTATGTTTTTAGATCTCTTTATTACTTATGATTTTCCACTCATTTGGTATAAATAAAATTTACTTGAAAGAAAGCAAAATAAAGTTAGCCTCGAATTAATAATACTGTACAAAATGCCCCTTAGCAGGAATGACATGTTTGCTCTGTTGAAGCACTTAATGTTCTTTAAGAAACAAGTATATTTTTCTTAACCTCAATCACTTTATGTGCCTCCCCACAAGAAACATAAATTGGCCAGTTATATGAAGTATAGGTAATTTTTTAAAAGAAACTAATTTTTGCCTCACTTTGTTTCTTTCCCTCTTACACCCCCTTTCTTCAGTGAAACTTAGACGCAAATTAATAGGAAAATACAAAATAAATCTATTCTTTCCCCATGGAATGAATGATGCAACACCCATCCACCCATTCATTCACTTTATGAGAAACTGAATTCTTGCCAGATAGATGTCATTAAAAATAATAAACTGTGTTAAACCCCCCAAATGGTAGATATTCTTGCAAGACTATAGTTTTTCCAAAATTTGAAGATGAATTATATGTTTTCTCTTGTCTACTCCACCTCAGATTTGCAAAAAGAACTTTCCTTTCAAGACTTATGTATGGTGAATCTCAATAATATTACAATTAAAATCACAATAAACAAAATTGTTCTAGATAAAGAGGTGTATTTATCTCTCAAAACAATATCAGTTGGCCAAAAAACTTTCAGCAAATTCTGTATTATGGACAAGCTGAGTCCTGCCTCTTACCTGGTGTTTGAAAATTAAGGCGCCTCAGTTCTACTGGGTCTGTTGGATGGTGTGAAGGGACCTCCTTGCTGTTGGGTATGCTGCTCTTTCTAGAGTCAGACTCTGCCCTCTTCCTATAGGGAGAAAAGAAAAATATAAGAATAAAATAAAAAAGCAATAAAAACACTTAAAAAGCAAAGAGTCACGCAGCCCCCTCTCCCTCCCAACTTTCTATTTTAAACCATTTGACAGACCAGCTTTGTGACCTTGTTCAGGTTGCTTTTCCTCTCTTGGCCTAGACTGTTTCCTCAAGTCTAAAACTTTTATTTAAGTGAATGATCTCAAAGTTTGTCTAGAATTAAATTCTTCATTACCTCTACCTTTAGGCTTTAAGGGGGGTGTTGGAGAGAGAAACTTGAGTCCTTGTTCAGCAAACCTCCTTTATCCACTGGTTCAATTTGTGAGGAACAGGACAGAGTACTGCTAACAGCCAATGCTAACAGAGTTCCAATAGCCATGAATGTGGTTACCACAGAGAAAACCTCTGAGACTACTGAGCCTCAAGCTGAAGAGCTAAATCCATACTCCCTTTTTCCTCTTTCCAAGATTATATGACTGATGGCTACAAAGAGGCCTGCATTGGATATTCCCATTAGGCAGACAAATACAGTTTGTTCTAAGATTCCAAGTTAGCCTAACACCCGGAAGGAGAATTAGCACAATGCAAGACCAACATCCCCTTTCTCTTTCAAATTAAAAAAAAAAAAAAATAGTGTTGGCTGTTTGTAGTGTTAAGCTGTGATTAATATTTCATTAATGAAAGTCAACCACAGAAAGACCAGAGAAAAAGTAATTTCACCTACTGTGTCTCACTTTTCCAATGATTATTCATGGCATAGGAACCATTAATAGTGCCTTGTTATAAGTAATTCTTCACACAATTCATTTCATCTTTGTTTTAATTACTATCTACAACTTTTATTAAATACCTTTGTTTAGGGTGTGATAATGTAGTATTAACAAGTGTCTATGCAAGAAAGGTCAGGGTTTTCTTTTTTTTTTTTTTATAAGATTTCTTATTCATTTTTTTCAAACCCCTCAAACACAGAGTGCTACCTATATTCTTTAAGGTTAAATTAGGTCAAAAACTGAAGAAATGGAGGACTTTTCAAGCAGTGCTTTATTCTGTATTTATTATTCGAATATTGATTCCGACAATCTCCGGGCTGCAGTCATAATCCTAGCATCTCACCCTTGTTCAAAACAAAGACACTCTTCTTTGGGGAAAAGGGCACAGCGGTGTTGAGGAACACTCCCTTCTCTTTCTGATATGACTGTCGCACAGCTCATTAGTGTTGCTGTGGCAATGGGATCTCATTCAGTGCCACCCAGGTCGTTCCATGGTTAGCCAGAGGGCTCCTGTTAAATAGCCTTTCTTTCCATCTCTGTTCATCTGGATAAAATAAAACTAACCAGGGGATGAAGGGAAGATTGATGCAGAGGGAAAGCACATTTGATTTGCTCAAGTGCAATGCCTTTGGCAAAACGGCGTTGATGGAATACATTTTCTTGGGTGAGTCCTGTTAGACAACTTCCTCTCTCAGAACCTTGCATTAACCTGTCTCAGGATTTCCCATTTCTACCTAAAGTTGTCAGGTATAGCCTGAGGACAGAATGTACTGCCAAGCTATACTACCAATCGGAGTGAACAGTGAATCTGAGGCGTGCCAAAAGTACTGACCCTTCCAGTTGTATGGAGTGGAAAATGAGAACAGAAAGAAAATCAGAGCTGAGGGCTGGCAAGAAAGATAGGAGAAGACAGGGAAAGAGTGGCTTGGAAGACCATGTATGTGAAAGAAGGATATGGTGACCAGTTTCAGAGTAGAAAATGTCCCTGTCTTTAGGCTGTGGGTATTTCCCTCACAGAGATTCATTTTACCACCAAAGATACAGAATCTAAACAGGCTAATGAAATGCCACCAACTGCTAGTCAGTCAGTCCCACGTGTAACAAACATATGCTTGGTTATTCTCACTTCAGGGAACCCCAGGGGCCCTTCTTAGGTTTGTGTGTTTGTTTTTCCCCATACGAGTCGGCACAGATACATTTCTTTACTGATGTGCCAGACCTAATGATTCAAACCTGGATTTTTATCCCTTCTCAAAGTGTCTCCACTGTCATTTTTGCAGGATTATGGAACCAGATGGAGAAATTTCTGGGCAAGGAAACTAGGTTACTCCTGCAGGTATTGTGGGGCATACTCCTTATCTTCTTTTTCACTGAGGCCAGGCTGAGTGATGCTGAGATAAAGGGACAGAAAAGAATACTCTCTAAAGAAATTTAGTCTGTTTCTCTGGTGCTAGGAAAGGTGAACATCACACCTTGTTGCCCAGATGAATCTCAAAACCCAGAGCTTGGGACTAAAATTGCAGTTTATAATTGTGATAAAGTTGGGAGGGGGTGTTCCCTGACATTTAATAACTAACTTCTTCCTCACTTTATCTATTCAAAGAAATGACCTCCAAAATCTCAGATTCTAAAAATCCTAACCATCTCAGAAAACCAGCTGTTTCAATTTTGTTTTGCTTAGTTTAGTTCTGGTGATCATAACATGGATAATTCTGGCTGCCCACACTTTTGTCACATTATTTTTAAACATAAATGTGCTAAAATGGTTGTTTTCCAACAGAAAAGATTTCTAAGAAATGTTTGCAGAATGAAGAGTTTGGTCATCATTGGTAATAATGGTAAAGAGCTTCAAAAATAGAATTTACTGCCATAGAGTATTAAGTGGCATATGATGGTTTAAATTAGGGCCAACGTGAATGGACGTAGTCACACGTTTTTCCTAAGTTTTCAGAGGTCTCATTATTCTCATTTTCAATGAGGAAAAAAGCAAAGAATAGTAACTCCAAAATGATTTGAATTTTGCCTTGCTATTTTATTTTTTTCTATTAAGATTATAAAGTCCTATTGTAAGTGTATTTCCTGCAGAGAGAAATATCTGCCACATGTAGGAGTTATATGGGTGAAAAGGAAATGCAAGGTTACATGACATTTCAGATATGGTGGAAACTGCTAGTAGTATAAAAACGTGTGGTAGTTTGGAATGTGGATCATGTATAACAAAAATGCTACTCTGTGGTCTAAGGGGCTTTTTATTTTCATTTATTCTCACCTGGCTCTCATCTAGGGATAAAGTGGGAGGGAATCTACTTATTGAGAACAAAGATATTCAGACATATGGGCCAAGCCTTTTGGAAGACAGATACATTTATCTGAAATCCCTACTATTAATATTCAAAGAAGTCAGTTCAAACACTTCATGATTTTTTTTAAGATTTTATTTATTTATTTGACAAAGAGACAGTGAGAGCGGGAACACAAGCAGGGGGAGTGGGAGAGGGAGAAGCAGGCTTCCCGCCAAGCAGGGAGCCCTATGCGGGACTCTATCCCAGGACCCTGGGATCATGACCTGAGCCGAAGGCAGACGCTTAACGACTGAGCCACCCAGGTGCCCCTACACTTTATGATTCTGATGCCTTTAAGAATGCAACCCCACTCTGCCACTACTGGTGTGTATCTTCTTGGGGAAGTCAACTATAATACTTATCAATTTCTTCATGTACAAAAGAGAAGAAGAAGGTTAGGAGATGATGTCTAGGTTAAATGTTGTGATTCTTAGAAGTTGAATTGTTTTTTTTTTAATTTATATATTTTATAAAGAATAAAGTTATTGAAGGAAATTTTTAGTCCTTTCATGTATACATTAGATGTATGCATTTGTAAAGTTACCCACATATGACTTAGATAATTCCAAAGCATAATACATAAAGTGTCATTTAATTAAGAAAATTATAAACTCATTTTTAGTATTTTGAATATGCAATAAATGTTTAATTAGTGATTCTGAAAAAAAAGAGAGCCAACTCTCTCATCTTAATGGAACCAGAAGGCAGTGATAATGTTATAAAATGTGGACAGTATTAAATGGGAAGGTAGATCTCTGAGTATATTAAATGGGTTTAAAGTGTTTTGTGTTTCAACTAAAAAACAAAACAAAAACAAACCTACTTTGCATGTTTTTAGCTGGATTAAGTGATATTAAAAACAAAAAAACACCCTACCGAAGTGCTAAGTTTTCTTTCAATGAAAGTAGCTTGCTGACCAGTGTTTAACTGATTTTAGGGAAAAAAATACAGCCATGGTTCTCAAACTTTAGCATGCAGCCAAATCACGTGGGAGGGCTTACTAAACTGCAGACTGTTGCACCCACACCCAGAGTTTCTGATTCATTAGGTCTGGGGTAGGGAGTCCAAGAATTTCTACTTCTCTCAAGTTCCCAGGTGATGCTGATGTTTCTGCTTCTGGTCCAGGGAACAAGCATTGGGAACTACTGGAATACAGCATTGGGAGGAAGGCAGTTGAGATGAGCACTGAGACCCTTTTCTTAGTTTAAGTTTTATCAGAAATTTGTATCTATTGATATATAGATAGAGAGATAGATAGATAGATGATAGATATAAGTTAGAAAGGTAGAAGGTTAGATTGAACGAGTTGTTCAATAATCACAGAGATAGCTAGTCTTAACTATTATTATTATTATTATTACTACTACTACTACTATTGCTGCTTCTGCTATTATTAGTTGAGTCTGGAAAACGTGGAAAATAATTTGAAACTCTGTAAGAGTTTTCACAAAGGCACGGCCACCAATATTTGCAGGATATGAAAATGCCAGTAGCGTTCCTGTATCAGGAGGTGACCTCAGATCAAACTTAAAAATTGGTCTTGAGTAAAAACAAACAAAACGAAACAAACGTTTTATGGGACACCTCACATTTCTGTTCTGTAGACACATTAACACATACAAAGGCTCATTAAAACAAAGTTCAGACTGGTTTCATTACTTTCTAAATTTGGATAATTTGTTATTTATTTTTATATAGACAAACTAATTTATTTCCTTCAGAATCATTTTAATATCAATCATTTTAATATTTTATAAACTAAGCTTTGTCCATCTTCCACTTGCCAGGTAATACCTTTTATATCCAACCTCCACCCTCACCCCCTCTTCCAAAGGCTACCGGTTATCTATTACTGAGCATTAAAGGGGCTTGTTCTCTATTCCTCACCTGTCAGGTTTACTGCTCCATTTTAATGCAGCAAAAAAAGAAAAAGAAAGGCTAAATGTTAGTTGGCCAGTGATAACAAGAGTCACTATGACAACCAAGACTTAAGAAACACCGCTCACAATCAGGGACACATTAAATGACACACATTAGCAAATGACAGTGTATCAAAACTTTAAAGGCTTCTAATTATGAATTAAATGGAGGACATGAGGGTACATAACTAACTAAAGCGTTTTTTCTGTGTATGTTAATGTCACATTCACTTTTATCCATCAACCTACATAATATTGCCACAATTATTTCCCAGAAAGTGTTTGATGGTAGAGATATACTATGTTTTTTACAATACATACAAGAAATTTGTTCATCTAAAACAAAATCTTCAGTTAAGAGGTATGCTATTCCTTTAATGATATAAAATATCTGCAAATTGCGTTGAAGTGCACAAAAATGTGCACAATGGTATAATACACTATGAGGTAATAAAGTGGCAAAAATGATTTCTTCAAACTCCTTTTGACAAGTAAGGTTATCATAATCTTTTTTGCCAATAAAAGATCAAATACATTTTCAGTTTTGGAAAAAGTAATACTCATCGTTATAAGTCTACAGAGCATGACCCACCTATATTGCTGGGCTAATCCTGAAAGTCTTTCATTACCAGCCATTGATATGACAGATATTTTCATAGTCAAAGAGGTGCTACTATCTGTGAACACATCTAGCTCATGTTCATGTGATAATATGTGGATTGTTTAGATAACTATGTTCTTTATGCAGAGAATATAACTTGTACCTGAAAAAAATTCATCTAAATAATCTTCATGGTGAGGTGAATTGCGAAGTATTTGGTGAGTTCTCAAATCCAAAATAGAGATACTAAGTCTGCCTTAATGCCAATGAAATACATACCTGAGTTGCTAAAGAATCTGGCTTTAAGATAATCTGGTCTATCTCCTTTCAAAAATACAAAACCCACATTCAAATTGTACACACATACACATACAAAGTGATTAATGAAAGTGATATCAAACACACTGGTTAATTCTTTGTATTCTTAATTTTAAAATAATTTACCTAGTGCCCCAGGTTTTAAAAATACTAAATATATGTTTCTAACTTGCTCATTTTTTAAAAAAAAGTTATTTATTTATTTGACAGAGAGAGACAGCGAGAGAGGGAACACAAGCAGGGGGAGCGGGAGAGGGAGAAGCAGGCTTCCCAAGGAGCAGGGACCCCGATGCAGGGCTCAATCCCAGGACCCTGAGATCATGACCCAAACCGAAGGCAGACACTTAGCGACTGAGCCACCCAGGCGCCACCCATTTTTTTTTTTCCTTTTTTTAAGTAGGCTTCATGCCCAGCATAGAGCCCAACACGGAGCTTGAACTCATGACCATGAGATCGAAATGAGCTCAGATTAAGTTGGGTGTTTAACCGACTGAGACATCTAAGCACCACTAGCTTGCTCATTTCTAATCAAGGAGATCTTTAGTGAGTCAGTTGTAGGAGAATCTATTTCTTTGGATGGAAGAGAACTACTTAGTGAATTAACAATTTTGTATATTAAAAGGTTGAGTATTCTTATTGAACAAATGCATAGTTAGTGTGTGATTCACTCCTTCCACTAAAATGTCAGACCCACCACACACATAGGTATATATTTGGGGCAAGTATCTAATTTTGAAGGCTATGGGAACTTGTAAATTTAAATTACAGGCTAAAGGTTTTATTACAGCTCTTGCCAGTCAACACGAAGGTAATATTGTATGATGGAGTAAATAAGTGGAGGGGATTGAGTTTGGAGTTTGTTAATACTATTCAATTGGTATAAATTTGATTACTCAATATCCCTCTGTGCCATGCAGTCTACTAGGCATAAGGGATAACAGTGAGGAAATGACAGAGTCCTTGATATACAGTTTAGTGGGGGCAAGAAAGACAAGGATATGAGCAAGTCCAGGAATGTGCTGGTTCTGTGACATCGATAAACAGAAAGTGCTTTGAAGAGTATAGACGAGGGAACACCCTTAGGGCAGCCTGAACTGGTAGAGAGAACAGGGCAAGAGGAAGGCACCCAGAAAGGCTTTTTGTTTAGTAGGTGGCATCATAGATTACTTCTAAGGGATGTTTCAGAGTTAGCCAGGCCAAGAAAAGAGGCTGGGGAGTCAGAGGAAAGGCATTTCAGGTATATGGAAGGATCTACTCAAAGGCCAGAAGGCAGAATCAATCAGCATTGTCCAGTGTGGTTGGGCATGGCAACATACTTCTCCGTAGCATCTCAAAATATCCTGATCTGTATTTCTTTCTTTGATGACATCTTGGAAATATATGTAAAGTTGATACAAAAAGAGAAGACTAATGAGGCACAGTCCACAGAGAGTGGCTAATGTTGGAATGAGGGGAAAAGCTTAAAAAGCTGAAGTTTGTGTTTTAGTCCCATCTATCCCATAGCTTTCATACATGAACATCTGCAGGTGGGGATGGGAATTATTTACTCTGTCCACAACACCTATTTAGGTTAGACTATTACTAATTAAGGATGTTAATTTTGTTTAGTGTTTGGATCCTTCCAACCTCCTAATCCTTATTTTCTTTTCTTCCACACTACATAATAAATATTTCTCATCCATCTTAAAATGCTTTTCCATTTAGTCAGGCTAACATTTTATTTTCAAATATCTTCTATGTAAATAATTCCCAGACCATTCTAGAACTAATGACTAAAAAGCCTTACACATAGAACAAGTGTACAATGTAGATGGGTATCTAAGTGTTCATTTGCTTTATGGATTATTTTATTTTCTTTTTTTGTGGGTTGGATGGATGCAGAACAACCTGGAGTCATATTTAAAAAACATACACACACTGGAGGCAGAAATGTTATAGGAATAATTCTATTACTTGGGTTTTTATGTTGTCAGATTATAGAACTTTATTATTAAAAAGGTTCAATTATCTAGTCTACCCACTTACTTTATAAATGAGGAAACTGAAGCCCAGAGTGTTAGCATGACTTTCTACCCCAATTAGCTACCTAGTCACAGAGCTAAGACTCAGTTTCCCTGATTCCTTATTTTCTAATTAGTGTTTTTCTAATCCTTGCTACCATCCAATCTCTGTAATTTACATTTTGAAAGCTTGTATATATCACATATAGAGAACAAAATTAAAAAAATCATAGGGCAAGATAATTCATCACACTAAAGACCTACCAATTATATTTTAATTTTCTTATGGTTCAGCAGGTATTTTAGGGGCCTTACAAAGCCTCAGTTGATGCTGTTTTGACACTGATTATCAATGTATTATAGGTTTACAAATTACTAGATTAAAACTAAAGTCAAAAGATATAATGCCAGATAAAAGAGTGCACTAGTTCCACATCAATATACTTAATAGGAATAAGTCTCAGTCTCTTCACACAGATCTATAAAAAATGCTTCTTTATATGAACAAACCATCCATAGCTCTAGACTTACTCCTGAGGCAAGTCGTTTTGTAAGCAGGTGTGTGTGATAAGTGGGATTATCAAGATAATGTGAGTTAATAATATTTAATAATAATAATGATAATAATGATATATTCAATTCTGATTCATACCAATTACCTATGTATAAACTGAAAGGTACCTAAAAAGAGGGATGAAGTATTTATTATATAATTAACTTTGCTCAGAATCTAAGCTATAAAAGCCACTATTCATTGCCTACAGAAGATTTCCTCTTGAACTGCCTCATGATAATCAAGAAGGACATTGTTGGGTCTACTTGAATTTCAAGTCAGGAATGTTCTTTACTGCTGAAGCAAGCATTTCTATTTCAGAAATGCTTCATGGGCCTTCAGATGGTTGGCTAAATATACTTAGCATTCGAGGATGTCTGCATTTCCCAACAATTGCATTAGACGATGCTTACATATGCACACACTAAAATGCAACTCTATTTTAACAGAGGCATAAAATCTTTAAATGTGATGCCTCTTTTTGCAGGATTGGAAAAGAATATATAACCAAGTTGAATTTTTCCTCAAGCACATGCACATGAGGCAAGAAACACTTAATTATAAATCTTTAAAAAATTATCAAGGTTATAATCCTATTTCTTCACATTCACATAACTCACAAATATCATGCACATCTCTGTTAAGTGACATGACTTAATGATAGCCAGATATGACTTAATGGTAGCCAGATATAGCCGAATGAAACAAAACTTAAAAAAATACAGCAAGCATTTTCTTCATTTTGAATAATCACAAAATGTCATGTGCCAGGGTCTAGAAATGCAACCATCAGCAATCACTTTCTGATCTGACTTCCACAGTAGGATTTGGCCACCTAAATAAGTATCACCGAAAACAATGATAATTCTACTTTCAGTCTTTTATTATTATATTCTCTTCTGGTCATAAGTGTAGCACATGAACAGCACAGAGCACCAGTTCCTGCTTGGACCCACTCAGGATTTGTTATTGTTCTGGGGCATATGTGGGCACCTTGTGCTTCCTGTCCTTACTCTTTACACAAGAGAGAGGCAACAAAATACACACTGATAAACTATGGATTAGGATGGGAAGATTGAAACCATCATCTAAGAGAGAGTTTGGCCTTCAATTACTTGCTTTTTCAGCCATCTTATAGTATGGATAACTGAGTGATGGCAGTGATCAGGAAAAAAAAAAATGATGGATATTTCTTTCCTTCTTAAGGCTAAAATAGGATAGGAAATTTAATGGGTTATGGTTATGAACTTCTTTCTTTAATTTGTCTTTTCTTTTCAACCCTCTCTTTACACTGAAATAAAATGGAATACAGCCTGTTAAGAGAAAGTTTTGCAAAGGACAAGTGTCTTAAAGGATATTTTTTTTTAAACAAATAAGTAAATAAAAGACTATTCTAGGAATATAAGAAGAACATGCTTAACAAAAGAATACAGGTAGAAATAATTAATATAAGCCCAGTGAAGAGAGCTAGATAAATAGGAAAAAGAGCTAATGGAAATAAGATTATCAGATTAAGCATGTCAGCAAGAATCAAAATGAAGACATTCTCATCTGATTTTGAAAGTCAAGGTTATGGAGGGGAGGCTATTTCATAGTAGTGGGAAGATATCATCTTCACAGTAGCATTCTGAAAGATGACATACTACAAAGAAAAATGGGAACATAGATTCAAGTTTCATAAAAATAAAATTTGGATTAGAAGAAAAGAAAAAATGACATAAAGGGAGATAATTCAGAATTTAGTCATTCTACATGTTTAAGAGAATGTATTATATATGTTAATTTTTATAATTTTACATATTTTAATATTATATATTTTTTAAGTCAGAAAGGAGTTATGGAAAGAATTACTGATGTACTCTTTCCAACTGACTGGGACTAGGGGAAAAATCTAGCTTACTATAAATGAGGCAGAAATGTAATTGAAAAGGGGTGGAAGATCAGAAAACATGGGGTAGATGTGGATTATTTGCATCCTAATTGTAGTCAAAGACACCAAATCGGATCAAAACCTGGGAGTATAAAGGCCAAGTTTGTGGTTTTAGTTTTTTAAAGGAAAATGGTACCTTATATCCCCTTCTTGGACACAAATAGAATTCACTATAGAATAAAGGTTATAGAAAGAAAAAAAAATTCATTCTCTTCCACATTTTTCCTTCCTTTATCTTCAAACTTTAGCTACTTTCACTGTTTTGAGAAATAGCTACAGGAAAAAAAATCTTAGCTCGTGCACTCATTAGACATATGGAATGGGTACACATGTGCAAATTTGTAATAGTATTTCTAAAACCATGTAGACACTGAGCAATTAATCATCTAAAGCAATCAGATGCAAGCTTGGAATTATCTGCTTGTGAATGTACTCATGTCTTGCAAAGTGCCATGCAAAGTGCTCCGAATGCTTAAAGTAGCTGATAAGACCAAGGCTAGGATCCATGGATGCTGGGCAAGAAAGTCCATTCCACACCTGAATGGGATTTGAAACAGCACAATCTTTACATTTCATTCTAATCTAATGGAAACATCTTCCAGTGATTATGGGGGCTACACTGAAGTATTTCATTAATAGTAACCACATAATGACCATAGAAGGATTACCAAGATTGCAATAGAGATATTAGGCAAACCTACCTTTTATAAAGAAGGATAGCTATGACAATGCAGATGATAAAGACCACTGCAAGGACAGGACCTACAACCCAGATCAAGCCTTCTTCTTCATCTGTGATGGGCTGTGGATCCAGATCCATTGATACAACAGGATCGGAGTAGGGACTGGTTGCATACATCTTCTGAGGAAAAACAGAGTCTGTGTTACTTATAAACTAATGACTTTCTAGTGTGTGTCCAAAGCATTAGAAGGAGCAAAACTTCCGAACTTAGTGGATGTGATATTAAGTGTATGAAACAATGTCAGTGAAAAAGGAGAGGAGGGAAAGGGATGAGAAAAGAGGTGGGAGAAAAGGGAGGAAGGAGGAAAAAGTAAAGAGATCTTGCAATGGAAATTTCCTTGCAGAGTGAAATATTTTCTAATCAAATCATTTTTGATGGTATAAGTTACTCTGTAGACACATTTTCATTGGGATCTATATATGACATATTAAATGATCTTATGAAGTATAAAGTAAAACAGTTAACCATTTACAAAATGTTCAAAGAGCATTTACACTGTGCCAAGGTGTTATGTGTTGTGTGAAAATCAACAGAAATATGATAGTTCCAGCCCTAAAGACATTATCAGCCAGTTAAGGAGATCAAATTTAAAAAGTAAACATTTATAGGGAAAAATGGGAGGGGGAAATGGAGACATGTAGGTCAAAGGGTACAAACTTTCAGTTATAAGAAGTTCTGAGGCTCTAATGAACTGCATGGTGACTATGGTCAATAATACAGTATTATATACTTGGAAGTTGCTGAGAGTAGATCTTAAGTATATTTCAGCACACACACATACACACACACGAAGAGTTAACTATGTGAGCAGATGGATATGCTGCTTATCCTGATCTTGGTAACCATTCCATAATGTATATTGTACATCAAATCATCATGTTGTACACTTTAAATATATAATTATATTTGTTAACTTTCCCTAAATGAAGTTGGGAAAAATATATAGTTACTTGGTGAAGGAATGGACTGAATACTATAAATTTTATTTTTATAATATCCTATGTCTCATTTCAGACTCTCTTAGCACAGTATTGTCTTGACTTTGCTGCTTCCCCCCCCCCGCCCCCTGCCCCCGGTGTGAGGTCCTAGCTTTTCTTTTTCCAGTAGAGACAAATCCACACCTATGGGCTGCCTCACCTGTCCTGCCACTATCTTCTCATCTCTTCTCACTCCAGCTCTACCACTGATTCTGTTTTCTCATTTGCTAAATAGAATTGTCATTATTCAGTCCCTTCCAGACATCTTTTCCAGATTTGCCATAGTTGATTGAGCCTTATTGAAAACTCCTCCACTGATTCTCCTACTTCTGTACTCAACTGGTCCCATTCTAATCTTGCCAACTGATCATGACCACCTCTGAATCCATCCTGTGCCAGCATTCTTAAGTTTTATTTTCTGCTAGTCATTTTCTCCCTTCTCTGGCAAGGGCATCCTTACCTTTAACTACCAACTTCTATGCAGATTACTTCCAGATTAATGTTTCTAAAGTCAGAAACTCTGCTAACTCCCAGACTTTCATTTCCAATTATTGCTAGAGATTCCTACATCTACCTGCAAGTTAAGAATTGCATGTGTTATTTCCCTGCTTGCTAGATATACCCTCCTTCCAACTTGCTAATTTTTCTCATCTTCTCAATACCTAGGAATGAAAAACTACTGATTTTATTTTGCCAATGACCCTCAGGTTGATCTACTCTCTTTCCAGTTTCATGGGTACCACTTTTCTTCCGGACCTCATTCATGCCCACCCAAAGCATACCGAGAATTTCTTTCTTCCTCTAACAGTCTCTAGGGCTGCTAGAGTTATTATCCTAAACTATAGCTGTAAAACCTTCAGGAGCCTCTCTGGTGATTCCTAAATAAACCCTAGATGTCCTAGCAGGGATCTTAAGGGCCTCCGTGATTTTGTTTTAAACTTCTGTATCACACACAACATTTTCCATCATAGTGAGCTTCTTGCTACTACTCCCTAAATGCCCTATTCTCTCTCTTTAACCCTCTCACAAGTTCCACAACATTTAGCTCCTGTAATCTAACTGATCTCCAAGGCCCCGCTTAAATATTGCCTCCAGTGAAGCTACCACTCCTTAACTGGAAATAATCAATCATTTCACAAAATATAGGTAAAAACAACTTTTAAAATTTCAGGTAGTCCTTTATTCCTTTTTTAATGGTATTCATCCAGCTCTGTTTTCCTTTTTTTATTTGTGCATATACTTTGTTTTCTTTAATGAAACTATGAACTCCAGGAAGGTAGGGATTTATATACCGCTTGTGTTTGTACACTCAAAGCAGCTAGCCCAGAGCTTTGCACTTAATGAGTTCCCAGCAAATCTTTGTCAAATAAAATAAATTGTTCATCTTTTCAAATGGCTGATCTTATCAAGACATGAGAGTGTATTCTCATCTCTCCATGATTAGGAAGTATATCTAATTTTTCATCTGCATTTAAAGAATTAATTTAGGGCATATATTCTGAATTTAAGTGCAGCAAGCTTAGTGGTCAATCTGGAAGGCCTATGCCCCACTAAATGTTTGTATTCTATTCTTTCCCACTTTCCCCATAGTATTTAGGAGAGACTGACTACATTTCTAGATTTTCGAATGTGTCAAAAGATAAAAAGTCAGTACATTTCCAACCTTCTCAGAAGCAGCTAAAAAAAAAAAAGAAAAAGATATGTACAGTGTAAGGACTTGGCAAAGACACTAAATATCCAAGAAACATGATTCTTTATGTAAGTATAATTGTTTGTTTTGGTTTATACTTTCCCCTTTCTATCTTGTAGGTCACACTCAACTGTTTGGCAGACAAAAATAAACAAAACTCTGTGATTTGAAATTCTTTACCAACGGCCTTTGAGATAATCATCTTGGTCAGCCAAGATACAAATCTAGGCAGAGGTTTTCCCAAAGCACACAGATTTCCAACCCAAATCAGGAAATAGAGACATAAGAAAATGAAAAGAAAACAAAACCATAAAGTGATACCAGCCTCGTGAAAATAAAACTTGTTCAATGTGCGGGGGTAATAGCCTTTGGTTGTTCTAAACCATCCCTCTGATACTCTTAACGTGAAGTAATAATGGACTAGGGAAAGCTCACGTTTTGAGGGGTGGGTCTTTTCTCTATGAAAATTATTAGCCTACCCTGGGAGTGGTTAGGTGCTTAACAACAATTATTCACAAAAATTTGAGGCTTACAAAATGACAGTATCACTGCCAACATTATATTCATTGGATACAAGTCTTTTCTATAAAGTAGATGCTGGCCTGAAAACATATACAACACATAAAGAGCATTGTTGGGAAAGATGATGGAGAAAAGGGACAATTCAGATAATTTATTTGGAAAAAGTCCTAATTACATAATTAATGAAACAGTGAAATGACATACTAAGGGGCGATGTAGACTCTTCATCATTGGTAATGCATTTAAACACTAGAAACATCTGGGAGAAATCAAACCAGAGTCTCTGACAGCAGTGTCATCAGCCTGCATGGTCTGCGGAGGCTGCTCTTCTTTGCTGAATTCTCTGATCTACCTCAATGGTCTGAACGTGCTTTCTGAAACATCTTAAAGCTATGTAAGGAAAATTACTTCAAATATCTAAAAGTCATTAAAAACAAGAAAGAAAAAGATGATTTCTAACATTCTATTCCCTTGATGTTCTGCCTTAAAACCTTCAACTAAAAAGAGAAAGCATATCCATGCATTAAAATTCCAGGGAGCCCATCACTTTGTTTTCAAATGACATTCTGCGCACAAAGGTAAACCAGGCAGAAAGGCTGCCTTTGTGTTTTGATTTTCCACAGGGGAATTCCTTCAGTCATTTGAAGAGAAGCCCCACTATATGCGCTAACACCCAAGGTGAAGAAATCTTTGAGACATCTCGGGCTTCCTCTATAAGGGAAGTGACTGGCTCAACTGAACTGCCACGCCTGTCAGTTTTAGGCCCCTATTAGAAAGATACAGTTAGAATATGTATATTAAACGTTAATGTGAACTGCCACTTCAAAATCCACCCCCCCTTCACAGCTACAATTTCTCTTCCTCTCTCTCTCTCTCTCCTTTTTTAACATTCACAGCAACTGAAGCATAAAACGACATAAGAGCAAGATGAATTACATAAAAGAAGACAACTCATTATTTAGAGTACCTTAGGAATTCTCTGTTTTATTGAATTATTTTCTAACATTCTTAGCTTTTCACTGATAAAGTCATTGGTAAATTGCTATAATTAAAGAAGCTGGCTGTGCTTGCCTTGTTCCTAGACAGACCTTCTGAATCTGGATAGAGATTGTGGGCTCACCAGCAGTTGCAGGAGAATAAAACACAATCACCCTCAATCAGTATTTTTGAATACCTGGAAATACCCTATGTTTAATTGCAGAACTTGATAGTTTCTATTGTAATCAAATAAACTTCTCTGAGAACAGTCATTTTTAAGGGTTGACGAAGGCGCTTTTGAGCAGTGATGGGTATCACCGTCCTTTCCAGATGTGTCACATTGATGGTTCCAAGAACCATGTCTTATCAGTTCGGCACTTCATAAGCTAAAAAACCCACCTGAATTCCATGTCATTAGGGACACAGCCTTGTTTATAATGAAATCTCAAGCAGATTACTCAGCAGTGTTTAAAGAGTAGGCAGCCTGTTGCTCCACTTAAGTTAATGATAGCTCATGAGAAATAATTAGGATGGATATATGTACATATCCCCCAAATAGACCTATTCTGGTGAAAATATGTAAGAATACCAAAGGAAAGAGATGCCAGCACAATTAACTTACAGACTCTGCATGTTCCATCACTGCTAACACAAAGAAGACATATTCTTGACCACTTTGGAGTTGCTTGTTTGTGAATCCACCATAATGTTTGTCATCCCCCAGGGTGAACTCAGTGGGAAGGACATCAAAGTGAGCAGCAATATATGGCTTTAATTCAACTTCTCTCCCATATCGGATGCTTCTGCGTTTCCTAGATATCTCTTTAAGCAGCTTAAGGAAAAACGTGGGAAACAGAAAAAGAAATGTAAACAACAATAACCCAACTTAATGACTATTTAATGGGAGAAATTAATTCAGGACTGGGAACAACTCAACTATAATTTGTTTACATTTCATGTACCATGTCAGCGTCACTAAATCTCAGTTCTATCTTTCAAATGCTTGTCTTGCTATTAAAGTAAGGTATTAGACTGCTCTTGCAAGGCCCGGGCGATAAACACAGGACAATTAGACCCTTCCTTCGCTGGTAGCTCATATCACTGTTTACCCTAATGAAATCTTCTCAAAGGGCAAGAGTACATTATAACCTAAGTAAAAAAAAAGTCAGCTTGATTCACAAAAGCCTGTCACGCAGGCTTTATTATTGTTATTTATTAAACAAATAGTAACCTCAGATAAAGCCATCAATTATGATCAACTTTCGGAGAGGTTAGTACCATTTTAGATGGTTTTTAGTAGTGAGATCATTTATACAATACAAATACCCTCAAATCAGCAGAAATAGAATCCAATGACCAAGTTTTAATTGAAACTTATATTATATAGACATTGTCACTCATTTAACAATTTATGGCTTGGGGCGCCTGGGTGGCTCAGATGGTTAAGCGTCTGCCTTCAGCTCAGGTCATGATCTCAGGGTCCTGGGATCGAGACCCGCATCGGGTTCCCTGCTCAGTGCAGAGCCTGCTTCTCCCTCTCCCTCTGCCACTCCCTCTGCTTGTGCTCTTCTGTCTATCTCTCTGTCAAATAAACAAATAAAATCTAAAAAAAAAAAAAAAACAATTTATGGCTTGACTTGGTTTCTTGGCTCCTTAAATAACCTTTTGGTTATTCCTCACATTTATCACGACATCAACTTTTCTGGAGCTGACAGTTCCCTGGAGAGGTTGAATTATCTTCTTAGGTGAAACAGACAGGGTAGATAAACATTAAGTTTAATATTACCCTGAAGAAAACAAACACACACATGTACACAAAAATCCTTCACGCATCTCTAAAAGAAAAAGGTAGAACTTATGTTTAATATTCCTGTTTTGCCTTCACCTTTTTCATTAGAAAGTCACATTAATGATATTTTATGACAAATGATTTCAAAATAATGTTGAAGTTAGCTTTGTCTTCTCCCCTTAAATATATTGGTATTTCATAGGGCATAACCAAGGGAAAAAGTTTGTAGCAGTCTGTGATGTCTTTTTTTTTCTGGAATGAAACTTGTCTTCAACTCAATAAATAAAATTAAGGCACTAATGGAAACATTATGGTGAAATTATTTGCTACTCTTGTTATATAAGTGGAAATGATAGATCAAAAACCAAAGTAGTGATATCTGCTTAGCTCCCAAGGCCAGGCTTCTGTGATAATGGTTGCAGATTCTATATACAGCAAACGTCAAATCCTTGTGTTAGGAACCTGATGGCATACTACCCAGGGTTGTAGATGAGCTCAGCTGGTCAGATGTAAATCAAATAGGTAAACACTCTTTGGGTTATATAGATAACCTGTGCCCACATTGTTTTGAATCTAATTTCTAATGTTCTAATATTTTCAACTTTGAGTTTATTGATGCAATGAAAATTACGTGAACTATAAGCTCTTTTATGAGAATTCCAGTAGACTGGGCATCACTTGTTTAGCAAATTTGGACTATCTGATGATACATTCAGTTAGGCTGATCAATTATGCACCAGTGAAGAGGAAATAAAACAAGGCCAACACTTAGCACTATCTTTGAATCCTGTTGTCAGGTTTAGGTTTACTTATAATAATGCTAATCACAATGATAGCTAATATTTATTAAGCACTTAGTTGAAGCACTGTTCTCAGAAGCCTAAATATTTATTAGTTCATTTACTCCTTATAATAAACCCTATAAGTTAGGCTATTATTATATCCCCATTTTATAAATGAGGACATGAAGGTATAACAGAAGTGGCGATATATAATCGGTGCAACTGGTGAAATAAAATGAAATTACATGTAAGGGATTTTTCAAATTATATTTTTGTTTGCTTAATGGTTATACAATATCAAGAAAACACAAATGCAACATTTAAGCTAAATCAATAATCTAAATTGTTTTAACTCAATCTATACTTAGACATATGTAATTTTTGTGCATCTGTTCTCATTAATGTAGCTGAATGTGTACTTAGATTTCCCTTTCCTGGATTCTTTTAACATGTTATTTTAAAAATTCTGATGCCAAATATTTAATAGTGTACTGGAAAAGTCATTACAAAGGTTATTATTGATATGTAGTAAACAATGAGCCATTACTTTAAGGACAAACGTACTGCAGATGAGCTGAACAGCTTTTTGAAGTTGGTTAATCAGAAACATTTACCCTCAGTTGTTTATGTGACTGTGTCCCCTCTTCCACTTCACTGATCAAACCCTACCTTGATTTTATCCATATTTCACATGTATGCAACTGTCATAATTCATCCATATCACTGTCATCCCCATGAATACCTTTTGCTAGGGTTTCTTTAGAAGACTTGGAGGAAGTACCTTAGAATAATATATTTGGGTTTTTTGGTGTTCCTTAGATGCAATGCAGCCGTTCCTTAAGGTCAAACCTGCAATATCAACTCTGCCCCCGGAGGTTGCTGTAATCTCTGCAGGATGCTTCCTGTGTTATATACTTTAAATTGGTCAAGTGTACTCAGATGTTACCAAAGTTACCCAGTATGTTGAAGTTACAACTACAAATGACCACATTATTTAAGAGCAAGCCTTTGAAGTAAATGCGATGAAAAGCTTATGATATATTATAAAACCTGCCCTGAATTAAATATAACTAATATTTTATGAGTCATTCTGTCTGAAATTCAGTTTGACTATCAACGTCTGCTCTGCCCAGTCTGACCTTGACAACAGAAGTTCCAGTGCATGAATTTATTATGTGGAGATTATCCCCAGACAAAGGATAAATGAGCTCAGAAGATAATATTGAGAGTGGCTCTGTTTAGGAAGCCTCTTTCCGTTTTTTATGGGCCTAGAGCTGAGGCATACATGTGGAAATCCCCTTAGGCCACCATTATATTCGGTGATACGGTTTCAACCATTTGAATTATAGGCCTTTCTAAAAAATCACTTGGTCAAATACATTTAAGAGAGGAACATTGCTTTGTCAAAGCTGGCAGTACCAAGCTATAGATAACATTACAACAATGCTTTTATTATCCATGATGGGGGGAAAAATGTCTGTAGGGATCAGAAACTGGATGAGTAAGCATAAAGTGAGGTCATAGACTAGTTTCATTTGTTCCCCTACACAATAGTTACAAAACGTATTGGAGGTAATTCCAGAAGATATATCAAGGGCTTTAGTTTTTTATCAGAAATAATTTTCATTTTCCAGTCAATGCATATCTTATTTCTTCCACCATTAATTCTACAATGTGATCTCAATTATATCAGTAAGAAAAGTGGGAAACAACCCATCCTGACCCCAAAATTTTGAATTAATAAATGTTCTTTATCAAACTATTACACAGATTAATGCACAACTTGTGGGATGATTAAAATGACCCGTTGTTATGGGAATCAGCAGCACAGACCCATAGAATTTAATTGCAGGAAAGCTCAATGTCATATAGCTCTATACTTTAATCCATTAGTATTGCTGTGCATTTTGGAGGTTAAAACCTGGCTATAAAAGAGAATCAGCTTCCTATTGCTAGCAAATGGTTCTACTTCTAGGAAAAGGTTATTATTTAAAAGTATTTGACATAATTTTTGGATTGGATTTTAATTCTTTGATAACTTGTTTTTTGCTTTTTGTTTCTTGTTTTTAACAGGAGGAAAGATTCATAGATTCTACAAGTTACCTTTGCATTTTAAAAGCAATTCCAATGGAATTCAGTAATTTATTCAAGAGCTGATTAATTAATAAGTAATAATATAACAATCTCAAGATTAACTGATTAGTCAGTTGCAAGTAAAAGCATGCCTTGCTTCAAAATGTTTAAAAAAGGGGCACCTAAAAAAAGGGAACGTGATATGATGAGCACTGGGTAATATACTCAACTAATGAATCATTGAACATTATATCAAAAACTAATGATGCACTATACTTTGGCTAATTGAATTTAAATTTTAAAAAGCGGGGGCACCTGGTTTGCTCAGTCGGTTAAGTGTCTGCCTTCAGCTCAGGTCATGATCTCGGAGTGCTGGGATCAAGCCCCACGTCGGACTCCCTGCTCAGCGGGGAGTCTGCTTCTCCCTCTACCCTTCCTCCTGCTCTTTCTTTCTCTTCCAGATAAATAGATAAAATCTTTAAAAAAAAATGTTTACAAAAGACCAGCTGACATTTTGCATATTCAGATGGAAGATTACTATTCCTCTAACATAGAAAAATGATTTTATTCCTTCTTTATTAATAGAAAAAAATTATAACATAAATTACTTGACATTATTGAAATGATATGCCATTTTACACCCCTCCAGTGCTTATCTAATCATTAAAGAGTGACATAAAAGCACAATCCTAACCTTGAACTCATCTCCCCTTCTGAACTTGATCAAGTTTAACTCAGATAAATGAAGTGGGTGAAGATGAACCATATGTCTAGAGAGGATATATGTCTGCCAAAAGAAGCTAACAGCCCTTATCTGTCAGATCACAGTCTCCTTAGTGCAGACATGTATGAAATAAACATCTTTTCCCTGTAATGCAGCTAAGGAATTTCTTCTTTCTCCTGCTCCCTTGCACTAATTTAAAGTAGAGAAAATACCTGGAAACAACAGGTTGGGCTATAAGATGTGGCCTATGTTGTAAATAAACTCAACAAATTAAAATTTCATATGTCCCTAAGTGGGGGCCTTTTAATTTGCTTTCTGAAGTGATTCAAACCAGCATCATGTTAAAAGAGCAAAATCTTTCCTGTATTTGACTGAACCACAGCCATTAACTTGCTTGGCCCTTTGGGTATATGGCTTAACATTTCTGATCACAGTTTTCCCATCTAAATAGAATGTATAATATTTAGGTCTTTTTCCTCATACTATGTATTAACTTCCAAAAAAAAAAACCAAAAATAAAAAACCAAAAACAAATGTTCTTTTTGCAAAAAGAGTATTAATTAAAATACACCTACTATTGTTGTAAGATTGCAGAAATTAAAATCATACTATTTGGTGTTTGCTGTGGTTTTTGTTCTATATTTCTGTCTTGGCTCAAAATCTGGGGATATGTTTTGTTTGCCCCTGCAGTTAAATGCATTTTTGATTCTGAAATCCTACAAAATATAGAATAAGGCAAATGTGCTAATCAGCATAATTCTCTGAGAAACTGGTCAAGAACGCATAGTAGGTCAGATGTTGAACTCTGGTGCAAATTGCAATTTAGCATTTGTAACAGCTTCAGCTACCACTACACTAATTAAGCAGACCTTGGAGTTCATAGCAATGATGATTATTAAGTCTTTGCTGACAATTCACCTTGCACACCTTGCATCATGTTTTACAAGGGACAAGGCGCAAAATATTAAAGCCAACAAAGATTAGACAGGTTGTAAGCTTTACTGCAGCTACATGTCTTTTAATTAAAGCAAAGAGTTCTCTGTTGGGGTCCCTAGAGGTTATCAGGCCCATAGCACTGAACCATCCAACCAGCTGACCAGCCAACCATACAGAAGTCAGCACCTTCCTCCCATACAGATGAAGAGTATGTTTAATAAATTAAATAACTAATGAAAGACACAGCCAAAAAACACATAGTTACCTCATCTAATTCCATTTCATCTGGACTCTCCCATGGCTTGATAAATTTCCCACGAGATTTCTTCAAAGGCACAATTATTATGTAGTAACCTCTGCACAAGAATGGACAAAAATAAGATTAGATCAAAGGGAAAAGAAAACGGGTATGTCCTTAAATCTTCCACAGACCAGTGATTGAGAATGAAAGCAAATTATGGACATGGAGTGACTTGTCCATCAATGAGAAATAACCACCTGTTTGCTCAATTTTAAAAACAACATGGGTAGACATTTATGTGTGACTTCAATGATCTTGTATGGTAATACCACCATGGTTGACTGCTCTTTATTAGGTATCTTAAACAGAGCAGAAACAGTTTGTTAGGACCCTGGTGCTGGGCACATACAAGTTTAGTATACTGAAATCCAGCATCACCAGCTGCTGAACCAAGTATTTTCTATGACATCAATTTATAAGGGGATTTTATTTAAAGAAAATGTATAATAAAAATTACTCTTAGCTCATACAAATGCCTAGATGATGACAATGATTTCATTTATACTAAAATACTTTTTATTTGGATAAGAAATTAAACACATAAAAATTACCCACAACTTCACAACAGTTATATAATGATGTAATTGTTTTCTACCCATCAAATTGCAAACCTTAAGATAAATACTGCAGAAATTTGGAGACAATCACTATCTGAGAGCCTTCAAAATAGATCTCAAAAAATAAATGTATAAGAAGGGCAAAAGAAATTGAGTACTCACATTAAGAATAGTCAACTAAAATTTAAGTAACTATAAAGGTACCTGTTCACAAATAGATATGGGTTATTTGAAAAATTGTTTTGCAATTTCCACAAAATGTATGCCCCGCTCTCGTATTCATGGTTCATGACTCTGCTTGATTTTTGGTAGTAACTATACAAGAACTTTAAATGTATGTGTATAATAGCTAACACATCAATCACTTTCTACCTCTCAGGTATTATATTAAATGTATACAGTCTCAAAAATTATATAAGGACAGGTAACAGACAAAAAGATAAATCCAGAGAGACTAAATTATAACCCAAGTTAGAACATATAGTAAGGGGATACAAACCTATACATATCTTAACCTTGGCAAGAGTCCAGCTCTTTTTCTGTTTCATTTACTCTGTATTATAAAGTACTTTAAAAACTCCATTATTTTGTGGAGACTTGTTGTGAAAATCAACACAAACACACACACACACACACACACACACATTTTTAAAAGAGAAGGTTGCCACACAGGGAAAAGAGACCACAGGATGGGCGCTACCAACCTTGCATTACATTGTATCACAGAGACCAACAGCACACATAGGAAGGCCTCTTTCTACTACATCAAAACAAAACCTGCAATAAACTCAGTAAAACCTTGTGATAAAGATCTCTGTTTCCCTGTGGGAAGAGCCAAGATGTCCATCGACAGATGAATGGATAAAGAAGATGTGGTATATATATACAATGAAATATTACGCAGCCATCAAAAGGAATGAGATCTTGCCATTTGCAATGACGTGGATGGAACTGGAGGGTGTTATGTTAAGCGAAGCAAGTCAATCAGAGAAAGACGTGTATCATATGACCTCACTGATATGAGGAATTCTTAATCTCAGGAAACAAACTGAGGGTTGCTGAAGTGGTGGGGGGTAGGAGGGATGGGGTGGCTGGGTGACAGACATTGGGGAGGGTATGTGCTATGGTGAGCACTGTGAATTGTGCAAGACTGTTGAATCTCAGACCTGTACCTCTGAAACAGATAATGCAATATATGTTAAGAAAAAAAAAGAAGAAGATAGCAGGAGGGGAAGAATGAAGGGGGGGAAATTGGAGGGGGAGACGAACCATGAGAGACAATGGACTCTGAAAAACAAACTGAGGGTTCTAGAGGGGAGGGCAGTGGGGGGATGGGTTAGCCTGGTGATGGGTATTAAGGAGGGCATGTACTGCATGGAGCACTGGGTGTTGTGCACAAACAATGAATCCTGGAACACTACATCAAAAACTAATGATATAATGTATGGTGATTAACATAACAATAAAAAGGGGAAAAAAAAGATCTCTGTTTCCATAAACGGAGTCTAGAGATGCACCGTCCAGTATGGTAGCCACGAGCGAGACATGTGGCTAGCCTGAACTGAAATGTGTTTGCAGTGTTAAAGACATCAGATTTTTAAGATGTAGTATGAAATGTAAATGTAAGATATCTTGGCAATACATTTTTAATAGTGACCATATGTTAAATGATAATATTCTGGATATGTTAGGTAAAATAAAATATGCTATTAAAAGTAACTTTACCCATTTTCTTGTACTTTTTACTGTAGTTGCTAGAAAATTGAAAATTTCTTTTGCATGTGGCTTTCATGGTATTGAACAGTGCTATTTCAGAGTGTTTTGGTGAAGAATGTGGCACCTGGAGATACATCTGGCCCACAACTGAAGCTCTGTCACTAATTTGCTGTGTGATCTTGGGCTGATCATTTAACATTCCTTAATCTCAGTTGTATGCTCTGAAAAATGTGAGCACAGTATGTGGCAGGTAGCACCAAACTGATGCAAGCTGCTGTTGTTAGTGCTGACCATAATCGTGGGAGAAATGCATCTGAACTACATTATTCAAGTAGGACTTAGTGACATTCCCCGAGATGCAAGTTCAGGAACTTGTCAAACATTTTTTCTCCCTAATCAAGAATTCAGGTCAAACCAGACAACTATACTGGAACCTTCTCTCCATGGTACTCTGAGCAACTAATCAACAGACTCCCAGAATCACATCACCGATCCAATCACTTTCTTTCCTACCAATAATCATGATGATGGAAGAGGATAAGAAGGAAGAGTTGGAGTGTATGAGAGAGGCCAGTATCTTGTACTTTATGATCCAGAGTAAGTTTCCTCCTCTTCCTATCGTCCTACCACCTGAAGGATTTGCCAAACAAGTCCATCATGTTAAATGAGCCTGGAGAAGAATGACAGGGGCTACAACTGAGCGTACAAAATAACACTGCAGATGTACTTGATAAACACACTCATCAGGGAACCTCTTGCTTTTCACTACCAATTGCACCAAGTCAGGACTGCTTCTCTTTGCCTAAAGTAAAGATATTACATATTATCCAGAGCTCCCATTGTCCTCTTTCCAAATCCTGGAAATCAAGGTTAAGATGATGAATTCTATTAATTTTTCCTCTGCTTTCATACTTGAGTTGCTATTCTTGTACATGAAAAATGAATCCATTCTTTTCTTCTGCCATACTCCCCAACTGTTCATTTAACTTGTGGCTGGGATAAGAATTGAACAGCCTCCCCCATAGCAAGTAATTAACAGTGTTGCTGGATTATGCATGGCCTTTTCTGTCTCCTGATGTCCAAAGCATTCATCTAGAGCAGTCAAAGTGGAGCCGCATCAAAGCAGCTCTCATTCATTGAAAGAAATCTGTCATAGGGCATTTGGAACTACGTATTATAAGAAAGTCTGGCCTGGGACTAAATCCACACATTTTCACCCATGTTCTCTGCAACCATGGCTTTGCAAACACCCATCTCTTTGCCTTTCCTGAAACCTGGTTTTTCCCTGACAATCCTGCTTCCCTCACAGGCTTCTCATGTGGTGTCTGTTTATTCATGCCCCTCCCCCACCCACTCACCTCAGATGGAGGGCCTAGGGTTTCCCTCCTGGCTCGCTGTTGCTTCTTCCAGGTGTTTTTTCCTACCCCCTTAAGCTAAAAACAAAAAGCAGGCCAAAAAACAAGTGCCTGTTTTTTTGAAGCTCATACATTTCAGCTATATTTTTATTATTTTATTATACTCTTCTCTCACTGATTTTTGTCATCTATGAACCTCTTCAGAAACCTCCTTCTCCCCCCCTCTCTCCCTCCCTCCCTTCCTTCCTTCTCTCTCTCTCTTTCTTTCTCTACCCCCTCTTTTTTTCCCCCAGGGTCAATGGTCTTCCTTTTCTCCTAAACTCTCCTAAACAAGGCTGTGGGTGATTTCAAGCTCCAGAGGGTACCATGCATCACCCAGGGTTCTCAGATCTTTGATTCTTCTTTTTTGGAGACTGCATCTTCCACTGTATATTAGCTAAAATCTGTAATTGCCCTTCTCTGTGCCTGAAGCCAAGGAGCTGCATATGGCTTTAGAAATAATGCACAGGGGAGAATGATTTTGTAAATTCATATTCAGCAACTCCAGGCCTTTGATGCTGCCTGGCCAACCCACTACAATTTCTCCAGGTACCTCATCCTTCCATTTTGTACAACAAGTTTTTCAGACTCTCTCCCCTGGCCTTGAACCTTAGACATCCTTACCTCCTCACTAGAAGATAGCTTTATGTTTATGTAAAGAGAAAATAAAAACATTCAGACTAAAACTCTCTCATCTTCCACCTACCAAACTATAAGGCTACTTGCATCTATATGTAACCACAATCTGTCCTTTGGGCACAGTAGAGGGGCTGGCTCTATTTGTGAAGGCCATTCACTTTCTTGAATTGGTTCCCATCATCCACTCTCTTAGGAAGTTGACTATACATCATACCCCCTCTTTCTCATATGTCTCAACTTCTCCCTCCCCTTTGGCTTCTATTAGCTTCCAACCCTGTATAAATACCTGACATTTAAAAAACAAACAAACCACATCCCACTCCAGTCATCTTTCTTGCTCTATCCTACCCCTTACTACCCGAATTCTGAGGAGACCTGTGTTTCTTGCTGTTCTCCATTACCTCATCTTCTGCTCACTTTCCACCCAATTATATTCTAGGTTCTGCCTCATTAGCCTACCTCATTGCCCATGTCAGGGTCCTCAGTGACTCTGGTAGGACTGCATCAAAAGGAGAGTTTTTGACTTTTGTCTTATATGATCTCTTAGCAGAATTTGAAAATGTTAATGAGAGCTTTCATGAAACATTCTCAGCCATTTCTTTATACCCAACTCTTCTGGTTTTCCACTTACATCTCTCAACACATTAATCTTATTTCTTTAACAGGATTTATTACCCACTACCTTGCTATTAAATGGTAGAATTCCTCAAGTTCTGGCCAAAGACTTCTCTTTACTCCCTCTTCTTCCTACATGGTCTCATTCTAGCTCAGGGCATCAGTTATCAACTAGATGCAAATTATCTGCTGATTCATATCTTCATCCCAGAATGCCCCCTCCAACTCCATTTCTTCCTGTCTATGTCACAAAACTACCTCAAATTTACTGTGGTTAAAACAAAACAAAGGATATGCTTCCAAAATAAATCTCCCACCATTGTACCATGATCCATTTGCTATAAACCTAGATGTTATCACTGACAATTTGTTTTAACTCTTTCCCTCTCTCATATCCAATGCACCACTAAGTCCTATTACTTCTAGACTCTATCTATAGTCCACTTGCTTCTTCGTATCCCAGCAGCCACCACTCTGGCCTCTTTCCATGTCTCAAGCTACCTTTGTCTCCTGACTTTCTCTCTTGAACCTAACTGCCTCTAGTCCAGTCTCTGAAATTTTCATTTTGCAATAGACAACTGACTGTACCACTTCCAGTTTTAAAACATTCCAATGGACTCTCATTGCTCTTAATATAAAGGCCACAAAGTCTCATAAGATTCGGCAACATCTTGCCTGAATCCATCTCTCTGTGCCCTTTGAGCTACATGCTGATGGGTTTTCAGTTTTTTTTTTTAATTTTATTTTATTATGTTATGTTAATCACCATACATTACATCATAAGTTTTTAATGTAGTTTTCCATGATTCTTGAATTTACTTTGGTCTATTCTGTCATCAAACCCTTGATCATTCTGTTCTAATTGCCTAGAACCTTCTGTCACTTTCACAAGTCCAAAGTCCTCTCTTTCTTCAAAGAACAACTCACTTTTTACTTTCTTATTGAAACCTTTCCTGACCTCTCTGATTAGATCAATTTCCCCTATTATATGGTCTTAATGGACATTTTTACTCCATAGTTTTCTTATACTATTTAAGATATGTATATTTAAAATGTACTGCTAAAGCAAATATACATATAACCTCACTGGATTTTTTTTTTTTTTTTTTTTATCTCTGCCATTTTATCACTGAGTCCTTTTTCCATTGAAAAGTGGAAGTGGGTGGAATAGGTGGCTTTTGGGAACTTACATATCTCTTAAATCAGGCAGTCAAAACACTCGGAGCCCTTCTCTCCAAGAACTTTCAACTCTCGACCTCAATTCAGCATTTGCTCCTTTCTCTAAATCAGCAATGACGTGGCCAAATACTGTTTATAGAAAACATACTTCTTTTTGCAAAAGTTCTTTTCTTTACAAGTGTAGTAATGATTCTTATTCTAATCTCATGGGATAATAAGAAAAAAAAAGATGACTCAGATAGGAAAAGTGAAATGGGGAGCTAAGATGTACTCTACAAATTGAAATCAAATTATATGAACTGAAAGAACTTGCTTGAAATGGAAAAAAATGTTTTTGGTTATAGATCAGCTTTATATATGGATAAAATTAAAGTTTACACTATGCTTAGCTTATCTGACTCAAGCTTGAAGTTTAAGCTCAAAATACATTTTTTGACATAGACTTTAACTATTAAACTAATAGAAAAATAAATAACTTCAGAATCAATATATCTGTAAATGCTCTGACTACTTATAAAGTAAGCTGTGTTTTCCCAGTATATTAGATTTAATTAGGTTAAATCTAACCTTCAGAATTTTAATTATATTAAGTAGAGTTTTACTAATTTTATTTAATATGTTATCACCAAGGGGCCCAGCTCCATATAATTATTTGGGAAGGCGAGCTCTGGTCTTTGTGGCAGTCCCTCTTCAAATTCAGCCAGGCTTTTTGTATTAGCAGAATGTATTAGTATTCTTAAACTCATTATTTAACTAGGAGGTCAAAATCTGTCTCAGAATTTAATGATGAATTTAATTCCTTGCATAATATCATATATATATATGAGATATATATATATATATTTTCCATGGTTATTTGGGTATATTTTGTTTAAATCAAATTAATTTACCATAGAAAACCCAAAGCAGATTAAATGATCTTTTCAGTCTGTGTTTAAATTAAGGTTTTCAATCGTTTTAGCTATGTGTTGTCAGACAAGTTAAAGTTACTTAATTGCTTAAAGCCTCATTTTCCTTTTTATAAAATGGTGGATGATAATGCTGGCCTCTGAGAAGTCTCTCCCTTTATCTCTCATCTAAATTCTCATGACAATCTGTTGATCTTATTGCCCCATAACACTTCACACATTTCCATGATCTATGACAGCACATGTGCCTAATGACTCCTTGTTCTAAGGTTTGTCTGGGGCAGTTCTGTCCATTCTTACTTGTCCTTGAGTTCTTAATGGTTTATCAATTGTCCTAGAAAAAAAATGTCCTGGTCTGACCAACAAATCATGGTTTGTGTAAGTCATGGCTCAACATGTGGGCTTAGAGCCAGACTGCCTGGTTTCGAATCTTTCCTCTTTGGCTCTGCTCTCATGTGGCCAGGCCATGTTGACCCACCTCAAAACTTCCTCAGCCATAAAATGAGAAGCACCCTTCTTGTGAAGATTTCATTAGTTACTGTGTGCTGTGCCCTCGAGCAGCAACTAGTAAGCCCCCTGTCACTATCACAACTATTTAGTATCAACTTTATGATTGTGTCCCGGCTGCTTAGAATCCCTGAGCCTCACTTTACTCACCCATAAATGGCATGAATACCTACCTCAAAGGCTTATTTTGAGACTTAAATAAAACATTCAAATGCCTTCAGTAAACTGTAAAGCACTACACAAGTTTACACCTTTACCACTGCAGCTGACAACCATGTGATGAGTGAATTATTTCTCATTAAACATTAAACAGATGATACATTAATACATTAAACTAGTAATAGTGCACACATTTTATGAAGCACCTTTGTAAGCCATGCTTCCAAGAATATCTTCTTTAAAAGAGGAAAAAGTAGGCCAACCTGAAAGCCAAATTAGTAAGACCAAAGACATTTAAAATTCATAAAATGCTCTTATTCATTTCTATTTTTCATAAATAGAAAATGATTACTATGAAATTAAGTTATATTAGGTAACTTCTGACAGCTTATCTCTTAGTGCAATCTGTGTGGTACATTTTTCCTTACCACCCAGAGTAAAATCCTGCTCTGTAAAGTAAGGGAAGTTCCCTTCGTCACAACTTGCTTCTGAAGAATGGTGAAGTTGCCAGATTTTCCGACTCGCATTCTGCCCCCTCTATCTATCTATCCAAGTAGAAGCCTGAAGCACCACAAATTCCTGGCGGCAGAAATGTAGCCTCTCCCTGAGGGAGGTTCACCACTTCTCCACACAAAAACCACTTATGAAAGAATACAGAAGCAATGAGCCTCGACTGTCACATTCACGAGACAGATTTGTTTCTGGGTGGTGGGAGGTTGGGGGTAGGGGTCAAGACTTCCCAATTAGCTTGGCCGGAAATGAGAAAGCATGCTTTCTGTTGATAAAAACAACCCTTCAATCACCAAAATTTCATTTTACCAGAAAACAAATTAGAAGAATTTTTCTAAAGAACTTTCACCTAAATGCAGGTTAGCAACCCAGCCGACAGCTCTGGTATCAAACCTGTCTTCTCTCCTCCTTTCTCCCCTGGCTTACTGAACAAAAAGCTACATTCCTGCAAGTGGCACAGCATGGCACACGGCTGCCTGCAATAATGGACTGCGCCCAACGAAGACAGGATGCGTAGCTTTATGTTATCATCCCTTTAAGAAGTCCAATATATGTAGATTATTTAGCGTTTTTATTTGTTCATTTTTTTCCAGCAGGAGATTTGCTTTTCATTTCCTATGGTTCTGATACTCTTCCCACTCAAATACTTTCCTAGTTTTGTCTTTTGCTCTTTTCCACAGAGTGACTAGAATATATTTCTGGGAATCTTTAACTCATTTCTAGAACACATTTTTTCCCCACAGTCATTTGCTTTCTTTTTATGTTACGAAATGGTCTCTTGTCTTTGTTACCAAAGTTTTACCTCTTTTCCCTGACTCCCATTTCAAATATAGGAGGAGGAAGTACATAAATAAAGCAAAGAAGAAAACTGAACAAGCTAAAGAAAAGCACTAAAAGATAGACTATATTCTACAATATTCTCGACTCATTCAGAAGTTGGGAAATGAACCAAAAATCTACCACCAAAGGACTAAAATGCCTTTCTCAGTAATGTCTAACACATTCCACCAAGCCAGTTGGATAAAGAGTCACTCAGTGAAGACATTCTTTTCTTAACTCTTGAAAACTAATAACAAATACTACAAATTATACTATATTATTTTCATCTTTCGATTGCTCTTTCCGTGAATAGACAGTTCATGTCTATTTGCCTTTTCTAAATCTTTCCCACCCTCAAGACTCAGATTACATATTAGCTCCTTCTAGATGTCTCCCTGACACCCGAGCTGGGCTGGAACTCTGGCAGGACTTACTCCATTATATTCACATGATCTATTTTTTGTATCCTGAAACAGCATCTCTCCAACCCCACTCCCAGGAACCAGCTAGGCTTCTGTCATTCTTTAAGCCTCTGTTTTATTGTCACTTTCTCTGGAACCTTCCCCAAGCTACTAAACTGGGGTTGGGAGCTCCTCCTTTGGCCTTCCTTATCGAGCTAAGCTTTGGTATCCTAAAACTCCATTTCAACGGACTCTACTTGTCCAAGTTCCCCAATTAACTATGTTGTGTAAGAGCAGTAAGAAAGTCAGCATTGTCTCTACTAAATCCCTAAAACATTGTCTGGCACTAGGATGGGAGATTAAAAAAAAAAAAAAAAAAAAAAATATATATATATATATATATATTACACATATATATAATATATTAATATGTAATATATATATCTATCTCTACAGATGATTTAAACAAAAATGGATAAATATAACCTCACTTTCATATTAAATTTTGTTGGAATAAAAATTACACTAATATTCTATTCTCATTTTCCAGTTTTCTGAATGATACAAGAAGAGGAGACAAAAAAGGGGATGTGATTTCTCACTGAATTTATTTTAGTCATAATCTTTTGGAAATTCCACCATCTGGTAAAAATCCTCCAATTATTTATTTATTTATTTATTTATTTATTTTTAAAGATTTTATTTATTTAACAGAGAGAGAGAGCGAGAGCAGGAACACAAGCAGAGGAGTGGGAGAGGGAGAAGCAGGCTTCCCGCAGAGCAGGGAGCCCGATGCGGGGCTCGATCCCAGGACCCTGGGATCATGACCTGAGCCGAAGGCAGATGCCTAACAACTGAGCCACCCAGGCGCCCCATAAATCCTCCAATTATTTAATCAAATAAATAAGAACAGAAGGTCTTCTATGGAAGAATGGATTTTAGTTAAGTCAAAGTCACCAATTATTAGACTTTTCTAAATTTCAACCAAGGCACTATATTAAAAACTTCTTGTTTATAGTTTTACTTTTTAATAATGATTTTTTTCTATCATCTTTTTAAAATTTTTTGAAGCTTTGGAAATTTCTGACTGTATACACCTTCTTGAAAAATCTTTTGCCATGAACTTGCCCTGGCTTGGTTCTCCACTTAACTTTGTAACAGACCCTACTGTGTGCTCTGCCAGCTCTTTTCTTCCTGAGACATTTACTTTAAACTTTGCTTCATATCTTCACCCCATGTCTCAGTGACTCTGTCTTTTTCCATAAATGCTTTGTTGTTGTGTTAATGATTCTCAAATTTCTATCCATAATCCTAGTAATTTCTTTAAACCCACATCTCTAAGTAGGTATTTCACTGATACCTCATGTAAAACATACACAAAATTGAACTCAGTCATTTCCTCCTGACTTCTCATCCTCTAGGATGAATGGCAGTATCATTCACTTTTGTCATCCAAACTCAACTCTCGGAGTCATCTATGACATTTTTCCTCTGCCTTGATTCCTCATTAAAGTGGCTACCAATTCCTACTACACTACTGCTCTCATCTGCCTCTGCATCCTATTTCTCTCATCACCATCTGACTTCAGAATTTTGTTATTTACCTAGAATCAACCAAATATGCAATGATATCCCAACACTTTTCTCTATGTTGCTCCAATATCCTTCCAACATATGCCTTCAGGAACCATCTTCTCTAAGAGCTGCTCTAATTATGTCACCAGATTGCTGATAAACGTGAAGGTCCCAACAATCCATGAAATATGTATAAACATCTCATAGTTTATTCTTGACCTTCAGATCTTTCATAGCAAGTTTCATCTAAACATGATCATGTGGGATACAAGAAATGAGAAAGCAAGGAGATAACACAATCTCTAGCATGCAGCAAATACCCAATAAATATTTCCTAAAATGGAAAAAAAGGAAACTTCGGTATTATATAAATGATACATGCCACTCTCCTGAATAAACACATTTACTGAATTTCCACTGTCTCCCGGATATAGTTCCAAGTTCTGAGTGCAACTTGGCTCTTGTATACCTCTCTTACTTCTCTTGTTCAGGCCTTACAAGATAACTCACTTCCTTTACTAATGAGCCTTTGCATATAATCTTTTCACTCTGATTTTTTTGTATGTGTCCTACTCATCTTCTAAGATTAAATGAGAAACCTCTTTGACCCATTTCATTATCAGTTAGCTGCTCTTAAAATAGAGTCTAACTCCATCATTAGCATGTATTATATCTGTTTCTCTGTATCCCCCACTCTATGGTAGCTCTTTGGGGACAGAGTCAACATCTTCTTTTGTTCTCCATGGTCAACCACAATACTCATACTTAGCATACTGCAGTGAAAATATTTTTTTTTCTTTTACTGGCTAAAACCACCTAGCTATACTGATTATAAAATGTATTGGCTATAATCAACTAACTATATACAACCAGTAAACTACTTAATTGACTGGATTTCATTTTTCACTTCAGGCCCACTGGCCTCTACACTGTACTCCATCCAAAACAGAAAACTTGCCTTTTCCAACTTGTTTTTTCCAACATCATCCTGAACTTTAACTTTTGAAATGTCTCCTTTCAGCATACATATACAACAGTGTCAAGTACCATTTGTGCTTATCTTATTTCCCAAAGTTTCCTTCAGCTTCATAATACTTTGTAAGACTTCCTCTCCATTTATAATAAGACTTGCCAAGTATTAGAGTTATTCAACTAGTCACCTTATTCTGTATACAATGACATAAACTCCTTTAGAGTAAGGATCACATTCTATTTGTCTATTTCTACTAAGTTACATCATTCCTGGGACATAAAAAACACTCAGTGTTAAATTAATGAGAATCTGTGTTATAATGAACATGACAACTGGGTGTAATAAGGCTTAAATAAAACTGAGAGCCTATGCGGAAGAAGCTTTTACTCCACACACAGCAATAGAATCTCTCATAACTTCTGTAATACTGAGGTTGAATTCTGTTTTGTTGCTTACTTGCATTTGCATCCTTCAGCCCTAACCTTTCAGTCGACTTACTTTATATTCTCATTTGCAGGTACTTCAGGAAGTTGCACAGTAATCATGCCATCCAGGTTGGTCTTCCCAATGAAGGCAGGCTTGGTACGTAGTACGTCTGGTGCAGTCTTTGCTGTTACCCTGTGTTGCAGCCCGCCAGCACTGTTCCCACGATTGGTCAGCACAAATGAATATGACTTCTCAGGCTTCAAGTTGACTATTAACTTCTGGGTAGCCCGGCCATCAACTTCTTCTACCATTTTCCCATCATCATAAAGAATCTAGAAGATACAACCAATCGAAGAGATTTGGTTATCAGAGAGGCAATGTATGCTTTCTAAACTAATGTGCACTTGGTTATAGAATATGCATGTCAAATCAATTCTAATTTTGGGCCATTCCTAAGCCCTTAAGTGTTCATAAATTCTAGAGATTGAATGAATTCTTCTTTTGTTCTTAGTGCATAATTATATAATGTTTCTAAGTCTATAAAAAATACAGAAAGAAATGTACAATATTTTCAATATTTGACCTGTTGCTTGCATACAATCTTAATGGAAAATGTGCAGAAATGCCCTAGGTTTTCAATGTATTATCCATATCACCTTTTTTTCTAAATGTTTCTATTCCTGTTCCTAAGTACACTTTTGCCTTCAAAATGTTTCTCTATTCTTTATTTCATAGACTTGCACTTCTTGGTAACATCTCTCAATATTTCTCAATTGCAAATTAAAGTTTAAAACATACAAAGAATTCAGGCTGATAAACAAATTTTTAAATCCCAGGATACTGCATTTTCAAGATGTAGAAACCATGTGAATTTCATTTTCTGGTGGAAAAACACAAGCACTAGCTTAGATGTAAAAAGTCTTGGAACTACAAGGTGACTGACAAGTAATACCACCCCTAGGTTTCAGCTCCCACCTCATCTTTCAAGTGGAAACCAAAAAGGAGAAAAGCAAGTGTTTGTGGCTGAAACAAAGTGGTGTGCATTCTTTCTGAATAACTTACTCAGGTAAACTGAATGTTCCCCCCCTCCCCGTTTTACCCATGATATCTTAAAAAGTAGAAAACAACTTACTTTGAAAGGCATGGCAGAATTATAATTTTCTGGAATTTCCCAAGACAACAGCACTGAAGTCTTCATTACTGCTTTGACATGAAAATTTTTTGCAAACACTGCTGGAAAAGGAAAAACAGTGTATTTACACTACTCCTAAAAACGTATGACCTGTCCTTTTCCACCATGGACCATTGGGCTTAAGCTAGAAGCCATTTACTTTGGTCAGAGAGAGAGAAGTGTGATTTGCCTACCTGTTTAGACCATTCATGTTACTACCTCATTCTCATAAAGATCTCTCTTTTCTCTCCAATTCAGTCACCTATATTGTATTTTCCTTACCTGAGAACATTGGGTTGCTGTCAGTCAGACTTGCTTGGCATTCTATAACCAAAATCTAAGGCATCCAAAACATATTAAGTTTTATATACTTTACCTTTTGGCTTTTGCTGAACCTATGAATATGAATGGTCCGGTCAGTTATTTATAGCTTCAAAATACTGATTTCCAAAGACCGACATTCCTTTAAAGGAGGAAGGCCATAAGCAGACAAATCCTACCTTGATCCACAGGCAGTGTCCTGAACTGGACACTGGGACTATATGGCCCGGGCCCTTTGCTCGTGTGAGCACGTACTTTTACATCATATGTGGTATCTGGTTTTAAGCCACTGAGTGTCATAGTGGTATCAGCTGGAACAATAAGCTGCTCCATTGGAAGAAGAGGGATGTTGATATCCCTATACAGAAGAGTATACTTGGTGATGATGCCATTTCTCTCTGCCAGGACAGGTGGCTGCCAGGATAACTGGACAGAGGTTGAAGTGGTGCCTTCTGAGTGGAGGTTTTGAGGGAATCCAGTTGGGACTTCTTCTGGAACAGAAATCTCTTTCACTATCTCTTCCCCGAAGCCCACTTTGTTTCTGGCTGAGAGCCTGAAGATATATGATGCTCCTTTATGGATGTCTGTGGCTGTAAAGTGATCTTCTTTCTCAGAGAACTCAAGAGTAGTGAGTGGTTCCGTATCTTTCCGGCCAAATTTTAGACGATAACCCTGAAGAGGTCCGAATGTGTCCACAGGGGGGTGCCATTGAATGAGAGCAGTATTCATTTGAGTGTGGTTAATCACAAGCCGGGGTTTCCCTGGAACTGGAGTACATGGGAAGGAGTGGTAAGACCAACCTAGACAGACATTCATTCACATTTTAATCACTACTGAATGGGAACACCACTCCACAAGAATTCCCATTACATTATTTATTTAAAAAAAGACTTGGTCTATATACCTTTGTGGAAATATGCTTCTTCTCATACTTAACTATTAAAGTAGGCTGAGATACCAGAATTTGATAACAGGCACAAATAAGCTTACAAAATAATTTAAGGGAATTAAAAAAAAATCTTGTATCAAACCTTCACACATAAAAAGGTTCATGCCACAGAGAAATGAATCCAAGTAAAGATTAGCTAATTAGCTACAGCTAATAAGAATAATAATTATAACATATTTAATTATTGGGTATACGCAATGTACCAGGCACTGTGCTAAGAGCGTTAGATGTAGTATCTCATTTGATTTACATTTTGACTTGACTACACACACTGATTAGTTATTATCTTCATTTTCTATAATAAGAAAATGACACCCAGGGGGATAGAAAACTGCATAGTCAGAGGTATAATAAGTGAGAAAGCTGTAAGACAATCTGAATCCATAGCCCAAACACTTAACTATACTCTTATGTTGCTTGTAAGTTTTTTTTTTTTTTTTTAAGTAGTGCAAAAAAATGTTGCTTTAAGTTATTATGGTTATAATTGTACTTTTTGTCTATACTTTTTACCTGGGGATAAATCATGACTAAGGGATGATTTTGACTAGTTGGTTGGCAGACAATAAAACTAGAGCTTTTCTCTGAAAGAGATTATAAATCTGGATTCTCACACCTCCAACCTAGGTCCAGTATGAAGACAATATGTGTGCAGACATCTAAAATATAAGCATTGTCTTCCTCAATACCCAAATCACCATTGATTAAGAAAGTTCTGAAATGGAAACACCAAAATAATCCTCTATGCGAATAACATCCACAACTCTAAATAATTTTTTGAATAGTCACTAAAAAGTGATGAGCCAGTGTTCGTGCTATGGAAATCGACAATGCCATTTCTTTCTCTGGGATTCACACCCCTTGGCTATAAATTCTCTCCTTTCTCCTCCTTATTATAGCACCCCTATCTTAAGGGCAATAGGAGCTTGATGCTTTATGTAATACATCTCAGACTAATTAAGACACAATTATAAATATAGATGTAGGAAATATATTTTCTTCATTTTGGGATTTAATTTCAAGGGTTTACACTTAGTTGTCTACATTTCAATAGAGGCTGGTTCCATAGCCAGTCAGCATGCCCCCACTGAACATATATCTCCTAAGGAGGGCATTAAATTAGCTTGATACAATGCTATTCTTAAATTTAAAGGAAAAAAAAAAGGAAAAAAAAAAGCCCAGAAGACTGCCTTAAAGGAGTTTTGCCATCTGTAATCCTGCTGCTTGAGGCAGTTCCAGGTGGCAGGATGTGAAGCAAATCTTATGACATTTAGACAAATTTGGCAGTGAGCATGGCACCCAGGAGGGTACTCAACATCACAACTGTTCTTTGCTTTATGCCTTTACATAGAGGTGTGTTCCTAAAAAGTTGTGTGAGAAGCAATTCGGAAGGAGTAAATCAAATCATAGTTTAAATGTTCCATGGGAGATTGTGATATAAAGGGATTGGAGGAGAATCCTTTTATAATTATGTCTTAATTTATTGGTTTTACAATGTCAGGTCTTCCTTCATGCTGGCTTTTCCTAATGTGAGACGATCGAAGTAACTCTAAAGAGCATTAAGAAACTTTGTTCTTCAGAGGAGCAATCTGATATTTTGTAGCCATGTTGCTTTTCTCTCTTTTCTGTTCCCTATCTTTTATGTGATTTGGCCTCTTCAGAATCCCCACAGCAAGGAGTGAGCAGGAGAAAATGGCAAAATAAAACAAAACAAACAAAACCCAGAACTGTAAGTCATCAACTCAGTTCAAGATGGCAGCTCTTCTAAAAGGGTTTGTTGCTGAGAGAGGTTGAAGCTAATAAGTGACATCCCTGCCCACATGATCATCCCTCTGGACATTCATGGGACTTGCTCTTTCACATCATTCATGTCTCAGCTCAAATAACTTTTTTCTAAAAGACCCTCTCCGATCACTCTTTTCAAACGGTCCCTAGGGGCTATCCTATCCTTAATGTTTACACACCTCTATTTTTCAACTTCTCGCTTACTGATGCTTTATTATATACTCATTTGTCTATTTGTTAACTATCTAGTTCTACTCAGAAAATAAGCTTCAGGAGGGAAGAATATTTCTGCTCTGTTGATTGTTGTGTCCCCGGTATTGGGAGTAGCGCCTAACACGTAGTAGGTGCTCACAAACATACTTGTTGAATGACTGACTGAGTAATTTGGGCAAAATATGTCTTGATGCTTTTCTTCTGAAATGCATATCAAAAAACACAAAAGTTGACCACAGTCCACTTTTTCTTTCTGATAGAATTCACCATACCATTTGGGAAATTCATATTATTGTCACCTGGAACATGTTCAAGGCACATATATGCACAAATATGGTTACCTGCCCCAGTGGTGGACACCAGTTTGGGCTTGCTGCGAGCACCATCTCCTTTGGTGGTGTAGGCTGTGACAGTGAGGGAGTAGGAAGTTTCAGGCTGTAGCCCAGAAATAATCATGTCCTAAAATGACACAATAGAATGCCACTGATTCAAAACACCACAAACACCCTGGGGAAATTCAAAGCATCCATCCACATTCTATGCATGCTTAAATACTTCCTGTAGCCATGCCAAGTACTGGAAGTATCATGCCCATTGTTCATGCTATGAATGATGTGTTTTCATGCTGACATTAAAGTGAGGTCTTCAGCCATCGCAAGAGGTAATCCTAAGAAGTAGTAGTTAAAAACATGAAACCTGAGGCCAGAACTCCTGAGTTCTTGAATTTAAACCTGCATCTCCTTATTTCCTAGTTTGGTGATCCAGGGCAGGTGAGTTAACCCCCTCTGTACCTCAGTTTCCCATGTGAAAGTTGGAATAATAGAAGGATTAAATGAGTTATATCAGGTAAACACTTACAACTATGCCTGGCTCATAGTGAGCAAACCATAAACCGCAGTGATATTATGCCAGGGGCTCTCAATATGCATCCTCTATAGCCTGGCCAACAGACCGGTGATGGGGCTGATGCCAATGCAGTCTGTTTTATCACCATGCTAGCATTTTGCCAAATGGCTGATCTGTTGAACCTAGATATCTTGACAGCCAGAGAAGTTTCTTAGGACTAGAGTAACATATTATTGGTTAATTATATAGACTATGAACTGAAATCATTATACACTAAGGAGAATTTTCTGGTGATTTGGAGTAGGTCATAAAACCAAAGAACAATATTTTTTTTTACCACATCATCATGGAGTTGTGCTCAATTAATCCTATTTAGAAAATGTTAAATGTCACAAACTATTTATCAAAACTCTAGATTTCTCTTAATTAGGGCCCCCAAACTGTGAGGGTTACAAAACTTAGATCCGTTCTTCCAAACTGGAGATTGTAGGCTTCTTTACATAGAGTAGTTACTAACTTCTGTTATTTTCTTTAGAGCTGCTACACACATGCCCACATCCCCCCACAAAAAACACATAGCTATAAAGATCTCTTTCAGATATTTGGCACAGCTATGTTTTCAAGTTGAATATGGTTAGATTTAAGAAATAATACAATGTCATTGTCTTCCACATTTGAAGACAAAGCAAGTGAGAGTTCATGGAATGGACTGGATTGTGTGGAGGACAGAAGGATTTTTCTGTGTAAGGCTGTAAGGGGCACCACTGAACTCAGTTGTTGAATCTGATCCCAAATATGACAGCTTTTGACTGTGTGCTTTTCTCAAAATAGTAGGGATATCACTGGAGTGGAAATTTAAGAATTTCAGATATCCTCCTGAACAGCCATTGGAAATATTATTCTGCCAGATGAATGGGCTAAATTTGGGAGAGAGATATTATTTTCAGGACCTTGGAATGGCTTCACTAATATTACAGAGGCTATAAAAACCATCCGAATCACCCAAGAGTAGCATTCTAAATAATAGCAGATATACTGGGTATTCCAGAAATTATGATGGGAAAATGATAACATTATTGTTTCCAGGGTCCCTCTCACATGTTACTGGATTTTTGCTGAAAGTAGGCAAGGCTGGGTGGGGGGGTGGGGCGGGAAGCAGGGCTTGGTTCTATCACCAAATCGTGTGGCAAGAAATTTATATACTCTGAGCCTTATATAAGTCTTTTTCATTTATCACATTGGGATTAACCACACATGCCCTTCCTCTCACATAGGCTGTTCCAGGATAACACAAGTAATGTAATTTGAATCTGGTCAAACCCTCTGCAGTGGTATAATCGCAGCTGGACACACCTCTATCTGCCTGGATCACATCATCTCTTGTGTTATGTTTTCTTTCTTTAAACGGTGGCCATACTTCCTTGGTGGTTTCCGTATCCTCTGTGAGGTAGTGTGGCTGATACTATGTCTACCATTCCTCAATCTCTTTGCCTTCTCCTAGCATATCTCCATTCAACTTCCTGCCTGTTAAAAATTGGCATTCCCGGATGTTCTGAAACAGTTACCGGCCTGCTGTGTTTCTCTCAAGTCCTAAAAAAACCCCACATTTCCAAACCTTAAAGAATTTTTTCTGTCTGAAACTCATTTCTAGTTCTGATTTCCCACCAGGGCTCCAGTGGCATATCCATTGAAAATATGTGCTGGACATTTTCCTTTGACTATCAATTGTTCCCTCAAGTTCAGCTTGACTGAAGCTCAAATGTCATTTCCAGGAGTAAATTCCCCTCCTTGCTTCTATACTTTAACGAATGGTATAGCATATTCCAAACTTACGAGTGATCTTGATCTCTTTTTCTTCCTCAAATTCTTAGCGGGTTTTTGCCAGTTTTTCCTTTAAAATATTGACCAAAACTGTCCCTTTTTCATTTTTGCTGCCTCAACTTCATTGAATTTTTATTATGTTATGACGTTAGCAAAAGAATTGTTTTTATTTGTTTCCCTGTTTACTATCTTCTTTCTCTCTAATCTATCCACTATGTCATTGGCTTTAAGCTGCAGGTAATGACCCATTTAAGTAGGTCATGAAATCAATTTACTTAGTCATGACCAGCATTTTAGAAAAGAAATAGGATAAACTTTCATACAAAATATTAAATTTTATATATGTATAAGTAAGGTATTATTTTGTAAGACCTTTATTTTAAACATACGAATGCATTGGTCGTGACATATAATGCATTTCTTACTATGGATTACAGTAAAAGAAGTTTATAAAACAGTGTCAGTTCCATTAAAACTGATACCTTGCCCATTATATTTACCAATATTCTCAGTGAGAGCCCTGCATTTTAGCAAAAAGAAAAATATTTACTAAATGAAAGAATACACTTACCAGCCTTTATCTTATTTCTATTTTTAATAATTTTCTATATCTCTCCAGTACTGAAGTTAAAAGCCAGTTCTTTAGTTTGACACTTCAGGTTTTCCTAACATTATATTAAATTTATGTCTTAGTCATACTTAGCACTAATTTACTAACCTGAACCCCTTCATTCATGTCGAATTGGCAAGCTCATGTCACTTGACTATATCGCATTCTTGACCTGCCTCAATGATTATGTCTCACATACTCATCTTTAAAAAACCATCCCTACCTCCAACTTTCCAACATACACACACACACACACACACACACACACACACACACACTTTTCCACTTCTTCAACCCTTACTTATTTTTTAAGTTCTCGACAAAGTTGCAAGACCTCTTCTACGTTCTTGGTCCATGGCCTCTGAACTCACAGTTCTTACTGACAACGCCACTCACTTATTAATTAATTACACATTGCTTGAGGTCATGACTTTTGTTGTATTTTATGGAACTTTCCCGAACTTTACATCCTTCCTAGCCACCTAGGATCCTATATCCCCCAAGGAAACCTATACATAGTAATAAGGTCTCAATAAATAACATAATCCAGCCACTGAAATATTTAAAAAAATTCCTCCCTCAGTGAGATATTTTCTGCCTCTTGGCATGACTCATTCAATTTAACTCAAATTTCTATGAGTACAACAGAATTGCCATTTCTTGATATAATTAGTACCAGAACTGCATGGTGTTATCCACTGAAGATGTAACCCTGGGGTAGGATTTATGAGTGGCCTATATCACACAGCTTGATATCTCTTGTCTGTGATGCCTCCACTTAAAGCATGCCTCCTCTAACTGTGTCACAGGGTAGTTAGTAGCAGCCATCAGAACAACATGAGCTCATGATATTTCGTATGCAATCATGCCAATTTCATAAAACAAAAATCTAAATTAAAAGTATACCACATAATGAAGATAATTTAAAAATAATTTGTTAGTTCATGCATCCAAGCAAACTGTGATGACATATGACAAATAAGTGAGAGAGGGGTAACAGAAAAAACAAGCATTTATAATCTCTTTTTGACAAAGCAGCCCAAAATTACTCACATGTTCAGTAGTATCATCAAATTCCCACTGATTGAGATTAAGAAGGTTGGGGAAGAGGAAAACAAAATAAAAAGAAATGAAGAGAAATCTGTAGCCTTACAAAGGCAATGTTGCCTTCCTTAGATTAAAAAAACAAACAAAAAAACAGAACAAAAAAATAAGCAAGTGTATACAATAAAATTCCAAAGAGTAGGTGTGTTATGCTTCCATCCTCACCCCGAACTGAGAGGTCAAAAGTAAATATGCTTTGTATTTGTTATAATTAAAATCAGCTAATGCAATTTTTGAATTTTTCATTCATTGGAATGAATCAATAAGGTATAACGTACAGCTAGTGTTTCTAATCATACATTACTTTATGACATTTATTTTGACTTTTTCTCTATGTTATGCAATTAATTTATGTCACTAATTAGATTAACACCTTTCATAAAATATTGGAATGTTATAGCCCCAGGGAAGTCTTGCAAGATGCAGTGGAATTTCAATGAATATTAAGAGAACACACGAGGTGGACAAAAGAACAACGATCAAAACCATACACATAGGGGCGCCTGGGTGGCTCAGTTGGCTAAGCGACTGCCTTCGGCTCAGGTCATGATCCTGGAGTCCCTGGATCGAGTCCCGCATCGGGCTCCCTGCTCAGCAGGGAGTCTGCTTCTCCCTCTGACCCTCCTCCCTCTCATGCTGTCTCTCATTCTCTCTCTCAAATAAATAAATAAAAATCTTTAAAAAAAAAAAAAACATACACATAATGAGGGGGAGATGAACCATGAGAGATTATGGACTCTGAGAAACAAACTGAGGATTCTAGAGGGGAGGGGGGTGGGAGGATGGGTTAGCCTAGTGATGGGTATTAAAGAGAGCACGTATTGAATGGAGCACTGGGTGTTATACGCAAACAATGAATCATGGAATACTACATCAAAAACTAATGATGTAATGTATGGTGATTAACATAATAAAAAAAATAAGATAAAATAAACATACACATAAGAAAAATCGGCAAATTAATAAAGAAAAGCCAAAGTAGAAGAGAGGGGGAAAATTGTGTTGACATTTAAGGCATTTTGTATCATATAATTCCATTAACCACCATCCTCCACAAAACACTGACAGAACTACAGGTTTATAATGTAAAATTATCTAGGACCTGATGGAGTACATCAAAGCATCATGGCCATATCATTTTCTTTTTCATAATTTCAGACTTACAAAAGAAAACATAGGCTTTAATGGTTTTATTAATTTCATATTGTGAGTATTGTTTCACAGACAGTACAGAATATTTAGAAAAAGCAATGCTCCTTTTCCAGAGTCTAAAGGGCTATGAATCTAAAGACATAAGTTTACAGAAGTAGACTTCAAAACCATGCAACTGGATTTGGAGCTGATTAAGTGAACAACTCATCCAGATCCCTTTAGTTAAAATGTTTCAAAACCAAAGGAAAAACAGCATTTTTGTGAGTTGATTATATTAAAACATTAGGGTCGATGTTTTCCTTACAGCCACAGGGACGTAGATTGCTCTTTTATTTGCACAGAGACAAGAATGCAAAATCTGGCAATCTGACATAATAGTTCTCATTTGGCTCATAGTCCTTCTCACTTTGACACAAGGAAGGAACTTTTTACTGAAATAAATTTCAGATTTTCCAAACCCCCTCCTTTTCCATGCCCACATACTGATTTGCTAGATAAGCATAGTACTCCCCTATTCATAACATCCCATCACTACTGGACCCAGTATAGTGAAGCTATCCACAGGTTATATGCAATCCCCAGTAGAAGCTATTAATTGAAATCTTCCTCTTCTTTTCAAGTAACTAGATAGAATACAGGTGAATTTATTATGGTATTATCTTTGAAACCCTTTACACACACACAAAAATTGAAACATGTAATGCTCTGCTTTAAACAACAGATTAAAAAATCAAGTGACTGCATAGTTGAAAACTACCACCCGAGGATCAATAGAATTTCTCACACACTCAACTGTTCTTCATACTTTTCTAAATGTGCCTTAACATAGGGGATCCCATTTATTTCCTGGAAAACTCTAACTTTTCATTGTCATTACCTTCATTTTTCTGGGAAATGAAATAATTACTTCTGAATACATGGTTTGATAAATAAGTACTAAATAAAATACTATCTGGGTAACTCTCCCCACGTGAGAATGTCTATTCTTCAACAGAATAAGTCATATATTTAGAAGTTAGATCAATTTAATTTCAAATAGTTCTAGCACAGCTGCTTAGAATTCTTCTTATAACTTTGATTAAAATCAATTCAACTTTTTTGAAGTCAGAAAGGCAAACTCAGATATAAATGTAGAGAGTTGAGTACCTGTATTTTAAGGAAACAATTACATGTTTTTAATTAGGCTTGAGTGTCATTTCATTACAACTCACTTCCTCACATGCTGTCAATTCTGACTGAGAAGGTTAATACACATCATGTATTTTAAAAACTAGAATTTTGTACAGGATTTTTTAAATGTCAAAAAAATAAAAAAATGGGGGTCCATTTCAAGGTATAGACTAAGATAAATATAATAAATAAATAAAAACATAGGTATGTAATTTCAGAGGCTTACCTGTGCATCAGCCAGCATGACATCCTTCAGCATGGGCTGGCCTTTGGGCTCACCATTTTCCATCCTCACATAATGCACCTGGTATCCTCTTATCTGGCCATGCTGCTTATTGGGCACAGGTGAGCGCCATGAGACTTTAACAGATGTTGAGTTGACAGCCTCTACCTCGACTTTTCGAGGAGGACCACTAGGAACTGGAACAACATCATTGGATAAAAGAAGATTATAGGCACTTGTCCCACCCAGTCTGAGTATTTTCTTTACTTAGGTTAAAAAAAAAAAAAAAATGGGCAGACCCACTATGTTTCCTTTGTGGAATACAAACATTTTCAAGCAATGAAAATGCTCAACCAATCTGCTCTACCTTTTAAGAAAAGATCAAAAAACATGACCGATGCCAAAAAAAAAAAAAAAATGGAAGAAAAAAAGAGTATCAGAGAAATAGAAAAACATGTAAAAAATGTACAAAAGCCAAGGAAGATGCTTTGAGGCTCAAAGCATTAAAGCACAAAGAGGAGTAGCATTGAAATAATAACAAAAACTGGTTGTTGATTGTTGTGTGTTTTTTTAAAGATTTCTTTTTAGCAGAATAAAAAGATCCTTGATTATATCGGTTTTCTTCTTTTTTTCTCATATCAAAGGTTTTCCAAACAACAGATGCCAAAAATTGAATGTCGAGCATCAGTGTCTCTGAAATATGCAAGACAAAAAGGCAACAAGAAGATAAGAAGGCAGATTTGAAAAGTTAACTTCAAAATGTAAAAGAAGTGACTAAAAAAGGCCAAGAAAAACGCAGAAGACTTTAGATGGAAGTACAGAAAACGGCCTGGATTACAAGGTCATAGGAGCAAACTGTTCCTTTAAAGGGAAGCAAATTATTGTGTTGAGATTGGAAAAAAAAAAAAATGCCCAGGCTGCAGCAAAGATAGGTCTTTGGCAAATATTACTGAAGTTACAGCGATGCTGGGTAAAAAAAGATGAGCAGAGAAAAGCTGATTACTGTTAGCCTATCAAAAGACAGCAGACCAAGATTGTGTCAGAAGGGTGCAAGCTGACGTAGCAGAGGCAACATACCATCTTCATCAGTTCGAATCAACACGGAGAAGCTCTCAGGGCCAGGGCCGACGTCTGTGTGGGCTGTCACAGTGATGCGGTACTCAGTCCATTTTTCCAGCTGTTCCAAAAGGTATTTAGTAGTGTCCGAAGGAATGCCCAAAATTTCATGAGGTTTATCATCTTCCCCATCCACTGAGGTGTACTTGATGGAGTATTCAGTAATAATGCCATTCTGTTTTTCCACTGGCGGAGGTTGCCAACTTACCAAAATACTAGTGGAACTTGGGCTGGTGCAACTAATGTCTTGAGGAGGAGCTGACGGCTCTTATTTTGGTAGTGAGTTAAAGGAGGGTTTGAGTGAAAGGACAGGAGTGGTTGGAAAAAAAAAAATGATAAAACAAAAGAAAAGGCAAAAATAAATAAACGAACAATAAGGGCAACAAAATGAAAACAAGGCTTTGAAACTTAAAATAAAAATTTAAATTTAGTTACCTTGGCTTAGTAACATGAATAAACCAAAAAATGAATAAATGACCAAAAATAATTGTTAAATAATGGGAAGGGGGAATATGTGAACATGAAACCTTGAGATAATAGAGCCTCAAATAAAATTACCTACCTGCAATTTAAATTGTTCTTCTAAACCAATCCCTCAGTATTCCCCAGCCCTACTGTACAGACTACCCAACTTTAAAAACACCTGTAAATATTGCAAGATTTATGACACGAGAGTCTGATGATGCTTCATAGATGCTGTTTTCACGGCTGCATTCTGGAATGAGGGTGGTTCATACACAGCATTCACTTGTGAAAGGGTTTTCAGGTATAAAGAGTTGCAATAACTGTTAGATGCCCTTCCACCAATTCCAGTTAAAAAAAAAAAAAAAAAAAGGGAAAAGAAATAAAAGCCCCAATATAAGAGCGCTCCCTCTGACTATGCGAAAACCTGAGTCAGCCTGACCAGTTTTAAGGAAAGATGTTAATCTAGCATGGATTGTAGCCTGTATACAGTGAGCATGCAGAATCAATAAAGGATGGAAATGCAGTCCAAGATTTACCTACCCGAGGGTAATGTCAGGCTTGTTGATTCTGACTGTAACTTGTACTTACCCTACGTCAGCTTTCAGCTTTTTAAAAAAATTATTATAACTCTTCTTGAGACACCATTGCTAGTAAAGAATTAGATTCCACCAACAAATTTTGGTAAAATCAATAATAATCATCTATCCCTTACAAATTGTCAGTAACACAGCCATGAAAAAGAACTGTTTAAAAAAGAATCCTGAGAACCACCTGGAAAAGATATGACTTATGTGCAAAATTTCTTTCATTTTGTATGTAATTATTCATATAAAGTAGAATTTACATAAGAGTTAAGAGAGAAACTTTCTTATTGTCCATTCTAAAATAAAATGGTCACTTTCTGAGCAATTATTTTCCATCAAATTACCCAAACGTATCATTTGAGAAAATTAAAAAAGCAATAAGAGCAATGCAACCATTGTCATAAATTATTTTTAAAGTTAATAATTTGTAATTCCTAAAGGACAAATAAGAGGGATAAGATATACATATATATATATTTATTTATTTATTTTAAGGCAATTGATGTGGTAGATTGAGTAACTCATTTCTAATTTCGTGTTGTGAATATGTAGCTTGGGTATTTCCTTAGATCTTGTGGGTCTTAATATCATGTACTGTCAGGTATATCCAATTGTTTACAGGATTATCAGTCTTTTTTAATTTACATGTCTTGGGTTCTTCATGACTGTCAATCAAAATGAAAGCTCCCTATACCGACGAAAGGAAATTCTCATATGACAATCTTGAAAATTTGGAGTAAGATTTGCAAAATCACGAAAATATCTATCATCTTTATGGATTCTGATTACATGTTCTTATGTTTCAAGTTATAAAACCATTTCATATGCATTATCATTATTCATAATAAATTGAGTTGTTCATGTAACAGTAAGGACTCATTTGTAATTCTTTTTAAAAAGCTGATTTGGTTTTTACTACATTGCTACCTTCAGACCTATTCTGTGAGAATATATTCAACATCTCTTGAACCTTTTACTTTAATAAAATAAAAAGTAGATAAGCTTTTGATGTGGTTATAAAATGTCCATTCTGTCTCTATGCATGTAAATAGGTAGGTATGTATGCATGCATGCAAAAAAGTCAATTTTGTAAACCATGCAAAACAGAATATTGAAACATGTCACATTTCTTTTAATTAAATGTCTGAGTTTAAGAGTTATCTTCTACAATATTACTTACTAGTCTGCCTGGAATTCAAAGCCCAATACAAAATTGCATTAATTTACATGCTTCATTGTTTAAAAGAAAGGGAATTTTACGGAAATAGACCATAATCACTAATGGATTAAGTAATAGGATCCTAATACTTTTTGTACCAACAGGCATGTTTTGAGAAAGAGAAAGAAAATAACTTTTATTTTCAAAAAACCCTGAAAGATTTTAAATTTCTACGGAATATAGACTTGCTTATATGAAAGAAAATTCATTTTTTAGAAAATATAAATTTCATGTTTGCTGCTAGGTCTAATATTTAGGTCAGCAGAGCATCCTCTTTACAAAATTCAATGTATTGAGATTACACATATCTACTGCATATATAACTATTAAAAATCACATATAAAATATAAAGTATCAAAAAAATACTTAGGGAAATAACTCCATAAAACTGTTCAATTCAAGGTCAATGGTTGTTTAATAGACTAATTATAGAAACTTACTAGTAAAGAGGAAACCATAGTATTATTATAAGTCACCAAACTTTCCATCAAAAATAAACTTCCATATAATACTTTACACAAAGCAATCTTCCCTGGACACAATGAACCCCCATTGTGATAAACACAACTATGCTCTAGGGCAACAGTTCCAAAAAGAAATTGAACCTGAGGAAACAAAATACAATTTAGGATTGCAAATGTACTTGTGATTATTCCATTGTTCCTGAATTTGCCCAAATACAGATTTTCTACGAATGTTCCAAATTTCCACGTGTACTACTTGCGGAGTTAATAACAAAGTAGTCACAAGAGCTGAGCTTTTCTCTGAGTAGAAATAAATACATGAAATAAAAACCTGTTTGTTAGCAAAGTTAAAACCTGTGTGCTCAGGAGGCGCCTGGGTGGCTCAGTTGGCTAAGCGTCCGACTCTTGATTTTAGCTCAGGTCATGATCTCAGGTTCGTGAGATCCAGCCACACATCCAGCTCTGCGTGGCTGTACAGCTTGCTAAGACTCTTTCTCTCCATTTGTCCCTCTCCCACCCCCCGCTAAAATAAATAAATAAATAAATAAATAAATAAATAAATAAATAAATAAAATGAACTTTAAAGAAAAACCACCTGTGTGCTTAAAAAGCTTACAAGTTTGGTTTTTGTTAACCTCTTTAGTTTGTTAAGCCCTCTTGTGATTATTTGGCAGTGTTCTCAACCAGAATATTGCTGTACAGCCTTATAAATCATTACACAGGGCCTGGTGGAACTTTAATTCATTTTCCAGAGGGAAGTCTTCTAACTCCTCCGACTTCTTTCAGTTTAGGAAGGGAGAGAATGGGATCTGCTATTTGGACCAAGTTGGAAACCAACATAGGTCATGGTTGTAATCCCCAAAGTTGGATGCTTACTAGCATAGAAACTACTGACTGTCTAACTTATTAATTAGCCAATTTGTTTGTTGGCCGGGGGGTGGGGAAGGCTGCAACACCCCCTAATGAAAAAGGGCAGAAAGTAAGCAAAGAGAGACACCTACTTGACTGCATGGTTCTGGCTGATATTTCAGCCGTGGAAGCACCCAGGCCTTGAGGAGAGCGTGCGGCCAGACGGAAGTAGTACAAACTGTTGGGTTTCAGCCCTTGCAGTCTATAAGATGTCCCGGGCTCAATGGTAATCCGTTGCTGTGGATAAGTATCAAAAGAACTAGGTCATTTTCATTAAGATTCATGCAAATATTTTTAGCACACTGCCTGCAACCTCAGATGTCTGTCATTGGTGTTATAAAGTCACCAAAATATCACAAACAGAATCAACAGTGAGTATCTAGGACTCTACCAGGGGAACTATACAAGGAAAATATCAGTGTTTAAAGGCAAATTTCTATAACAAAGAAGGCAACCAGAACAATGGAAGCCAGAGATCTTTCTAATGACAATGTAGTGACCAAATGCATCAAGTAAGAGGGAGGTTGAGAGGCCACCACCCATAAGCATGTGTACGTTAAGGTGCATGTGTTGCTGAGACAAAACCCACCAACAGACACTAACACCTGCCCCTGATAGTGGAGTCTGGTCAATGTGTGCCAATTTCAAGTGAAGAGATTGTCTAGTTCATCTCCCATGACCTTCTGCAATTTAAATTGGGGCAAAGAAGATATGGCCAGAAGTAGCAACAGAAACCGGTGTACAATTTCTAAGACATTGCTACAAGAGATCTGAAATTGCAAAGTTATGATGGGATAAAAATCAGATGTTTGTTAGCTGGAAAATTTATATGAAACCCTATCATCCCTCTAGACTGATTTAAAATCATTTTAAAACTTTCTTTCTTTGTGACTACAGAACACACAGCTAGAGAAAAAAGTCACAAACTTTTCTGCAAATTTTAACATCATAAAGGGCTTTTGAAATAAGGTTTCTTTAACTGAATGTTGTAACTCTTACTTTTAATGCTTAAAATTTGACTTGCATTTTAGCAAAAATAGAGCTATGGGTAATCAATCTCAGATTGAACATTAGCCTGTAGTAAGCCTTAAAATACACACTATTATGTAATCTAGTAATGGCATAAATAATCTTAAGGCTTTTCAACGAATAGGGTTTGCTGTTCACACAAACAGAAATCATTCAAGGGGAATTCAAATATAAAACTAGAGAAAACATCCCTAGGGTATTCTGGCTCGCAAATACAAAAGCTTTTAGAAATTTTAGATTTCCCAAATGCTACGTAAAAACGGAATCCCCAAAGAAACAATTGTAAAACAGAGTAGGTGCACCAACATTCAAGCACCTACATCTACAGCATTCTCAAAGGAGTACCACTCTCCTGCACTGTTTTAATTTTATCTGTTTTTCAGTTGGGTAGTGGCAAAGATTTAAAATAAATTAATGTTGAATTATGTCTTAATAAAAACATCAATAGTGGTAACATGAGTACTTTAAGTTATAGCAGCATTTCAATTATATACTTTTTGAGTGCTTAATTCATATTGGCTTTGTTAGCTAACTCTAAAAGCATTGCATTTAAAACCTGGGCTTTGGAGATTCTGCTCAATTCAAACAGCTGTAATAAGACAGAAGTTTATAGGAACATATTAATTTATTACAGTATTCAGAATGATATAACGTAAGTTAACTGATATTTCATTTAGTATGTGAGTGTATTAAAAAAAAAAAGGTATTTCTGTAAGAAGTTAGGGGCTACCTAGCTTTGTAAAGATCTTTTTAAGATAAAGAATACTAAGAGGTACGATAGAATGACTTGTGTGGAATGAGTTTTCACTTGTAGCTTCAACAACATTTTGTCCTAACGTTCTAGCCTGGATGTCACAGTAACAAAAGAAATATATTCATTACTATCATATATTCCCATCCTGAAATTGTTAGATGTATCTTAATACCGATTTCTATAGTTTATACAAAGTACACCACCCAAGAGGCAGTATATACCCTATTGGTTAAAAAGATAGATTCTGGAAGATGGTGGAGGAGTAGGAGACCTGGATTTCGTCTCCTCCCAGGAATTGAGCTGGATAGGGATCAAACCATTCTGAACACCTACAAACTCAATAGGAGATCGAAGAAAAGAATAGCAACAACTCTCTCATCAGAAAAGCGACCTCTGGGCGCCTGGGTGGCTCAGTTGGTTAAGCGACTGCCTTCGGCTCAGGTCATGATCCTGGAGTCTCGGGATCGAGTCCCGCATGGGACTCCCTGCTCAGCAGGGAGTCTGCATCTCCCTCTGATCCTCCCCCCTCTCATGCTCTCTCTCTCTGTCTCATTCTCTCTCTCAAATAAATAAATAAAATCTTTAAAAAAAAAAAAGGAAAAAAAAAAGAAAAGCGACCACTTTCTGGAAGGTAAGACGTGAATCCAAGGTGATATTTGGGAGGATAGACAGCGGGGGAGGAGCTTCCGTCGGCCGCTTCTGGCAAGTGATAGAACCATGGAGCACAAAATCGGAACTTTTAAAAGTCTGCTCCGCTGAGGGACGTCACTCTGGTGGCTAAGCGGGGGGTGAAACCCTCCGGGACAGTGTGGTCTCAGGACCCTCGGGGTCACAGAAAGACCGGGGCTGCCTGATTGTGGCAGAGCTCCAGGTAATGGAGCAGGGAAGCTGGCTGCAGAGGTGGAGCCCAGGCGCGGGCTCTCAGATCGGGGTTGCCATAAACTGTGATCCCCGGCACAGTGGGCAACTGCTGCTCCAGCAGGGACCCAACAAGCGGCAGATCCGGGGAGACTCATCTTCCTCCCCCCGGAGGAGCTGCGCGGGAGTGCACCGCAGGGATCTGCTGGGTTGGAGACTCCACCCGGGGTCGGATGCCAGAGATAGAAACGCGCGGTCACAGGCCGGGTGAGCACGGAGTGTGGCCGGAGACCGGGGAGACGGGAGTGACTGACACTAAATTCCTAGCTTTCAATAGTTACCCCTGAATGTAAATGGGGGGCTCACTGAGGAGCGGGGCCCAGAGTTCTCGGCTCCTCCAGGGCAGAGATTGGGAGGCCACCATATTCACTCTCCGCCTCCAAAGCTGTACGGAAAGCTTGCAGGGAACAAAAGCTCTGGAGAGCAAACCCAAGCAGATTACTTAACCGGGAGGGGGCAAGGGCGGGGCAATTCCGCCTCCAGCAAACACATATGGAAACCTCGACAACAGGCCCCTCCCCGGAAGATCAGCAAAAAGAACAAGAGGTAGTACCGACTGCCAGGGAACTACTCAATATGGACATTAGTACAATGTCAGAGCTAGGGTTCAGAATCATCACTTTAAAGATACTAGCTGGGCTTGAAAAAAGAAGGGAAGTTATTAGAGAAACCCTTTCTGGAGAAGTAAAAGAACTAAAATCTAACCAAGTAGAAATCAAAAAGGCTATTAATGAGTGCAATAAAAAATGGGGGCACTAACTGCTAGGATAAATGAGGCAGAAGAGAGAATCAGTAATATAGAAGAACAAATGATGGAAAATAAAGAAGCTGAGAAAAAGAGAGATAAACAACTAGTGGATCACGAGGGCAGAATTCGAGAGATAAGCAATACCATCAGACGAAATAACATTAGAATAATTGGGATCCCAGAAGAAGAAGAAAGAGAGAGAGGGGCAGAAGATATAATGGAGCAAATTATAGCAGAGAACTTCCCTAATGTGGGGAAGGAAACAGGCATGAAAATCCAGGAAGCACAGAGAACCCCTCTCAAAATCAATAAAAATAGGTCAACACCCCGACATCTAATAGTAAAGCTTACGAGTCTCATAGGCAAAGAGAAAATCCTGAAAGAAGCTCGGGAGAAGAGATATGTAACCTACAATGGTAGAAACATTAGATTAGCAACAGACCTATCCACAGAGACCTGGCAGGCCAGAAAGGACTGGCAGGATATATTCAAAGCACTAAATGAGAAAAATATGCAGCCAAGAATACTATATCCAGCTAGGCTGTCATTGAAAATTGAAGGAGAGATAAAAAGCTTCCAGGACAAACAAAAACTAAAGGAATTTGCAAACACAAAACCAGCCCTACAGGAAATCTTGAAAGGGGTTCTCTAAGCAAAGAGAGACCCTAAAAGCAACATAGACCTGAAAGGAACACAGACAATATACGGTAACAGTCACCTTACAGGCAATACAATGGCACTAAATTCCTATCTTTCAATAGTTACCCTGAATGTAAATGGGCTCAATGCCCCAACCAAAAGACACAGGCTATCGGATTGGATTAAAAAACAAGACCCATCGATATGCTGTCTGCAAGAGACTCATTTTAGACCCAAAGACACCCCCAGATTGAAAGTGAGGGGGTGGAAAACCATTTACCATGCTAATGGACACCAAAAGAAAGCTGGGGTGGCAATCCTTATATCACACAAATTAGATTTTAAACCAAAGACTGTAATAAGAGATGAGGAAGGACACTATATCATACTTAAAGGGTCTATCCAACAAGAAGATCTAACAATTGTAAATATCTATGCCCCTAACATGGGAGCAGCCAATTATATAAGCCAATTAATAACAAAAGCAAAGAAACACATTGACAACAATACAATAATAGTGGGGGACTTTAACACCCCCCTCACTGAAATGGACAGATTGTCTAAGCAAAAGATCAACAAGGAAATAAAGACTTTAAATGACACACTGGACCGAATGGACTTCACAGATATATTCAGAACATTCCATCCCAAAGCAATGGAATACACATTGTTATCTAGTGCCCATGGAACATTCTCCAGAACAGATCACATCCTAGGTCATAAATCAGGTCTCAACCAGTACCAAAAGATTGGGATCATTCCCTGCCTATTGTCAGACCACAATGCTTTGAAACTAGAACTCATTCACAAGAGGAAATTCGGAAAGAACTCAAATACATGGAGGCTAAAGAGCATCCTACTGAAGAATGAATGGGTCAACCAGGAAATTAAAGAAGAATTAAAATAATACATGGAAACCAATGAAAATGAAAACACAACTATTCAAAATCTTTAGGATGCAGCAAAGGCAGTTCTCAGAGGAAAGTATATAGCAATACAAGCCTTTCTCAAGAAACAAGAAAGGTCTCAAGTACACGACCTAACCCTCCACCTAAAGGAGCTGGAGAAAGAATAGCAAATAAAGCCTAAACCCAGCAGGAGAAGAGAAATCATAAAGATCAGAGCAGAAATCAATGAAATAGAAACTAAAAGAACAGTAGAACAGATCAATGAAACTAGGAGCTGGTTCTTTGAAAGAATTAACAAGATTGATAAACCCCTGGCCAGACTTATCAAAAAGAAAAGAGAAATAACCCAAATCAACAAAATCATGAATGAAAGAGGAGAGATCACAACCAACACCAAAGAAATACAAACAATTATAAGAACATATTATGAGCAACTCTATGCCAGCAAATTCGATAACCTGGAAGAAATGGATGCATTCCTAGAGATGTAACAGCTACCAAAACTGAACCAGGGAGAAATAGAAAACCTGAACAGACCTATAACCACTAAGGAAATTGAAGCAGTCATCAAAAATCTCCCAAAAAACAAAAGCCCAGGGCCAGATGGCTTCCCAGGGGAATTCTACCAAACATTTCAAGAAGAATTAATACCTATTCTTCTGAAACTGTTCCAAAAAATAGAAATGGAAGGAAAACTTCCAAATCATTTCATAAGGCCAGCATTACCTTGATCCCAAAACCAGACAAAGACCCCATCAAAAAGGAGAATTACAGACCAATATCCCTGATGAACATGGATGCAAAAATTCTCACCAAAATACTAGCCAATAGGATCCAACAGTACATTAAAAGGATTATTCACCACGACCAAGTGGGATTTATCCCTGGGCTGCAAGGTTGGTTCAACATCTGCAAATCAATCAACGTGATACAATACATTAACAAAAGAAAGAACAAGAATCATATGATCCTCTCAATAGATGCAGAAAAAGCTTTTGACAAAGTACAGCATCCTTTCTTGATCAAAACTCTTCAGAGTATAGGCATAGAGGGTACATACCTCAATATCATAAAAGCCATCTATGAAAAACCTACAGCGAATATCATTCTCAATGGGGAAAAACTGAGAGCTTTCCCCCTAAGGTCAGGAACGCGGCAGGGATGTCCACTACCACCACTGCTATTCATCATAGTATTGGAAGTTCTAGCCACAGCAATCAGACAACAAAAAGAAATCAAAGGCATCCAAATTGGCAAAGAAGAAGTCAAACTCTCACTCTTTGCAGATGATATGATACTTTATGTGGAAAACCCCAAAGACTCCACCCCAAAACTGCTAGAACTCATACAGGAATTCAGTCAAGTGGCAGGATATAAAATCAATGCACAGAAGTCAGTGGCATTCCTATACACCAACAACAAGACAGAAGAAAGAGAAATTAAGCAGTCGATCCCATTTACAATTGCACCCAAAACCATAAGATACCTAGGAATAAATCTAACCAAAGAGACAAAGGATCTGTACTCAGAAAACTATAAAATACTCATGAAAGAAATGGAGGAAAACACAAAGAAATGGGAAAACGTTCCATGCTCATGGATTGGAAGAACAAATATTGTGAAGATGTCAATGCTACCTAGAGCAATCTACATATTCAATGCAATCCCCATTAAAATACCATCCACTTTTTTCAAAGAAATGGAACAAATAATCCTAAAATTTGTATGGAACCAGAAAAGACCCCGCATAGCCAGAGGAATGTTGAAAAAGAAAAGCAAAGCCGGCGGCATCACAATTCCAGACCTCCAGCTCTATTACAAAGCTGTCATCATCAAGACAGCATGGTACTGGCACAAAAACAGACACATAGATCAATGGAACAGAATAGAGAGCCCAGAAATGGACCCTCAACTCTATGGTCAACTCATCTTTGACAAAGCAGGAAAGAATGTCCAATGGAACAAAGACAGTCTCTTCAACAAATGCTGTTGGGAAAATTGGATAGCCACATGCAGAAGAATGAAACTGGACCATTTCCTTACACCACACACAGAAATAGACTCCAAATGGTTGAAAGACCTCAATGTGAGACAGGAGTCCATCAAAATCCTAAAGGAGAACACAGGCAGCAACCTCTTTGACCTCAGCCACAGCACTTTCTTCCTAGAAACATCGCCAAAGGCAAGGGAAGCAAGGGCAAAAATGAACTATTGGGACTTCATCAAGATAAAAAGCTTTTGCAAAGCAAAGGAAACAGTCAACAAAACCAAAAGACAACCGACAGAATGGGAGAAGGTATTTGCAAATGACATATCAGATAAAGGGCTAGTATCCAAAATCTATAAAGAACTCATCAAACTCAACACCCAAAGAACAAATAAGCCAATCAAGAAATGGGCAGAAGACATGAACAGACATTTTTCCAAAGAAGACATCCAAATGGCCAACAGACACATGAAAAAGTGCTCAATATCGCTCGGCATCAGGGAAATCCAAATCAAAACCTCAATGAGATACCACCTCACACCAGTCAGAATGGCTAAAATTACAAGTCAGGAAACGACAGATGTTGGCGGGGATGCAGAGAAAGGGGAACCCTCCTACAGTGTTGGTGGGAATGCAAGCTGGTGCAGCCACTCTGGAAAACAGTATGGAGGTTCCTCAAAAAGTTGAAAATAGAGCTACCCTATGACTCAGCAATTGCACTACTGGGTATTTACCCCAAAGATACAAAAGTAGGGATCTGAAAGGGTACGTGCACCCTGATGTTTATAGCAGCAATGTCCACAATAGCCAAACTGTGGAAAGAGCCAAGATGTCCATCGACAGATGAATGGATAAAGAAGAGGTGTATATATATATACAATGGAATATTATGCAGCCATCAAAAGGAATGAGATCTTGCCATTTGCAACGACGTGGATGGAACTGGAAGGTATTATGTTGAGCGAAATAAGTCAAACAAAGAAAGACATGTATCATATGATCTCACTGATATGAGGAATTCTTAATCGCAGGAAACAAACTGACAGTTGCTGGAGTGGGGGGTGGGGCGGGAGGGATGGGGTGACTGGGTTATAGACACTGGGGAGGTTATGTGCTCTGGTAAGCGCTGTGAATTGTGCAAGACTGTTGAATCTCAGATCTGTACCTCTGAAACAAATAATGCAATATATGTTAAGAAAAAAAAAAAAAAGAAGAAGAAGAAGAGTAAGATAGCAGGAGGGGAAGAATGAAGCGGGGGAAATCGGAGGGTAGATGAACCATGAGAGACGATGGACTCTGAAAAACAAACTGAGGGTTCTAGAGGGGAGGGGGGGTGGGAGGATGGGTTAGCCTAGTGGTGGGTATTGAGGAGGGCACATTCTGCATGGAGCACTGGGTGTTATTGCACAAACAATGAATCATGGAACACTACATCTAAAACTAATGATGTAATGTATGGGGATTAACATAAGAATAAAAAATAAATAAATAAATAAATAAATAAATGAAATAAAAAGATAGATTCTGGAACCTGAGATTTGGGGGAATCTGTTTTACCTTTTCTGTGCCTTCATTTTTTATGTCTGAAACGGATTAAAAGTAAGAACTTATTTTTCTCTTAGGACCCTATTTTTAAATATTAAAATACTAAGTAATATTAAAACTAAACTCTTTGCACAAAGATTAAAAAAAAAAAAAAGGATAGATTCTGGAACCTGACTGCCTAGATTTTCAAATCCCAGTTCTGCCATTCAGTAGTGTGAGATTTGGGGGAATCTGTTTTACCTTTTCTGTGTCTTCACTTTTTATGTGTGAAATCGATTAAAAGTAAGAACTTACTCATGACACCACTGTAAGAACTGAATGACTCAATATATGTGAAATCCTTACTATACCTCTTAATATATGCATTAGTTATATTGATTTTGTTTCTCTTTTCAGTAACTATCAACAATTGCCAGACTTCTTCATTTTATAATTATTTTATTTGCATAGTATACTCAAACTTTATATATACTCCCATTCATATCAAATAACTCTTGGCATACAAATAAACATTTGCTACAGGGCCTCGCTCTCTGAAACCAGTTTGGAAAAATTCATCCATCCAAAGCCTTGGAAGTCATTTAACTTAAGTACTATATGGCTTAATTACCATAGTGCAGAAGAGAAATAAAGGAAGTCCCTAAGTCTCATGGGGTATATTCTTTTAGATACTTTCAGAAGAAGCTTGGAAGCCTGGAAAGAGGGACAACAGTTGTTTTGTTGTTGGTGTTTGCTTCATTCCACCCCCAAAGGCTTGAAATCAATATTCTGTTTTTTTGGTCAAGTTCCTTTTTTGATGAATAAATCTTTTCCACCAAAGTGCTCTATAGATATTTGACCTTTTGGCAGAACCTGGGCGAATACACAAAAGTAGAGTAGTGCCCCAGGATAGTGAATGATCAGAAGGTGAGAGGCAGTCTTACCTCCTCGCCATGCTCCCCATCTTTGTAGACCAGTTCATAGTTGGCAATGGTGTCTGAACGTGGAGGTGTCCAAGACAGCAAAATACTTGTTTCAGACTCAGGTTCTGCTTTGAAGTTTAGTGGTTGCCCTGGTACTAAAAACAGGAAGGCAAAGGACTGAGTTCATCATCACCATGAGTTTTCGAAACCCTTCCACTAGTGCATTTGTTTAAACCTCTCAAAATGTGTCCACATGTGCAGCTTAATGGAGAGCTAGGTCCTTAATATTGTTTATAGTCCATTTTTCCTCCTTCAAGGTACAAGAATATTTTTAACACTGCACTTGTTCTTGATCAGTTTAAAATCTATACAAGATGGAGAATTATCAAACACAGAATAGAACATAAATCTGATAATAAATCTGATCTCATGAATAATAAGCTTATTTCATAATATTGTTGTACATAATAAGTGAGATGATTTATATAATACACTTGGAATCAATATTGTCTAAATCATAACAAGTGCTATATACATAAAAACCATTGTTATTTTACAACCGAGAACTTGTTCTCTAGCACTGCATTTAACTTTCAAAATTATTTCCGGTTAGGTTTATAAAATCCCACCTTCACTTCATTAACAAAACCTACTGGTAAACCAGAATCATGTAGTATTTTTCTTACCAACCCACATTTTGAAAAAGAGGTTAAAAAAAAAAAAAACTATCCCTTATAAATAATTACTTCTAATCCCTAATTGACTTTCTTTTTTAAAAGATTTTATTTATTTGTCAGAGAGCGAGAGACAAAGAGAGAGCACAAGCAGGGGGAGTGGCAGGCAGAGGGAGAAGCAGGCTCCCTGCTGAGCAAGGAGCCTGAAGCAGGACTGGGTCACAGGACCCTGGGATCACGACCTGAGCTGAAGGCAGACGCTTAACTGACTGAACCACCCAGGCATACTCCTAATTGAACCACCCAGGCATACTCCTAATTGACTTTAAGTGACTTAATATACTAGGCCTAATGTAAACTTAATATTGTCCCTAGTGAGATGGAGCTAAGTTACTACACAAATCAAAAAGTTTAGAGAATATGTTTATTATCAGACATACAGTAATTTAGCAGATGTCATGTATAATTCTCATATTAGTCATTATAACCCATGCAGTAGACAATTTGAAAGAGCTATGCATCAGATGTATTAAAAAATGGGACATATATCCAGTTTAAAACACTTTACTCAAATGCTGTATTAGAATAGGGATTACTAACCCCAACCTCCTGGTTAACATCAAATCCCATTAGGTCCTCTATCCCTTACGCACAAGGGTAATGCCGTTCAGGGCATCACTGGCCCAGCTAACCTTACTTCGTCCTTGGCCAGTGTCTGTCCTGATTGGTTGGTGCCCAGGCCATGCTGGCCATTCACTACTTGGATCATTACCCCTGATATTGTGGCACGTCTTAAAGTGCTATAACTGACCATATGTCCATATTCTCACAAGTAAATTCTGTGTGTATTTAATAAAAAACAGTAATAATAATACTTTATACTAGAGGGAAAAAGAACATGTGAAGTGTTTTTGGTGAATGGGCATAAGCACTGAAAAACTTAGGAAAAATAATATACTTTGTAACTGATGTATGACTTCAATTTCTTAAATAATACTTGAAGCATCGTTTTCCTTAGTAAGATCTTTGGAAATATAAAATGTTTTATTTTCTTTTTCTTTTATAGTCATCTCTTTGTAATATGACTAAAATAGTCTTTTGTTTAAAAAGAAATCAATATCTTGGGCGCCTGGGTGGCTCAGTCGGTTAAGCGACTGCCTTCGGCTCAGGTCATGATCCTGGAGTCCCGGGATCGAGTCCCACATCGGGCTCCCTGCTCGGTGGGGAGTCTGTTTCTCCCTCTGACCCTCCTCCCTCTCCTGCTCTCTGTCTCTCATTCTCTCTCAAATAAATAAATAAAATCTTTAAAAAAAAATAAATAAATAAAAAATAAAAAGAAATCAAAGTCTAAACAGATCTACCAGAATGGTTTCCAGTATTCCTATTTTATTCCTCTGGTGCATTAACCTGTGTATGTGTGTGTGTGTGTGTGTGTGTGTATGTATGTACCTCATGTGTAAGCATACAATCTCATGTTTGGCCTGATGCATAAGGCAGCCAATAGTCAATGCTTCTTATTTTTAATTGCATTCATCATCTTTTCTCCTTTTTTATCACAGGCCTTGAGATACTCATTAATTTGATGGCTCTGTGAACATACTTTCTAAACAAGGTATCTTTTTTTTTTTCTTTTCTTTTTTTTCTGTAAGTACTCACCCAGTGAGAGACCTAACACAATCAACCAGATTGAGAAATTGAGACAAAAGAAGATCAAAGATCAAGAGCAAGGGTTGGGGGGGGCGGACGAAGAGGGAAAAATAAACAGGAAAATAGCAAAGCAAATAGAGAACACATTAGTTCTAAACAGGAAATACCAAAAGCCTGGCAGGAGCAACAATGGAAGCCAAGAACAATCAGACAGATGGGGAAGTTATGATTGGATTTTAATATTCAGATGATTAAAGGGATTCTCAGCCTAAAAATACACACACATATGCATATGTGTGTGGTCACTTCTTTCTCTCTACTTTTGTTTCCTTTTTTCTTTCTCCCAACTTCCACAAATCTGAGAAAGAAGAAAGCCTTATGATAACTCCTGAATTAGACCAAACTGGAACACAGTATTGTCAAGAATTAAAAACATGGACAGAACTGAAGGGCTACTCTCAGGATTATAACTGCCTGTTATGTATTTCCTCCCTGCCTAATGCTAATAATAAATTGACATTGATTGAAAACATTTTGGGAATCTAATTAACTTTTTCTTATTTAAACTGTTTACTTTTTTTGCTTTTAATTTGTCTTGAACAAATTCCCAGTGGGTCTCAATGTTTCATCCTTATTTAGTGACACAAACTTCATCTGACCCTCCAATTCTATTAAGACACCTCTCCCTCTAAATAATGAATTAAACAGGCTCAAAGCTTCAGAGGGTGTACTGTTCATTTTATTCTTGGACAAAATAAATAGTGGTCAGATGACTTCAAATAATATATACAAGGTTCTCCTCCTCGGCTTCTATCTTGCCCTTCTTTTGAAGTGGTCTGGGGGGTAATTTAATTTACTAGATGTTAAACTTGTGATGAACTACAAATGTCCAGGGCACCTGTGTGGCTCAGTCAGTTAAGAGTCTGCCCTCGGCTCAGGTCATGATCCCAGGGTCCTGAGATCCAGTCCCACATCAGGCTCCCCGGCTCAGCGGGGAGCCTGCTTTTCCTTCTGCTCCTCCCCTCTGTGCTCTCTCGCTCTCTCTCTCAAATAAATAAATAAAATCTTAAAAAAAAAAAAAGAAATACAAATGTCCAGAGGTATCAGGCAGATCACTTAGAGACCGGGTGGGGTCTGGGGCCAATGGGAGATTGCCCGGCCCACCTGAAGGAGTTGGTAGTATTCAGCACCAGGAGATTGCAACTTTGTGGAACGTTGGTCCAAACTTGCCTAACTTCTGATTTTTCAACAGAAGTTGATAGTGAATCTTCTAGGTGAAATCTTTCCATTTTTAACCATTGGAAATTAATTGAATTAATTTAAATTAATTGAAAAACACGATAGGGGGCAAATTATGTCTACAGGCGAAATCCAGCAAATGGACCAGTGCTTTAAAAGACCTTTTTATTATATCAGGCTCTATGTTCATAAACACCTTAAGGTGCCACTACTTAGATCTCCCTGGGAATTGAAGATCCACTTAGAGATGCTTCCTCAGAGTCATTTAGCCATAGTTGAAACAACCACAATAAGACTGAGAGTCAAAGTAAAAGAAAAAAGCTGTGAAATTAATGGATTTATTTTTACATTCTTCAAACACAGTAGTCCTAATGGTCGTAATATATGTATATGAAGACGCACTTTAGGGGGTTCCAAATGGTCTTATTTCTCTGTACTATTTGGAAACACAGGGAGTACTTCATGTTCTGTTAGACTTGTGTGTCAATTATGGTGGCTTCGGATTCTATTAACATTTATGTTTGTGTTATCTACCCCCTCCTTCCCTTCTCTCTCTCTCTTCAAATGTTCTCAGTCTTTACACCTCAACCTTACTGGCAATCTTTTATCTTCACTTCTTGTTTGTCTGTGTCTATTTATTCTTTTATTTAAGAGCTTTTCTGTGTTACAGTATTTCCCTCATCAATTAACTGAACATAAATTTTATAGGAAACTCTGAGATTCTGGAAACTCATGGGAAAAATTTAAAAAGCCCATCCAGAAACTTCAGTACAATCATTCTTCATTAGCAAGAGAGATGTGATATTATTGACCATAAACCAAATTTAGAATTTAGATGTGGGCAGAGGAAATGGAGGTAGAACTTATAATTTTTCCTTAAAACTATATTTAAGAAATGTTTGTATTCTGTAAAGTGGTGTCAGCATTATACTTTTCTTCTTGATTATTTAATGTCCACAAGGAAATACAAATATTAGCTATCAATTCTCTAAAATAAGATTATAAACCCATTGATGGATGTAAAGTATTTGAGTAGTACTACTATTATACTCCATATAAATACCTGAAGGCAACTCAAAGATAAGGAATGGAGAATGAATGAGAGATGAAGGGAATATCTGTATGTCATCTGAAATGCTGATAATATTAGAAGATATCAATACTTAAGTAAAATTAAGCAAATATCTCTAAAGAGATAGGGGTTAACATGTAGTAAATGGCTAGCCAACAATTTCGCTTAGCCATATTATAAATACGAAATATATTCAGAGAAAATAGGAAACCTATTATTGAGAAAATACTTAGTTCTTTAATAAGGTACACTTTTGAAAATATATCTAGCATTTTAATAAATGATAACAATAATAAAAGCAACACCAGAATTATAGAGGAAGTAAAACAAAACAAAATTCAAAACAAGGAGTCTGATTTGTAAGTATCATTGATATAGTATAAAATATATCATTGATAAAATAAGTATTTAATACACAAGCACCTGCACACATCTTACTCTCGATTGTCATTAAACATCAGTGTGAAAAGTTAAATTTTATTACAGTTGTATTTACATCCAGAGCTTCTTTACTCAAATTCCTTTTAGCTCCTTTGCTAAAACTATTTTAAGAATGCATTTAAATTGTACTCATAACTTGGGAAATGGGAAATCAGTCTTTTTCTAGTTTGCTTATTTAGGCCTGTTGACATATACTAATGAAATGCTTTAGCAAGTTCTGGAAACCTAAACTGTCATGTCTCTAAATGTCATAGTTTTTTGTTGGTTGTTGTTTTTACTTTTAATTTTTTTTAAATAACAATTCTGCAACGCCCAGAATTTGGAGTAGAATTAGCTTCTTCAAAAAGTTTAAAGTTGGCACTCAGTATTTATTTAGTAGATAGACATAATTCTTTTCCTTCCAAAGACCTATACTACTAATGTATACACATAGAAATCAAGAATCTTTTCCCAAGAATCTGTTAAATGCACAGAAAAATTAGAAGTCAGATATGTTTTCTAAAGAAAGAAAAAAAAAAACAGACATTAGGATTTAACAGATTTAGAATGGCTCCAATTAGCATGAACATCAGGCAACATTTTAGGGCATTAGGTTTTAGATGTAATTCACTACATTCTTTATCACAGTTTTATTGGTACTTCTTTTATACAATATAGTTACCGTATATTCTTATTATCATTATCTATACAAGAAAACTATATAAAAAGACATCCTTTTAAAATGTGTATTCTAATAGTAGAGATCTTTTTCTAGCACAATATAAATTCTTCCCTTGACAATGGCATATATACTGCATTCTCCACATTTTTAAGGTAAACTAGTGGCAACTGACTGTAATGCCAAGATTTAAAGTTATGGAAAAATTGGAAGATTAACCTGTGTTTCTAGAACATAATTATTTTAACCAAAATATTTTCATATCGAAGACCATTTAAAATCACTTAATATTATCAACTGTATGAACAGTCATGATTAAGGGGAAATATTATTGACTATAAATAGATCATATATCGATTTTCTGTATTATTCAGAAACACATAAATTGCTATCAATCCTCCATTTACATCTATATGTTAACAATAATCTTAGATGAGATCAAAAGTTACAACTTCCCTTTTAAAGTCAATTTTTTACTACATACTGTTTCTTCAGAGTCCAGTTTTAAACAAAAACAGGACTATTAGTGCCAGCAAATTAAAGATAAAAAATGAAATGAACAGCTTTCAGATATAGAAGACATAGAAATTTATATCTTTGTATATATGAAATTAAATTATACTTGAGAAATATATACATCTTAGTAAATTTTCATAGGTTTGGGAAAGATAAAATTGCAGTGAAAATAATTATATCCTCAAATTTTCTATAGCCTCTCTAAAAGAATATTTCATACTGATGTTTTTCCCTAGCTATGATTCTAAGAAATAGTCAGCAAGAAAAAAAAGGAGCAGCTCAGCATTAATTATATTAGAACTAACATCATTGTATTTGGCAGGTGTCCACTAACATCAAATGACCTTTGCTAATTAAGCCTAGGGAATAGATCAAATCATTGTGCTATTTTGGAAGGTTTTCTTAGCCTATTGATCTTGGCAGGCACAAGTCATTATGTCATTATATATCTTCTCAATCAATGGATATTAAAAGTACAACTATTATACAAGGTTCTTGGAAATAATGTAAAAATATCACAGATTGGGAACAACTCTTCTAATGCATCTGTGACCCATTCATCCAGATTTTTCTAAGTTCAGAGTCCCTGGATCACATTAACTCAATTGTCCCTGTTGTAGCACTGCCTTAACTGAGTTATGGCTTATGTCATATTATGTCCTTTGGTGATACAGAAAACCAAAATATGGTCTATTTAAACACCAGTTCTATATCTTTCAATAAACTGTGACCAAGAGCATTATTGTCTGTCTTCTCTGTTCTGAATATAAAGATTCTCATTATTCCCAAGGATTCTTACATTTTGGTTGGATTTAGTTCCATGAAGTATTTGGTGTCTAAGATACCTAAATCTTCCTGGTATCAGACAAAAAAAAAGTTATAAAACATTATGGATTCTTATGTTTAAATATGTGGTTTGAAAACTTAACACCAAATTTAGCGATCAAGTATAATAACCTGTGAAAAGAGGTATACCTTTCACTACTTTCAGATAAGCTTTTTTTTTTTTTTTTACATCTAAATGGTTTAATGTACTTTTGTACTAGGATAATATAATAGCTACCTCAAGTATTTCAAAGGTAAATTACATATAATTCTTAAATAAAGATATGAATAAATGAATGACTGTTTACTGCTTCTATTTATTGAGCACCTGGTGGGCACAAAAATCTAGCAGGCTCTGAAACTATCACAAAAGCAAGTTATTAATTTGAAAATAATGATGCTTTAAAGTAGCTGGGGTACCTGGATTTAAATTCTGCTTTCCCACTTACCAACCTTATGCCCGAAAAATAAGTTCCTGAATCTTCTTCAATCCTCAATTTACTCATTGGAAAATGGGGTAATTCCACATCTACCTAACTGGGTAGTAATATTAATACATGCAAAGTTCACAGCAGAGTACCCAGCATATGTAGCTGTTTTTAATATGATGATGATTATATATTACTTATTAAATTATAAAATGTTTTTATCTATTACCTAATCTATAGTGCTGTTATGGGTTGAAGTGTAACCCACAAAATTTCATATATTGAATTCCTAACCCTTAGAATGTGACCTTATTTGGAAATAAGATTTTTGCAGATGTAATTATTTAAGATGAGGTCACTTGGTTGGGCCCTTATCCATTATGACTGGAATCCTTATGAAAAGGGGGAATTTGGACAGAAGGCCACACACACAGGGAGAACATGTTGTGACAATGAAGGCAGAGATCAGGGTGATGTCTCTCCAAAGCAAGAACAGCCAAGATTACTAGCAAAACAACAGAAGCTAGGAGAGAGGGCTGGAAGATGCCCTGAGAAAGAACCAATTCCATGCACCTTGATCTCAGATTTTTAGCCACCAGAATGGAGAGACAGTAAATTCCTGTTCAAGCCACCCAGTCTGTGGTATTTTGTTACAGCAGCCATAGAAACCAAATACCACCTCTAAATTCTATAAGGTGGCTATTATTTTTGATAATGAGAAAACTGAAGTTCAGAGAAATGAAGTAACTTGTCCAAGGTTATAGAGCTAAAAATGGTAGACCAGGATTCAAACTCTGGTTATATTACTCCAAAACTAGGGATTTTTAAAATATACCACTGAGGGGCACCTGGGTGGCTCAGTCAGTTAAGCATCTGACTAGTGATTTCAGCTCAGGTCCTGATCTCATGTGTGGTATGATTGAGCCCTGCGTCTGGGCTCCATGCTCAGCAGGGAGTCTGTTTGAGTTTCTCTCCCTCTGCCCCTCCCCACCTCTCTCTCTCCCTCTCTCTTCTCTCTCTCTCAAATAAATAAATCTTTAAAAAATATATCACCATTGAAAAATCAGAAAAACTGGAGCACAGGTATATGCTCTTCATATATATTTTCTGTTATCTTTAAATAGAGAGCTGCTGAAATAGTGTAATAAAAAATAATCTCATAACAATTGACCAGTTTTAGTCAAGAAAAAGAACAAGATACACAGATTTCTACATTTTCCAATATGAGATATATAGAAAAATTAATCTACAGTGTTTTTCTGTATATTAATATAACAAGTACAGAAGAACTGCAAAAGCCAAGTAGGGAAAATATATGAATGTTTTTTAGTATAATTATGATGAGGTATATTTTTTATAGCTATATTTCATATTATTAGAGAAAATAATAAATCCATGAGCAAACAGCAAGAACACAACAACAGTATAAAAAATAAAATTCAGGCAGGCTGTAAATATGTTCTGAGATCTCTAGTAGCCAGGGAAAATAGGTAAACACCCTCAGTGACATGATTCATAAGACATGAAACATGAAAACAAGTCAGGGTTAAACATAGGTTTATCTAGTTCTGACACCTCAGAAAATTCATTCCCAAGATTACCAATGAGTTACACCTACAGATTATAACTACTCTGTCCAATAATATGTTTCTTAATAATATGGTTTTTATGTAGATTCTCAGAACAAACCAATAGCATACTGCCAAAACACTGAGATTAAAGCAAGTTATGAGGTGTCAACACCTCATAGGAGTCAAATTAATAGTTCTCAGATGTTCAAGAATAAACTTTAGAAGAAAGTTGCTATGTCATATTCTCAACCTAAGGCAAAATTGATCCCTTTGAATCAAAGACCAGAGAGGTCTTATATACACTTATGAAAATAAAACCACTTGAAAGGCCTAGTGTTTCTCCATAAAATAGTGTGATGTCCGCCCGAATGCCCAGTAAAATGAGTCAATGAGGCCCCAAAGTTTGATCTAGGATCTTGATAACTGTCTTTCTCCACCCACGAAGCCATACAAAGAAAAAAAAGTCAAAAATCCATTAGGAGAGTATTTTTAGTGGGTAGCTGCTTAGAAAATAGAAGACATTTAAATGTGTAAGGCCCCCTGACAAATGGTTTTATTTTTAACTTTATCTTGAACCAATCTTTCTTTCTTTTTTTTTAAAGATTTTATTTATTTATTTTGAGAGAGAGAGAATGAGAGAGAACACATGAGAGGGGATAGGGTCAGAGGGCAAAGCAGACTCCCTGCCGAGCAGGGAGCCCTATGCGGGACTCGATCCAGGGACTCCAGGATCATGACCTGAGCCGAAGGTAGTCGCTTAACCGACTGAGCCACCCAGGCGCCCAACCACCCAATCTTTCATAAGTTAAATAATTTTGTAAGAGTATTCTATCAGAGTCACTAGTATAAAGCAGGATAGTTCTCAAAATGCTGCATGGAGGATGCACTCATCCATCTCATTCAGAAAAATCTTCAAGTCATTTGGGTACAAATTTTTTAAAAAGATGCTAAATGCATCCCTCTACTTAAAAGTATTACTTAGTCTTTCAGGTATCCATGCCTGTTCTGCTCCAGATGTCTTATCTTAACCTCTCATTTAGAAACTCTAAGTTTCAAAAATTAAAATTCATACTTATCTTTGTCCTTTCTTTGTTTTCACCATTCACACCTCTTAGCACCTACTCCTTTCCTCCTTCCCTACTCTCCATCCAGAACCAGACTTACCTCCTGTCTGAGTGATGACTTGTATGTCACTTGAAAGAGGACCATCTCCAATTGAGGTAAAAGCCAAAACTTTGACAGAATATGTTTTCTGGGGCACTAAGTTGCCAATAGTAGTGATTTGGCTGTCAGCTACATTATGCTTCATCCAGTTGTTGACGTGTTGAGTGGGATCCATTGTATAATAAACTCTGTATCCTTGGATCTGTCCATTTGGTTCTTCAGGTTCCTTCCACTGTACCAAAATGGTGGTTGAACTTAACATCCGCGCCTGTACATCCCGTGGGGCACTGGATGGTGCTTGTTCTGAGGTTTGCGTTAGCACAGGCTCGCTGGGAGGTCCCCGCCCAATGTTATTGACAGCAACAACCCTGAATTCATAATCCGAGTAGGGACTTAGTCCAGCGACACTGTAGCGTGTCGTTGCCACCCCATCAATTTCTTTGTAAGGTTCCTCAGAATTTTTAGGTTTATGTTGAATGATGTAGTAAGAGACAGGCTCAGGATTCCCAGAGTCCCACGTCAATGTGATGCTTGTGGCTGTGCTCTCGGTCACTACAGGAGTTCCTGGAGGTTTGGGTAAGGCTTAGGAGGAGAAAAAAAGGACAGTGAATACCCATCAGCTCTAAGATATTACAAAGATCCATAAGCTCTACTACTGGAATAACAGAATTATGTTATCTACTGAAGATTTGATTAGATTAAATTATAACAAAAGATTGTTTTCTAAGTGGGTAGGATGTATAGTAAGATGCATAGGGGACAAATCTCCTTTTACTAAAAGCACATTAGAGCACTGTAATTTGAGGCTTGTATTCAAATCCACCAGTTATTAGCTATGTGATCCTGGATGCATTGCATAACCTCTTTTTGCTTTAGTTTTCACATGTGGAAAATGGGAAGAGCTATCACTGGATTGTATTGTACAGCTGGGTAACTGTATTTCATGAGTTTGCTGTGAAGATTAATGAACTATTCCAGTAATGCTCTCAGAATGTATCCAGCACCCTCAAAAAACATTAATTGCAATTATTACTATTATTATAACCAAGAGTTTGGCCAATTAGCCTCTTGCTTCAAGAAATACATGATATAACTAAATACCAACATTGAAAAGAACACAATTTGTAATATATTCAAATGGCATTAAATCACTATGGAAGAATAATATCCATATTGTTTTCCAGTTATAAGACATAGATAATATTACTATAATTTAAAAAAATTATCTAGGGGTGCCTGAGTGGCTCAGATGGTTAAGCATCTGCCTTTGGCTCAGTTCATGATCCTCAGGTCCTGGGATGGAGTCTGGCTCCCAGCTCAGAGAGGAGCCTGCTTCTCCCTCTCCCTCTCCCTCTTCTCTTCCCCCCACTCATGCTCTCTGTCTGTCTGTCTGTCTCTGTCTCAAATGAATAAATAAAATCCTAAAAAAAACAAAATAATCTAACCAAGAATTTTAAGGTAAGAAAGAATAGTAAATTTCAAATTGATTAATTTCAAATTCATGTTTTTAGTTAATATTATTATATTCAAAATGTTGATATTCAAAAATGTTGAACTAAATTAAAGCATATTCACAAATAACTTTTTAAAGCAGTTTACTATCATAATATGCAGTCTATATTCAATATCAGTAATACCTGAAATTATAGCTACCACCTAACTTTTGAGAGAAAACCCAGAATGTAACACTCATATGATCAGCCCTTTTGTATTTTTTTTTCCTTGTCAACATAAAGGCAGAAAAGTATAATACTCTCTAGAATGGCAGCTTTTCAAGAGTTGCAAACTTGTACTTGATTACATGTGTATCTCCAATACCTAGAATACCGCCTAGCAGTGTTAACTGAATGAACACCCAACTGAATGAATGAGTTGGGACACATCCTCACTCTCTTCCACTTGCTCTTTTTGTTTTGATTTACTTTTTTGCCTACAGGATTCACCCTTATATTTATTTATTTTTGAGGTGGAGAGGGTAGGGAATGGCAAGAACCTGGAAAACAAAGATAAGAAGTTGAACAAGATATTAGTTAATGTGACTCCTGATTTTGAATTCTTGAAGGTCTTCAGTAAACCTTCAAATATTTGAAACTGAACTAGTTATTATAAGAAAGGTGATTCAATATTTGCATATTACTCTAAGAACTATAGAATGATAATATTTAGCCAAGGGATTTTACTGAAAATAATAATAAAAAGACATTTGAACAAATGTTCAAATATACTGGACTGACATTTTTCAAAAAGTAGATGATCCAAATTTTCCCTAGATGTGTTTCTGAATTATTAAGGTAAGTAAAAATATTGCTAATTAAAGGTGTGCTTACTGAAACTTAACAGACGTTAGCTTTGCTGTCACATTTATTGCACAGTATAGGTTTTGTGCCTATACGTATGGATAAGTCTAAGTATGCTGAATACAGTTACGGATATTCAATACAACGTTACTATTTTAAATGACTAAAATGTTGACAATGGCATGTACTTTTGTTCTCATGTCACATTATTGCTTTTTAATTGCATATATTTGATATATATGCTTGGTAGGGGATATGACACCAATTACAACATGTGTGTTACATTTTTTAGGATCATACTTCCTGGAAAGCAAAGATAATTTGTGTTCATTTTTGCAGTAGTTCCAGACATTTGCAAGAACTTAAAGTCATCCTCAGTCTGACTGTTTTTACAAAAGCATTCAAGAATTCTATAAACACTTATAAAAACAATTGGTACCCCACACACTTACTTTTGTTTTCTTTGTTTTAAAAATATTCGTGAAATTTGTAACTTCGGTTACATTTAGTGCACTTAAATAAAATAATATTTTTTGAGCACTTCATGTATTGAAGATAAGAGTTAAAGTTAAAATAGAATATAATGCCACTTATAGTTTGATTTTTAATGATAAGACCCATCAAAATTTTAAAACATCTATTATTAGATCATGCTGATTTAATTCTCTCTTTTTCTTTTGTCTTCATGGATTTGAGCATTTATTAATACTTACTTGTATTTTTCTATCATGCACTCTCACCAGAGTTCTGGGTTAATATGAAACCTGTTTGCATCAGTTCTATCATAATGGTTGACAGTGTCTAACGTTTTTCAATCTGCCTGGTTACTGCTCCGGCCCAGCGGATTGTTAAATATATTGATGATTATCATTACTTAGGCTATCAGTCCTTTTAAGAATCTCCCTACCTAGATACGTGTATTTTAAACGATACCATAGATACGATTAGACTTTGAAAACTGAACTCAGATGAATTGATTCATTTTAGAATTCCAAGGGTAGACTTTGTAGGGACATTAGTCAGGAGACTTGAATGTACCCAGACCCTCAAAGCAAAAACCATTAAGCGTACCTTTGACAGTGATCTGTGCTATTGCTTCAATGACACCCAGTGTTGACATAGCCACACAGGTGTAATTTGCTGACTGTCTCACATCATTCAGTTCTAGTACATTTCTTCCTATTGGCATATCATCTTCCGGTGTCAGATCTTCTGCCCCCAACATCCACTTCACATAAGGCATTGGTGACCCCACGGCCACACAGGTGATATTAACACTTCCACCTGGCATGATTTCATGATTAGTAGGTGGGATAGAGAATCTTGGTGGGACACGGCGAACTGGAACAAAACACAAGGGAAAATGATAAAATAAAAGGCAAGATAAAGTGGCTTGTTAAACATATGACATGCACTGTACAAACACAATTAAACAATTGAAACATATTGTGGATTTTCCAAAAACAAAACAAAGAAAAACTGTGGATAATACAGACCATACAAGTATGGTATGTGTATACACAGAAAAAAGTATTTAGTTTAGTCATTGATATCTTAGACACATTCATACAAAAGTTGATTCAGACCTACAAGGGCCCCACAAAACAAAACAAACAAAACAAAAAAACTATCTACAAACTAACAATACACAAAAATCATGCATAAGATAAACACAAAAACACATACATGCATGCATATAGCAAAGATCTTATGCATGCATGTATGTGCAGAAAAGGGGGCTGGAAGGTCACCAGCAGGTTTAAGTTGAGTATCAAAACCAACTTCAGTGCTGTGCACTTCCAATTGATGTGAATGTATGTGTGGGACCACACTGTCACATCCCAACCCTGGAAAACATCATCTAGAGGACACGAAAGTGCAATTTATTTGCTTTCAGACTCAGTGGATGCAGCCTCAAGACCTCCACTAACACTGGAACAGACACAGAAATATATACACATATCAATTTATGCTCACAGAAGAAGAAACAAAGCCAATGCCAGTAGAGATACTGGATTGGGTCATGCAAGGCATGCACAAGATGAAGTCTCAAGGCCCATGCTTAGGACAATGGGGAAATGGCTGGAATCCAAGACAACAATGACAAAAGAAGAAATAACAAGGTAACGGCATTAAACATAAAGGGAGGAGGTAAAATACAGTGACTGAAACAGGGATTTAAGGGATGATAGGGCTCAAAGAAGGAATACATTAGATTAAGCTACAGTGTCAAAGGTAAGGATTGCAAATTCAGGAAGGGAGCTGGGTATTTCACATTCAAGATTCCACTCAGTTCATATCTAAGGTAAAACGACATAGATGATGGTAACAAAATCAGGTAAGAGGCTTTTTATGCCTATGTTCAATTGGAAGGACACTGGGTCTAAAACATACAATGAAACATGATATTGAGAGAAGAGGTCATATTAAAGCAATGCAACACAGAAAAAATTACCAAGCAATTACAGTTCAGTGTTCCTGCTTCAGATAATCTGCATGTTTATGTGTGCTTAAGACATGTGTCTTGGACAAGGAGAGGGCAAGAGACAAATAGGCTTCATCTTGGGCTCTTATTGGCAAAACATTACACCAGGAGTATTTTAGATCAAGAGGTAATCATTAGGAGCATACCTTAAATATGGATAATACAGTGATTTTCTAAATTCTAAATAAGTCAATAAACAAACAACCTCATAACCCCAAGAAAATGATAAGTAAATAATTCTGTCTGTAAACTTTTTGGCTGTCATTAGGTTGAGATAAACCTCTGCTGATTCGAGAGGGCTTGCTGTGATGGCCTCAGGGGTGAATGACAGGCAGAGAAGAGAGAGCTAAGCATGCCTCCTGCAGCCAATTCACAGGTTACACAAAGCAAGCAGGAGCCACGGGAGGCTCTACGGTGTCAAAGAACATATCAAGAAAATAGAGGAGAGTTTAGTCTTCATGCTTGGGATTAGGAGAACAACTACAAAAAGTCATTCTATGGGCAGCAGGCATCCTTGTAAGACAAAAACTAAGGTGAGGCAGGAGATGGGAAGAGTGGAGCAGGAAGGAAAGCAGGAACACTGACCGAGTTCATGGGACCTGAGAGAGTTAAGTGTTACCAGTTACCATGCACCCAGGTACATTCTCGCCCATCATGCACCACGGTTAGATACCACCAGCAAGCACTGGAAGCCAGGGCCAGGGCATTCTCTGCTGAAACATACCATTAACCAAAAGAAGACCACAATGCAGCTACATTCATTTCATTTGTATTCTTTGTTATTGGTTTAATTAAGAGTTTTGTAAGGTGGGTAAAAAGTAAAAAACACACCAACCTTCTCGCAGCTCTGAGGGATGTAGGGGGTTTGATGCAGAACACAATGAAATGAGGAAAGGAGAAAAACAAGGGAAACACAGAGAGAGTAAAAAGGCCATATCAAGGCTTTCAACTGCTACTTGAATATCTTTATTTGCTCTAGTTAATCCTTCCTACCTCAGCTGAAAACGTTACACACCTCATGGGCTAATACGGTATTAGAAACAATAGCTAGCATCATTTTGAAATTTTTCCATTGAAGAAGGTTCACATGCCTCATGCAGCAAAGGAGGTCACCATTGTAAGAAAAAAGATCAAGGGGCTTTCAAGGAATTTGGAGAAGAAATGGTTTCTTCATATTCTCCCACCCCGGACTCTAGAGAAAGATAGGAGAGGAAAACATCCCCACAGAAACAAAATTATCTCAAATAAAAATTTCAAAATCAAGCTAGGTATTTTCCTAAGGAAACCCATCTTATTGTAACTTAAAGCCCTTGCAGTCTTTAATCTATTCCCACCCCCACCCATGCCTTTTGTGGTTATTCACAGACACGTAGACCAGGAATAAGAGCATTTCCATTGAACAAAAAGCTATAGGAACCAGCTTTGGAAAACTCTGGGGAAGAAGAAATACTTCTTTCTAATTGAAATGAAAGGCAGAGCCATTCATAAGCTCAAAATGTAACCATTTATATTACTTTATGAGAAAATATGAATGTAACCTTATAAGTCAATTCTTGTCCCAAGGACAACTAAGATTATTTGTTAAAAATACAATCAGGGTTCCAGGGCAATTGAAAATTAAACTTTTCAGAATATTAATAACTTTTTAAAATGTGTGCAAATATATGCATAGACATATGCACATACATAAAACCACCTGTTCATAAATTTTAAAAAGTATAAAAAGAAAGGAAATATAATTGCGCTATTTGCATGGAGCACCTTTTCTTTTTGCTTGTTTTTTTGTTTGTTTTTAAGTTAGCAGCTTTATCCTTACAGCTCTGCAGCAGAGGTCTTGAAGACATAAACGCTTTTATGCTTGGAGTTGCACAGAAAACTGATTAGTAGCACACCAAGCAATTATTTCAGGGTTTGATAAGGAAACAGAAGAGAAACAGCAACGGAAAAAAAGAAGGAAAAGAAGAGAACTTCAAACAAATGCCAAGCATAGTTCAATCAATGCAGTAAAAGTAGAAATTGAGATGTAAAAATGCAAATATACTTACAAACTTCAAGCCTCAGGATAGGTTTAACTCAAAAGTTGTCATTTTTTTTTTTTAACAATAGGGTTAAGATCTTTAATTCTCTATGTACTAAAATGCTTCAGCTACTGTAATTACTAGCGTATCAGCTTGGTACCTACTGACATAACAACACAGATCTTGTGGGTCTCTCAACTCCCCCTGAGTCTTAATGAGGAAGCGATGCCAGGGTGACGTCATTCCTACCTCTGACATATAAATTGGCAGGGGCAGAATAGCGAGTGCCCGCGCTGTTGGTGGCAACACACTCATATTTTCCTTGGTCAGATTCTTCGCTCTGTTCGATCTGAAGGGCGCCTGTATGGATATAAAATATAGTGCCAAAGAGGTGGTCAGAGAAGGCTTTCTCAGAGCAGAAAGCTAAACCTCTTAACAATATGAAAAGCCCTGCAAAGTGAAGGTCCGCTCAACGTCGATTCAATCTCTCGCTAAGGTGCACAGACAGAAAATGATGCGATGAGAAAAACATATACAGATTATTTTTCTTTACATCATCAATGCTAGCATAAGAAAACAATTATCTCTTTTCCCAAGCAAGACTTCTAGTCATAATTAATATTCTCATTTCCTAGACTAATAAAATGAAGATGGGTGAGACTGCTTCAAGGAAGTATGGCTTTTAAATCAAACAAAAGATTAATTTTTGGTTTTGTTTTGTTTTGTTCCATTTTGTGGTACCAAAAGTGGCGCAAAAGATAGGTACGCTCAAAAAAAACCAGGCCGGGTTTTCAAGAAAGTCTTCTGCTGAAGAAAGGCAAAAATACGCAGCAAGTACAAAAAGGCTGCACAAAGCAAAAAATTAAAATTAGTCATTATATATTATGAAAATATTACTTAAAGAAACAAAACTCCCTTAAGACACGCAGATTTTGAAGAAAAGAAAGACAGTTTGCCACGACTTACAATCATTTATTACATTTGCTGAAAAACAAAGAGCAGTTGAATTAGAAGGTTTTAAAAAAGTTAAAAAGCACGGCCTATGCCAGCGAGAAAGAGCCAACCAACCACTGCTTGAGGGCCTCGAGGCGGATCCCCTAAGACACCCATCAAAATCCACCAGTGGGATTAGCAGTGTGGTGTCACAAAGCCCCAAGAAAAATACAAAACAAGAATTCTAAAAGAAATGAACACTGAGTCAAAGTATGAAAAACCAGCAATATCACATACCACCAAGAATACTGAGCACCTTTTGTTTCCATAGCCTGAAGGACAGAAGATCCAAAAATCCAGAGGCGAGTAATCCAAGAAAAAAAGAAGTGGGGGGAAAAAACATTGCGGTCAGGTCATAGGCGAGTGGGATCAGGTGGAAAGGGGAGTCATTCTTTGACTTTTAAGACAGTAAGAGAAAAAAGAATCGAAAAACAAAAGCAAAAACCTTTTGAAAGATAAAGACAAAAAGCAGATGTTCCAGGCTGTCTTCTGCATGTCTGCCACTGTTCTCCAGACCATCTTGGCTTTGGTCCAGAACAAGAACAGCTAAGGAAGAAAAAAATGATCTTTTTTTTTTTTCTCCGGTTGGACAAAAAAAAAAAAAAAAAAGGAAAAAGAAGAAAAAAAAAGAAAAAAAGGAAAAAGGAAGAAGAAGAAAAGGAAAAAAAGAGGGACAGATGGTACGCTGTGACTGGTCTGTGGTCTAGAGACCTGGATATGCTTTCTTTGAAGCATATCACAACTTAAATAATCATTTCCATAAAGAAAGAAATGAACAAAACAAAGAGAAAAGGAAAAGAAAAGGAAAACTCACAATATGAGAGTCACTGATCATAACCAAACAGTACAAAGGGAAAAAATAAAGTTGATGGACATATTATTGGAATGATGTTGAAAACAGGACAAAGATGAGAGTGATGAGAGGACAGAAAGAATGAGCAAGATCATTCTGTGAACGTTAGTTCAGCACTCTTACCTCTTATTGGTGTACCACCTGGGTGGATAATATGAATGCAAATAAGATTAGAAAGAAGAAGCATTAGTACGAGAAGGAGGAGGCTAGGGCTGGGGAGAAGAATTAAATTAGATTTACAGAATTAAATAAGGTCTTAAAAGAAACTTGAATTACTATACTGGTAAAACAGGAATATATTAGATAGTATTATTAGATTACAAAAGCAAGTTGCATTATACCACAGAGGGCAAAGACCACAATAGGCATCGCTGCCTTCTCAGAGAAGCAACTGAGTTCTTAGATCTGGGGTCATATCGGGTTAGAATCATATCTTATATGCCTCATATTCTTAAAAAAATAAATAAAAACTAAACAATACTTTTTAAAGACATAGTTTAGGAAAAATACTGGCTAATCTATTTAAGTATATATATAGATACGCATATATATATACTGTTGTAGGAAATACTAATGACTGACTAGAAACAAACACTGTTGCTTGAATATCTTATGCTTCTCACTATGCTACATTTGTGTGATACAACTTGTGTACTATTTTATTTTTCTAGACAGTGTTCTTACAATAACAGTTCTGTGGATGTGTGCATGTGCGCGCCACTACCAAGATCTGGTGTCTACACTGACAGTTAGTAAAATGCATGCCATGCATTTTATTAATAATAATAAAAATAATAATAATAATATTCTGGATATGGAAATTAGTGGGGGTGAAGTGCGCTTCAGAACTAAGCACTTACCAATAGATTCTGGAGATTTAAATACGGAGAGAAGAAAGACAGCATAAAAATATTATTATATTCCTTATAATTTGGTACAAATTTTTCAGAGTTAAAGCTTTATATACTAAATCATCTATGTTACATGTGAATAATTAATTCTTTATTTACAATAACAGAATGCTAATCTACACAATTCTGCTGACAACAAGCAAAAGAGGCAGTTAACAAGACGCTTTAACATCACAGGACAGGTCAAAAGCTGAGAATTCTGGGAAGACAGGCAGTTAAGTTAAACAACTTAGAATTCTATATCAATATTACTCCCAACGTCAAAGTAAACCGCTTATTACTACATGTCCCAGGGAAACCACCTAGGGACAGGCTCTAAAATTTAAGAAATTTAGAATTACCTCTATTTTTAATCTAAAGAGAGCAAAGGAATGAACTTGGGATGGGGATGGGAAAGGGACAAAAGGGCAGCAGGGAGAGAGAGGAGAAAGCAGCAAAAGCTGGAGTCTACACCAAAAGCAGACTTCTGTAGATCCAGTCACTGGAGGGTTCAAAACTCTTTACTGTGGGCGCACACTACTGTGGCTTATGTGTAGAAAATGCTCACTCACAATAACATAAAAATAAAATTAATCAAAATCCCCTCCTTTCATTGGTACTTGGTAAAGGACTTTTGCAAAATACATCTGGTTACTCAGGAGATAACATTTCTGTGGTTTATGTATTAGTGAAAAGAAAGCAGATGTGACCAAACTTACTAAACTTTGGTACTTTGATGAGTTCAAATGCAGAAAAGACAGAGAAAACACACTTTAATAAAACTGAATCATTTTAGTGTTTAATATGAATCTTTTGGTTTTTAATGGATACAACCATTGGACCTCCTTGCAAGTTCTGAATGAAGTCCAATGTTGAAATAAATTTGTTCCAAAAGAAAACAGAGAAAGAAGAAAGAAAGAGGAGAAAATGGATCCAACAAATACTGCAGAAAAGCAGTAAATTAAAGAATTATCAAAAATACAGTCACAGCAGTGAGCAATGAGGATTTAAACAGAAGCTGCAAAACACAGAGAGAGAAAGACAGACTCTGAAACAGGCTATGACATCACAAACATGGACAACACATTAAATAACAGAAAGAGAAGAGGGAGAAAAATCAATACCTAAAAATTAAAATAAAATAAAAATAAAAATAAAGAGAGAGAAAGCTAAAAAAAATTCTCTAAGAGTTAGTGGAAACAGTAACAAGACCCTACCTGATCGTAACTGCTTAATACGGCCGTTGTTGTTGCTTGTGTCGACGGGTAAGAAATCTTTAAACCAAGTTATTTCTGGATCTGGATTCCCACTGGCTGCACAAAGCATGGTGGCAGTGCGCGTACGCTCGACCACCTTCAACTGTGGGCCCATGTCAATGGTAGGGAAGCCCCTAGGAATTTGATCCTCTGCAAGACAAAAGGTGATACAAACATTATGTTAACAAGTCAGACGCTCAAGATTCAAGAGCTATTGCCCACTAATCTCCCCCCTTACCTTACTCAGCATTTGTTGAGAAGGTAATACAAACCTGGCAACATTGCGCTATCAGATTAGGATGTCACAATGTTGTTCCTGGCCAGAAGAATGAACCTGCTGTATAAGAGACCAATAACCTAACAAAGAGCTAAGACACATGTGATAAAGACCATGATGAAAAAATGCATCTAGTTCTCCGGCATGATGGAGGGAAAAGAAATTACAGAATGTGTGCCTGAGGAGGTCAGTGAGTACCAAAGGAGGCTCTGAAATGGGCCTTTAAGAACAAGTGGAAGTATACTCCTCAGAGTAAGGGAGTATTTTCCTCTATTCCAAAGGCCTACACCATTTTCAGTCACTAAGAGCTGAAATTCCTAAATTTTGAATCCTCAGCTCATCCAAAGTTCACTTCTCCCTAACCTATATCAAAATTGTCCCAGATCAGGGCGCCTGGGTGGCTCAGTCGTTAAGCATCTGCCTTTGGCTCAGGTCATGGTCCCAGGGTCCTGGGATTGAGCCCCAAGTCGGGCTCCCTGCTCAGCGGGAAGCCTGCTTCTCCCTCTCCCACTCCCTCTGCTTGTGCGCTCTCTCTGTCAAATAAATAAATCTTTACAAAAAAATGTCCCAGATCTTAGATCTTGCAAAATTAAAGTCCTCTTAAATCCCCTAAACATGATGATCCACATGACTAACTTGCATTACCAGCTCTTCCAGTCAACATTAGAAAGGCATATTCTATCTTGAAGAATTTTAGAATTTGAAGGAATTTGAGTTATATGGGTGATGATTATCTAAATTAGAACTTGGCTGTTTGTTTGAAAACCATTAGGAAACATTTCAAATTCTCATGGGGTCTGGCATTAATTTAATCAACCCTCCTTCATTACCTCTGATTAATTTTCATGAGCCTCCAATTCCAAAATTACTCAAAAGCACAAACACCAGTGAGAAAAAAAAAAAATACGACTCACCAGATACAGCACCTCACTTTTCCTTGGCTGTAGCCTGAAATTTCTGGTATGATCCTACGAGTTTTGCTGAAGTCTGGGTTATAATTTCTAGGGAAAAGCCTCCATTTTGATGCTTCCACTGTGTTGTCAGTCAGATCTATGTGTTCTCTACTGCCTCCCTTCTATCACTACAGGATAAACTCAATCTCCTAAATCTAGCTAGCAAAATCCTTTTAAATCAGGCCCCATTTTTCTCAGCCTCTCATGGATGATACCCCAGAGGAAAGTTTATTCTTCTCACACTGTAATTCTTAACTGTTCCCCAGACAAATCATGTTCATTAAGTACTCTAGGTCTCTGAAAAGCCATGCAGCCAAAATCACCTTCTTTGTAATAAAAAGCCTCTCAAATATATTTAATATTTTCCTCCTCAGAGCTATTGTATAGTAACTAAAATCTATTTTCTTGTACTTATTATCATCAGTTTATCTCCCTACCCCTTGAGTTCTTCCATGTCTCATTTGTATCCAAATCCCTTGCCATCAAACTAGTCTGGATTACTTGACTTTTTTTTTTTCTTTAACTTTTTTTTTTTTTTTTTGAGAAAGACAGAGACAGAGAGAGAGAATCTTAAGCACGTTCCATACCCAGCATGTGAGCCTGATGAAGGGCTTGATCTCACAACCCTGAGACCACGACCTGAGCCAAAATCAAGAGTCAGACCCTTAACCAACTGAGCCACCCTGGAGCCCCTGGATTACTCAACTTTGGATAGAACCTCCAATGATTCCCAAGGTTAAATATAAATATATCCTAGTGATTAAAAACTGGAAAAAAAAAGCTTTTCTACTACATATAGTGGAAAACTACTTCTGGTAAGAGTTGATCAGAGAAATAGCTCAGGACTATAGACAGAGATTTTGAGTGAATGAAGGTTAAAATATTACCAAAGAAAAAAGCTCCCAATAAAGGGAAGGTTTCCCTCAACAACAACTCCAGATTATTGTAAGAGAAACTGTGGGGCTAAGAGAACAGGGAAAAGTGTGGACCCTGGCTCTCCTGCAGGGAGATTTATGAAAGACCAACAGAAGCTGCTAAGGCAAGTTGGGTTTGACATCTCAATTCACTAGAGAATATTTTCCTGTCCCACCAGCTAGTTACAGCTGGAGACTAAAAAAGTTATAAAAATAGTTCACATCAATGAGCAACATTTTACTTAACTTGAAAGATATGACTGTTTTGAGGAAGCAGGGATACAATCTGTTTATCTGAATGCTTACACATCATCAGCCAAGCAGAAGTCTATGGTGGACAAGTGTCAGAAACAATAGTTAGGAATGAAATTTCAAGATGATATTTCAGGGCTCCAAGTTGGAAAGTTAAAAATTGCAAATGGAATAGAGCATTTTGCAAATTAGACTAATTTTGATAACCTACTCCATTTGAATTTCATCAGGCTGTTCTTTATGACTTTAAAGGTTTCATCAGTATGATGTATTTACATCTACAGCATTGTTCTACTGTTACTAGAAAAAAAGCAGAAAGATCAATAGCCATTGTACCATACACTTCGTACTAAACATCTCACTTGGCAGCTATTGACACGAAATGCTTCAAAGGAAAAAAATAATTCAAGTGCTCCAAAGTCAACTACACTGGCTTAGTTACCTAGAAATGAGTTTTTAAAAAAGCTCTTAGATTTTGTTGTTATTTTCCATATTTAAAGCTACCAATTTAGGTTAGTAAAAAATCACCTTGAGATCCTGGAACTGATTCTGCGTTTCCCAGGGCATTGTATCTACACCCAGGCTTTTGAATACTAGTTACATTAGCATACATTAACACTGACTTACTAGTCATTACTTTTCTTCTACAGGTTCATCTCTCTGAAGAACCAAGCCAATATTCAGTACCAAGTGGCAAGTGTCAAAGACTTAAGATTGTTGCCACTTACTAAAGGCTCTTACTAAAGAAATCTAGAATTAATAACCATTTATAAGAAATGAAGTCCTCATCTTGGGGAGAGCTGACAAAATTGACTTGTGCCCTACCCAAAGCAGTCTAATACATTTGCATGACCTTTCTTTTTCCTTCTTGGCTCATAAAGAACACTCCAAAGCTCCCTTTTCATATACACAAGTGCACAACAAAGATAATCTTTCTTGCATACTAATCGGACAGTGGATGTAAAGAGTGTTCCTCTCTTATTTTTAATAAGGGTAATTAAATTCTATCCATCCCCCCTTTGCACAGAATCTCTTTGAATGTACCTTCTTCATTAAATTTTCATGAGAAACATCACAATGTAACAGATTCAAATAGCCAGAACTCTTATACGTTGGCAGTTGTGGCTTGTTTCCAATTTGACTGTCAGGTATTTGGCAATAAAACTCAGTATTCAACATAAAACGAACTGTAGAAATAATGAAATTTCTAATTGGAGTGCTTATCTCAGTGGGTGTAGTTTAGAAGATGTTAATTGCTCTTTTCCACCTTCTACATTTATTAGTGATTTATATAAAACTGTCTTGGCCATTTGATAACATCAATTTTGACAGCTATCAAATGTGTACTACCAGGAACTTGGGGGAAAAAAATCAATACCTTTTATATCTTAACCACATAAACTTTTACAGAAAAAAAGCAGCTATCAAAAACTAACAAATTGTCAATATGTTAGCAGCTTTAAACTTTTACATGAGGTGAAAAGAAAAACATTTTGTCCTATTCATTAATGTGCTCATTAAGCTTTAAAGTGCCTTACTTATCACTGTTCCATATTAATATTCAATCATGCAGAATTAGCTATTAATTCATCAACAATTTAAATCAGACTTGACCTTCACAAAGCCATTTGGTCTGTCATTTTGAGAGGCCATTAAAGGGCAGATTACTACATACTTGTGCTTAGTGAATCATGGAAGTTGTACATATTTTGTTTGGAATGGCAGTTATAATAGACCTGGAAATATAGCACATTCTTTGAATCTGTTTGGTGTCTTAATGAAATATGCTGATATGAAACGTACAGTTCCATTAAGGAAAGGGAACCATGAATGTCAGCATTTTCCAGAGTTAACTTCCCACTTCTGCAGAACTTGTGTTAATAAACCCCTGACCTACCCAGGACCTGAATGGAAGGTATGGGGAAATAGTCTGATACTGTTTTGTAGCGAGTCATGCATTAGATATCTGTGAATGATCAAATAAAAGCTTTTGCATAATTTGCTCTGTTAAACTACTTTCATTGTTCATCCATAAACAATTTTAATGATGTTTTTACTTGCGCTTCAATTCCGCAAATACTGAACCTTTCTTACTTGATAGGAAACCACAAAACTAAATTACCTGCTAAAGCCACAGCCTCCTGCCAAGGTGTCCCTAGCAGTTCATTTTGCCAAATCTTGCTGAGACTCTGAATGAATCCAAATAGACAGGTGCTTTGACTCTGGTCCCAAATGATTTAAAGAAGTTTTCAATGAGGGATTATTTGCCGTTTTTCCAATTTATCATGTCAATTACATCAAGAGTATGCTTTTAAAAAAGTAGCATTAAAAGATTTGGCAAATACACCTGATCATTTAGATATTATGCACAATGTAGAAGTTCTGATGAGAATGGTAGTGCAATCGAAATCAGAATCTGGAGGAAGAGATAAGTAGTTTTTTTCTTAAGAGAATTCAGCCCCCTGAATCACTTTTCTGAATACCAAACAATTCTCAGTGGCTCCTTGTTTGAAGCCCTCAACTGGTGTTATCAATCAACCCCTTAATAAGTTAAGGAGTATACTTGAACTCATAAGCTCATGGAGGGCAGGGCTCTGCGTTATTTCCTTTGTACCCATGACAGTGTACAATAAACATTTGCAAATACACATGTTTAGGGAGTTGTGGCAAACATTTCAGCACTCACTCATGTGGCATCTCTGAATTCCTACTGCGTTTATTTAATGCCATTCATTTAAACAGTTAATCATTCTTTTTTAACATTTTTTATTTAAATTCAATTAATTAACATATGATGAATTATTAGTTTCATAGGTAGAGGTCAGTGATTCATCAGTCTTATATAATACCCAGTGCTCATTACATCACATACCATCCTTAATGTCCATCACCCAGTTACCCCATCACTCCACCCCCCTCCCCTCCAGTAACCCTCAGTTGGTTTCCTATGATTGGGAGTCTTTTATGGTTTGTCTCCCTCTCTGGTTTCATCTTATTTTCTTTTTTCCTCTCTTCCACTATGATCCTCTGTTCTGTTTCTTAAATTCCACGTATCAGTGAGATCATATGATAATTGTCTTTCTCTGATTGAGTTATTTTGCTTAGCATAATACCCTCTAGTTCCATCCACATCATTGCGAATGGCAAACAGTTAATCATTCTTTAATGGTTTTGTGGCTAAATATGTGGCCTTCCCAATTTGGTTATAAGTCTAAGAGACATAAGACTATCTTATAACTTCTATTTTTTATAGTGTCTTAAGTAGTATGAGACTTACAGACTCACAAAAATAGTCATTAATGGCTATTTATTTTTATAGACATAAGTTTTATTTAATTAGTAAACAATTTTCATTGGTTGAGATGTGCAATTCATGCCTGATTCCTTTTATAATTTAGTGCAGTTATTGCATTGGAAAAACACAATTCAGTGCCTGCTTTATCTAATTTTATAGAAAGGCTCCCTCCATATACTGGTTGTAAATTCCTACAAGTCAAAACTGCAACCACATAACAAAAACATTACATGTAAACACAATGAAACTCAAAAGAATACAAAAAAATGTGTATCTATGCTCTGTTATGTCATCTTTAGAAAAATTAAATTATTGATGTTCAAACTAATGATAAAACCCAAGTAAATCGGGGCACCTGGGTGGCTCAGTTGTTAAGCGTCTGCCTTCGGCTCAGGTCATGATTCCAGGTCTTGGGATCGAGCCCCTCATCGGGCTCCCTGCTCCGCGGGAAGCCTGCTTCTCCCTCTCCCACTCCCCCTGCTTGTGTTCCCTCTCTCACTGTGTCTCTCTCTCTCTGTCAAATAAGTAAATAAAATCTTAAAAAAAAAAAAAAAAAAACAAGTAAATCACTCAGTTGTCTGTTGAGGCAAACACTTGGGGTCATCTTTCATTAACAGGAGCAAAAATTTCTCAATGGCTAGATATCCTAAACCTTTAGGCATTCACAGTGTAATCTTAGAGAAGCTCTAAAGTTTAGTTTTTGTTTTGAAGGATGAAGGGATTAAGGAAAGTTTTCATTAAATTAGAAAAGTCAAATGTTAGATGGATCATATAATGAATATTTTCTTAATTAAAGTGGTAGGCCTTTAAATGTATTGAAAGGCATCGGATCTCTACCTGTTAAAGAAACAGTACTAATCTATGCCACACAAGGCCAGTATGTTTTTATACTTATGAAAAAATAAAAGTTCTTTTGAAAAGTTTAAATATGTTGGTGTTCAGGTTGTCATATAATAAAATATTTTCATATTTATGAAAATTGCATTAAATTAAAAGAAAAAGAGGTTTTGAACTATTAGTTTCAAGAACCTACTGGTTAGTCAATAGATGGCATCCTTCATTCTATAGATATACATGAGATGCCTCTGTTGTGCCAATTGTGGGCCAGGTGCTGGGTATGAAGTAATCTAGAGAATCTCTACACTGTTGTGATTTATTTGTATCTGCAGAATAATTAGATTCCTTGGTAGTGAGAATAGGACCCATCTCATAGATGGGAGGACCGAATGAGATAAGGCATTAAATGTGGCTAGCACGGCCTGGGACTAGTGTCTGGCATTTCATAAAATATTAGCATATATACACTTACTCAATCCTAAGCTCCCACAATAGATTTAAACAGAACAGAGTCATGTGACTCCAAGTAGTGATATAACAAAAACTGTAGCAATAAACTGTAAATGGGAAATATTCTATGCAAATCATAAAAAAAAAAACAGAAGGATTATCTAGACATGCAAGTGAATTTAGAAAGCAGTATCTGTGTCAAGTAACCTTTTCAAAGCTCATAAAAGCCATCATTTCTCCCTTTGAACGGGATTTTACATTATTTGATTAATCAACAGTGGAAATAAAACAAATCCATATTGTCATATGATTTGTTCCCAAAAACGAACTAAAAAAAATAGTTCTAAATATTTGGGACAGAAAAGCTTTACTGTGAATGCCTGAAAACACTGAAACCATTTGAGCCTTTACTGGGGTTCCCTGAGATAGGCAAAGGTGTATCATAATTACCATCTTCTGCAAACACAAAACAAAGACTCAGCAAAATTAAATTACTTGTTCCAGATCATACCTACAGCAAAAATTAAAAAAAAAAATCTTTTAACTCTAGATTTGGTGTATTTTTACTTCATCATGATTCCTCTATGCCAATAGCTGTCCTTTAAATAAATATTCATCATGAACAGTGAGAGAACTCTTAATCAAAGTCAACCTATAATGAAAGGCACAACGGAAATAATTTGAATAGCTGGTCTTTTTTTTTTTTTTTCTTAAATTTTATTTATTTGTCAGAAAGAGAGAGAGAGCATGAGCAGGGGGTAGGGGCAGAGGGAGAAGCAGGCTCCCCACTGAGCAAGGAGCCCAGTGTGGGACTCCATCCCAGGACCATGGGGTCATGACCTGAGCCAAAGGCAGATGTTTAACCAACTGAGCCACCCAGCCATCCCTTTTAAAAATTTTTTTTAAGCAGAAAGGACTAAAGTTCCATGGAATATAATAATAATAATTTTAAAAACAGTCCTACATTTTTAAGAAAATCCACCTTTTGATGTGTATCAGTTGGCTTCTCATTTGTTTAGCATTGGTTCCAGGTAGAGAAGTAAATCGGCCATGTATCATAGCCAGTAAAAAGGATGGTAAATATCAAATAATTTCCCTAGGGAAATTAACCCTTCTATAATTTCTGTTTAATTAGCTAGGAAGGGCTGTAAGTGGCAGGACTTTGGTTCTGAGCAGAAACCAAAAGACAGTACACAGAGCAGAGAACTAGACATCAGTAGACTCAGCATATCAACCCTATGACCTTAGGCCACACAGAGGTCTCCACTGTAATAAGGGGCCAATAATGACCATCCCAAACAGCTTTGTCTGGGAGAGGAGACAGATCAGTGTCTCAGTGGTTAGAAGGCCGAGGGGTTACTGGTTAGAGCATTTGCTACTTTGTTGATCAGGAAATGAGTTTTCAAGTCATTATCTTTCAGAATAAACCACAGTATCAGGCTAGAAACAAGAACCATTTCTTTCCAGAATACAGTCCCTAAAGAGGGGAAAAGCATTTATTATTCTTTTCTTAAAGAAAACAGTGTAAATAAAGCTTTTATTTTCACCATTCCAGATGGCAGCAGGGTATAATTTGTACTGTTTTGACATCATGACTGTATTCAAAATCAATCTTCCTGCAAGTGTATTGAATAAAGGACTGAAAACAGAAAAATAAAAAGAAAAGAAATAAAAGCTAAATCAACGTTTTCCAGCAAAGTTGGGCTCCTGGGCCATTATCAAAATGATATTCATATGAATGAAATTGAAAAATTATGTATATAAATAAAGTGGTTTCTAATTATAAGTCAAAGGCTACTCTAAGTCAGAAAGAAATTATCTAAAGCAGGAGAAAACTGTCAGTTAATAAATGATATCCCAAATGGAATATTTAATAAATATAAGATCTGGCCCCCCAAAAGTAATTATGAACAAGATATGTTGAATATTTAGTACAAGTTCCTTTTTTCAAGTTATTATGTACAGATGGTATGCTTGTCTTAATATGGCTGTAAATCAATCAGAGAAGCTTTTATTTCAGAGAGGATTTAGGTATCTCTTAAGGGCAGTTACTGGGCTCTAGCGTCTCCAATGATTTCTCATAGAATTATACCATGCAAGAATAGAAAATTGGACACTGATAAGCTGATAGGAGCTTCATTAGCAGCTACTAAATATTCAGCATACTAACCAACTACCCACAGAGCATTCCGGAGCAAAGTCCATTTTCTGAAATATTCTTCACATGTTGAGGAGGTTGTAAAGCACTCTTGGCACAGAATAAAGCAAACTTATTTAGAAGTAATGTATGCAATTATCCTACAAATCACAAAGCAATGTCTACATAGCAGAGCACAAACCGTGTTAGATTATATTATCATTTGTTTTTTATTTATTTTTTTATTCTTATGTTAATCCCCATACATTACATCATTAGTTCTAGATGAAGTGTTCCATGATTCATTGTTTGTGCATAACACCCAGTGCTCCATGCAGAACGTGCCCTCCTCAATACCCACCACCAGGCTAACCCATCCTCCCACTCCCCTCCCCTCTAGAACCCTGTTTGTTTTTCAGAGTCCATCGTCTCTCATGGTTCATCTATCCCTCCAATTTCCCCCCCTTCATTCTTCCCCTCCTGCTACCTTCTTCTTCTTTTTTTTTTTTCTTAACATATATTGCATTGTTTCAGAGGTACAGATATGAGATTCAACAGTCTTGCACAATTCACAGCACTTACCAGAGCACATACCCTCCCCAGTGTCTATCACCCAGTCATCCCATCCCTCCCACCCCACCCCCAACTCCAGCAACCCTCAGTTTGTTTCCTACAATTAAGAATTCCTCATATCAGTGAGATCAGATTATATTATCATTTGTATAAATGTGGTAGCTGCAATGTCACATGCTTTGAGTCAGTTATTAGTTATCTGTGGGTTCAGTAAGTGATCACACTCTTTGTGATCGAAAATTAGATGAATTCATGGGAATATGAAAGTATCCTCTCCTACCTAACAGTATTAATTCTTGGATTTTTAAGCAAATATTTAGGATTCAGGGTGATGCTTTTATTCCCTTCCTTGTAATGCAAATATGATTAAGATAACAAAATCCAATGCCCACCCACTTCCACAAACCTCACTGCTTTCTATTAGTTTTATTAACAAGCTGGTGTCATGATACCCTGTACATTATCAAAGTTTTTGCCATATTTTGAATGATAAATTAAAAAAAACTTTTTACATTAATTTATATTTAAATCATACTATCAGTTGTTTTTGTTTCTATTTTTAAGAAAAGAAAGGCAAAAATGAAGATGGCGCTGAAGTACAAGAATTTAGTTCCTGTTTCTTTAGAAAGAGAGATACAAAGACAGAAATTGTAAACATAGAAAGAGAACTTTGTATGGGTTTGGCTCCTGCTTCCATTACTTGCTAGCCCTGTAAAAGTCAAAAATTCTAATGAGCTCAAATCAAACAAGGCCAAGAAAAACATTCATCCTGGCTGCTCCACTGTATTGTGGTGAATAGAAATGAAAATAAGATTTTTAAGCCATTAATTATTATATAAAAAAGAAAACTAGAATAAGTGTGTGTGGACTGGAATTGAAGGCATTGATGTGAACTCATGGTTTTAAAAATACACACACTGATACAGAAATGAATATAATTATAAATGTAAGTTATATAAACTTACCAAACATACCTGTCCTATCTGTGTGAGTCCAGAGAAGCTAGAAGCAGCAATACCTGATAGCAATGGCCACACCAGATCTTAAATATGACTCTCTAAATACCTTCTACCCTTTAGTAGAAGGGAGCAGAGCTGCTTGGGGAAAGGACCGATTCCATTCAGTACCAGGATGAGAAAAAAGTACAGGATATACCTGAAATATCTGTTACAGGGGAAAGTGGTCAAAGTGACAAGGACATGTTAAAAAGGCAAAGATGCCTGCTTGATGGGGCTCTCATTAGCCAAATGTATGGCATTTTGAACATCGAAATTTATATATGTATATATAAACAAATTATAATATATTAAAATAAAAAGACATGACTCCATACTGGTACAAATGAATAAATAGAAAAGTTTCAGGAGGAATGGTATCTTTACGCATTCCCAAAGTAACTCCTCATAGGCATTTATTACAAAGAAAGGAAAAGAGTAACTTTACAATTGAGAAGACTCACAAAAACAATCGTAGGATAACAAAGTTGACATCAATAATGGACAAATCAAAATCATGTGTTGAGAGAAACATCAATCTCTTCCATGGTCTCTGCTATAGGCTAAATGTTTGTATCCCCCCAAAATTCATGTTTAATCCTAACACCCAATATGATGGCATTTGGAGGCGGGACCTTTGGGAAGTAATTAGCTTACGATGCGAGAGCCCATACAAATGGGATCAGGGCCCTCATGAAAGAGATACCAGTGAGAGCTCTTGCCACTTCCATGTGAGGACACACATTCAAAAGAGGGCCCTCTATGAACAAGAAAGCAGGTCCCAACCAGACACCGAATGTGCCAGCAACTTGATCTTGGACTTCCCAACTTCAGTAACAATGAGAAATACGTTTCTGCTTGTGCTCCACCCAGGTTATGGCATTTGGTTATAGCAGCCTGAACAGACTAAGTATTAGTGCCAAAGATTCATAATCTAAAAATGATGGAAGTAAGCATGAGCAAAACCCAAAATGAAAACATTTTATGAGATAACAAACCTGTTATCTTCAAAGCTATCGAGATCAATTGTCAAAGGAAACCTTGAGCAACTCTTTCAGACTGACAGTTAAGGTCAAAGTATGTTCTGAACTGGAGCTTCAGAGGACAATCAGAGCAACCTGAATAGGACACGTGGTAAAACCCAGATGGGAAAACTGCTGAAATGTAATCTGAGGATTACATGGTTATGCTGCATCAATATCAACTTCCTGATTTTGATGATTATATTGTAGTCAAGTAGGAGAATGCCCTTGTTTGGAGAAATAGAGGTATTTGAGGGTGATGGGTGTCATGTCATCAATTTAATCTCAAAGAGTACAGGAAAAGTTCTTTGTATTTGTAATTTCCGGTTTCTTATAAGACTGGGATTGTTTCAAAATTCTAAAATTACATAAAAATAAATTGCTATAATTATATTATCATAAATAAATGAGATTTTACAAATCTTTAGGTTATTTTATTGATATCTCAGTTGTACAAGAGTTATCTCCAAGGCTTCCAAATAGCTGGATGTACTCAAGCATTTTGTTCCAATTCTGAAGAATATTCCTAAATAAATACATACTTCATTTGAGGCCCTCTTAAACATGAAGACTAGTTAACAGACATTTCCGCTGTTACCAGTTTTATACCAATGATGATAATACCTTCTGGTATTATCTTTAGGTCTGGAAATACGTAAATGCCCTTAGAATTAAGATTTAACAAATATTTCACTATCAGTGCTAAACAATGAACAAAATGGAGTGGTGATTCAAGAGCAAGGCAAGCTCATGAGAAGAAAATGCGGAGAAATCAATACTCTAAAAAATAATTTCAGATTTACAATTTTTATTTAGAGAAGTGAAAATGTGAAGTGGATAGACTCTTCATTACTTTTCTCTGAAAGCATCTGAGAAAGTTTAAGATAGAAGATGAACTTTGCTTCCTTCCAACTACAAGATCGTCCACTTGACTCAACACCCAGGAGTCTCAGAAATCCGAGTGTTGTTTCTCAAGCCAGGCTTTTGAAATTTTTCAGGAGAAATCTGCCTCCCCCCGAGGCCTTCACAGTTCTACCCCTAGACCTACAACACAGTAAAGCAAAATGCTTGCCATTCTGTGCTCTTTAATCATTTAGGGAAGTGGGGCAACAGCAACAAGCACAAAAAGTTATTCTGATATGTCTAAATTTTAGCTTTTCTCACAATTTTAAAGTTGTACAAGAGATAACTCTTGTACAACTGAGATATTAATAAAATAACCTAAAGATTTGTAAAATCTCATTTATGATAATATAATTATAGCAATTTATTTTTATGTAATTTTAGAATTTTGAAATGTGGTAGGTATTTGTTCTATCTGAGGGAGAAGATAGATTCTGAAAACAGGTGATGGCAGTTTTCTTCAAGGGCTATCTTGGAAAATAAAAAGATCAAATCTTAAAACAAATATATAAAGTGTTTTACTGTACAGAATGAAAACTATATGAGCACATGAATAAACCTTTAAATGTAACTTATGTTTCAAGAATGTGTTGTATATCTACAGAGGATCATTTCCCCTAAATGCAAATAATGTTCTGTTTACATACCAAAAGTGTGCTTCAGTTTAACACCAAAGAATTACCAAATTGAACTACTTTATATTTGTCAGCATATGAGACTTTTTCTTAAGCCTTTAGAATCACAAGCTGTCAACGTACAGACTCTACCTAAAGAAATTTATAACTATGTTTTTTTTAATTTTTTGAATTTTCCTCCCTCTTTACATAAACTTACTAAAACAATACCATGTTTATTTTTTTAAGTTTTATTTATTTATTTATTTTAGTGAAAGGGAGAGAGAGAGAAAGAGAGGGCACATGCACACGTGCATGTACTGGCTCTGCCCATACAAAAGTGAGCTCAACATTCTTGCTGTGCATGTGCCAGGGATTCCTGAGGCACCGGTCTAGAATGGTATCGAGATGCCCAGAGATTTGCGTCCATTCTCCCCACCCACAGTTAGTTCCCTCAACCTGAAGAGAGCTGAGTGTGTCAGGGTATTTTTCTCTCTAGCCAGAGGAGAAGCTCACTAAACATCAGGGTCTCACAGTCAATGGCCTCCTGAATAAAAGGGAAAATAATCTGAGTTGTACCCCTATGAAGACATGCCATTAAGAATCTCCTTAAAGAGGCGCCTGGGTGGCTCAGATAGTTAAGCCTCTGCCTTCGGCTCAGGTCATGATCTCAGGGTCCCGGGATCGAGCCCCGCATCGGGCTCCCTGCTCCTTGGGAGCCTGCTTCTCCCTCTGCCTCTCTCTCTCTCTGTCTCTCATGAATAAATAAATAAAATCTTTAAAAAAAAAAATCTCCTTAAAGATAACTCATGGCTGTTACATTTTAATATACTACATGCCAATTAAATAGATACAATTTTCCAATGACAAGATATTCAGTAGTGATACAATAAACTTTTTCCTTAACATCCTGAAAACAACCCAGAGTTGTTCATTTTCATTTAGTTACAATAGACTGACAGATTGTTACAAATTTAGAAAACATACAATCTCTAATTCTTAACAAAGTGACAGCAGCTTGACAAGTGAAAAAGTTATCTCAGCCTCGAATTCACTGGCACAGAAAGCCCACATATACCACTGTTCTTTCCACAGCACAAGTGGATGGTTTTCATGTTTCACTGCGAGATTAATGTTGCTTCAACTGCTCAGTGACGATGGCGATGAGGCTGCTGAGTAAATAATCTGCATTCACTAAAGGAAGTAAGAACTTGTATTTCAGCCACCAATCCCTAAAATAACTAATGCCATTTTAAGTGTTTATTGTTATAAAGATAAAATAATATACCATACAGCTTTGTAAAATATACATGACAGGTTTCATGGGAAAATTATAATCAAATGGGCACATTTTATAGTTTCTCAGGAATTAACTCGGAAGAACATAAAATATAATCAAGAATGTTTACCCAGTGGGAAAAAGACATTTTCAATTTAGTTTCTTCTAATGACTATCGTATCTGCCCCCCACCCTCTCTTCCCCTCCTCAGTGCTGATGACTTAGACATGAAAGCCCATAGACTTCCATTTGCTGAAAAGCTGTTGGGCACATCATATGAACTCTGTTGTTTGAATCATGGCAGATCGGTTTCTTTGGTAATAGCAGCAAAGTCACACAATAAAGCCAATCTCTCCAGCCCTACTAACAACTCTGACCTTGCTTCGCCCCTCACATTTCCCCAACCCTCTGCTGGTAATTTTCAGGTGACTCTTAGGTATATGCCCTCCTCTCAAGACCTAATCTACTTTCCTGAAACATAGTTAAGTAGGGTTCTAGCAAAGAGAAAAAACAAAACACAACAAAAAACCTTCCTGGGATGTCAGTTTTCCTGGTATGTTTTAATATGATAGAGATTTAAGAACAATCATAGTTTTGAAATGTTTATCTCTTCAGTTGTAAGAAAAAAAATTGCTGCGGAACATGTAAGACTAAGTAAGTTGGCGCACCCTTTCTTCCTTCACTGCCAGATATAATTTCTTTCTTCATATTTTGAAACATTTCCTGGCAGGGAGGATAATATTTAGCTTAATACTTACATTCCGCCCGCGTCAAGGAGCCTACTCTTTGTTCAGACATACAGTGACACATTTCTGATCATTTAACTTTTAGTTATTCTATTCAACCCACAGCAGAGTTCATCAGGGGGACTGGTACTCCAGGATCCCTACTGTGTTAATGAGAAGAACTGTTTCCTTCTGGGTTAGTCTTCAAAAGGCAGATATTAAATGGAAAATTTCTCACTAAAATTATTTATAAATTATAGAACATGAGATAATTCTGAGAGGAACTGGGCCATTCTGATAAAATATGTAATACTAGACTAGACCCTGGAACAGAGTCAACTATCATAGATTTTATCACTGATTTTAAGAAAATAGCCATGCAGATCAACTAAAGTCAAATTCACACTTTTTGGTAAGTTTTCTGAAGTGCTTAACTGTTTTCAGTGACATTACCTCATTCAGTTACCAAAGTTCAGATATTGCAACTGATTGATCACAGTTAAGTGTTCACGTGGTGTTTTATAGAGGCCTTTGGTTTTAAATGTAACAAATGAGATAGATTCTTACTTTTAATCTCGTAATAGTTTTTCAGGTTCTGTATCTGTATCTGTACTTTATGGCATAGATTGGTAGTTTCTTAACTTCCTAGTAATTCTGTTTGAGAAGAGATCTGACATTTTTCATGCAAACTCAAGCTGAAATTATGGGTACTCACTTGGTCCACCTCAATGTTGAGGGTGCTGGTCTATCCCAGCACATATTACTATGCTCCTTAGTTTTCTTATGGAGATGTACAAACTTGGCCTTAACACAGATCACTGTCAAAATATAAAACTCTCCTTAATCAGCCACCCAGTTTTGTTTTACTCTCTCCTTAGGTATCTCACCCTCAAACTGATAGATAAAAATCTATCACAACTTGGCTAGACACGCAATAAGTATGGATAATTAGCTGAAATAATGCAATCTCATCCATTCCTTCACATAACATAAAAATAATCCTGTGATTACCTAGAGGATCACAAACTGGGATACCAGGACTATTTTTTATTGTTTGCTAGTAAACAAGCCTTACTGAATTGTCTTTATGTATAATTCCCCAGGTTACACTGAGGGACTTTAATAAGCAGCAGTCCTATGAAGCTGGAGAGAGTTAAACATGCATATGATGCAGAGGGTATTCTTTACAACATGACAGTGTCTTTATTTCTGAAGAACTATGGGAGTAATATTTTCCCCCTGGTTTCAGTCCCAGGAATAGTTATGATTTTTTGGAAGAACTGATTTATTTCTATATTATAGACATTGTGGGTTGCTCTTTCTCACTTCCAGAGCTGTTAGGAGATTTAGAGCTAAAACTGTGGTCTACCTGAAGCACAGGCTTAGAAGCTCATGGCCTGGGCTGTATGTTCCAAACTCGCTCTTTCACCATCACAGTGTTTTATCTCATCATAGAGAACATTTCTCTGTAAATTAATTTTATGTCCCTTTAAAGCAAGGTTATAATAGACGGACATGAATTAATATTGTAAATCCAATCTTTCAAAAACTACACAATGAACAAAAGAGATGATGATCTCCAACACGTCAAGAGACATCCAAACAAATAGGTCTACATTGCCCACCACAGTCTACGAGAAATGTTAAAGTTACCTGCAGTTATGATCAACCAAAAACAAACTGATTAAAGGGAGCTTCTGAGGGAGTATGGCATAAAATCTTTGATTTGGTGAATGCTAACTTGAAGAAAGGAATTAAGAAAGAAGAGATGGAAAGGGGTATGAAAGGACAGAGTGACTTTAGTATTTTATTTCTCTTTCAGGTAAATCACTTTAATTAAAATATTCATTCCATGACAAAGCTGAATGAATATATCTCCTGAAGACATAGAATACATTTTATATATTTATATAAAGCACATTTTTATATTATCTGCAGAAAATTATATTCACATTTAGCAAACATTAAGTGGCAGTACTATTTGTTCAATTTAGCAAACATGTTGAACACCTCTCAGATTCTCCATGTGAAACATTGTTTAACACTTGAGGACTCCAAGACCAGTTCCTCAAAAGTCTTAAAATATAATGGTGGGAACATGCATGTGATCAGAAGGAAATATATTAAAGAATAAATTGCTAAGGGAGCACAAATGGGTGAATAACGAATTTTGCTGGAGATCAGAGAAGCTAGGCCTAACAGCATGAATAGAATTTTGACAAACATGAATGCACTAAGAGCCTTCGCGGTACAGGGAAATGACTGATGTACAGAGATTAAATTAGTGATATATTCAGGGTGAGTGTGGCTACTGCTTGGGTACATTTGTTTGGGGATGGAGTCAGGAAAGCAGTGTAGCAAAGCATGTTGAAACAGGATGCAGAGACGGTCAGCTGGTCCCAACGGTGGGAACCCAGAAGGTAGTAGAGTTCATTTGGCAGGCACCATAGAGCTGAGTATTTTTTAATAGAGGAAGTAAGAGGAAACAGTTCACATTCTAAAACACAATCTTTGTCAAGGGAGTTTAGTGGTGGGGGACAAAGAGCAAGAATAGTTAGAAAGTTGCCATATTCATTTTAATGCAAGATGATAGTCTTTGTTTGGATACAATTCCCAGGAAGAAAATGGAACAGATGAGTTAGCTACACAATGGAAGAATGTTCCACAGATTTAGGAAGTATTCATTTCATTTAAGGGGAAAATGTGGTAAAAGTATGTCTCAAGTTTCTAGTTTCTTAGTTCCTTGGTGAACAGTGGTGGTTGAGCATGGATGGATGTTACCAAATATAAGAAGTACAAGAAGACACAAGGAAAGCTCAGTATTTGAAATATGGTTTTGGGTGTCAATCATTTGCAAGTAACGTTGGAATCAGGTGAACAGATAAGATGACCCAGGGAAGAATTTACTGTGAGAGGAGTATGGGAAATAATCATACTTAAGGGGGTTTTCATGATGAAATTATTTCCTTTAAAAACTCTAATTTGTTGTATATGTATTTTACTCATTATATCATGTGGAATATTTTTCCATGCTGTGTCTGTATATCAAGTACTCTGTTGGCAAATTCTTCAAGTATTTTTTTCATAGAGTAGTATCTTTGCTTATCCTATTACATAATCAAAAAAATGTGATGCGTAATTACATTTTTTTAAGAGTTTTAGACTTTAGATCATTGTAGACATAGGTAAAAATATATGTGAATATTTACCTTGTGGGGAGGGGCAAATGAGAAAACAACACAAACTTGGAGAGAAAAGATGAAGTAAAACAAAATAAGTGAGAAATAGCCCCAAAGAAAATTACTTAAATAGGCAGTAAAAAATTACTCAAATTGTAAATTAGCCAGGGAAAAAGAAAAAGAAAAAAAAAAACAAAACACAAAAAACACAAAACACCCTAATGTTAACTTATCAAGTCACTGTTTTTTTTTAATCATTCCAAAAGAAAGAAGATGCTATTATTAGCTCTTGCTTTAAGCCATGCAATCATCTAAAGAAGATGCCAATGTTTCAAACACTTCCATTTATCTATATTCAGAGCTCTATTCATGTACTAATCCCATATGAAGCATCTGAAAGGAGATTAAAAAGGGCCAGTCAAGTCAATGTAGGAGAACAAGACTAATCAAACATCACTGGCCAATGTGAACAGAACAAAGCTCAAAGCAAAAACTGTATTAGGGAATCATTCAGAGAAACAAACAGAAAGCCTCTCCATTTTTTATTGTGTTTCTAGGAATTTAAAAATTGAAGGTCCAATCTATGTTATTAAAAAAAAATAATAGTTTTCTCTATATAAGAATGTGTTCTTCATTTCCACGGACTTGTAGATTAGTCCAGTATTTAAAATAAGAGGCCTACATTCCAATATACACATAGTCAAATCTCTAGTATTACTACATGTAATTTACATGCATGTGGTACCTCCCATATCTGGAGTGTTGAGTATTAAGTGATTTAACGTGTATATGATGCTTAAAGTAGATTTGTCATATAGGGGATACTTAATATTTACCACTACTACTACAACATTGCATCAGGTAAAAAGCAAATCAAAAATATATTCTGTATTCTTTAAGTAATGGCTCTCAAATGTTTTAAGTCCACCTAATGTGTCAATTGTTTAGATAACCTAATTGACAATACATCTAGTAGACACACACAAACATACCTGCACTTCCATGCATGCACATCTTCCAATATAATTTGTGGTAAGAAGGGCACCACGTTTAAGGAGAAATTATATTTTTCAATAACGTAACTGCAACTACATCCTTATAAAAGAGAAAATCAGAAATGAGGTATTATATAATTGATAATATAAAAGCCCATCATTACGATCTCTTGAAGGACATGCTGGCTACCATGGACTCCATGGATGACTGTAAGAGTTGCTGGCAAGAATACCTAAGACATTCAGATTCAGTGTTCAACTGTGCTGTTCGTTCAGACATGGATCGAGGCATTTCAGCTAGAGAATCGAGAACACAGGATCACCAGAGCAGGGTGTGACAAGAATATTCCTTCCACAGGCCTGCCTTTGACAGTAAGCTTACTCTGTAGATGTCAAAACACTTAATTCACCACTACAAAGAGCACATACCAATTCTGCCTGGAAAGTAAAGTTGAATAAACTTGGTTCCTGGCATGTCCTTGACACCTAGATGGCGAAGTTCCTATAAAAACATAATCAGTAAGACTGTAACTTGGGGGTGGTTTTGCTCAACAGATACCTTACTCCCTTTGAGCATTTCTTCTTTCTTTCTGAATTATTCAAAAGGTACCTTTTCCAATAACTCTTAATCTCTTTCTTAAGTGATCCTAACTTCCATAAGTCTTGGGCGTTAGGACTCCTAGAACATATTTTGTCATTATAATTTCTTTCAAATTCCAGAAGCCATGTAAGAAATTTTCTGCTTTATATGATTGTTCTACATCAAGGGACATTCAGTATGGGAGTTGTTATCATCTAAACCTATTTAATTATGCTCCATATTGCATCAATTTTTTTCAGTAAGAAAAACTCTCATTATTAAGGCAAGAAAGGTAAGAAAGTGTATTGCAGATCTTTTTTTTATCCCCCATTCCTTTCCTCGGGGTGGGGGAGGGATGGAGAGTAATCTTCCTAAAAGATTTATAGGGATGCAAGTCTAGCAGCCTGAAAAACCAGTCATTATAAAAATGGCTTCAGATTCCAACCTGTGCGGGAGATGATTTGATCATTTTCAATTACTTCATTATGAAAAAAAAATCATTAACTGGATTTAACTGAAATTGCTAGCATTTCTGCAAAATTCATAAATATGATATTTCAATTTTCAAAACATAGATGAAGATGATCCATAAAAAGTTGACTATGAATGCCACTCAAAGCAATCTCTCTTTGCTTGGAATAAACATGCACAGACTTCATTGATACACAATCAGCAGACTCAAACTCTGGAAAAGATCAAACCAGAAATGGGATCCAGTCAGCCTGCTCCAAATAAAAAGAAGAGCATGTGCTGAACTACGCAAAGAAGTGTAGATAAAACAATGTGCATTGGGATTTGGGTAGAACTCTCCTGATTATATTTCAGTTGTAGGTAAGACCTAAGTTGAAAACAACTGGTGGTTATACCTTATCCCTACCATTCATTTTAAGGGAAGTAATCCTTGAATTTGACTGTCAGATGATGGCACCAGATGCCTCCCTGCAGGGCTTCTGAGAGTAACAGCACTGACCTACTTATTCCATTAACCACAACCCCTGTAATACCCCAAACCTAATCCCTAATCTCTAGAAGAATGGGAGAAAAGGGAAAGTCAATAGGTATTTGGAAAGCACAGGGTTCTTTCTCTCTTGGCAAATCATGATATAGTCTGGGATATCAGCCAAAGGCAATGGTAGCAGGTTTCTCTTCTTGCTGTGTCTGAGTTGACTAGGGTGAGATGGTTCTTTTTTTAATTTTTTATTATATATATATATATTTTTTTTTTTTTTGAGAGGGAGGGAGAGAGTGGGGGAGGGGCAGAGTGAGAGGGAGAGAGAGAATCTTAAGCAGGCTCCACACCCAGCATGGAGCCTGATGCAGGGCTAATTCACTGCATAATGTCAGTAAGTAAATACATAGAATTCTCCTTCTCTAAGAAGGAGAATGAACAATATTGCAGGCAAGAGAAAGCCAAACATGACCACAGGAATACTTACCCCAGCCTCTGCCCTTTATGGGAGGCTGAAAATGGCCATAAACTCTTAATTCTGAGTTGGTCAATTACTTGCTTTAGACAGTGGAACATTAGTAAATTGACACAAGCAATTATTTGGTATATCATTGAGCACGGGGGCTGCTCTTTTGAACCCTATGAACCATGTGAAAAAGACTTCCAGAGACATGTGACCCAATTGCCTCTATTGCGAAAGCCAATAGCCTGCCAGACCCCAGACATGTGAATGAGCATATTCTACATTATCTAGCCATAAGCTACCCTGCCACATAACTACAGATTCATGAGAGTCAGTGTAAATCAGTTAAGCTAGCCTAGACTACCACTAAAACACAGAATTTAGAGGATCATTAGAATGGCTTCCATGCTAATGTTCTTGCAACCAAAAATGGGAGAAGAGGACTGAGGTGTACCTATATGACAGGCACACGGCTGGCATTGTAAAATATATGATCTCTTTTAATAGCCACAAAACCCTCTAAGAACTCTTATTCTTATAGATGTATTAATAGGCTCAGAGAAGCTGCATGACTGTTTTAGTAAGATATGACCTTGCTATTAACCTGGAAATTCTATCATCACTTAAGGGGATGGGGCATGCATACTATAAGAAAGGAGGAGGCAGGGCTCCTAAGGAATTCAGAAAGAAAAAAAAGATACCAAATTAGTCAAGATGGGGAGGATAACAAAAGTAAAACTTGAATTAACAGGAAGGATTTTTGAATTATGCTTTGAAAAACAGAAAGAAATCTAATGGTGGAAATGGGGGGAAAAACGCTTTCTTGTGTTTTCATATCATATAAATATATTTTAATATACAGAATTTTCAGATATAGAAAATAGAAAGTAGGGAAAGATAAACTTCTTAGTCACCTAAATATAGTTATGAATAACCTTTGGTCAACATACATAGTGCACTATGTGCAGGGTATTTAGAGAGGTATGTGAACAATCTAGAAAAGGAGCAACAGGTAGTTTTGTTTGACTGACAAAGAAGCCACCCAAAGAGCAGTGGTGACACCTAATCCTCAGTAGGTTAAAATATGGACATTAAGTGCCAGGCTACTGAATGGTGCACAGATTGAGATGGATTTAGATGGCTAGATATTGAGACATAATTTTATAATGACTCTGAGAAATAAAGTTAATCCTGGGATAGAAATTTATTCATTGTCCAGCAATCATACTTACTTTGACCTGTTGGAACAAGTACTGAAGAGGTCTCAAAGAAATATATGAAGGACACTTAAGGGACTTTAAGTGAAACATAACACACCAACATTGGTATTTTTTTGCCTTTTCTATCATTTCTACAGCTTTGGTGTGGGGAGAGTAAGCTGACTCAGAATCAGTCTACTATCTTAAAACTGGTCTTTTTATATCTATGAGTACATGACTTATCAACTGAAAGATCCATTTGCTTGGAGATTACACACACACACACACACACACACACACCATTGTTCCTTTAAAATAGTAGCTTTCAGGGCTCATTGTGAGCACCCCAGCACTACTTAGTATCCCTGATGGCCAACCCAATAGGACTACACCTATGTGCATATATCACATGGGCCTGAACATCTTTCTGGCCACACCAAGCCATCGTGCCTCCTTGCAGTGCTCTAGGGACAATTATAAGACCAAAGAGTATTCTAGGAGAGGGGTTATGAGGTAGGGTGAGGTTAAAGGGGAAAGCTTCAACCCCCACACTGTAGTCAACAATCTTTTCTGCCAAGTGAATTCTCAGTTACATAGAGTATTAATACAGATTTGGTGTTCATGACACATACTTTTTAATACGATTGCTCATTTTAAAAATACTTTGAGATACAAATGTAGTGATCTGAAGGGGTACATGCACCCCGATGTTTACAGCAGTAATGTCCACAATAGCCAAACTATGGAAAGAGCCAAGATGTCCATTGACAGATGAATGGATAAAGAAGATGTGGAATACACACACACACACACACACACACACACACACACACACACACTGGACTATTATGCAGCCATCAAAAGGAATGAAATCTTGCCATTTGCAATGACGTGGATGAAACTGGAAGGTATTATGCTGAGCGAAATAAGTCAATCAGAGAAAGACATGTATCATATGATCTCACTGATATGAGGAATTCTTAATCTCAGGAAAGGGTTGCTGGAGTGGTGGGAGGTGGGAGGGATGGGGTGGCTGGGTGATAGACATTGGGGAGGTTATGTGCTATGGTGAGCACTGTGAATTGTGTAAGACTGTTGAATCACAGACCTGTACCTCTGAAACAAATAATGCATTATATGTTAAAAAAAAAAAAAAAAAAGAAGATAGTAGGAAGGAAAAATGAAGGGGGGAAATTGAAGGAGGAGACAAACCATGAGAGACGATGGACTCTGAAAAACAAACTGAGGGTTCTAGAGGGGAGGGGGTGGGGGGATGGGTTAGCCTGGTAATGGGTATTAAAGAGGGCACGGACTGAATGGAGCACTGGGTGTTCTACGCAAACAATGAATCGTGGAACACTACATCAACAACTAATGATGTAATGTATGGTGGTTAACATAACACAATAAAATTTAAAAAATAAAAAAATCCTTTGAAAGAGGATTTTATTTTAGAAAAAAATATTGATTATGATTTACAGTTGAGTCTGATACTTGAGGTAGGATTAAGAATAAGTAAAATATTTTATGGGGGAATCCTTAAAAAACATAGCTTTCAATTTGCTAATCCCTATTTTATCAAGAGAATACCATTTTCTCCTATTATAATGTATTAAAATCCCAGAATAAAGACAGATGTTCTCCTAAATTTAAGACTCAAAGAGGAAAATAGCAAACAAAATCTTACTCCATACTTTAGTTTTGGTTAGCTGGGGGTTAAATGTAGATGTTACTCTGCTTATCTTCAGGAAGATTTTTATTTCCCCCTGGAGATTTTGAGGTGAAATCCTAAATCCAAATTTCTCAGAGAAAGCACTGGTTTTGAATGGCAGGAGTATCATAAGCCTTACAGCCATCTGGTTTTGCATCATCTTCCTTTGGACACATCCCCAAAATGGGATTTTATTTATATTCCAGACACAACCTAGAATGTGGTTTCCTAGGCTCAGGAAGGGATAGTGAGGTAGCCAATGACAACTGAAGTTAGGGGAAAGAATAGTCCACTCGCTTCCCAGAGAGAGAAAGTCTACACTTGCAGGGGAAACATGTGAGCAGAGTATTATAGATGAATGAAAAGTGGGGAACAAATAAAAACATAGGGAAAAAAGCTCCACTTGACACAGGTCTAGGTCCATTCTAGACTTTTTATTGCCACATTCGGGACAGTATTGGAATACAGAAATGGAACAGACAGATGCAGATCTGTGAAGACATCTTCATTACTCATGTGGAACAGGGACAGATGGATGTAAAAAATGTGTCTTGGCTGATCTGGAAAGAGCATGCTACCCTTTGGGAAAACATCTGGGTTGTTACATTGTTTTGGAGAATAGAAGGCAAGAATTCCAAGCTCTCTCACCCTGCTTAAGACTTCTGTCATTCTTACAGTACTCTGTCACTGAGAAAGCTAAAAATGTATTTGAAAGTCTCAACAAAATTAAAGGAATCTGAGTGTATATGTCTAGTTTCTTATGCTGCACTCAACTTTACTACGTGTAGAGCATATGTCACGACTAAGTTGGGCCATGTTTGGTTACTCACTATGGGTCAAAATTGAAATTCTGTTGCAAAACATCCAAAATAAACATAAGCATAAATGTTTTTCTAGTGTCTGTGGCTAAATGTGTGATATATACTAGCCAAAAAGTAAAATAAAATAAAACAAGAAACAAAACACACACAAAAAAAACAAAAAACTATGGGTGGCCAGCCAACAGCTTCTATTCCTTAGAAATAAGTTAGACAACATAAAAAGGTATTTCAAGGCCACCAAAATAAACTGTATTAAAGTCAGAGATGAACCAGAAAATACTGTGTATATAAATATGTATTTTATAATTCTATTAGGATAAATATGCACTTAATTATTAACATAATCATGCATTTCCTTCCTGTATAAGAAATCACACTTTCATATATACAAGAGTCTGCTATATTGGAGACTGCTTTCGTTATGCACTCTGTTACATGTTCTGCTTCTGGTTTAGAAGGTAGGAATTCAGTTTTGATAGGGACAAGTAGGTAAGGGCCCAAGCTTGAGAAATCTGAAATTAAGCTGTTTAGATTGGTAAGGAGCTGAAGGAGACAGTGTAGGTCACAGAGCTAAGCCTGCATCTGTCGCTGACCATACAAAGGTAATCAGCCAAATGGGTTAGGAAGACAGGCAAACCAAATGTGCCAAGTTGACCTTTACCATCTCTCAATGCTCATACACTTTTAAGTTCTTACAGTAAAGGAAATAATATATTGGTTGTTTCATATCTGCAAAGCCTACAGTAGAAGTTGATGATGATCAGGAAGTGGTTAGTGGTTTAGGAAAGGAGGGGCAGCAAAAGGAAGGGGCACCCACAATGGAGAGAGGCAATGGTGGACAAGAAGTGGACAGAGCAAGGCAGTTTGGTTGTGTCAACTGAGGTACAAAGGAATGCACTGAAGATTTCTACCTTGATATTACTGAGGGGCTCTAGGTAAGAAGGGTCATTACTCATGAGAGAGAACTTACTATATTGAAGAGTGTGCCCAAGACTAGCACAGTGCCTGCTATGTTCTTGCAAACTCAGTACATGCCATGGTTTGTTATGAGAAGCCAAATGTTACCTACTAGTCCATTTTATTAAAAAAAAAATATTCCAGAAAAAATATACTGGGGTGCCTGGGTGGCTCAGTTGGTTAAGAAACTGCCTTCAGCTCAGGTCATGATCTCAGGGTCCTGGGATCAAGCTCCATGTCAGGCTCCTTGCTCAGCGGGGAGCCTGCTTATCGGTCTCCCTCTGCCCCTTCCCCTGTTTGTGCTCTCTCTCTCTTTCTGTCAAATAAATAAATAAAATCTTTAAAATAAACCATTACTCCATCTGTTTTCAACTTTTTGAGGAACTTCCATACTGTTTTCCAGAGTGGCTGCACCAGCTTGCATTCCCACCAACAGTGTAGGAGGGTTCCCCTTTCTCTGCATCCTCGCCAACATCTGAAGTTTACAACGATATGGATGAAACTAGAGGGTATTATGCTAAGCGAAATAAGTCAATCAGAGAAAGACATGTACCATATGACCTCACTGATATGAGGAATTCTTAATCTCAGGCAACAAACTGAGGGTTGCTGGAGTGGTGGGAGTGGGAGGGATGGTGTGGCTGGGTGACAGACACTGGGGAAGGTATGTGCTATGGTGAGCACTGTAAATTGTGTAAGACTGATGAATCACAGACCTGTACCTCTGAAACAAATAATACATTATATGTTTAAAAAAAAAAGAAGATAGTAGGAAGGGAAAGATGAAGCAGGGGAAATCGGAAGGGGAGATGAACCATGAAAGACTATGGACTCTGAGAAAAAAACTGAGGGTTCTAGAGGGGAGGGGGTGGGGGGATGGGTTAGCCTGGTAATGGGTATTAAAGAGGGCATGTATTGAATGGAGCACTGGGTGTTCTACGCAAACGATGAATCATGGAACACTACATCAACAACTAATGATGTAATGTATGATGATTAACATAATAAAATAAAATTAAAAAAATAAACCATATACTTATTTTTCTTTAGTTATAAAATTAAGCTCTAAATTCATAAATTTGTAAATAGGTAAATATATATTGGTAATATAATTGTGTCTATATACATATATATTTAGACAAGAAAGCTAGAAAAAGAAAGTGAACATCACTGTCCCCTTACTTATGTTTACTATCATTTCTTTTATGCCGCCATATTAAATTTAGGAAACACTACAGTTTAAGTGTAGTTCCTGGAAAAGAAGAAGAAAAAAAAAAGGTCAATTTAACTAATCTATTATTTCTACCACAATAAATAAGGGAGACTCTGTCTCTTTTCCCAATTTTGAAATAATGGAAATTTGTTTAAGACAGTGTTAAAAATGACAGCAAACAGCAAACAGGTCACTCTTTCTTACTGAAGTTTGACTGATTTGAACTTTAACCACTGAATACTTATCATTTTCCCAGGATCAGTAATTAGCTATTCCTTTTGCAAATGGAGACACCATAAGGATGCCTCCCCTTCCCCCCTTGTATCTCCGCTCCTGTTTTTCACTCAGCCTTGCCATGAAGAATAAACGTGAGCTGAATCACATGTACTGTTTCCCTACAAGGGATTCATTGCAAAGTAGCAGTGACATATTCTCTTTTGCTTTTCCTCCCTGTCAGGCTGTATACAGGCACATGAGAGTCTGACAGAGCCAAGCCACAGTCTTCCGTCAGGTTCTCCATCAGGCACCTTCCAGAGAGCTTGAAGAGGCTGTATGTCTTCAGGCATGCTCTGATGGAGAACCCAAAAATGGTCTCTTAAATTGTGTTAGATTTTCATCTCTCTGAAGAGCACAGTAAAACAGTTTTCATGACAGGCCAAAAGCAGCTTTGAATCTAGCAAATCAGGTAGTTTGGGCTTTTGCACAAACCTTTCATCTAATCAAAAACATGTATTATTTTTGCTCTGGAGTGAGAGCTGAAAATAATTTTGTTATCAAAATAGGGTGAACATCATTTATAACACTTTTTTATCTTACATATAATCATTACTTTGCTTACATGTGGTGATGAACTGAAATAAAATGGCAGATGGCTACAAGGTATGCTTGGAATTTAAAAAAAATAATAAGAAAAGGTTCAAGACATGGTATTTAATGATTTAGTAATAATATTCACGAAAGGTACAGCTGCTTTCTAAATTAGAAAGATAGGCCTGGGGTTATAAACAATCTAATAATTAACTCAAGCTTTTCCTTTTTCTATTAGTTTTAAGCCAAATTGTTTTTATTATCATTCAAGTGATATAAGTAATCCCTAATAAATTTTCTTAAAACAAGAAAAAAAAATGACGAAAACATGTAATAATTCAAATGTTCATATTTTATCACTTACAATCAAATTATATTTAAACACTTGGTTTGTCTCTTTAAGACTTGTTTAGGGGCAAAAACAACAACAACAACAACAAAGATTTATTTAGGGGCTTAGATTTATGCTTACTTTATTTGAATAGGGAAAAGAGAATTTATCATCCTTACGTACCATATTTTGTGGATGTCCATGATAAGGGCAATGTAAGACTTTCCAGTTATCAAGGACAAGAAGCCTAACAGATTCACTCTTCCATTTCTGTACATAAAACCAGGTTTGAGATGGTCCCCATGCCTGTTTCAGGCACAATTGTAAGCAATGTGCTATGAAGTTGGCCTGCAAAGAAATCCCTCTGCCACATTTCAAACTAGCACCTCTACTGTCCATCAGTTCAGCTCTCACAGCTTTAATTTACAAGCCCTATGAGAAGTCAGCTTTAAAAAAAAAAAAAAAAAAAAAAAAAAAAATGCCATTTTGGAATATTATGCAGCCATCAAAAGGAATGAGATCTTGCCATTTGCAACGACGTGGATGGAACTGGAGGGTATTATGTTGAGCGAAATAAGTCAAACAGAGAAAGACATGTATCATATGATCTCACTGATATGAGGAATTCTTAATCGCAGGAAACAAACTGAGGGTTGCTGGAGCAGGGGGTGGGGTGGGAGGGATGGGGTGACTGGGTGATAGACACTGGGGAGGGTATGTGCTCTGGTAAGCGCTGTGAATTGTGCAAGACTGTTGAATCTCAGATCTGCACCTCTGAAACAAATAATGCAATATATGTTAAGGAAAAAAAAAAAGAAGAAGAAGAAGAAGAAGATAGCAGGAGGGGAAGAATGAAGCGGGGGAAATCGGAGGGGTAGACGAACCATGAGAGACGATGGACTCTGAAAAACAAACCGAGGGTTCTAGAGGGGAGGGGGGTGGGAGGATGGGTTAGCCTGGTGGTGGGTATTGAGGAGGGCACATTCTGCATGGAGCACAGGGTGTTATGCACAAACAATGAATCATGGAACACTACATCTAAAACTAATGATGTAATGTATGGGGATTAACATAAGAATAAAAAAAATGGGCAAAAAAAAAATACCATTTTGACTTTCAAAGTACATTTCCAATGTAAATGGAAAGCTTCATAAGGTGTTTATTTACCCAGAGCAATTAACATGAATTTGTAGAATAGTATTTATTGACAACCTTTCTTTATCTCCAACAAAGTAATAGTGCGTTGATTGCATCTCTTTAATATCATTAACAAGAAATTCTTAGGGAAAGTCTATGTGCAATAAGCAAGCAACAGAGCTGAATGTCAAGGGAGTAAACTCAAACCTGATGCTGCTTCTCTCTTCAGTGGTGGAAGGATTAGGTTTTAAGCATGCGTCAATTTGCATAACCTTAAAAAGAGTTATCCTTCTGCTTTCTGAGGATTTAATATAGGTTGTGCTGATTTTATAATCTCTCAATTTAACAAGTTATCATCTGTACATGTAGATAAACCAAGTTTAAAAGATGAGATGGATTTTTAAACTCCAAATAAATCATGTATTTTTATGTAACAGAGTTTAAAAACTTTGTTGTAAAACCAAATGCAAAATGGGGTAGGAGCAATTTAGGTGGATAGTGGTCAACTTAAATATATACACACACATATAAATATATACACAAACACACACTCAGTGCTACAGAGGCGCTTTCATACTGAGAGTAATCAACATATAATAATTAAATTGAACAAAATATACATATGTATTGACAAGTATCTAAGACTGGAAAAGGGCTGAATAAAGTTATTCAATCAATTGTTGTCAGATGATGAGGCAATGCTAAGCATGAATAAACTTTTGAGTTACTCCTCCCCTCAAACCATCAAAGGAGCAATACCCTTCAAAGACTTTAAGCAATGGTTTCTCAAAGTGATGCACTTTTCATGCTATGTCTGTAAAAAAGAGCATAAAATATTGTTTAAAACAGGGTTATCCAATGCTTAAGAAGGAGATCTCTACTGGTAAATGGATCTGTATTTTCTGTTTACCATTGATAGGCTGGATTCAGAAGATAAATTTTTCAAGACCCTTTGGCTGAAGTGCAAATAAAGATGCAAAAGTTCTTATACTCTATAGTCAGGGTGATACATGGATTCAAATTTTAAGAGATCATTCCTTTCATGAAGTCTTTAGGAAGGAATCCTTAGTCTTTTTCAGCCCAGGATTAGAAAGCAGGGTTGGCAGTGCTGTAAAAGGGAAGGGTGATAGTTGAAATGTCTAAGTATATATATTTTAATAATCAAATGCTTCCAATGCCCAACCTGGATGCTTGGCCAAAATACAACTGCTTTAAAAGCTGTGCATTCTGAAAAACTGCACATGTCAGGGCACTAAAATGCTGATACACCCAGTCGAGTTTGAAGTTAGCATATTTTCCTGAAGGACCTACCATTGAACTATAAAATCATGAATAGCCTACACTAAAGAAAACTGCTGTCAGATGGAAAGAAAGTTAATTTACACATTTGAAGCAAGAGGATATTCAAGATGGAGCTAGATACCTGCGCTGGTGACAGTGGCAGAGAGCTCTGGATTTGCCCATTTTAGTTAAGTAGTAATAGAATTTCCTATAGGCATCAATCAATTGCAGGTTGTTAAAACTGGGTGAAATGACAGGTTGATAAAATAAAAGAGAAAGAAAAAGAAAAGAAAAGAAGAGCACTGAGGGCTCATTATCTGGGCTATCAATTCTCATTCCTCAATTTATTTAGTCTATCCAAACTTCAAGCTAAATCTGTACTCTAAAGGTTTTACATAATGGTATTACCTATATTATTCCTTGTACTCTTTTTCTGTAAGTTTTACATTTTAAATATTCTTGGAAACCTTATCCCAAGGCTGTGTCTTGATTTTTCTTTTTTCATTCTGCTAATAATGTCTTTTGAAGTTTTTAATTTTGATGATATTCAAGTTACCAATGTTTTCTTTGACAAATTGTGGTTTTGTGGTTGTATTTAAGCAGTATTTCCTAACTCAAATCAGATCCTTTCTTCCTATGCTTTCCTTCAGAAGTTGTGTTGTTTTATGCTTTTTAACATTTGGGGCTATAAGTTAATTTTTCTGTCTGATGTAAGGTATGAGTCAAAGTTCATGTTTTTGTTGTTTTGTTTTTTAAGATTTATTTATTTTAGAGAGAGAAAGAGAACAAGTGTGCAGCAGGGAAGAGCAGAGGGAGAGGGAGAGGAAGAGAGAATCTATGCTGACTTTGGAGCCAGATGCAAGGCTCAATCCCACAACCTTGAGATCACAACCTGAACAGAAACAAAGAGTTGGATGCTTAATCAACTGAGCCACCCTGGTGCCCCTGTTTTGTTGTTTTTAAATACACCTTTTTCTAGCCCCATTTGTTGAAAAGATAGATGCATGGATGAACTGATGTATCCATGCCATGGAACACTATTCAGCAATAAAAGGAACAAATTATTTATACACATCACAACATGGATAAGTCTTGGAACAATTATGCTTAATGTACACCAGGCAAAAAGTGCACATATAATATGATCCCATCTCTATAAAATTTTACACTAAAAACTGATCTATGGTGACAGAAAGATCAGTGTTTGCCTGGGGAATGCTAGGGGTCAAGCTAGGGGAGCAAGGGCCAAAATGGAGGGATTACAAATGTGGCAAATTACAAATGTGTTACAGGTGGACTCATGTCAAAACATCACAAACTACATGTTTTAAATACTTGTAGCTTATATCAATTTTATCTCAAAGATACATGTGCACACATACAGTTATAAACACACACATATATGAAACATAAGTGTTTCAACAGATTCTTCTTTAACAGTTAACATTCACAGTCAAGTCCTGTCACATTGTTCTTGACAAGGTAAAAATCTCTGGAAAATTTTCTTTATGCAAATGAGTGGTTAGATGTGATTAGTTGTTTTGTGTGTTTGCTGATTTGGTAAAGAAACTGAAGGAATATTTTTAAAAATCTGAACAATCTAAGCAATATAAGTATTTATTATCCAATTATATATACATACTTATTTTCCCCATATTCCAGTTAGACTATAAGTGTTTAAGGTTCAGAAAAATCATGAGATTAGCAAAATATAACAACTGGTTAAGTGAAAGCCTTTGACAAAATTGGTCTCTAAAAGTATAATAGATTCTTCACTGAGAAATGCCCTCCAACAAAGATAATTATGAAGCTAGTTGTAAAGACAGAAATAAAAAAAAGTCGATCTAAGGGGGAAAGATCAGAATGTGGCTGGGAGGTCTGCTCCCCACTGGAGGAGCTTTGAGCTAAGCACAGTGGCTTGCAGCACAAGAAACCATGGTGACATGAACATGGAGGAATCTGGGGGAGAATAGAGGCCAGGAGGATGTGAGAGCTTGCACGGCGAGATAGGACAGCTCCTCATACACGCATATTTATCCTGAGGTAACAGGGCTTTCTGTGATCACTCAACTGCTATTTTAACATATGACTATTTCCTAGAGAAGAAATTTCATATACCACAGTTTTTGTGTGAGAACCACATTCAGTTGCCTAAGTAATAAGCTATTAATTCACTACCCATAAAAAGAATGAGATTCATTTTCTCATCAAATATTAAGTGCAGCACATTGCATTAGACTTGAATTTGAAATGTAATTCCTAAGCATGGGTACTGTTCCAGGAAGCACTTTTCTCTCATATTTTTCTCCCCTTGACATGTTATATTTTAAATCTACATTGCCACCACATAGGAAATACAAATGATGTTTTAAACATGCTGAGGATACTATGATTGACCTAAGAAAAATTCTATAAAAAAGAGTACATTAAACTATTTAGTCATCAAGAGTAAGGAAAAAAGAAAACATGTAGAATATCCAGTTTCTATATTCTATGTTTTGTTTTATTTTTCTCATTCCTTTAAAACTGCTGAAACCATCCTAAAATATTTCACCTTTCTGGCTGATTGTTGTGCTTGGTTTCTAAAATGTTTATCATAGGGGCGCCTGGGTGGCTCAGTTGGTTAAGCGACTGCCTTCGGCTCGGGTCATGATCCTGGAGTCCCGGGATCGAGTCCCGCATCGGGCTCCCTGCTCGGCAGAGAGTCTGCTTCTCCCTCTGACCCTCCTCCCTCTCATGTGCTCTCTCTCAATCTCTCTCTCTCTCAAATAAATAAATAAAATCTTTAAAAAAATAAATAAATAAATAAAATGTTTATCATAAAAGATTGTGGAAGGTTAAAAACTGCGGTTTTATTACTAATAGTATTAGTAGCAAAAGTATACCTCTTGACTAATTGTTGTGCTTGGTTTCTAAAATGTTTATCATAAAAGATTGTGGAAGGTTAAAAACTGCGGTTTTATTACTAATAGTATTAGTAGCAAAAGTATACCTCTTGGCTAATTGTTGTGCTTGGTTTTAAAATGTTTATCATAAAAGATTGTGGAAGGTTAAAAACTGCGGTTTTATCACTAATAGTATTAGTAGCAAAAGTATACCTCTTGGCTAATTGTTGTGCTTGGTTTCTAAAATGTTTATCATAAAAGATTGTGGAAGGTTAAAAACTGCTGTTTTATTACTAATAGTATTAGTAGCAAAAGTATACCTCTTGAAACCATAGTACATCACAGAAATAGAAAGTCTGTTCAAGTGTTGCTTGTATATAGAGAAAAAAACAAGAAGACAAACTTTATGAGATTCCGGGTACCTTAGGACTAGTTTTGAAGGATTATAGATCATACATGTGAAGGTTATAAACCAGGGCTCCTGGAAAAGCTGGATACAGAATACAATCACCAGTGTAACAGAAACTGAAAAGAAATACACTGAATGTAAAACGTATATAGCAAATTCCATTTATAGACTGATGCGTTCTCTTTGGCAGAGGCAGTTTTTAAAACTACTGTTACAAACATATGAAATGGGGTATATGTGGAAGAATTGCTTGCTCTAGGGTTTAGGTGTATTTCTACTTCAAGAAGGAAGTCAGCCAAAAAATCAGTTTTGTTTTTTGGATTTTTTAAAGATTTTATTTATTTATTTGAGAGAGAGAGCGAGAGTGATTGAGAGAGCATGAGCAGGGGGGAGCCGCAGAGGGAAGAGAAGCAGGCTTCCCACTGAGCAGGGAGCCCGAGGTGATGCGGCGCTGGATCCCAGGACTGAGATCATGACCTGAGTTGAAGGCAGACGCTTAACCGACTGAGCCACTCAGGCGCCCCCCAAAGAATCACTGTTTAGACATCTGTAGCAATATTGGAGCCTCCCTGTTTTCTTCAGTCATGTTCCTAAAGAACAGAGACTCACCTGTTTGAGTCACAGTCCTTATCTTGCTGTTTGATTCTAAGAATAACAGCACATCAAATCTGATCAGCAAACCCTGTAATTCTGATAATATCCTCACCGCAAAAAAGCTCAGTGAAGGACAGAAGTTGGCCCTAATGTGAGCTCATTACAGCCACACTTTCGTGTCTGACTGAGTCAGACAAGATCTGAAGCTACAGATGTGAGTAGATCACCAGCACCTCTCTACCTCCGCACTAATTGGGCAGGCGCTGTCCAATTAATCTTTGGATCCCCAGTGCCTAGCATACTTGCCAAATTAAAGGGGAATTTTATTTTACTTTATTTTTTTTAGGGGGAATTTTAAAAAGTAAGCAGTGTGGACTGCTACAAACTATACTTTTAAGCAGGAAAGTTAGGAAACATAGTTCCTGGCCTGCCTCTTGAAAATCCCAAAGAAAAGACAGATGGTTAAATGTTGAGGTTGGAGTTCTCCAAAAGCCTCCAGCCTCAGCACTGCCGTGGATAGATAGATGGTTCTCGTTATCTTAATTCTGACTGCGGCTCCTGGTAAAATAACTTCATTCCTGCCCAGGGGACTTCTCATCACCCCAAATGCTCTTTCTCAAAGTGTGTGTCCAAGTTTCTCCTCATATAAACTCTAGATAACCACCTCTTTCAAATACTACTTTCTTCATTAAGTCCTTCTTGTTTATCCTAGATGGAAGTAATTTCTCCCTCTTCCAAAGGAAATCAGTAGTTTTCCAGTAGTTTTTAAAGAGTGTTTTACATTGATGCAATAAAAAAAAAACTGAGGAAAAAAATCACAGAACAATGCAGATATTTTTCATGATAAATTCATGATGAATTTCTGTGGCTTCTATACTGCTCTTATGTTTCATTCACTTCTATTCCTTCTGCCCCTAATATCATCACTAGCTTATGATCCTGTCCCCTCTCTTCACACAAGTATTCTTTAGGACCCAACTAAGGAGTCATTTTCCCAAAAGAAAAAATATATATACGTATATATATATTTGCAAACGCACACAAACTCAGATTTCTTCCTTATCTCCAGTCCCAACTGAGTTAGGAACTCATGCTTCCATAATACCATGTTTGCATCTCCTTCTTCACTAAGGATGGTACAATTATCTGGGAAAATTACGTCTTCCCACTGAAATGGGATGGTGCCTTAGTTATCACAGAATTTTTCTAGCACTTTGCTAGGTATTTATATCTTAGTGGTTGTTCAAAATTTTATGAATAAATGACCTCATTGTATTTATGTGGCATCTCCTGTATTGGACTGTGAGCTCTTTGAAGTCAAGAAACCCCTATTCAAGATGTTTGGTACATGATAAGTATCCAAATGCCTGACCAATGATTGAATGAATCCTGTAACTTTAGGCTGGAAGTAACCACCAATATTTTTAATCCAATTTTCCTCTTTTACAAATGGGCTATAATGACCAATAAGTTACAGAGCTTGGCCTCCTCTCTCAGACCAAAGTACCTCTCTTCAACCTAGAGGGTTCATTTTAAACCACTTAAATGATACTGTGAGTATCCTCCAACAAGGACTTGACATTTCCTTCCACCACAAGGGCTGCTATCCTTCAACACTTAAAACTCCAGAAGAAAGAGCTAAGATAGTGGAATTTACTATTCATGCAATCAGGATTTAGGCATGATCACGTCTTCAGATTCTAAGCACAGAATTCTTTGTTGTTTACTATGACATTTTTGAAGGAATGACTGAATTAATGAATAAATGATTACATTAATCACATCTAAAGACTAAGACATTAAGCAGTTATCAATGTGACTAGATATTTAGAAATGAGACCTTTGTCTCATGGAAATTTGACAAAACTGGCTGCCGACCTTTTTCATAAATTCTCCTAGGATATATAAGGGGCTGCTAGTTATAGGCTATCCATTAAAATAGAAACAGGAGGATGCTATTTTCAAAACAGTGCCGACTGAACCATTAATAATAATTTTAAAATCCAACAGGTTTTGTCCAATCAGCAAAAATTTTGATATCCAAGTGTTCCGGTATATTGTAGGAATTCTAAATGACAATACAGAGCATTTATCAACCTAATGGGGAGTTCGTATTGGGGTTTGAAAATCTCAAAGGCATTAAACTAGGGCCAGGAATTTCAGGAATAAAATGGAGGATACCTCCCTTCCTCTCTGGTACCTGTGACTTTAAGGCCATGTGACAGCATCTTGCACATTACCTGTCAATAGCAAAGATGGTGCCTTCATCTTCCCTGAAACCTTTCATTCCTATCACTCCTAAATCACCTATGAAGAAACTGGTAATTAGGCTGCTAGAGACATCGGGGCTAAACGGATTTCGAACCAAGTCGTTTTGAAAGGATGATTATTAACCTTTGGTAAAACACAAATAAGAGAACACAGCAGACTGATTCTCAGCTTGAGTAGAGAGGGAGAAAGGTCAGGGCTATATGTGTCAGGTAGATTTGATTTTTCTGTATTGCTATTAGACACCATAGATTATTTTAACCTGATCGTAATCACTAATTGTAATGAGTGTTAAATCAAAAGCCAAATGAAAACATCCATTATAAACCTGAGTTTTCCCCAAGTATTTTATTTTCAAGGCATATAAGGGGTTCTGTTTTCTAATTAATTCAGAAGAAATACTGGTATATTAGGAAACTTCCATAAATGTTACTATATTATATTCCAAGCCCTACATACAGTAAATATGGTAATAGTTGCCTCCTGTTGAGCTTTTATGTATCTTTAGCACAAATCTAATACTGTGAATCAGCTGTACCAACACTGACAGTATTTCCATTATATGGAAATATGCTTCCCGAGATTAAATCCGAAAACCTGTGGGCAAAATATGATCTTCGTTGGCAAAATTTGACCTTATCTATCAGAAACCGCCCCCATCCTGCTTCCAGAGGCCTCCTCTCCTAGACCAAATTACCTCTCTTCAACCTAGAGGGTTCATTTTTACCCACCTAAATGATACTGCGAGTATCCTCCCACAAGGACTTTTCCTTCTCTCACCCCAAGGGATGCTATCGCTTCAAGCCTTAAAAGTTCCAGAAGAAAGAGCTCTGATAGTGGAATAACAGGCCGCATGATAAACAGGTGGCAGAAGAAAGCCCACCCCACCCAATGTTCCCCACATTTGACCAGGCAGTCAGTTACTCTCCAATCTATTTGAAATTATGAACCTACAGAAATTAATGGTAAAATGAAAACACCTCTGGTTCTCTGCTACAGACAGCAAAGAGAAGATCTTTAGTAACCTCTCCTTCAGGAAAGCTCTTTCTCTTTAAGGAACAAGGTCTCTGATATAACTTCCTATAAAACCTGAAGAAAAAAAAAGGGAGTTCCAATTATCACACGTTTCCCATTCCCACCACCATTGGTGTGTCTATTCCCTTCATCTGGTGGCGATCTACTTTCAAAGGATAAAAATTAAAGAATCACACTTCACAATTTGACTTGTTCACCTTTTTGATTCATCGAAAACTGAGCAGTCACATCATATCCTTAAGAAGAGATTTTAAAGTTCTAAGTGCTTAAAAAAATTCCCTAAAGAGATCTTGTGAATCTCCTCTATCAAAGAAAGTTTGTGCATCATTTTTACTTAAGAATGATACTGGTTTTAAAACAAAAAGAGAAAAAAAAAACACCAAATGCTACCAATTGGACATATTATAAAATTCCTACTTGAACTATAAATTCAGGTTGAAAATTGACAAGACAGAATATTAGGACATTTTCGTATATATAATCAGAGTTCCACATTTGGGAAACTTCCCGATACAGAGTAGATATTGCCAATTTAATCATGATTTATAGTTTTGTTTTTCTTTTTTTAAAGATTGTATCAAATATGCTTTTCAGAAAACACAAAAACAAAACTAAGCAATTGACACTTTCGTTCTTCCTTTATCTTCCTTTCTCTGCCCAAATTGCTAATTTTCTTCCTGTTTATATCTTAATATGAAACAGTTTAAAAATGAAAGGAGGGCTATTTGCCATCCCAAGCAAACAGTTTTATGATAAATGCTACATGCTATGGTTAAACCAGTGAATGAAAACAAAGACATTGCTCTCAATGACTAAAACACAACACCTTGTTTTCTCACACCCACATCATGCCACTCTCATTAATTTGTAGAGGTCAGTAAGTTTGCCTATGTGATCACATAAAATTAGTCTCATCTTTAAAATCAGAATTAGAAACAATTCCCCACTGGTAACTAATGATGTTTCAACCTAAAGATACTGCTTTGAATAAATCGAAGCTGTTTTAAAAAATCACCCCAGAAACAAGTATAACAAAATAAAATGGGTTTAATGACAGAGGCTCTAGAAGCAAGTGTTTATTCCTCATGATTAGTTACGATCATTTGTACATGTGCTTAAGGATATTTTAAAGCTTCATCCAGCATAGATCTTATATGGCTTTAGAAGAAGAAGAACAGCGCAAAGCAAGGGTTTTCAGGAAGTGGCTCTAGGGAGCTCTGGAGGAAGGAGCCACACCTAAGAGCTGCCACTGTGGAGTAGGTAAGCTCAGCTGGGAGAACCCCAGCCCTCCTGCCTTCCTTCAATCAGACCATCCTTATTTTCTCCCTTTTTACATACTGGGCTTTTTATAGCTGACTCGCTTCACCAATCACTGGCTTGTATTATAGTCAGCTTTTCCCTGACATAATATCAACTTTTATGCACACACCTTTATTTTGTACCGCAAAGGGCTTCCTTCCATGTAACGGTAAACAGTAACTGTAACATTGCTTGCAGGCCAGCTCTTCTTTTTACAGCACTGTAGGTGAAATTATCTGGGTCTTCTTATACATTTTGCCATTCATTTTATAAAAATAAGCAAAAAACCCCCAGTGAAATCAAAATATAGGTATCAATAATAAAAAACATAGGTCAATACAGTTCATAAAATTAAGATGGAAATGGAAAAAAGCAGGCCTGCTAAAAGAGTGAATCACGATCTCTAATTGAATGATCAGTAAATATAATTAAAGAATACATAAAATATGGTAGAAATGCATTTTAGAGATTTTAGAAAATTTTCTGCACACCCAAGAGGGTTCAATATTCACACATAAAACCTGAGATAAGAGAAAGGAACACTGTTCCCATCTTGCTTTTTTGCTTTGTTTTTATATTTTGCAATAAAATTATAAAGCCATGATTTTAAAAAGATGGCCTGCCATGTAAACTTTTAATAAAATATCATCCCTGCATCTGCAAATAGTTATTTCTGAAAGGGATCCCCTATGATGAGAGAAGCAGCTGTGAGACTGAAGCCCTGCGCTAGAAGGGCACGCCTACCGCAGTGCTGAATGTTCACACCCAGGAAGGAAAAGGAACAGAACAGAAGGCCCGCATGTCTCTGCTCAAGGATCTGGAACTCCGTCCTGTGGGCCACAGTTCAGGAATTTTAAATGTGCCTCAGAACAAGTCGCTCATTTCCTAGACTCTCAATATCTTAAGTACTTACTTGATTGTGGGGTTCTGATGGTGGTGCTGTCCTGGTAGACTTACTCACATCTCAACAATAGTTACCTGTAGCTCACTTTTGTGACCTCCCATGACTGTGGCTTAGACACCTGCCATCTCACATTAAAATCAAGCCCACTATATTTAAAATTTTTGTTACTAGTGTATATTTTTATTTTTAAAATCTTTACTATTTTTATTATAAAACTTACAACAAAAAAGAAATTTTATTTAAGACAAGAACTTGATTTGAAAATGTATTTGAAAAAAATGTATTTGGAATTTTTTATTTTTGTCTTTCCACACTAAATGTTTGAAAATAAATGTTAACACCGCCATCATAGAAGAAACTTTCTGCTTATTAATATGAACTAATTAAAGATTTGTTTAATCCATCGTTGGAATTGACCTTAATTTTAAGATGAATGAGATTTAAGCAAAGAACCAACTAAAATGAGTTCATTTTGTCAACATTGAGTCCTATGAACAAAATTTAAGTCTATAGACAAAATTTACCAGTATTATAGAAAATTATTTATGATTAACTTCTGGACCTACAATAATATAGTCTAATTACAAGAAAATTAACCTCAAGGAGTTAATCTGTATATAATTTTTTTTTCCTTTTCTAGAATATGAATATTTTAAGGACAAGTTCTGCAAATGATTCATAGTATACTTGATCTTGTGCTTTGCACATAACAGCCCTACAAGCATGGGAGTGTTGGTAGGCACATATGTAGCCAAGTAGGAGAGAGAGAAAGAAGAAAGGATAGTGACTACCATTTATTGGGCATGTGCAACATTCCCAGTGCTGCACTAGGCCCTTTTCATACATTATTGCTTAAATCTCAGAAAACCCAGGGTGGTACTTATCATTTATATACAAGGAAAGAGGGAGAAAGCAAGAAGAGAGAGAAGGGGAAAAAAAAGAATGAAGGGGGAAGTGATTTGAATCAACTCTTTGTTTTAGGAGGAAACTAAAATCAGAGGCGATGACTTGTCTGTGGCTGATGACAGATGCAGTCCCAGAAGTAAATTCTCTGACTTGTGATCCACTGTTCTTCATTACTGATCCAATTTTCATTACGGATCTGGATGGTGGGAAATGTATTAAAAGAAACCTGGAGAAGCCTGAAAGGCAACTTAGTGCTTAGAACCTTTATAACAATCCAATACTGAAGACGGGGACGACAGTGTGGGATTCTGAAAGGTGTCCAGAGTCCAGAGAATCATTATCATAATGAGACTCAGATTCAACATCGCACTGAAAAGTGCCTACTAGATAAAAATATAATTGCACACTTTAAGTCACATTACACATACAAATGAAACAAAGTCTGGCATGCACATTTTTGCCACCATAATTCTGACAGGAATGAGTATGAATATTAGGTTAAAATTATTAATATATATTGCCATTTTTAAAGCAACAATCCATTTAATCAAGTGACAAAATATTCCATAAGGCCGTATTTCAGTGTCAGGAAAATAAACTTTACATTTTGGACTTTTCCATCTCTCAGAAAAATAGATTTCCTTATCCTTCTGGAATTTGCAAAAATCTACATGATGCCTGATATATTTTTTTTCTTTCAGTATCTATTCTCAATCTATCTACTGTCATTTCAGATATAAATTTGGATACAAAATATAGTGAATTGTTAGGGAGAAAACACAGTTTGTCTAATGAAGTTGGAGCTGAAGTACAATTATGATAATATGCACGGATGTTAACCTCAAGTGCATGGTCTCTGGTAAGAACCAGGATGAGTGTCCCCAGCAGAGACCCGGTCCATGAGAATCTCAGTAACTGGGGAAGTAGAGGACTACCTAACTTGGCGATACATGTGACTATTACATGAAATGGTGGGGCTCTTTTTTGTGTGAATTGAGATTATTAACAGTAATGGTGAAAATAAATATACTAATCATAATTTGTTATGCTTCAGTAACATGCTATTTGCCATAATACAAAAGCACTTGCAAAATCTTAAACAGGTGTGCTCAAAACCAAATTGCAAAACCAATAAGCCACCACCTACTGTTAAGGGGTAGTTTAAATATTTCAAAAGCAACAAGTTAATAAAGATTAAGGAATCTAATAAGCATGCATGTTTCTTTTAACAAAAAAGCTTTCAAGAGTCAGAGACACGGAAAAAGAGAAAAGCGTCGCGCTCGAACATGCTGTGTAAAGTATGGTAATAAATACATTTAAGGGAGGTGGATTTTAGTAATAATAACAAATTTTGTTTTCTTACCAACGACTGCCCATGAGGCACATTCTCAAGTCGTCTCACATGGCTGTGGCTATTTGTCAAAACTTGCTTCATCATTTATAGTCTCAGAGTTCTTTTCCTTTTAGCTCAATGTTGTGATGGAATCAATACAAATCTGCTCTTAAAATATCTGTCTCTGACCTGTGTTTGTTTTAAGCTGTATCATTCATAATGGTGATGGATAGGTAGTGCTATTCCTCTTTGTCTGCACAAAGCGCCACAGCATAAAAAGCGCATATATTTTATGCCCAAGGTCAGGAGAAAATTAATGGATAAAGAGCTAGATAAAATGGAGTTCAAGCTGAATGGGCTGAGTGTGCTCTACAGGGTAGAGACCAGGCAGGCAGTGCAAAGCCCATTATACTTAAACACTCTTGAAGCATTTCAGAAGTGGGATCGTTTCCACAGGCTAACGCATAAAAGCACCAAGCTGCCACAGCGCACTCCTGCTCGCAGTTCCCATGGTATATTCCACCTATCAGTGTTTACCTGGAGCAATAAGCCCACTTGGTATTTATCACTAGCCCTGAACAAGTTACGTTTTCTTGTCCTTACTAAAATTCTCTTCTGAAGCTTTCACACTAATGTTCTCTACCACTTACTTTCCAACTTTGCCCGGTAAGTACCCAAGAGCTTCAAGGCTCAGTGAAGAGGTAGGGTTAGCAGGTTCCAACAAAAATAAAGCTTTATAGTGAACAATTCCACTCTACTTTCTGGAAAATTCAAGTTCAGACAGCTCAATGGCAGCAAACTAAGCAGAAAATAAGAAAAAAAAAAGAAAACTGAGAACTTTAAAATCTGGAACGCACCATACCATAAAATCATCCATGAGGTCTTTACTACCAATATCTATACATACACATATGCAAGGTAAACATTTTACAGAGTTAAAGCAACTCAAAACCAGTGGTTTTCTTCATATTCCTGGCTGAGGAGAAGGGTAATTCCTTTTAGTGGACAAATAACAATTAAGCAATTGGAATGTATCCTTAAAAACATCCCCTTTTTTTAGATTTAGAAAACCAGTATTTGAGGGATAGTGCAATTTTTCTTTCATTTGCTTTGTTCTGTTTTAAAGGAAACTCATAGTAACAGCTGTGACTTGTTGCTATAGTAAAAGCCTTCAGCCCCATGACACTGTATAAACAAACAGCTCCTGGAAGCTGAGGAAATTGCCCATTATTTCCGGGAACATGCTCTGATAAGAGTCTATAAACATGAAGTCAAAACTCATCCAGAGTATCAAGAGAGGAAAGTTTCTGATGATAGTTTTTGGTCATAGTCTCTTTCAAGCTGATTCCGAGGCATAGGAAAATTATGTGAAAGAAGTAAAGTTGGTAGAAACAAAAATGAACAGAGGTGATCAGAAATTAAATCCCAAAGTGGACAAGTCAAAGCTTGGCTGCAATGCAAAATGCTTTCTTCAAATAAATGTATAAACAGATGCAGGTAGTATTTAATGAACTCTTTTCTTCAATAGGCAAGTTCTGGATGTCAGCAAAATTGGATTGATATCTTCAGTTATTCACAAATTGAGTATGGCTCCGACCAAGAACTTAATTTTACAGATAAAGAAACCAAAACAGAATGATTAAGAGTCAGGAGAGAATCCCAAAGGGCCCTTCCACCTAACAAAAAGCAAAACCAAACCCTCCTCAAAAACCTTCTATAATATTCTTTGAACATAAGAAGTCCTAGGCTTATGCTCTGAGGCTAATACTCTTTACTTTTTAATGGCATTGCAGAAATAAGACTTTTTGCCTGCATCTGCAGGACAGTTATTTACAAGAAGTCATTTCAAGGAAACAACTAATTTATGAGGGAAAAGGCAATGATGAGAAATTTATAAGGGCTATACAAATATGTTTTTAGACGGTAATAAAAGACTGAAACAAAGAATGATAGTCTAAAACTAAAAAAGGGGAAACATTAAGACTAAACATAAAAAATTAGGGGGAATTAGGTAATCAAATAACTGCTCAGAGAGGTACTTGAGACATCTTCATTTGAAACATTCAAAAACAGATTAGATCAAAACCTAATAGGAAGTCTCAAGAAGACCCTTCTGAATTGCACGTGTACTGCCTATCTTAAAAAAATATATATTTAAAAAACAATGTAGCAACATTCCCACCACCTAACGTAAGTTTTTATCTTTTGCATATTTTTCCACATTTTTACAGCTATCTTCCATTACATAGTTATTAAACTCAGTACTATGCCCATAATAGCTTGTATGATGCTATTTTTACATATGCCATACACATTTCAAAAACTTCAACGTATTGTAAGGTTAACACTTTGAAAGATGGTTAATATTCAAAGTTGTTGATATAATTTATTATTCTGGCTGAATACATTTGGATTGATTATAATTTCTTACCATTCCAGCAATTCCTATGTTAAATATTTTTTGTTCATGGTTCTTTTGGTTTTTTATTGAATTATCTCTGTAATTTAAATTCCTAGGGCTCAAAAGACCAAGTCACAGGACAGGAGTATTTTATGCCTCTTGCTGTGGATTGCTACTTCAAAGGCCATCAGTAGGTACAAAACAGATAGCAAGTGGAGGTTGCCCTTTTAACGTGCTGATATTGAATGTTAAAATTAAATATTAAAAAGCAATCCAATGCTAACTTAATGGTAACACTCCTTTGCAAATACATAGCAACGCTTCAATAATTTGCATTTCTTTGGCCACTAGGAAGGATACCATTTTCCCATGAATTGGTTTATTCAGGACTGCTTCATGGGTATACAACCCACGCAGTTACACAGAGCCCCGTACTGGGTTTAATGTTCTACCGGTTCCATCACTAAATGTTTAAGAAATTTTGAACAAGGGGCTCCACATTTTCATTTGAACTGCGCCTCGAATATATATAGCTTGTCCTGGGTTTATTATTTGTTTTGTTGTTGTTGCTGCTGCTGCAGTTAAGACCTTGGGATTTTCTTATTAGGTGAATATATGTTTCAAAATTCTACAGTCATGTGTAAATGTTTTTCATTCTCATGCAACTTAAGAAAACTATTGATGCTACTAAAGATATTCTTATTTATTCTATTATATATTTAATCTACTTAAGGAAGAAATGAAGCATGCAAACAGTCTCGAAATAATCCAGAAATAGCCGACTATTACAACAGAAGGAAGACAAAGTTCAGTTTCTGGAGTATTATTAGGAGGCTAGGGAGACCCTGCATCATCTCATATAGAGCTGCTGGCACTCTTCAAAAGTCAGTTCAGTTCACCGTGGGCCCACGGAAATCAGCCAGATAAGTCTTGGTAATATTAAAACTGACGTAACACATTTTTTTCTCTATTCAAAATAGATGGAACCCATCTTTCTTTGACAATTTAACCATATTTCAAACCTAAAATCTCCTTTGTTTCACTTCCTCCCTCTGTAACAAAGTTCTCTCTCCCCTAAAAAATACTGCAATAATTTGCACCACCTAAGTAAAAAGCACTAGGAGTATTTATAGAACATTATTATTAATTCTACATTTTTCATCTGTGCAGAACATTTTGTAACTACTGTTTAATATTATGATTAAAATATGAATGAGGGTAATATTTACATTTTGTTTATATTTTAATTCTCGTAGGATAATTTTAGAATTCATCTGTGCATGAACTTGGCAGAAAATAATTTCTCTAATGAATATTTCAACCTTCATTTAGGAGCAAGTATGGTAATACTAATCATTCATTCTTATCATTGCCAATACCTGGCAGAAGTGGCAGCTCCAGAGTCCTGCAATCTTCCTCAGTACAAAACTATTTATTACATACTAATAATGCTTCAGATTCCATCTCAAGTCCTGTGAAAACTTATCAGTACCTATGGATACTGCCAAGGATATGCTACATCATGCACCTTGTCATCTTTCTGATTGAAACCTGCCTCAGTTGATCTCAAGAGAAGACTAAATGAAAATGGTAGCTGCTTCTGAAAACTTCTAAAAATAATCATCAAAATATTAATAACTGAGAGTAAACTATAATAAATATTCTATTGTTATTATCAAAGAGACATACTTTCCAAAGAGTGTCACTATAAAGTATTCAATTTGGACATTATCTACTACTGTAACTGTTTCAACATTGTTTCCTCTCTCTTAATAGATTTATTTGACCATCCTAATTCATGATGACAGTATTTAAGAGACCCTAAAAATGGCTGAACATTATTCAATAATGAATAATGAATTAAATAATTCCAAATGGCATTAAATAATAAAATGTCCATTAAAGCATCATAATCTCAGTAGTTTGAAAGCACCCAGGGAACATTCAATTTATTAAGTGCTTTTACATGGTAAAAGGAAAATTTCTGAGAGAAGTATTTTCCTTAAACTTGCAGATATTTTATTACCTTTAGTGCTCAAGGCACAGATTCCTGTGGGTTCTTTACATTTTTTCTCCATTCAGTGAAATAAGTATCTATTTTCACTAGACTTTCATTCTTCCCCCAGAGCTATTAAAACTCAATTAATTGCTCAATTAATTGCCAATCTCATTTAAATGACTCACTGCTGAACTCCAAACAAACATAAAATAAAGTGATATGCTGACTTTCATAAATTGTCACAAATTTAAAAATACATTTAAAATAGAAGAATGTCCATGTCCAAAACAGGAAGTACTTTCATTAATTAGAAAATCAATGTTCTATAAAGACAAAGAAAAGCACATTAATCTAAATTTGGCAATAAAGTCACAGGTATAATCTGGTCATTTATTTTATTACAGTGATGCAATTAGATCACACCTCACCAGAGGGCTTTTAGAACTGTTGTTATACTCAGAATTCTTGCTCCATAGTTTAGATCGCAAACAGGTAGATCTCTTACTTTGAATTTAACAGGATGAAATTTTTAAAGTCAGTATGTATACTGTAAGTCTCATTTACCATGAGTGAGCTAGATTTTTTCCAGAAGGTGACTCAGATTTCATGTGTGCATAAGAGAGTGAAAAAGAAGAGGATTATATATTTGTATATGTCAAGCAAGGCCTGACTGAATATAGGTCTCAGAACCAACACATTAAGTTTTGTTTTGTTTTAAGATTTTATTTATTTATTTGACACACATAGAGCATGAGCAGGGGGAGCAGCAGGCAGAGGGAGAGGGAGAAGCAGACTCTCTGGAGCAGAGAGTCCAACATGGGGCTTGGTCCCAGGCACCCAGGATCATGACCTGAGCCGAAGGCAGACACTTAACCACCCAGGCGCCCCTCAACACACTCAAGTTTTGAGATGCTCCTACACTGTCTCCTCATTCCCTAACAATTCACCTGGAGTTTTGATAGACAAAGCCGTAATTCAGATCTAAGAGTAGAGGAAATTCATTAAATAACTCTATATGGACTAGCCAACATGTACATGGGCTTATATTGTTGAGCTTCTTTTGTCTGGTCTCAGTGAATTCTTCAAAATAAATTATCAATTAGTAAGCATACTTTGCCACTCTGTCCTTCTCCTCATCCTGTCTCTACCAGATGATAAGCTCGATCTCTACAGTTGGGGCTGCAGAGGAGACTTAAGCATTTAGGTTGTGAGCAGTAATGAAGTGATCAGGTCCACATGATTTCCATTAAAATGTAAGGAAAACAAGTAAGGGTACCTTTTGCTTGAGAATAATTCAGAAAGGGAAAAAGTGCCTTTTCAGTTTTTCTAAATGAATATAAGTTTCAAAAACAAGTAGAAAATGATTGCACAAATGTAGTGATTCTGAGAAGTACATTAACTAAAATTTATTTAACTAAACTGTCTATTAAACTAAAATGCTAGTATGTGCTAAATATTTTGCCAAGTACTAAGGATGCAAAGCCCAGCTAGGGATGGTTGCTCACAGAGCTGAGCTCTGGGCACAGTTCTGCTAGACAGAAAAGGAGCTGCCAAGAATTCAGCAAAAAAATCACTTGGGTCAGTTTACATTCACAAATGAGACATCCATAACTGCCTTAGAATCCCCAAATGTTGTAATGGGTAATATTTAGCATGCACGCAGCTTGGAGAAGGATAATGTTTGCACAAATTATTTATCCTTCTAACACCAAATCCTGAACTGTTGGAAGATTACTGAAGGCTTTTTTTTCCTTCCTCTTAAATTTTAATGTGCACACTTTTCAACCAATTGTTGGCATGTAACACCTGCAGCAATTCCTGATTCTATCATGTTTGTGAAAAGTAATGTCAATATCTATAATAACTATAAACACATGACATTAAGTTTTGTTATAGTGCCATTTCCAACTTACCAGAATAATTCTGCATTTCAGGCAGGCTTCCAAGATAGACTGATATTTGTAGGGGGAAATGATGGTTGCTTCATGCTCATGATTTGAATTTTTAATGATTACCTATTATGCTTTACATCCTTTCCGATGTTTTCTAAAATTTCAGATTTTAGTTGTTTCCTAAGTAATACTGTAAAGTAAAAATAAACGGAATTTCTGTATATTGAAGCGATAATATTTAAATTAGGGTTATGTGTGGTTCTGTTTGTGTCTAGGCAGATAGGTTCAAGTATATAGATATTTTTGTGTTACATAAGTATATGTAGCAAGGCTAATATAGCAACAAAATAATCTATATTTTCATATCCATGTCCTTTTCTTGAACATGTCTAATTATAAGTTTCACAAAGTGAAACTCAAATTATTCATCATCACCAAACCTGCACAAATAGATGCTCTTCTCTGCTGGCCTCAGTACATGCCATGCCCATCAAACCAGCAGGTCAACCCAGAAAATATCTTTGGTGACTTTTCTTCCTTACGGACCTTATTCAATTACTAGAGATGCTATTTTTTTGAGTCACCACCTCTCTCCTGTTCATCCCTACTGTCATTAGAGTACTCTGGATTCTCATCACTGATTGTCTATCTTAACTTCAGTACTGAACTCACCAATCCATTCTCCTTCCACACTACAGCCAGAGCCTTCTATCAGAATTGGAAATATTTTACTAGGATTTTCCTGATTCAAGTCTTTTTCCTTCAGAGGCGGGTGGCTTACATTCCAAAATAGGAGCTACTTGAGAGTTCTGTGAATATAACACATTGCTTTAGCATATACCCATTCTCTCTGCCTGGAATACCTTGAACTCTTTAACTGCTTAGAGAACTCCAAGGGATACTTAAGTCTTAGGTGTTAGCTCCTTTTAAAAGTCTCCCTAACTTCTCAAATAGATGGAGGATATCCTGGCTACATTCTGGAAGCACCTTCAATACATCTTTAACATTCTACTTACACTCACCTGCAATGATTATAAAAGATGGTCCCACAGCAGCAGCCTCAGCATTACAGGGAACTTATTAGAGATACAAATTTTTGGGCCCCATCCCAGACCTACTGATTAAGAAACTATAGGGATAGAGCTGGGCAATCTTTGTTGTATAGACCTTCCAGGTGATTCTCATGTACACTGATGTTTGAGAACTCCTGTTCTATTAAAACCCTACGTTTCCATATCAGTCTCTGCACCTAACTGAGATTAACTTCATGGTTTCATCTTCCTTTCCTCTGATTATGCAATACACATTTGATGAATACAGGAGTAAATATAATGATTAAGATTGGGATTTTATAATTAATTTAGTTGTATTTTATATATAAAGTCTTAACTCATCAAGGTTTGTACATAGGGTATTCAAATGATCACATTAAAACAATGGCATATACAAAGCATTGCCAGAAGTTATCCCATGACACACATTTACCCTGAAAAATGCATTATATCATATGAAGTTCTATGCAAAACCACAGGGTCATTTATGAGAAGTTGCTATGAATTAAAGGACATTTACAGGTTATTTCCTTAAATAATCAACTGAAGATGCTGTTGCTCAGAGGCCCCTCAATTCCTATATAAAATGTGTCTATTGAATATAGCTAATATTTGCATTTCAGAGAACTTTATTGTGTATATGTCTTAAATGAAAAGCTGTAATTATAATTTGATTAATAATTCAAGTCAATGGTTGCAAGCACTCCAAACAAAAACATCCTCAGAAAAATCTCTCTAAGCTGTCAACACAACAAATATTCTAATTATTGATTAAGATATTGTAGAGACCTTGGTTATCAGAAGTATTAGTGCAGATATGGGCTAATGAGTAGAAAGGCAGCAACAATGGCTAAAATATTTCAACACATATTTATAAATGTTGAAATGTCTGAAATCAAGACTGGATGTTATACTTTGTGCTCTACTCTCCATCCCCAAATGCCACTTACAGTATCTTTGCACAAGGCAATTTTTCAATAAAATACTGACTTAAACAGAATTACCTTGTAAATCTTCTCTACTAAATATTTTGAGTAAAAGAATAGGAATAGCTGTCAAATTACATAGAATTTGTCCTTTAGAGGTCAGTATATCTCAGGCATGATCTCTGCTCCTACTATTTTATAGTATTCTTGCTGTGGATTTTGACCAATGAATTTATTAAACTGGGTTTAAAATATTTCAGAAAGCTTTAGGATAGAGATAATTTGTCACCTCTACATATCCAGCACTGATGCAGTTTTTAGAAGATGCACACACACAAAAAAATGTGGAAAGAAGGGAAGAAGGAAGGCAATTAAGAATTATCAATGAATTGGAACTTAATTGTAAAGAGTATTTCATACAGTGCTTGTATGATTTCTAAGGGACAATGCCATGCCATGTGAACCAATGATCCACTTCACTGACTAGCTGAGGTTGATAAGATGACCCTTTTTTCTTTTAAATTCCAGTGTAGTTAACATACAGTGTTCTATTAGTTTTAGGTGTACAATATAGTGGTTCAACAATTCTATACATTACTCAGTGCTCAACACGATAAATGTACCCTTAATTCCCTTCACCCATTTCACCCATCCCCCCCCCCCAACCTCCCCTTTGGTAACATCAGCCTGTTCTCTATAGTTTTGTTGTTTTTTTTTTTAAAGATTTTATCTTATTTATTTGAGAGAGAGAGAGAGCACAAGAGGGGGTAGGGTCAGAGGGAGAAGCAGACTCCCCGCCGAGTGGGGAGCCTGATGCGGGACTCAATCCGGATACTCTGGGATCATGACCTGGGCCGAAGGCAGTGCTCAACCAACTGAGCCACCCAGGCGCCCCGTGTTTTCTATAGTTAAGAGTCTACTTTTGGGGCTCTTTTTCTCTTTGTGTATTCATTTGTTCCTTTTCTTAAATTCCACATATGAGTGAAATCATATGGTATTTGTCTTTCTCTGACTGACTTATTTCACTTACTCTCTAGACCCATCCATGTTGTTACAAATGACAAGATTTCATTCTTTTTTATGGCTGAGTAATAGTCCAGTGTGCACATGTGTGCACGTGTGTGTGTGTGTGTATCACCTCTTCTTTATCCATTAATCTATCTATGGACACTTGGGCTGCTTCCATAATTTGGCTATTATAAATAATAATGCAGTAAACATAGAGGTGCATATATCTTTTCAAATTAGTGTTTTCGTATTCCTTGGGAAAATACCCAGTAATAGAATTACTGGATTATATGGTAAGTCTATTTTAAAATTTTTGAGGAACCTCCATACTGTTTTTTACAGTGACTGCACCAGTTTGTATTCCCACCAACAGTGCACAAAGGTTCTTGTTTTATTTTTTCCTCCACATCCTTGTCAACACTTGTTTCTTGCATTCTTTATTTTAGTCATTCTAATAGGTGTGAAATGATATCTCTTTGTACTTTTGATTTGCATTTCCCTGCTGATGAGTGATGTTGAGTATCTTTTCATGTCTGTTTGCCATCTGGATATCATCGTTGGAGAAATGTCTGTTCATGTATTCTGCCCATTTTTTAATTGGATTGCTTTTTGGGTGTTCAGTTGTATAAGTTCTTTATAAATTTTGCATTCTAACTCTTTATTGAATATGATACTTGCAATTATCTTCTTCCATCCAGTAGGTGGTCTTTTAGTTTTGTTGACTGTTAACTTTGCTGTGCAGTAGCTTTTTATTTTGATGTAATCCCAACAGTTTATGTTTGCTTGTGTGTCCCTTGTCTCAGGGAGCATATCTAGAAAAAAAAATGTTGCTATGGAAGATATCAGAGAAATTACTACCTGTGCTCTCTTCTTCTAAGATTTTTATGGTTTCACATCTCACAATTAACTGCTTAATCCATTTTGTGGTTATTTCTGTGTGTGGTGTAAGAAAATGGTCCAGTTTTATTCTTTTGCATGTAGCTGTCCAGTTATCTAAACATCATTTGTAAAAGAGACATCTTCCCATTGCAAATTCTTGCCTCCTTTGTCTAAGATTAATTGACCATATAATTGTGGGTTTATTCCTGGATTCTTTACTCTATTCTATTAATCTATGTATTTATTTTTGTGCCCATACCATACTGTTTTAATTACTTTGCAGCATATCTTTGCAGCATATCTCTAAATCTGGGATTGCTATGCCACCAATTTTGTTCTTCTCTTTCTTTTTTTTATTATTATTATTTATTTATTTGAGAGAGAGAATGAGAGAGAGAGAGCACATGAGAGGGGGGAGGGTCAGAGGGAGAAGCAGACCCTGCTGAGCAAGGAGCCCGATATGGGACTCGATCCCGGGACTCCAGGATCATGACCAGAGCCGAAGGCAGTCGCTTAACCAACTGAGCCACCCAGGCACCCTTGTTCTTCTCTTTCAAGATTGCTTTGGCTATTAGGAGTCTTTTGTGCTTCCATAGAAATTTTAGGATTATTTGCTCTAGTTCTGTGAAAAATGCTGTTGATATTTTTTGCAATGTCAGTTGTTAACTCTCCTCTTTCATTTCTGATTTTGCTTACTGAGTCCTCTTTTTTTTTTTTATGAGTCTGGCTAATAGTTTATTAATTTTGTTGATCTTTTCAAAGAACCACCTCCTGATTGCATTGATAAGTTTTTTTTATTGTTTTGTTTTGCTTCTCTTTCACTCATTTCAGCTGATCTTTATTATTTCCTTCCTTCTCGTTTTGGAATTTGTTCTTCTTCTTCTAGCACCTGTACATAGAAGGTTAGGTTGTGTATTTGAGTGTTTTTTTTTACTTCTTGAGGTAAGCCTGTATTGCTATAAACTTCCCTCTTGGAACCACTTTTGCTGCACCCCGAAGATTTTGGGCCATTGTGTTTTCATTTTCATTTGTCTCCATGAATTTTTTTTATTTCTTTGATTCCTTGGTTGACCCATTCATTGTTTAGTAGCATGTTATTTAACCTCCATATATTTGTGTTCTAAATTTTTTCATGTGGTTGATTTCTAGTTTTATAGCATTGTGGTTGGAGAAGATGCATGGTATGACTTTGATATTTTTTAATTTGTTGAGATTTTTTTGTGGTCTAATATGTGATCTGTTATGGAGAATGTTCCACAAGCACTTGAAAACAATATTCTGCTGGTTTAGGAGAGAATGTTCTGAATATATCTGTTAGATCCATCTGGCCCGATATGCCACTGCTTCCTTGCTGATTTTCTGTTTGAATGATTTGTCCATTGATGTAAGAGGGGTGTTAAAGTCCCCTACTACTGTTGATTACTTCCTTTATGTTTGTTATTATCTGCTTTATGTGTTTGGGTGCTTCCATGTGAGTGCATAAATATTTATAACCATTACATTTTCTTGTTGTATTGTTCCCTTTATGATTATATAGTCTTTTATATGTTACAGTCTTTGTTTTAAAGTCTATTTTGTCCAATATAATATTACTACCTCAGCTTTCTTTTTACCTCCATATGTGTGATAAATGCTTTTTAATCCCTTCACTTTGTTTGCATGTGTCTAATCAGAAATGAGTTTCCTGTAGCCAACATATAGGTGGATCTTCCTGTTTTATCCATTACATCACTCTATGTCTTTCAGTTGGGGTGTTTAGTCCACTTACATTCAAAGTAATTATTGATTGGTATGTACTTATTGCCATTTTGTTACTTGTTTTGTGGTTGCTTTTGTAGTTCTCTGTTCCTTTCTTCTTTTTCTCTATTCTCACACAGTTTGTTGGCTTTCTTTAGGATATACTTGGATTCCTTTTTATTTTTTGCATATCTATTACTGGTTTTTGATTTGTGGTTACCATTAGGTGTGTATATAACATCTTCTGCATATAGCACTCTATATTGTTAAAGGTCGTCTAAGTTTGAACCCATTCTTTATTCCTCTCTTGCCCACGTTTTATGTATATGGTGTCATATATCACATCATTTATTTTGTAAATCCCTGGACTAATTTTTTTATAGATATACTTAATTTTACTGCTTTTGTGCTTCCCAATTTTGTTACTCCTGCTTACAGTCTTTACTTTTCACTCAAAGAGTCCCTTTAACATTTCTTGTAAGGCTGGTTTAGTGATTATGAATCCCTTCAACTTCTGTTTGTCTGGGAAATTCTTTATCTCTCCTTCTATTCTAAATGATAGCCTTGCTGGATAATGTATTCTTGGCTTCACTGTTTTTTTGTTTCTTTTCTTTCATCATTTTGAAAATATCATGCTTCTGGCCTGGAAAGTTTCTGCTGAAAATCATCTGACAATTTAATGGGTTTCTCCTGTATGTAACTGCTTTCTTCTCTCTTTATGCTTTTAAAACTCTCTCTTTACCACTACTTTTTGCCATTTTCATTATCATATGTCTCAATTGGACCTCCTTGGGATGATTTTGTTGGGGGTTCTCTGTACCTTTTGAATGTGGATTTCTGTTTCCTTTCCCAGGTTCAGGAAGTTCTCAGCTATTATTTCTTTAAATAAGTTTTCTGTCTGCCCTCCTTTTTTTTTTTCCTATCTTCTTCTGTGAACCCTATAATGCAAATGCTATTACATTTGCAGGTATCACTGAGTACCCTAAGTCAATTATTTTTTAATAATAATATCAAAATTTGATTATTTAATCCATTACTCCGACTTCCAGGTTGGTGATCCATTCTTCTGCTTCTTCTAGTCTACTATTTATTCTACCTAGTGTATTTTTATTCACAGTCATTGAGTTATTCATCTCTGACTGGTTCCATTTTTAAAAAAAAAATTTATTTAAATTCAGTTGACTTAACATAGAGTGTATTATTAATTTCAGGGGTAGAATTTAGGGGTTCATCAGTTGCATGTAATGTCCAGTGCTCATCACATCAAGTGCCCTCCTTAATGCCCATCACCCAGTTACCCCATCTCCTCACCCACCTCCCCTCCAGCAACCTTCAGTTTGTTTCTTATAGTTAAAAGTCTCTCATGGTTTGCCTCCCTCTATTTTTATTTTGTTTTACTTTTTCTTCCCTTCTCCTATATTCATCTGTTCTGTTTCTTAAACTCCACATATGAGTGAAATCATATGGTATTTGTCTTTCTCTGACTGACTTGTTTCACTTACCATAATACCCTTTACTTCCAACCCCATCATTGCAAATGGCAAGATTTCATTCTTTTTGATGGCTGAGTAATATTCCATTAAACACACACACACACACACACACACACACACACACCCCCCACATCTTCTTTATCCACTTATCTGTCAATGGACATCCAGGCTCTTTCTATATTTTGGCTACAGTGAACATTACTGCTATAAACATTAAGGTGCATGTGTCCCTTCGAATCACTATTTTTGTATCCTTTGGATAAATACCTAGTACTGCAATTACTGCGTTTTAGGGTAGTTCTATTTTTAACTTTCTAAGAAAACTCCATACTGTTTTCCAGAGTGGCTACTACTGACTAGTCCTTTTTTAGGTTTTCTTCCTCTTTTTTAAGGTCTCACAGAGATCCTCAACTCTTTACTCAAACCTGTGAGTATCTGTAAAGACCATTACTTTAAGTATTCTATCAAGCATATTAGTTATCTCCATTTGTTTATCTCTCTTGCTGTGATTCTGTCCTGTTCTTTCACTTGGGTCATATTCCTCTATCTCCTCATTTTGTCTAACTCTATTTCTATGTGTTAGGAAAGTCAGCTAGATCTCCTGTTTTTTGAAAGTAGTGTCCTTATGAAGAACAGGTCCTGTAGTGCCCTTCAGTGCAATGTTCCCTGTTCACCAGAACCTGGCACTTGTGTTGTGAGGGCCCCATTGTTGTGGCTGAGCTGCTTTTGCTTTCAGTCCAGCTGTCTCAAGGTCTCTCTTTGACTGTTGTGGGCACTGTTTAGTCTTTGGGTTGCTAGTGGGCCAGTCCAGTGCCTCATTAGGCCTGAGTTGACTCAGACCAGGTGTTTGGCAGGGATGCAGAGATGCAGTAGCACCAAACTTCAGGGTGCTTTTCCTGTGTTGTCCACTGAGCAGCTTTCATTGGTGAGCAGGTCCTGCAATCAGACCTCCTGTCTCCTCGCAGCCCACAGCTGGGGCACCATAAGACTGGTATATATGTGGTAATCTTCCCCTCTCCCCACAGTAGGAGTCATCTTGGAGTGGTATTGACCCCTGTTGGTACTGTTAGCACACTGCCAGGCTTGTGATACCACTTTGGATAGGCTTCAGCCAAGAGCTATTGGAGGAGGCACATCCACCAGAGAATGTGGGAGTGGGTTGAGTGGTTCCAGCAAGGTCTGTGCTGGCCCATGGGGGGCAGGGGGGTGGAGAATCAAGGCAGGCCAGGTTGGAGGGGCTGGCTCATGGTGTTAGCAAGGTTTGTGCAGTTTGGCTTTGGGAGGAGACCTGAAACCAAGGCCAGGCTGGAGGGGACATATCCACAGGAGAATGCAGAAATAGGATGCACCTCTAGCAAGTCAGGTTAAGAGTGAAGGCACTGGGCTGGTCCCTGCAGGTGTCTCTGTGTCTGGGCTGGGGGATGGGTAGAGAAATGGCACCTGCCAGAACTTTTGTTCCTGGAAAAGTCTCCCAAGGATTCTTGTCCTTCCAGATCATGCTCTGAGATTAATAAACAAATCTCCCCCTCGTACATCCCAAGCATTTTTCAAGCTGTCGTTTCTATGCTTTATCTCCAAGGGGATGCTTGTTGTGCTGTCTCTTTAAGAGTGGGGACTCAGTTTCCTCTCACCTTCCTGACTCTCCCAGAGCTGAGCCCAAGGTGTTAAGCCCTGTTGATTGTTAGAACTCACAAAATTATTCTCCTCTGGTTTTCACACAGGTTCCTCATGCCTGGAGTGCTTGGTGTGAGGGTCTGGTCTTCTCCTCTTTCCAATCCTGTGGCATTCCTCCTGTCTGTGGACAGTCCTGTGTGTCTTTTTGTCATCCATTATGTTGCCATCCTTCCTACCTTCTTGGATGTGGCCTCTTCTCTACATTTAGCTGTGGAGAGTCTGTTCTGTCAGTTTTCATGTCATTTTCTGGGTTATGACACTGATGTGGGAGTTATCTAGTTGAATCTGTAAGACAAGGTGAACTTTGGGTCCTCCTATTCAGCAATCTCTCCCAGAAGTCTAGCTGACATTTTTATTTTTTATTTTTTATTTTTTTTAAAGATTTTATTTATTTATTTGACACAGAAAGAGACAGCGAGAGAGGGAACACAAGCAGGGGGAGTGGGAGAGGGAGGAGCAGGCTTCCCGCTGAGCAGGGAGCCTGATGCAGGGCTCGATCCCAGGACCCTGGGATCATGAACTGAGCCGAGGGCAGTCGCTTAACCAACTGAGCCACCCAGGTGCCCCGACATTTTTAAAAGGGATTAATGAATGGATAAAGAAGATGTGAGGGGTACCTGGGTGGCTCAGTAGTTAGGCCTTCAACACTCAGTTTCAGCTTGGGTCTTGATCTCAGGGTCCTGAGATTGAACCCCACATTGGGCTCTGCACTCAGCAGGGAGTCTCCTTACCTGCCTCTCTCTCCCTCTCCTTCTGACCCTCCCCCTGCTTGCACTCTCTAAAATAAAAAAAATCTTTTAAAATGTGAAAATTAGGGGCGCCTGGGTGGCTCAGTTGGTTAAGTGACTGCCTTCGGCTCAGGTCATGGTCCTGGAGTCCCGGGATCGAGTCCCACATCAGGCGCCCTGCTCAGCGGGGAGTCTGCTTCTCCCTCTGACTCTCCTCCCTCTCATGCTCTCTGTCTCTCATTCTCAATCTCTCTCAAATAAATAAATAAAATCTTTAAAAATAAATAAATAAATAAATAAATAAATAAAACAAAATGTGAAAATTATATATGCGTGTGTGTGTGTGTGTGTGTGTGTGTGTAGAATTTCACTTAGCCACAAAAAAGAATGAAATCTTGCTATTTGCAACAACATGGATAGAGCTAGGCAGTATTATGCTAAGCGAAATAAGTCAGAGAAAGACAAATACCGTATGATTTAACTCATATGTGGAATTTAAGAAGCAAAACAGATGAACATTGGGGGGGGGGCAGTTAAAAAGAGAGGCAAACTGGAAAACAGGCTCCTAACTATAGAGAATAAACTGAAGGTTATTGGTAGGGAAGTGGGGAGGAGGTGGGCTAAATACATGATGGGTATTAAGGAGGGCACTTGTGATGAGCACCAGGTGTTATATATAAGTGATTAATTACTGTAATGTACAGCTGAAACTAATATTACACTCTGTTAACTGCAATTTAAATAGAAACTTGAAAAAAATAAAGAAAAGGGATTAAGCTAAAGGGAGAAATTATAAGGGCAGTATCACTTTTTCTCCTTTATTTGTGACCCATAATATTAAAAATGAAGTAAATTTGCCAGAAAATGTCTAGTCATAGTACATGCTCAATAAATAATTGTTTAGTGAATTCATTTATGTAAACAGTAACATTTTTAACAGCATACAAAATACCATATCTGTTGAGTTTGATATTGACATACTTATATATTCTCTCATAACAAGGAGATAAAGTATATCACACTTTTAGATAAATGCAATTTATTCATAAAATATTATTGTATTTAAAAGTAAAGGTTTACATTGAGAAATCTGAAAATTGTTGAAAAAAAATTTTACTTAGAGCTGCAGAAGTAGATTTCCCATATCTCCTTGTTAATTGACAGAATTCAGTTCATAGATGATTTTAGTAAACATGATAGTACACGTGTCATTCAAAAGTTAATTTACTTTAAAAATGGCCAGTTTAGCTCTTTTCAAGAGCTTCTGAAAGTGTCCTCACTAAATACTTTAGACATAATTGTGGAACTGCAGTTTATCGTTTTTATGCAATTAAAAATTAAGAGATCATGCATCTATGTTATCTGCACTAGGGACAACAAAGTCAAATCTTTCCAAAATGTAATAACTTGCCACTTACTTTTGTCCTTTAAAAATATACAATAGTCCTGTGTTGCAAGAAAGTTTTAAAGAATTAAAGAAATGAACTAGTATCCATGACAGGAAAGTGCATCATGTACCACATAACATGGGATATTAGAAAGAAAAATCGTTCTACAGAACCTGTGTTTTCATCCCAGAGAGGTCACTTTGTACATGTAGATTAGGGTTTATGCATCCTATATCTCTTACAATCTGTGAGGGAATGGATTTCAAAATTTAATAATAATTTGATTAATAAACCATGGCAAAGAAAAGAGGAAATGGGATATTGCTACAATATCTTATAAAACTATTTGATAGAAACAGAATTTCTTTGAAAAATGTAGAAATGTTGCATAACTAAAACTTTGGAACAATTGTACATTTTACCTGTCTAAAGGATTATTCTTTATAACACACCAATTTTTCATCTTAGGTCTGTGCTAAAACTATGATTAGGAGATAATGGAGACTCAAAAGAACGTACTCTTTTAAAAAGAAAAATAATATACATGAAATCTCAAAGCCAGAAATTTGCTAAATTATGTCCCATATCAGTCATAGATTCGTTGTGGCAAGATATGACTAACAAAAAGGGTCACTAAGGATTGTTCATTTATTGATCACCTGCTCATGAGAACCATTTTAATAAGCCCTGGGCAACAAAAGAACAAGAAGCCCACAGTCCCTGTCCTAAAAGAACTCATTCTAGAGAGCAAAGGAAAATATGTATAGCTGCAAACCAAAGTACTAATGGACGTACGGTACTTTTTATAAAGGTATTATCATCAAATCAAAATAAGGTATTGACCAGATCTGCTAAAGGAACTGGGAACAGTTTCAAAAAGGGGCCTCAAAGAGTTGGATGGTATAGATAAGAACAATTTACCAGATTGTGAAAAGAAGACCAGAAAATTAAGCAGAAGGAATACCATGTAGACATGCATGTCAGGAGGAATATAGGATATTTAGTGGGACTGGATAGTGTTCATGATGGGAAAATCTGTTGGTGAGGTGAGTGGGAGTCCAGAGGCTATACTGAACAGTTTGTTCTTTCACCCACTGGTACATCATCAGAGGTGTGAAAACAAGACAGTGGTATGCTCAGTTTCACTCCTGTGTAGCAGTCATGAACATTTATCAGTGTTTGGGGGAACTATAACAAAGCTCCTGAGCCATTCCACAAACTTGCAGCAAGAAAGTCACTGTAAAGGGGGAAATGCATTTCTATTAACAACAAATGTGTCCTGATAATGTCAGGTATTAAGACAGAAGAAATAAAATTTACCAAATGTTTAAGGTAGAAGTGTTATCAGTAGCAGTAGACATGAGAAAAGAGAACACAGGCTTGCCTTTGGAAAAATAAACAAGATAATATGCTAAGAAAGCCATAAGCATTGAAGTTGAGATAACTGACAAATGAAGACAGATTCCAAAGGATACATGACTCTAAAACATGGAAGCAATAAGAAAATAGCTTATAACATAGCAGCACAGTCACCTGAAGTAACAGACCTAAAAGGGCGGATGATTATAGCAATTAAATTTCTCTTGTGCAATACTGACCCAAGACGTCTTTGTTCTTTGGCTTTAAGTATATGTTGTAGTTTGTAGTTCCTGGTGTACTCCTTATACTTGCAAATGAAAATAAGCAACCAACTGTAAAAATAACATGGTACATTATGGCTTAAACCACACAATCAGGGATGTCTTCGACAAGTTAACTTAAAAAAAAAAAAATCTTAAATTTAAGTTGTCCATTATAACACCATCTTCAGCCTTATTCTAAGTAGTGAGCTATGATTTAGAAAATGACCTAATTATAGAAAATAGCTATCTGGTCATGAAGCCACTTGTGGATACAACAAAATGGGTATTATACAGTCAGTTGGACAAAAAAAAATCATATATATGTGTATATATGAATATATATATACAATTATATATACATACATGAGATGCTTTTATGAATAGTAAACTGAGGTAAAATCTTATTTAGCAATAAAAGAAGAGACAACTGTTTTTGTAGTAATTCTGTAGAAGTAAGAAGCTAAACATGATGAATCATATAATCCCCGATATCCTGTTTCCCTATAGGTTTGGTGAACGAACAATGAAAGGAAATCTGTGGTTGGTAATTGCGATACCCTAACTTTAAGTGATTTGAAAATAAATTATAGTGCATATATTCATTTATCACAGCACACACTCTGCCAAAAAAGTGTGTGTATATGTATATGTGTGTGAGTGTTATACATATATGTAGTGTATATATATGTATATACGCACACACACTTAGTTCAGTCACCTGGTTGGTACTAGGAATGGTGCTAACAATCAGCTCTGAGAGGGGCAACTAGGTGGCTCAGTCAGTTAAGCATCCGATTATCGGTTTCAGCTCAGGTCATGATCTCAGGTTCATAAGATCAAGCGCCATGCTGTACATTAAAAGGATTATTCACCACAACCAAGTGGGATTTATTCCTGGGCTGCAGGTTTAGTTCAACATCTGCAAATCAATCAATGTGCTACAATACATTAATAAAAGAAAGAACAAGAACCATATGATCCTTTCAATAGATGCAGAAAAAGCATTTGACAAAGTATAGCATCCTTTCTTCATAAAACGCTTCACAGTGTAGGGATAGAGGGTACATATCTCAATATCATAAAAGCCATCTATGAATAACCCACAGCGAATATCATTCTCAATGGGGAGAAACTGAGAGTTTTCCCCTAAGGTCAGGAACATGGCAGGGATGTCCACTATCACCACTGTTGTTCAACATAGTTCTAGAAGTCCTAGCCACAGCAATAAGACAACAAAAAGAAATAAAAGGCCTACAAACTGGCAAAGAAGAAGTCAAATGGAGCTGGGAAAATTGGACAGCCACATACAGAAGAATGAAACTGGACCGTTTCCAAGACAGTATGGTACTGGCACAAAAAGAGACTAGAAGTCCTAGCCACAGCAATCAGACAACAAAAGGAAATAAAAGGCATCCGAATTGGCAAAGAAGTGAAACTCTTACTTTTTCAGATGATATGATACTTTATGTGGAAAACCCAAAAGATTCCACCCTAAAACTGCTAGAACCCATACAGGAATTCAGTAAAGTGGCAAGATATAAAATCAATGCACAGAAATGAGTTACATTTCTATACACCAACAAGACAGAAGAAAGAGAAATTAAGGAGTCGATCCCATTTATAATTGCACCCAAAACCATAAGATACCTAGGAATAAATCTAACCAAAGAGGCAAAGAATTTGTACTCAGAAAACTATAGAACAGTCATAAAAGAAATTGAGGAAGACACAAAGAAATGGAAAACTGTCCCATGCTCATGGATTGGAAGAACAAATATTGTGAAAATGCCAATGCTACCTAGAGCAATCTACACATTTAATGCAATCCCTATCAAAATACCATCCACTTTTTTCAAAGAAATGGAACAAATAATCCTAAAATTTGTATGGAACCAGAAAAGACCCTGAATAGCCAGAGGAATGTTGAAAAACCAAAGCAAAGCTGGCGGCATCACAATTCTGGACTTCCAGCTCTATTACAAAACTGTCATCATCAAGACAGTATGGTACTGGCACAAAAACAGACACATAGATCAATGGAACAGAATAGAGAGCCCAGAAATGGACCCTCAACTCTATGGTCAACTAATCTTCGACAAAGCAGGAAAGAATGTCCAATGGAAAAAAGACAGTCTCTTTACAAATGGTGTTGGGAAAATTGGACGGCCACATGCAGAAGAATGAAACTGGACCATTTCCTTACACCACATGATAAACAGACTCAAAATGGATGAAAGACCTAAATGAGAGACAGGAATCCATCAAAATCCTGTCACAGACATGTACCTCTGAAACAAATAATACATTAAATGTTAAAAAAAGAGAAGATAGTAGGAAGGGAAAAATGAAGGGGGGGAAATTGGATGGGGAGACGAACCATGAGAGACTATGGACTCTGAGAAACAAACAGGGTTCTAGAGGGGAGGGGGGTGGGGGATGGGTTACCCTGGTGATGGGTATTAAAGAGGGCACATTCTGCATGGAGCATTGGGTGTTATATGCAAACAATGAATCATGAACTAATGATGTAATGTATGGTGATATGCAAACAATGAATCAAAAACTAATGATGTAATTAACATAATAAAAAAATACAAAAAAAAAAATCCTTGAGGAGAACACAAGCAGCAACCTCTTTGACCTCAACCGCAGCAACTTCTTCCTAGAAACATCGCCAAAGGCAAGGGAAGCAAGGGCAAAAATGAACTATTGGGACTTCATCAAGATAAAAAGCTTTTGCAAAGCAAACAGTCAACAAAACCAAAAGACAACCGACAGAATGGGAGAAGTTATTTGCAAATGACATATCAGATAAAGGACTAGTATCCAAAATCTATAAAGAACTTATCAAACTCAACACCCAAAGAACAAATGATCCAATCAAGAAATGGGCAGAAGACATGAACAGACATTTCTGCAAAGAAGACATCCAAATGGCCAACAGACACATGAAAAAGTGCTCAATATCGCTCGGCATCAGGGAAATCCAAATTAAAACCTCAATGAGATATCACCTCACACCAGTCAGAATGGCTAAAATTAACAAGTCAGGAAACGACAGATGTTGGCGGGGATGCGGAGAAAGGGGAACCCTCCTACAGTGTTGGTGGGAATGCAAGCTGGTGCAGCCACTCTGGAAAACAGTATGGAGGTTCCTCAAAAAGTTGAAAATAGAGCTACCATATGACCCAACAATTGCACTACAAGGTATTTACCCTAAAGATGCAAATATAGTGATCTGAAGGGTCACATGCACCCCAATGTTGATAGCAGCAATGTCCACAATAGCCAAGCTATGGAAAGAGTCTAGATGTCCATCAACAGATGAATGGATAAAGAAGATGTATATATACACAGTGGAATATTATGGAGCCATCAAAAAATGAAATCTTGCCATTTGCAACAACATGGATGGAATAGAGGGTATTATGCTAAGCATAATACGTCAGTCAGAGAAAGACAAGTATCATATGATCTCACTGATATAAGGAATTTGAGAAACAAGATAGAGGATCATAGGGGAAGGGAGGGAAAAATGAAACAAGATGAAACCAGAGAGGGAGACAAACCATAAGAGACTCTTAATCTCAGGAAACAAACTGAGGGTTCCTGGAGTGTGGGGGCGGGGAAGGGATGGGGTGGCTGGGTGATGCACATTGGGGAGGGTAAGTTCTATGGTGAGCACTGTGAATTGTGTAACACTGATGAATCAAAGACCTGTACCCCTAAAACAAATAATACATTATATGTTAATAAAAAATGAAAAAAAAAAAACAAAGATCGAGCCCCACGCTGGGCTCTGCACTCATTGCAGAAGTCTACTAGTCTACTTGAGACTCTCTCCCTTTCCCTCTGCCCCTCCCCCACTGCACACATCCTCTCTCTCTAAAATAAATAAACCTTGTTTAAAAAAACAAAACAAAACAAAACAAAACAAAACAAAAAACCCAGCCCTAGGAAAGATACTACCTGGAAGTTATATACAGATGAAGTTAGATACAGATAGTCAAGTGAGAATGATTGGAAGTTAAGATGCTGTAGATGCCATAGAAATGTATTTAAAAAGGAAAGATAAATTGGTATCTTTCAAATCAATAAACTCAAAAAAGAGACTTACTAAATCCAAAGAAAGCAGAAAGTAGTAAAAGATTAGACATGAATGAAACACAAAAAGAAATACAGTAGAAAGAACCAACAGAACAAAATTCTTGTTTGAACATAGTAATTGAAAAACTAAACTTTCAATGAGTCTGATTAAGATCAAAAGAATTGGCACAAATAAATCTTATGAAGGATAAAAAAGGGAACAGAGCTACAGATTTTTAAATGTTAAAATACAAAGAAAAAATGTGTGTCCATTAACTTCAATAATTAAATGAAATCAAATTTCTAGAGAAGAAAATTATTGAAAGTGACAAGGATTTTAAAAATGGTCAGGATAAAGAAACCAGAAAACATTTCACATAGAAAAGTGTAAACTGGCTGTAAGACATAGGCATCATTCCAAATCAGAGGAGAAAGAATGGACTAGCCAATAAATAGTATTGGGACAATTAAGTATCCACGTGGAAAAACATAATTAGATCACCACTTCACACCAAAGAGAAAAAATCAACTTCAGATGAGTTAAACATATAAATGTGAAATTGTAAGTATTGTTGAATATATTTACAATCTTGGGACATAGAAGAATGTCCCAAACATGACTCAAAAAGCAATAATCATAAAGAAAGCTTGTTATATTTGACTACACTAAAACTGAAAATTCTTGTTCAGTTAAAAAAAAAAACATAACAAGGCAGTAAGTTAGTTGCAGAATGAGAAAATACATTTGCAATGCATTTAGGTGACAAAGAATTAGTAAAGGAACTTTCACATTAATGAGAACAGTGATATGATAGGGAAAAAATAGAAAAGGATGTAAACTAACAATTTATCGAAGATGGAATACAAATTGAGGATGAGCATATGAAGAATGTTCAGCTTTACTAAACCAGGAAAAAAAAAAACCAATGAGGTACCATTTCATGCCCATTGATTAAAAAAATTTTAAATTCTGAAAAACCAAATTTTGGTAGGGATATATAGAAAAGATAAATCTTATTTATTGCAGGTGGAAATAAATCAAGATAGCCTTTAGAGACAAATCTGGCAATATCTAGTAAAATTGAAGGTTTTTGTTAGTTTTGTGGGGTTTTTTTATTTTTGTTTTCTTGCTATTTAATTCTGCAAATTGAATAGACAAATCTTTGTAAGATTTCTCCTTTATGCAAGTAAAGAGACATATAGAAGCATATCAACTACAGCACTGTATGGATTTGGAAACAATTAGAAACCACCCACATGCTTATTAACTTAAAAATGATTTAATAAACTCTGGTTTATAATTCAATGGAATATTTAAAGCAAAAAAAAAAATCAATGATCTAACTATATGTTTCAACATATACTGTTTTTTAAAAAACAGATTTGATATTTATCTTTCCATATAACAGAGTTCTTTAAATCCTGTGCATATATTATGGACTTAATAAAAAACATAATCTGAACAAACAAATCAAGCTGAAGAAGGATACCATTTATGTACATTATGATACCAACTTATATAGAATTTGCAAACATGCAAAACCATGCCATCTATATACTCTGATATATATACATATGACACATGTGGATGTTTTAGGTATACAAACTTTCACCGACACTGTATACCGATGTTAGGATAGTTCTGTTCTCTGGTGAAAAAAATGGAAGGTAAAAAAAATTAGGAGTATAGCCTAACTATAATGTTTTGTTTTCTTTATTTTTTTTATTAACATATAATGTATTATTTGTTTCAGGGGTACAGATCTGTGATTCATCAGTCTTACACAATTCACAGAGCTCACCATAGTATATAACCTCCCCAATGTCCATCATCCACCCACCCCATCCCTCCTACCCCCCTCCCCTCCAGACACCCTGTTTGTTTCCTGAGATTAAGAGTCTCTTATGGTTTGTCTCCCTCTCTGGTTTCATCTTGTTTCATTTTTTCCTCCCTTCCCCTATGATCCTCTGTCTTGTTTCTCAAAATTCTCATATCAGTGAGATCATATGATACTTATCTTTCTCTGATCGACTTATTTCACTTAGCATAATACCCTCTAGTTCCTAGATGTCCATCGACAGATGAATGGATAAAGAAGATGTGGCATATATATATATATATATATATATATATACACACACACACACATATATATATATATATACACACACACACATTTTTTTGATGCAGCCATCAAAAAAATGAAATTTTGCCATTTGCAATGATGTGGATGTTTTGTTTTCTTTAAATCTGAAGTCTGACAACAGTAGGATTTAATAGTCATTTTCCATTATGTTACCTTCTGTAATTTCTTAATTTCATATTTTGAAAGGAGGGTCCATGTTTACCAGTACCTCCATGGCAAATATATTTTCTATACCTCATCGTGGGAATCATTTAATTTTCTTTGTAGTCATAACATTGAGATCGGTTACATCCTGCAGTCAATCGTGGGACCCCTGTTAAATAAGAACATGTCCTAGATTCTGGCCTCTTTTGATTGCTGCTATGTATTTAGCATGTATTGGTGTTGGTGCTCTTTAACTCTTTTGTTTTTGGGAAAAAAACTTAGATTTATCAATTATTTTGTAACTAATTATGCCATTCTTTCAAAATGTGGGCATTCTGGAATGCAGTAAAAATAGCACTTTTTATTATTGCTTAAAAGGAAAATGTTTCTATCATTCATGCACTTGGGCTTTCTCACATATTTAACTGATTTTGTTTTTTTTTTCCCAATATTTAAAATCAAGATTGTGTTTTAAGGATCTACTCTTAGGATTTACTAGTAAGTTGTGTGCAAATATAATAAACATTATACTCATAAAAGTAACAGGAAATAATTCATTGCTTTGGTGCTCAGATGAATGTTTGTCATGTGAAATTTTGAATACTGATCTTAAAATGAGAAATTGAGTTAATCAACTCAGGAGTACTCTTTTTTTTTTTTTTAAGTTTAACAGCTGGGTTGCAAAAGAGAAGAAATAGAGGGGAAAGCATAAAGTCGCTTGAGGACTCTATTAAAAACAAAAACAAAAACAAAAAGAATTCTGGAGCTCCATGGTTGAGTCAGCTTTTTGTTGCTTTGGCACTCTGGCAAGGTTTATCACTGAACTGACCTACACAATAGTCACTTTATCACTAGTCTTCTTTTAAGCCACTTAGAGAAGTTTTTCTCCAGAGACTAGAAAGTCTCAGGCATGATCAAGAAGTCAGATGCCATTAGGATGTTTAAGGTTTGGTGGGATTAATTTCACTTTTGAGTTATGTTAATGGCCATGTGCATGATTACTCTGCACCATGCCAAACATCCTACATTGAAGATAGTCCTTTTGTATATAGGTCAATTTTCATAGTAGTCTCTACTTGCTTGAATAAAATCCATATAATCTGGTAAAACATTATTTTTTGACATTTTAAAAGTTATTTTAATAGCTAAAAATGATAACTCCATTAATTAAATTCTTGAAATGTGCCAGACACTTGAGTCCTTTGTCTGCATTATTTCGTTATTCATTTCAACAGCCCTATGGGATAGGCCATATCTTCATTTTATACATCAAAAACTGTTATGAATTCAGTCATCTCATGAACCCACTGGTCCTCTCTGTGTCACTCCTATTCTCCATCAAACAGAAACTAAAATTTTATTGTAACCAATTATACTCAATTTGTAGGTCCTATTAATAGACACTAATTTTTAAAAATAATCATGTTGTGTGGGTTACAAATAAATAAATTATAAAAACAACATTGACTGTTTATTCACTGTCTTCTAGCCCACGTTTACTCCCCTCTTCACTCATGTTCCACAGCACTGTTAGTCTGTACTACCCATTTCATCCCAAAGCCTTATGTTGTTCTCTGTAGGTCCTTGCTTTATCTACCTCTCCTAAACAGAAATCAAAGACAGGTGGTCCAAAAAAGCAAGGAAATTTAGCAGGCTGACTTGGTTAAAACATTCCACTTTAAGTATTCAGAAAGTGAGATCTCAAGGCATAGTATGATTTTATAAGCTAGTTAAGTGGCTAAATCAGAAGGAAGATCCACCTCTCTATCCCCTAATCACTACACCAAACACTGTCCATCCCTTTGGTTTCTATAGCCCCCCACGTATTTCCTCATGGTAGTGCTAGACCCAATATGTACTTCAATATATTAATTCAGGATTTTAAAATATGAAGTCTTAGATACAGAATTTAAAGAGATCCTATTGTCCAAACTCTTCACTGTTTCCATAAAGAAATTCAGACTAAGAGTTATTAAGAAACCAGCGTCATACTTTTTTTTAATTTTAGGTTATTCAACCCATAACAAATAATACTAGTCAGTACAGGCACCAGCTACAGATTAGGAGACTTTTTTTGATGGTTAGATTTTAGCTTTCTCAGGTTTCTAGTAATTCTGTTCACCTCTAAACTTTTTTTTTTTTAATCAGACTTTATAGTAATGCCAGGGTTTCTCTAATTACACTGACGTCTTCCCAATATTCCAGGAAAAGAATTGATTTATATTGGTTTTTGCCACTGTTGTAATTAAATATACTTGTAAAATTTGAAAATATGTAACTAAAAAATAATTTGAGTAAAACTAGTTAAAATACAGCCAATCTATTACCATACTCCTTAAAGTTCCCTAATTATATAAAGTTTAATGGAAAAGTTGAACAAGGGGGGGAAATCAAGTTAAATTCAACAGACTAAAAGTTCTGTTATATCCCAAAAGGAAAATAAAGACATAGTTAGTTTTGAAATACCTTGACCTCAATGGCTCTGAGGACAACAAAAGCTGTATGTGGTCTTTATAGCCAGATAGCCAAGACATCTGAAACATGTTACAAGAAAGTAACAAACTACTTAGTAGAAAGGGACAAACTTAAACAAAAATCCACAAATATAAATCTCCACTGTGGCAAGTAATTTTTTTCAGTATAGGTTTCCATTGATTAGATGAAAACCATAAATCCTCAAAGATGTTGACAGACACTTGAAATAATCAAGTCATTAAAATTAAGCAGCAAATAGCTTTTTGTATCCCAGGCAGGGTCAAGTACCAGTGATTCTCCCCAGAATGCAAGCAGCTCCCCAGTGACAATTTTAGGTAAACCTGATCTTTGACTATGTGGTGTAATTGGCTTTAATTTAAGAGTTTTCTTTTACTGTGTCTTCTACCCATGAGAATGAAAGCCAGCAAAGCTAGGCTAATTTGCATTCTGAAATTTCATTCCGTGTTTTTATTTTCCTTTAGAGGGTTCTTGTTACAGAAGAGCTTCATTAACTCAATTAAGCATGATCCAGTGGGCCCGTACAAATTAGGCTAGCCACAGTATCTTTAGAATGGTCAAAAATAAGAAGCCAGCTATAGTCTTTATATTTTGAAGGAAATTGTACTAGCTACCATTTCCATCACAGTCATATTAAGCTCATGGCAACTGCAATAACCAAAATATGTTTTGGAAGACTTATTCTCCAATACTACATGTAAGATACATAAAAGATACACCAGTAGAAAGGGGTATAAACTTTTTTTTTTCTGCCACCATGAACTTTTCATACCACTTAGGTTTTTTGCTTTATTATAGGAATAATAAATAGACTTTGGCAAATGTACGTATATAAACCTATAACTAATGCTAGGACTTCGATTCCATACATACTATATTTGAAAGAACCAGGTATAATTAGGAGGAAAGATATACTTCTTATCTTCTTATCTCTCTTTCTCTTTCTCTTTCTCTCACACACACACAGCAAATAATATCAACCAATGAAAAGAACATAGGGAAACAGACTCTACCTGCCCTGTTACCAGAAAAGTTGATTTTGTCTCAGTTTCTTCATCAACCAGTAGAAATACTGACCAATCTTTTGAAGAAGAATCTTTAGGCAAATTACTTGTTCATAAAAATCACGTGGGGGCGCCTGGGTGGCTCAGTCGGTTAAGCGACTGCCTTTGGCTCAGGTCATGATCCTGGAGTCCCGGGATCGAGTCCCGCATCGGACTCCCTGCTCGGCAGGGAGTCTGCTTCTCCCTCTGACCCTCCCCCCTCTCATCTGCTCTATCTCTCTCATTCTCTCTCTCAAATAAATAAATAAAATCTTTAAAAAAAAAAAAATCACGTGGGTAATTGTTACAGTGAATCTTGCGCCATATTTCAGACCTACTGAATCAGAATTTGCACTGAGGAGCTTAGGAATTTGTATTTTTTTTATTATGTTATGTTAATCCCCATACATTACATCATTAGTTTTTTTGTTTTTTTGTTTTTAATTCTTATGTTAATCCCCATACATTACATCATTAGTTTTAGATGTAGTGTTCCATGATTCATTGTTTGGGTATAACATCCACTGCTCCATTCAATACATGCCCTCTTTAATACCCATCACTGGGCTAAACCATCCCCCCATCGCCCTCCCCTCTAGAACTCTTAGTTTGTTTCTCAGAGTCCATAGTCTCTCATGGTTTGTCTTCCCGATTTCCCCCCTTCATTTTTCCCTTCCTACTATCTTCTTTTTTTTAACATATAATGTATTAGTTGTTTCAGAGGTACAGGTCTGTGATTCAACAGTCTTACACATTTGTATTTTTATACAAGCAATTCTTACTGAGTTGCTATACAACAAAATATAAAAAAAAGTGAAACTTTATAGAAAATTCAGAATGATACAGAAGTGTATAAAATCAACATCCCAGAATAAGAATTTCTGCTGCAAAGTAATATTTTGAGAAAAATCATACTGACAGGAATTTATTTTGGTTAATCTTTACATTTTGAGGGCCAGCTGTGCTAAATGAACTAACCAACTAACCAACCAAACAAGTGCTTTCAAGAAGCTAAACTCTATACTCTTCTGCCTTTGCGTAAGTATAACTTTTAACTAATAAACATTGGAGGTCCACACCTTGTACAGTAATATTTAAAGAAATAAACTACTCTAGAGAGTATTCTCATAAATCCTGGGATAGAGTAATAAACAGTAAAGCACAACTGTAGTTACATTCTGAATTGTTTCCTGATTCTTTATGAATGTGTTCTCAAGAAACACAGGGGAAACCTAGATGAAAGATATTATGAAAACTCTCCAACCTAATTCTAAGTATCTGAATTAACAATGTTGAAAATAAGATGGTACCTCAAGTAGGAATTTACTGTCACCATAAGCTATTTGTGACTTGAAAACTAGAACATGGAGTTCAGAACACAATCCATTTTTTTTTTTAGATCACAGTGAGTTCCCAGCAGAGGTTGTTCCTCTCCAGAAACTGCCTTGGATAGCATCCTGGTACTTGGATGCCTTGGCATGTCTGCCACCTCAGAAATCAGTAAAGTCATGCTTCCGTCTGAATGAGAAACTTGACACATTCCTCTGATTCCTGAACTGTGCCCACACAACCTGTTACAACATTTTGTAGACTGAAATGAACGTTGTTGAAGTCTCGTGGTGGCTAGTTACAATTTTAAATGTGCATTTTCCAATTTGGGAAATGTAAATTGAGAAATTTCTTGGAAGGGAATCATGTTGGAAACAACAGAAATGGCTTCCTTTTACATAGTCAACTAATAATGACTGGTCATTGGTAACAAAGGATTACCCAAGTTATGAGCATTGTTTTATGCAAATGGAATAGGGCCATACTTAAGGGTATAAAGATATCATACAGTCATAGTGAGCTGGAATTGATTTTATTAAGGCTGATAATAGAAACCAGATGGTCAAAGTGTCTGAAATAGATATAGCTTTCCCTTAAGCTATGCTAGAAAACAGCTCAAGAAAAAAAAGGAGTAGTGTTCTTAATATGACATAAAAGACCTGCAGGGCTGATTCAAGAATAATTTAAGAATAATGCCTTATTCTGGAGTAGGTAGATTATGCTTTCCAGGATATTTTATCTGAAAAACGCTCTCATGGTAGTGTGTTATATCCTAAAATACATGTGTGCAGACTTCAGAGAGCAGGTAGTAGGTAGTTTCACACATTTTAGTCTTTCCATTTATGGCTATATTTACCAATTATTCCTATCCTCTTTCTAGAGATTTTATTTCTACACTTAAAATCTATTTTCTGCTCTTGTCCTAACACAACCCACACCCAAACCCAACAAAGATTCTCTGTTAACTGCGACTGGCACTAGGTATAAATTCAGTGGGTATTTTCAAATAAATGAAGGACTCAAGGGAACTCTGCAAATGTTTCTTCAGGATGAAAATGGGGGTCACGAAGGCATACAAATGGTAAATAAAGAAATACTACTAAAGATGTGCATCAGAATTTAGTAAACTTTAGACCAAACAGAATAATTTGAATAAAATTAATATAGGCAATTAGTCTCCTTTTGAGGCTGTATTTGCCACAGAGTCAGTGACTTAAAATAACAATAATTTATTGCCTTACTACCTGGGCATCACAAGTCCAATATGGGTCTCACTATGTTAAATCAAAGTGTTAACAGGGTTGCATTCCTTTCTGGAGGCCCTAAGGGAAAAACTGTTTTCTTGCCTTTTCCAGCTTCTAGAAAATGTTCACATTCTCAGTTTGTGTCACTGCTGCTAACTTTAAAGCCAGCAGAGGCCTGTTGAGTATTCCTCAGATTACATCAGTCTCACACCAACTCTCCTGCCTCCCACTTAAAGAGGCTTATATTGGATTAACCTGGATGATTTACAATAGGGTCAGTTGATTAGTAACATTAATTCCATCCTAACCCTAATTTCCCTTAGCCTTGCAAGGTAAAACTCACAGGTTCCAAGGATTAACTAAGATCTTGTCATCTTTGCAGGGAGGGGCTATTATTCTGCCTACCACAATCATTATAATGAAAGTCATATTTTACTACTGCTCTGTGAATGGGAAAACTTTTTCAAAGGAAGAGACACCTTCCACTCTTCACCTGGGAGAGTTCATTAGGCCTCATTTTGACTTCAGGGTCTTCTACACACTGAACCAAGGTGGTTCTTGGCAGACCTGCTTTAATTTTCAAAAGATAACTGCTTGATTGCAATCAAAATCAAACAGAATAATTTATGGAAAATGGAATAGAAGAAAGAATGTGGGAGGGGGTAGAATTTTTCCAAATGACTTAATTGGAGATTATTTTAAGAATTTCTAAAGATCAAATTCATAAGGATAGGTTTAGTTGACTAACGCACCAAGTCTGAGAGTAATGAAAAAGTTACCATTTCATAAGCCTTGAGAGCAAACAAATTGTAATAACAACATCATTTATATCACATATCACAAAATTTCACTGTAGGTATAGGATACAACTCTAAACCAAGCTTTGAATTTGAACTCTGTATTTTTTTTTTAAAGATTTTATTTATTTGACAGAGAGAGACACAGTGAGAGAAGGAACACAAGCAGGGGGAGTGGGAGAGGGAGAAGCAGGCTTCCCGCGGAGCAGAGGCTTGATGCGGGACTCGATCCCAGGACCCTGGGACCATGACCTGAGCGGAAGGCAGACGGTTAACAACTGAGCCACCCGACTGAGCCACCCAGGCGCCCCTGAACTCTGTATTTACTATATAAATATTCTAACTCTGTAGATGTCAGTCTAAAAAGCTACTTGGCCGTTAGTAAGTATAAGTTCAATTTTCTTCAGGTTTGGATTTGGCTCGAATAGCACAAATTTCTGGGCAGAGGAGAAACAAAATTTGGGCAGCTGGTTATTGGTTTTACAGAATTAATGGAAGTCTATCCTCATAATTTATAAAAACAAATTTGAGATGAAACACACAGGGTCAAATTACAGTGACTTTAACCTGAAAATTCAAATTTCAAAGAACTCATTGTGATAAATAAAAATAAGGAGTATTGAACATACAGAGTTTTAACCACACACACTTGTATAAATGTTAAATTCTTCCAGCTAAATTTAATTCCCTCCTTCTAGGTTCTTCTTGAAGTTCAATTCCTTAAACAATGTCTCAAACTCAAAAGTTTGAAAATCCCCCAAATACAATCTCTAACACTAAACCTGACTTGGTCACATACAATAGCCTTCTTCCTTTGGCTGAATTAACTTTAAAACCACTAAGCACACTGTGTGTCAGTGATAATAAGCAACAGTGCATGTTACTTTCAAGAAAGTAGAATTGACTCTTAGATGAGTAGCTGTTTGTCTTCACATTCAAGCACTTGAAGAAAAGCACTCTGGGAATGTGCATAGCTCTTCAGTTGTACAGTAGATCTATCAAGGATTGGATGTCATTCACCTTGATTAGAGTCAACACAAACAGCATGCGCACTAGAGACATAGACTCTCCTGAATTCAGAGTTTCTTAATGTATCCTAGCTACATAATGAACAAGTTTCCTGAAGTCTTTCCTTTATTCACCCAACAAAGATTGCATTGCCTGGACACTGAGCAGTGGATCCTGAGATAAATGGTAAAGACAAAAGAGATTGCTGTGCAAAGAAAAAAAAAAAAAGAGAGAGATTGCTGTGCTTGAAGATGTTGGCTTGGTGAATGTCTAAGTGATAACAAGTAATTATGACATAACATGCTAATGGAGCTATTATACAGTAGTATACATTCAAGGAGAAGGAGGCAATAAATCCAACCAAAGAAAGTCAAAGTCAGGTGGTGATTGAGTTGAATTTTGAAGGATGATTAGGAATTAGACAGAGACAATAAAGAAGGATAATAAAGAAAAACAGAAAAGTAATTACAGAAAAGTGTGAAAGGAAGAAATGGAGGAATAGCAGAAGACAAGGCTGAAAAAGAAGGCCAAGGCCAAAGAAAGGGCCTATTTACTCTCACTGATGAGGACCTCTTCAGAAAATTATATGACCAGAGGCATTGGAAAATTACATAAGAAACTTAATTCTCAATTAAAAGCATTTGATTCAAAAAAAGCCTTCCATGAGTGATGATTTTCTTCTGCAATGTCAAATTTGGTAAGAAAAGTAAGATGATAAACTTATTGGATATGGAAGATGCTTAATGATTTATTTAAAAGATACTGTGGTCTCCCAGGACCACTGGGGTTTAATGTCTAGAGAACCAGTGTGGACATTCACGGCTGGTGGATATTCACAGTGTCTATATTGTAAACTTGACTTTGCTGTTGCTATTTTTATTTTTAAGCAAGTTTCCAGACTTCAAGTAAATAGATATTACTACTGTATTTTCTCCAAATGATATCAAATCCTCTTTACAAACTCTGAATTCCTAAGAGAATTGAAGGGGAAACATCTTAATGTTGCATAGAAGGCAGTGTTACTTCAATGGTATAAATGCCTAGTTATACTCTGATTCTTATTGGTGTGAAACATTCTCTTAAAAGGTTTGGGGATCATATCCTTAAGAGAAATAGCACATTTTCAATGAAAGAACCATCTAGAACTTTAGGAGATGCAAATTTTAGAAACAGTAATTATGCACTGTGAGTGCTCAACATGGCCACAAGAGGTTTGACAAAATGCTTTCAGAGAAATATCATAGCTGGTGAAATGGTATAATATGATTGCAAGAGAACTCTTACCTTTCCTTTCTGCCCATCTCACTAAGCCACTGATTCTGAAGGAGCTGGCTTAAGAGAGCATACTCTGTTGGATATACATATATACGTACTTCATGTATATATATGAACATAGTGGAAATGCACATCCCAGTGATAGGGACCTCTCTAGATCCTATGTTACCTTTTCAATACCAGGAAAGTCACAATATTGTTATAAACTCTGCTACCCAGAGTTCTGGGTGGGTTTGACATGGGAATCATATAGAATAAATCTAATCTTTATTCTATATTCCCCACTGCCCTACCCACATCAGTTACTGTAAATGTTTTATCCTCTATTCCAAAGATTCCTATTTTTAAGACAAAATCAAAAACAAATAAAACAAAAATTCCAATTACCTCAAATATTTTTTTCAAATTACAAAACTTATAAACATTCTGGAAATGGCAACATTTACTTCAACAAACACATCATGGCTGATCATACAGTGACCATTTCTTAACTACTAAAATGTTTGACAAATATCTACCGGGAGCTCAAATATACAATATAAAGCCTTGTAAACAATTTCATGGTATATTAAAAAATCCACTTAAGAGTTTAAAGGCATTTCTTTTATATTGTAAATTATAAAGAATAAACTTTAAGTCCAATGTGTGATAAGATTACGGACACTAGGCATTGCTAGAACACAAAAGATTACATGATATACTTTCCCTTAAAAAATTAAATGCAACATAAGAATAGAAGGCCCAATAAGATGTTGAAATGTGGAACTATAAAGTCATTACCGATTTAACGACTATAAATCTATGGTTCAGAAAAGATAACTTAGTTTTTAAGTGTCACAGAGGAGTATTCTGTGCTTAGAGAGAGTAAAAAAAAATAAGGAAAAAGAAACAGTATTGATGTGGCATTTAAATAATTTACTATGATTTCCACCTGGCTATAAGCCAGGAATAGAGACAGATAATACATGCATGTTCATGTCCAGCAATATAGCCTAATTAATAAGTAAAATATAAAGATACAAATTCATGTGTACTGCTTTAAAAAAAATTCCAGCCCTTTGTATAGGTAAAGACACGTCAGTCTGTACTCAGTAGGATAGTCACCTATTTAGTTATTTCACAATAGATTAATTCTATCTTGTGCCAATGTCATCTTATATCATTAATAATCACTAGGCGAAGTTCCTGTGAGGAAATAAGAAGCTGATCAAGGATTTTCTTAAATGCTCCAAAATAATCTAAAAGGTACAAGCATCAGAGACTCTAAACATATTTAATATTTTCTTAAAGTGATCTATCCTATTTGATAAAACTGTAGAATTTGTTGTAATTTATGATAATGCATGAGTCACTAATCATTATAAAATAGAAGAAATACATAATACATTATCTTCTATATGATGAATTACCTTAATCAATATGAATCTAATATCCAATTACAAAAAATAATATGGACTAATTATATACTAGTAGTACCGCCTCAAAAATAAATTAACAAATATCAAACAATATTACTTTTAAGTTACTCTGGAAGAAAAGAGTCATAATATGTTATTCAACCACACATGCAGTAGAGTCCATGGTTCAGTAGAAACTTAGAAAAAGTATAAGGCGAGAAAATATATGACAGAGGATTCTAGAGAAGTAGAAGCCATGTGGAAAGTGAGAAACATAAAAACTAAGTTATTTTGAAGAATAAAGTTGCTTCAGAAATGTCAGTTTTCCATATTAAGAACTGGGGTTTAATCAAGACTTTTATAATCAATTAAAATAAAGTACCTACAATATATACTTACATTTTATTAAACCTTTATGACAAGTATAACAATATATAAAACATATACCAGAATACCAGAAAATTTATACACATAAACTACACTTAATAAAATCCAGATTTAAAGACCTAAGTAATGCTGTAATATCTTGATTCCCATTTAAGCTAAGAAATGCAAGTAAAATAATAAGTATTACTATAGAAAAGTTTAGCTTCACCACATAAATTATTGGGAAACCAACTAAACTCTTGATAGCTTTAGTTTTTAATGTGCTGTGGGTGGACTCTATTTGGCACATTTATTAAATGGTGCAAGCAATTTTTGGTTAAATATCTAACAGGATGTCATATTAAACTTCATGTTCCTATATTACTGTGCTGTTAACAGAAACAGCTTGCAAAGATTTATGGCTTCTATTAATTACACTAAAAAATATGGTAGATTTGCTCTAAGAAATCAATTGTAACAGGGACAAGCAAGTGATTTTTTAATTACAATCATAAATTACAAATGACTGTCATTATCAATTCTTTCTTTTCATTTATTTCTAAAGTAAAGAATTAAGTGGGATTTTTTTGTTTGTTTGTTTTCCTAGATTTAATCCTAGGAGAACAAATTTTGAGTTAATACTCAATAACATGGCTTACAGGGATCCAAGTTTAGTCTTAAAAATTGTAAAGAAAGGAGATGAAATATTAAGACAAGAATAAGATACAAATATCTAATTTTTTTTCTCTTTTTATAAAGTAAGCTTTCTCACTAATTACATTTTAGTTAAAGGAAATTTACTATATCCCCATTCTGCACTACTATAGGTTTTGTTAATTTATTTACATATTTGTTAATGCACATGTCTCATTCCAGAAAGAATTCAGCATACCTTGCAATTCATACAAACAATAAGGAAAAAGATCATTTTTTTAAGTTGTGGGAAGAAACCATAATAAAGAGAAATAAGGCAAGGGGTAAAAAGAAAAGAACATATTCAAGTTTACATTTAGAACTACACTTCAGATTTCTGAACACTTTTTTTGGGCATTAAATCAATATCAATTTCATGCTCACTGATGTTCCTAAGGAGCTTTGTTGCTTTATCCAATATGGCCCTGGACACGATGAACCTTGCCATAGTTTTGCCTATATTCCCAAAGACTTATGTGACTCATCACAGCTACAGAATCTGTCTGAGTTGGTAACAACACTTGGATAATTCTTTTCACTCTCCATTAAACTCTTGTGACAAGTATAATCCATTATCCCAGATGATTTTTATTATTTAAAATAAAAAATATACCCATCTTTCTTGGGTCAAGTTGTTTAAAGACATAAAGGACACAAAATGAACAAAACTGTAAATAATTAACTTTTTATGTCATCTTTTAGCATCTCTTGTCTTTGGACTAAGGAAGAGAGAGAGGCCTTTTTAGCTCCTTAATAGTTACAGAAGAGTTAAAACATATAAACACACAGAGAAAAAAGCCTGGAAGAATATCCACCAACATATTTACAGTGTTTATCCCAGTCACAGGATCATAATTATTTTCATTTTCCTTTTCAGACTTTCCTACATTCTTAAATTTTTTTTTTAAGATTTTATTTATTTATTTTTTGACAGAGAGAGAGGGAGAGAGAGCACAAGCAGGGGGAGAATGAGAGAGAGGAGCAAGCTGCCCACTGGGCAGGGAGCCCAATGTGGCACTTGAATCCCAGGACCATGGGATCATGACCTGAGCCGAAGGCAGACATTTAACTGACTGAGCCATGCAGCTGCCCCCATTCTCAAAATTTTCTACAATGATATTATCATGAAAAAATAACCAATATCTGAAAAATGTCAAAGTACTAAAAAAATACTACGAGATGGAATATATGATCAGTCAACATGTAAGAGCAGTATGTTTTATTTGACCACTAGGAAAATGACTAGAAACAAGGTCCTTTTACCAGATCACACATTTTAACTCCAGCAATTCTTCCCTAAAATCAATCATATATACAGCCCAGCTCAGTTTTCAGAGTACCGTAAGATACTCTCCATGGTAAAAGGGAGAGGATCTTTCATTGGAAGAGCCATTATAAAGGGAACCAAATTCTCTGACCATCACAGAGAAATGCTGCCTCTGAGGAGTTAATACTCTTGGTTGTCGATCTATGAGCAGGGTTGGAATTATTAATTTCAGGTCTAGACATTTCAAGACTTGAAGGCAAAGACAGCAAAACACAGTTGAGTGTAAGATTTTGCTTCTTTATGGAAAAAAGAGAAAAAGTTTAAATTTTAATTGAAAGCAAAAACCAAGGGTCCTAAGAGTATTGAGATGTGAAGACCAAAAACTGCTTAAGTATAAGGTAGCTATGAAACACTTTCTGTATCTGTAAAACTAATGCAAGCAATGAGACTGAAAAACTGAAAAAATTTCCTTTGGATTGTCATTTTTTCTGAATTCCTAACTCATAAATTCACAAAATACAAAATTCACAGAACACAAAAGATGTTCAATTGTTCATATTGCTTTGGAACTCTATTTATGACAAAAGCTATAACATTTAAATTTAATTCAATCAGTGAGTTTGTAATTAGTGTTTGAATAAACCACTATACTCTTAAACTTAACATACCAAATGTGGTCATTTGAGAATAAACCACAATATGTATAGTATCTTTTAATATTGCTAAATTAAAAAGGATACCTGAGATGGGTAAGAAAAGAAATACTACTACTTTATTTACATTTTCCTGAATGTTTATATTCAATTATTCCTCCAAATTAATGGGTCCATCTTAACTCCGTGCAAATTTCATTTCACTATTTACCCAATGGAGATGTTATTAGACCATCATAACTTGGATCGGTTTCACCTTACTGATGCTGTTGTTCTCCCTATTGATTGATGGTGTTGTAACAGAGTACATTCTTAAACTCATGGCACAGACTATCAGGGTTGAAAAATGAAACGTAGAAAATCATTTACATATTAATTAAGGTCAGTCAAGAAACACGTATCAAGCCCCTATTATGTGCCAGGCATTGTGCTAGGTCTAGGAATCTAAAGATAAAAGGCACAAGACCCACCTTTAAGGGGTCTTAGTCTAGAGAGGAAAAGAATTTGAGGTATTCACAATGTTGATACAATGCAGTACACAGAAAGATAGAGAAAGGTAGGAGGTGTCAGACCTCCAGCTCTACACCCAGTCACTGACACTTAGCGATGTGCCTTAAACAGAAGATGCAGAGCAAGGAGAAACTGAACAATGGAGGGAACCCTCTACACATATCTGGAGGCACAAAATCCAATAAACCACTGAAAAGAAAGTAAAGAAGTCAAATGCCTTTTGTAAATGATCTATGCATTCTACCCTTCAACTCACCAAGAGTTCTAAATATGGAAGTATTGCCATGTTTTCACAGTTAAACAGTTTCGAGTTATGTCTATATGCAGAGGCAAAAAGGCCCCTAGACAACAGCGACACGCACCTTCCTCTTTGTCCAAGACTCCTGGGACTTTACCCCACCATGTCTGCAAAAGCCTTTGGCAGTGCCTCGTCCCTCCAATTATACATAGAATTAGAAAAGCAGATGAGTTAGGAGGTGGAGGAAGTAGGGAAGTGATTCTTAAATTCAAAATATTAACAAATTAAGAAATGCTAATTAAACTACATGTGATGTAGGTGGCTGTCAGCTGTTTATTGTTCTTTGCTTATGACTCTTGCCATATAAGCTTTACTATGAAACTTACCAGGAATGAGGACACCAGAGACCATCCTTTTATGAGTTGATAAATTTTTTGAATTTGTGTAAGAGTTCACAATTTTTTAAGTGTGTTTTTAAAAAATTCAGAAGTACAATAGGAATCAGCATGCTTTATCTGACATAAAGACAAAAATGTTCTCCCTTCAACCTCCCATTATGCTGCTCCCATATGATCAAACACCATAGACAACTTTAAATAGAAATGACTATCAACCTGAATGAACTCATTTGCATTAATATTCTTCTGGAGTCAGCCCCATGTTCAAACTAAGAAAAATATATAATGCATGTGCATATATATATATATATATATATATATATATGTATATATATGTATAAAATATAACATATCTGTCTATATTGGTATCACAGTTTTAATTACATCTTTGTCTCCAAGCATCTGCATTTATACTCATTCAAAACATTCCTTTTTAGTCAGACCCACCATTAAATTACCTAATCTTCCTCAGACTGCTGCCATTGGAACATGAAGAGATTCCAACAACACTCGAACAAAATATAGCCACTGAACTTGCCTTAATAAATTTTAGCTTTCAAAAAGCATTTTAAATCATAAATAGCATTCTAGTACCTGCAAGCTGATTTGTATTCCATGGAAAACATATTATAATCCTTACCAGAAACTAATAATGATTTTAATGAAATTGCATTGACTTTGGAGATTTCACCATTTACAAGTTGCTTAATTCAGTCTTAGTAAAATCATTCATTACTCCTTGCAAACATCAGCAGGGGAACTACATAGACAATTATTAGATTAAACCAGATTTAAAGGTTGTTTTTATTGTAATTGTGATAGAAAAAATTCAAAGAAAAAAGTCTACCTTTTCTTAAATATTGCACTGTACTTAGATTGCAGTTTAAACTCTTGGTGTGGGTGGAAAGGCTGGTGTATGCCACTACAGATAGCTTTCTCCAGTCATTAGTTTGAAGATTATTTACTTTGTAACACAGGAGCTGCCTCCTTTTAATGTGTTTGCTTCCTCAATAATTTGAGAACATTTTTCCATGACCTGAATAAAACGAGAGAAGAACCTTAGCACCCCAAACCCCATTTCCTAAATTAAATACTTCATTTATTTGAGGAGGAGCTGCTCTCAATTATAGTCACTAAAATTCAGCCAGCAATTAGATGATTAATCCCATTTACAATATAAATCTGACAATAGCTGTTACTTATAAAGGAAATGGACATAAAGTTCATGTCCTAACTCCCCTATCCACTGACATAATCAATCAATCGATAAATATATATTGATTAGAAATACTTTGGAAGAAGCAAAAGATTATATATGGTTTCCCAATGCAAATATTTTACAGTTTAGTCACACTGAAATCATATTGAAATTCATTAATGGAAAAGCCTAGCAAATTAGAAGAGTGACTACTGGTATGCGTGAAGGATGCTTTCATGGTTTTCTGGCTGTTTATAATAATAACATATGCTTTGGATTAAAAAGTATCAGCACTAGAAGATACTTTCCATCAATTATGCATCAAAGTCTCTACTATTTGTCCTGGAAATAATACAGCATCCTCACCACCGAAATACATTCCATGAAGCCATCGTAGCCAGAGATGAGACCAGCGAGGGACTCTGGCCATTCTAAGTTTTAAACTATAGGCACTGGGGGATGAAACCAAAGTTGGCAAGAGAGGACAGATGCCAAGAGTAGGCAAAATGGATGAAGGGGAGAGGGAGATACACGCCTTCATTTACAGAATGGGTAAGCCATGGGAATAAAAAGCAGAGCATAAGGAATACAACCAATGATATTGTAATAGTGATGTAATAGGACAGATGGCAGCTCTATTTGCGGTGAGCATAGCAAAGTGTATAAAACCGTCAAATCACTAAGTTGTACACCTGAAAATAATGTAACATTATGTGTCGACTATACTCAAAAGAAAATGAAGGGGAAAAAAAAGACACGACACCTTGCAGAGGTTCCAAAAGCAATAATGAGTGCCTGAGCTATGTCAGCCAAAGGTAGGATGAAAAGAAGAGATCAAATTTAAGACATATTTCTGAGGTAAAATGGACAGAAGCTATTGCCTACTGAGTTCTGTAAAGGAAAAAAAAGGAATCAAGTAATACTATGAGTTTTCAGGCTTATATAACCAAGAATATGGTGGTGCCATTAACTGAGATGAAAAGTTCAGGAAATGTAAGAGCAAATGAGTTCTTTTTCTTAAGTTCTAGTTCTTAACTGTTTTTGAGATTACTGCAATATATTTAGGGAGCAATACTCAGTGACCTATTGGAAATATTGGCCACAGCTTAGGGAAACAAAAATAAGGATCAAGATTTCAGTCCCTGAAGCCATACAGGAGTGAGTGATATTATACATGAAATATGGAGAAAAACCATAACATGGATCTCAAGGGCTAGACCTTTCAGCACCAGTCAGAGGAGAAGGAGGCATGGCTAGATAAGCAATTTAACTAGGAGCAATGGCAACTAGTTTCACTATTCCTACATTATTTAAAAAACAAAAGAGAACTTATATTTTGAAATCCATTATTTGAATCACAGTAGGTAATCTCTGGCCTGTCAAAATGTGCAACTGCCCATATTCATCAACTCAAGTGCCACAAATGAACTCTTCTATCAGCCTCTTCAGCAAAAAAGCTTTTTACCAATATAATGTACTTCAGCAAGGCTTAAAACAGTAAGTTGGAAGAATGAGAGGTGAGCAAATTTTGAAGTTTATCAGACCTGACAATTTAGTATTTATGTAAGCTGCAAGCCCTAAGTATAATTGGACTTAACTATTGGCTTAGGTTTAATGAATTGTGAATTTAACTTGATTATCATAGTTTTGCCTGCTCTTTGAGCACAATTCACCAAATTAAGGAAAATTTTTGAGAGCTATCTTCTACCTCACCAAACAACTATTGACATGACCTGAAACCACTGGGTTAAAAAATATGGGTTCTTTCATTTCACAAAAGGGATGAGCTTTTGTGAAAATCTTTGAAACACAGAGGTTGGAGTCAGAAAACCTGGGCTTCAATTCCAGATCTCCTAGTTATTGTGGACTTTTGGGCAAGTTACTACACCCCCCAAAACCTGTTTTATCCCTTGAAAATAAGAATGATGTCAACCACTAGAGATTGTTGTGTGGATGAAGAGAGAATGTACCTAAAACATCTAGCAGAGTGCCTCTGTACAAGCTATGCAATTGATGTGTGTCGGCTGCTTTTAGCCTTGGTGCCCCGACTTTCTACCTCGACAGACACAAACCAGATGGAGGCCTTTCTTCTCATCACCATGAACGTCAGCAACATAAGCATATTCTATTTACTAGTTGTTGATCATCCTGTTACTTGTTACCTCTCTGATAAAATTGGTGGCACACAATTAAGAAGCATAAGGAGTGTGAGCTATAGCATGGGTGAGTCCTTCCTTGGGGAAGGAGGATGTGCAGATTGTACTATGTCATCCTCAAGAATCTAAAAGAATCCTTCTTTCCACTTCCATCGTATGCCTCTACAAGTCTGAGAAAAATTAAAAAAAAAAAAAAAGAAGAAGAAGAAGAAAAGGTGGCAGGATACCTGGTTGGCATGTGACTCTTGATCTTGGGGTTGTGAGTTAGAGCCCCACGTTGGGTAGAGAGATTAGTTAAAAATAAAACCTTAAAAAAATGAAGGGGACCATACATATGGACCAAATTTCTATGAAGGAATGTCTCCAAGAATTCCTTTTGGGATGTAGTGCTGAGAAGGCTGAAAGGTATTCAGGAAGGAGGAAAAGAAAAGAGTGGGGGAAGTGGTTTAGATAGGAGATTTTACATGCACACACACACACACACATTAAAACAAAAACAAAACTCATACTAGCCAATCAGCATGAGTCTGTAATTAGAGAATGCTAATGTCAGCGGGGATTTGGGAGAGACCAACTCAGTCTAGCCTTCTATTTATTTATTTATTTATTTATTTTTTAGCCCTCTCCTTTTTAAAGAGGGGAACAGAGGCCAAGAGAAAGAAAATTGTTTACCTGAGGATAATATCTTACAGGGGTCTCTGAACCTAACAAGTGAAGAGATGTGAAGCATTTATAAACACGTATGTTCCTTATGTGAAAGCACGAGGAATCCAGGTTATATGATATATAAGAGAGCTGAAACGAGTTTTCAATTTATTTCTAAGGAGTAAAACTGTAATTCTAAGAGGAGGGAAACCAGCCCCAGATGCCATTTAGTGTACCAAGCATGACTGTGCTATGTGGTGCTTGATAATCCTGAAATCTATCCTGCCCTTGTCCTCTTCTTCTCTACTCCCCATCCTCTGCTCCACAAGATCACACTAAATATTATTTTTATTTTATTTCCTTCTAGAAAGGTTATTTTTATGTCTATACAATAACCTTCTCTTTCTTATTTCTTTCATTGTAACAATTTAAATTTCAGGAACTTTAACAAAATATTCACAAAACCCATCATTCAGACTATGATTGAATCCAGGTTAATAAAATGAGCACAATAATAAAATCTACACAATTACAAAGTAAAGTGAAGATCTTACTATTTCTCTATTCACTTGGACAATATAAAGAGTTGAATTAAATTCTTCAAGCCTGTAAGTGAAATTTGGAGATTTGAATTATCCATTTTACCTATCTTAAACAGAAATGAAAAATGGCATAGTATGAAATTTTAGCAAAGTATTCTGCTTGTGGTAGGACAGAAATAGCATAATGTATCTCCAATAAGGAATTTGGGTAAGAAGAGCTTGATATATTTCCAAACCTTAGAATGTCACTTAGCAAAGCATCACTGCAGGGCATTTCAGGGCCACCTGGTCACCCAGGAAAGGACTCCTCCTTAAGCGTATTCTCAAAGAGCCATTCCGTATCACTCAGAGACCTTCAGAGTCCCTCCCATATCTTCATCTGGCTTATTCCTCCCTGCTGCATGGCATCTGGGATCTGAATTAGCTGTCCACATTTATCAAATTAGCCAGAATGCAGGAAAATCTCCAGTGGGTTTAGTGAATGACCAGCAATCACCATTAGATTAGTGATGGCAAATGGATGATGTAAATAAAATTTTAAAATGTGCCTAAGGATAAAAATAAGGAAAGAAAAATACTCTCTTGATTATCTTAATTCTGGAGGCTCTAATGGGCATTTTTCTTTAGGGGTCTTCATGACTTGGGCCATATGTTCTTTATCTCTACAATTGGGAAAGGATAAGTGGCCCAAAGAGAAAAATCAGCAGGAGTCGATATGGCTGAGGCATTTTACATACTGGTGAGATTCTGACATGACTTCTCAATGAAGGAACTAGATTAAGAACAGGCTTCTCAGTGTTTTCCACATGGCACCCCTAAAGTCAGAGGACCAAGGTCATCTGTGGGCAAAGCCCAAAGTAACCATAAAACAACATCAAAATTCCTATGTCAGTTTGTCTCATTTTAAAGGTGAATGATAATTTTTTATTTAACCTCCTTAATAAATGCAATGTGATTTTAATGTTAAAATAATGCTTGTTTCCCCTGAATCTCTGAGTAAAGCCGATGTTCCAGGAAGAGGAGCTGTGTTAATTTCACAACTGCACATACGCTTAGCTGAGTCAAGGACCTGAGCACGTTAATGTGGATGGTAAATCATTTCAGAAAGGGTAGCAGCATAGTGTGGAAAAGGATATGGACTTTGAATCCAGAGTTCGTTCAAAGTCATTGTGGTCTGGGGAATTTCAGCTTACCTGAATTTCTGCATCTATAAATTGCAGAAAATATAACCCATCTGGTAAGGTTATCATGGGAATAAAATGAACTAATATATGATGAGCAGATAACATGACGCTTGAAAATAGAGTGAATGTTCAATGCATGCATGGAAGCTCTCATTACTACATACAGGTCTCTCTCATCATTCACATACATAATCTACAGAACATGAGCAATGAGCATGAGCATCCTTCATAAAACAGGGCACTTAAAAAAGTCAAATGAAATAAAAACTAAATCAACAAAAGTCCAACTTTGACTATCATTATTTAACTCTATTTTATTTTACTAAGAAACTTTTAAGGTTCTGGGTACTAAATTACCATACAATAAATGGTTTGCCATGAATTCACAGAAATAGAAGGGACCATGAATGTCATGTATTTTTTCTCTTAACCACTTGACATCTTCCTTCTTTTTTAACCATACTCATTCCTTCCCTATACAAATTATGCAGAGAAAAACATTTCAAGTCATCTCCCTCAAAAATTCCCACACACATGTTGAATGAGAAATGCTTAGCTTTATATTAAGCCCTGATTGTGAATTGAGCTACTAAGGTTCACTGTACTGAAGGCTCTTTAGTAGTCAACTGGGAGAAAAATTCCCTACATACCCCTCAGGCCTTGTATGAAATTAAATGGGGTAATATGCAGAATAAAGTGGCTTGTAAGTATAAAAAGACTATGTATTTTAAGTAGAGATAAAACTTCACAGGATTGCTTTGAAAAGCAAAAGAGATATTTTTGTAAAGCATTTATATAGTGCTTGGTACATAGTAAGGGCTCAATAAAATGGTGGCTATTATTATCAACTCCAGTCTTCAGAATTAAAAAAAAAAAAGACCTGAAGCATTAAAAAGTTTAGGGGTTTTGGTTAACGTCATTTTGGCATTTACTGTTGATTCCAGGATGAGATCCTACGCTTCCTGATGCCCATTCCAGTGTCCTGTCCATACCACATGGTTTCCTGTACATGTCTGAATCCAGGTTAAGACAACAGCTGAAGGCTCTTTCCCCTTCTCACTTTTGTTCAAAAGAATGAACATTTAGCCATTCTATATGCACAGGAAAACAGCATTGTGTTAATATAAGAAGTGGATATGATGAGCACCACAGAATGACACTGAAAGTATTTACTCGTAAATATTCAGTTTAATAGTCCTGTGGCAAGTCACTGCTTTGGTATACCACTGTGGCTTCATTCACTATTTTAAGCCACATGGACATTATTCATTAGTCTAGTTTTACTGTATTTTTCTATCTAGTTTTTAGAAGTGCTTTTATTTCTTGACATTTAAAAAAAATTCCATATAACCATTTCATTAAATTATATAACAGGAAGTGATCTTGTCTAGATGAGAGGGGAAAAAATAAAAACAAAGCCCAGAAAAAATAACTCTATTAGCCAACTGTTACCATACTGGAAGTAATTTTTTTTTTAAAGATTTTGTTTATTTATTTATTTATTTGAGAGAGAGAGAATGAGAGAGAGAGAACACATGAGAGGGGATAGGGTCAGAGGACGAAGCAGACTCCCTGCCGAGCAGGGAGCCCGATGCGGGACTCGATCCAGGGACTCCAGGATCATGACCTGAGCCGAAGGCAGTCGCTTAACCAACTGAGCCACCCAGGCGCCCGAAGTAATTTTTTTTAAGATTCATTTATTTATTTGAGAGAGAAAGAGAGCCCAAGTGTGGGGTGGGGGGAGGGAGGGCAGAGGGAGAGAGAAAGAGAGAATCCTCAAGCAGACTGAGCATGGAGCCTGACAAAAGGCTTGATCCCAGGACCCTGAGATCATGATCTGAGCTGAAATCAAGAGTAGGTCGCCTAACCTACTGAGCCATCCAGGCACCCCTGGAAGTAAATTTTTATAAAAATTTTCCACATCAACATTCATGATGGTTTTATATTGTAAGTTGAAATATGATTCTTGCAATCACAATTCACGGGTTACTTTTTTTAGATAATGAGATCTTCAAATGTCTATCAGACATCTGTTTATCCAAACAAGTAAAATACTTGAAAGATTAAACTTCTTATACTAAGTAAAATCAATCTATTCCCTTAACTTCTTTCCAATAAAAACTCCTTTTCTTTATAACATAGCCCCTATAGAGTGAGGGGGTAAAAATCATTATTCAAAGTAAAAAAAAAAAAAAAAAAGCTAGCCTGACTCTAAGTCAGTGAGATTTTCTTTCTTATTTTTAATCACAAATATTGGTAAGGCTTGCCACTATTTTTCAAAGACATCACTAGAAGGTGAATGGATATTGATGACTAGAACATGAAAGAGGGTAAAGGATGGAAAGAAAGAGAGAAAGAAAAAGAAAGAGAGCAAAAAGAGCATTGTGCTACAACTTTCAAAAAGGTTATTTTTTAACAATGTTATCTAGTCTTTTTTGTATCTAAATATCCTACAAAACATATTTCCTTTACATAATTCACCAAGACAATACATTTATATTCCATGTTCTCTTGTTTTCGTTTTGCATGTTTGGCCACATGAAGTCAACATTAAAGAACAGGCATTTGTTTTTATTCCAAGATTGTGTATGAATTCCAGTCGAGGAGAAAAGGGTACATCTGGCAGCAGTCCGTGGGATGAGTGAAGGGCATGAGAGACTGTGGAGAGCCCATTTGAAAGCTATTGTTGTAGGAAAAAGGACAGTTTTCAATTAAGGAATAGGTAGCACAATGGAAAGACATGGAAGAAAAGAAGGATCACTGTGCAAGGTATGATGTGGTTTTGCCTAGGTCAGAAAAGGCAAGACCATGAAATAAGTCAAGGGAAATGCAGAAGCTTCCAACATGGAGAACAGAGTAGAAGCCTGGTGAGGCTGCGGACTGCAAAGAGGACATGGTACCTGGGAGGGGAGTTTGTTGAGATGGGGAGAAGATGAAGCCTCTTCTGGGACACACTGACACTGGTGGAACCCCCTAAGCACAAGAGGTACTATTCTCAACCCTTGCCTAGTAGGAAACCAGGTGCACTTTTCTTCTACTTTCCTGCATGCTGCAGAGCACAATATGGCACATAAGAAGGGAGGTGGTTCCCATGTAAACTCTCTCACCATGACCATCAGGTGCCACTCCACACCTCCAGGCCAGCAGGCCAGGAGTTTTGCCTTTGAAGGGAAACAAGGTAACTTCTGTGTCCACAAGAAAATCCTCTAATCAGTTTTAGGCAGGTTACTATAGACAATGGCTAACCCAGGCGAGCTTGCCCCAGCAGCAAGCAAGAAAGTCTACAAGAATCAGTGCTACAGTCACTCCCATTTGGTAAAAACACTAAAATCAGGTCCTTAAGCTATAGTTCTTCCAACTGATACCAACCTGGAGCGATGCAGAAATTACTGAGAGGCATAGAGCCAGCCTGTGCCAACTAGATGTCTGTCCCAAAGACCATGGCTGGGTCCCAAATCAATCAACAGTAAGAAATGTGTTTCTGTTAGGAAATCAAAGCCTGGTGCATTTATGCCGCATCAGTTGGTATAATTTTCTGAAAACCTCATCTTCACTGGGCTAGTATCCAAAGTGCTGCTGGATGGGACAAGTGGCCCCATTCATTCAAGTCAACTTGACAAGTAGACAATAGTCCTCAATCCCAAATCAAGTGTTACTTAGTTGTCTTTGCTTTCACGTTGTCCAAACGGAATGCCATAGCCCTGATACTATATATCTTCATGTGCATAAACCATGGAATTTAAACTCTACCAAATGATGTATTAATTTTTAAAAGATTCGCATTTGCTGTGGCACTATCATCTACTTTCTTAAGTATCTGTGTGAGTTTCTATGTCCATTACACAGCTTTTGTAGGAGTGATTGATTTTAGGGAAAACAGTTCTTTACAGGTGGGCACAGGTGCTTAAAACAATAGTATTTAATAATAACTCGACAAGTTTTTTCATCTTTAAAGTCTCTTTTGCATTAAAAGTTAGTATAGAAGTCAATTTTAGCTGCTTGTGTTTGTCTTTTCTCTCTTTCACTGGAAGTGTCTACACAATGTCTATAAAAATAACTCTTATGAAAATTATGTTTAAAAAGACACCAAACACCAAGAAAAAGTAAGTTCTGGTTAAAAGTTAGAATGGCCAACAAGTCTAAAGTGAATCTTGACTAAATGTGAAAAATATTCATTAAAGTAACTTTTCAAGAATATATAAATTTACAATTGTGTAATTCATACTATGAAATAGTTGTTTTCAAAATATTATACTTCCGATTACGTTGGCAACATTGATCCTTGCATAACAGTTTTCATTTTATAAATCACTATGTGACATCCACCTATGGCTCCATACTGTTACTAGTTCAAATAAGACTAAATCTACTTCTAGGTGATAATCCTACAGCAACCCTGTCATGTGCAGCAAAGGCATCTTTGAGGGTGTTTGTGGCATGTGCTGTATGAGCTTGGTATGAAGAAGTCATTAACAATGGAATAAATGACAGTGCGTTATACAAGAGATCGCAGTGTAGCCTCACAGTGGTGGATCTATATGTTTCAACATTGAAACAGGCGAAATACTGTTCTGGAAAATAAAATCAAACTGCAGAACAATCTATGAAATATTGGTTAAGGCAAAACAAGATAAAAATTATAAACCCATATGTATGCCTTCTACTGAAAAAGATCTGGAAAGATGGACAGCACACTGCCACCTCTGGAGAATGAGGTGATGAAGAGCACCTTTCATTGTTTCACTTCTGTATGGTTTGAAATAGGTGAAATGGTTTGAAAGAAAATGCATTTCTGTATCATTCACATATGCTTTAAAATTAAAAAGGATCATATTAAAATGAAAATAAACACAAGAAATTTCACATTATCTTTTATGAAAGACTATTAGCGTGGCTTACCAATTATCTCAGATGTGATTACTTAAAATACAGACTGAGGGTTCTAGAGGGGAGGGTGTGGAAGAATGGGTTAGCCTGGTGATGGGTATTAAAGAGGGCACGTTCTGCATGGAGCACTGGGTGTTATACGCAAATATTGAATCATGGAACACTACATCAAAACTAATGATGTCATGTATGGTGATGTAGAACCCTCTAGAACCCTCAGTTTGTTTCTCAGAGTCCATAGTCTCTCATGGTTCATCTCCCCCTCCGATTTCCCCGCACTATTTTTTTCTCTAAAACATAGTAAAATTGAAGCTCTACATAGTTTGGTAAATCTGGAAGGCAATTAACCAGAATACAAGTTTCTCTTATTTAGTTTTTTTTTTTAATTTTTATTTATTTGCGAGAGAGAGAATGAGAAACAGAGAACATGAGAGGGAGGAGGGTCAGAGGGAGAAGCAGACTCCCCGCTGAGCAGGGAGCCGGATAGGGGACTCAATCCCGGGACTCCAGGATCATGACCTGAGCCGAAGGCAGTCACTTAACCAACTGAGCCACCCAGGCGCCCTCTCTTATTTAGTTTTTGATACAGTACTAATATCTTTATTATACAGCCCTTTAAACACAAATATGACATAACTAATATTATGAGGAAACATGATTTATGTTTCCAGAAGTAGAAATGGCATTATACTGTGCTAGCCACAGAGTTTGTCCTGGACTTCATTACAGTATCCACTATTAATCTGTGTGGTGCCTTATCAGACTGAATACAGGCAAAATATACCTGGTCATAAGACAATCACACCTCTGAACTCATTACTCTTGTATTAATTACACCAACTGCATGAACTGGTCACCTTGTTTGACCTCAGATGGGAGCATTCATGGTGGGTGACACAAATTTTTTGCAGCTCTGTGAAATGACCATCAAAGTGCCATGAGTATGAGTATTGATTTGGGGGTGACAAATAAATCTTAACAAGTAGGGGAATTCATAAAAATGGAATCCATGAATGATGAGGATCAACTCTAATAGAGAAGATAATCACACTTTTTTTTTTCCCTTTTAGGAGTGAGTCAATTCCATTTTCCTGTTTTTAAACAATGCTACAATGGAGAATTGTACAGTAGTCACTCTTACCTCTGGTTTTGCTCTCTGCAGTTTCAATTACCCATGGTAAACTGTGGTTGAGAAACGGACAATCCTTCTGACATTTCATCAGAAGGACAGTAGTAGCCTAAAGCTACATCACAACGCCTACATCATTCATTTCACTTTATCTCATCATGTGGGCATTTTATCATTTTACAGCATCCCAAGAAGAAGGGTGAGTACAATACAGTGAGTTATTTTGGGAGAGACCACATTCACATAACTTTTATTATAGTATATTGCTACATTCTATTATTAATTATCATTAATCTCTTACTGTGCCTAATTAATAAATTAAACTTTATTGTAAGTATGTGTGTATAGGAAAAAAGAACATGGTTTATGTAGGGTTTGGGACTATCTGTGGTTTCAGGAATCCGCTGAGGGTCTTGGAACATATCCCCTGCAGATAGGTGGGGACTACTGTGCAATGTTTTCATATCCTTGCAAAGACTACTGCTGAAAGAAGTTTTTGCAAGGAAAAAGAGGGGGAATAGGGAACCTGGAAACTTGGGATCATGGACATCTAGGATGGCACTACATGATCAAATCATGTACAAGGACAGGTATTTCCTATGTTTGTCCGTTGGCCAAAGTGCAAGACAGGGGTGCACATCATTCAGTTCTGAGTAGCCCCAAACTCCACAAAGAATCCATACAGGGCAGGCAGCTCTCCCAAAGGAAAGGGCCTCTGACTTTCACACTTTCTAACTAAACCAGCTCAAGCCACTTTAGAGGAAAGGAGTGTCCATTCTTGAGACTTCTTTGCTCCTTCTTTTGTTTGAAAATTCTTTCTCCATTTGAGGGAGAAAAGACTTTTTTTTTTTTTTTCTGCTTCTTTCACTGCCAGTCTGCTGTCTTCATTGGTAATGTTCTGAGGACTTTACAGAGACTGACATCTTAGACATTGCAGACCATTCTAACTCAGCTTAGCCGCTGAAGCTGAGCACAGCTGAGGAAAGCACTCAATTAGCAACTCCATCTTCAAAGGCTATATTATTCTCCCCTCAATACACATGTGTAACTCCCATTAGCATTAATGGGAGCTTTGGGAGCCCACCGCTCAGAGAATATACCTCCAAGTCTATTTGCTTGATGAGCATGCAATTAAACCTTATGGCCCAAATTTTTCAAGAAGGGCATAGTAAGTACACCAAGTAATCACGCAAAATCAAGCGTGCTTACTCTGATAAAGTAAGCTATCACTTCTATTTAAACATGAAAAAAGAGTGGTCCAAATTAGGCCTATTGTCATTTCATTTATCCTCTTAGAGGTAGACAATGGCCTTTCATGGTGCTTCGGGGAAAAAAGTCACTCCTCTATTATAAAAAGTTTAGTTATATGTTTTCATAAGCATCACTTAACAGACTGGCCTCAGGGATAACAATGTCCAATAAGAACAAGATCATTTTAAGTGAATTTCCTACACACAAAATCCAGCATGGTACCTACATACATTCAGTGCCTTTTTGTGTCTTCTACTTAATAACTTTATTATAACTCAAAGTTAGGAAAAACCTGATTTGGCATTTAAAACAAAATCAATTAGAGAGGAAAATGCTCGCCACAAATAATAAAGGTGTTCTTATTGGGAAATAATGATTTTCATTCCTTTACCTCATTCCAAAGAGACTTGCTCAAAATTTTCAACATGGAATCAATACATATTATAGCTTCAATAAAATATCAATGTATGTTAGTTAATCTGTATTGCATCCATAATCTTGATCATACCTCCATGGAAAAAAATCCTTTTGACTAATTTAGTACCATTTAAATCATTCATTTTCTCCTGCCCACACACTTTCCCCAAACTTTTTTTTTTAAAGATTTTATTTATTATTTGAGAGAGAGAGAGAATGAGAGAGAGAACATGAGAGGGGGGAGGGTCAGAGGGAAAAGCAGACTCCCTGCCGAGTAGGGAGCCCGATGTGGGACTCAATACCGGGACTCCAGGATCATGACCTCAGCCAAGGCAGTCACTTAACCAACTGAGCTACCCAGGCGCCCCACTTTCCCCAAGCTTTAAAGAGAAGGTTATAAATAAGAATTTTGCTCTTTTATAAAGAAGAGTTAATTAAGCAATTTTAAACATATAGAAGTGAATTACTGATCTAGTATTGGCATATATTATAATCTCCTTTAGGATGAGATATAGTATTCAGACTTTGTAATTATTTAAGAAATTAAGGGTATCTTAGGTACTGGATCATAAATACTAATCAAACAAAGTGCAATAGGCCAATGAACTTGTCAAAAAGACAACAGAGTCCCCACCGAGTTTACCAGAATGCTGAGATGTTAGGAAATTTTTCAAATTTAACCTGGTAGAGGAGCTAGGTGAATATCCCCCCTTTTAAAATTTCATCAAATATACAGTCTTCATAACAACATTTTGTATTGATATTTACTTAACACTTTGCCTTACAAGGATGACAGCAACCATCTTTTCATGGAATTTCATAAGCCAATATGTTAAAGACCGGAGCATCTCAAAATTGAACACAGTGATGCCTTACTTCAGATCCTATGGAAGACTGAATAAAGAATGATAAACATAGGGTGCCAGGGTGGCTCAGTCGGTCAAGCATCTGCCTTCAGCTCAAGTCATGATCTAGGGTCCTGGGATCCAGCCCGGCATCGGGCTCCCTGCTGAGCAGGGAGTCTGCTTCTCCTTCTCCCTCTACCTCCTTCCCCTGCTCATGCTCTGTCCCTGTCTCTTTATCTAAATAAATAAATTATTTATTTATTTAAATAAATAAAATCTTTTAAAAAAAAGAATGATAAACATACATGAGATTCTCAATCATGGTCTATGGTTAACAGAATTATTAGTGATGGCAAATGTGAAAAGGAATTTACTGTTTCTCATCAAAAAAGGTTGCGGATTGTTTCTATCATACCTGTAACCTGACTCAAATTGAGATATCCTATCAGTTTGTCTCCTACACAGAGCCACCTTTCAAGGGAGAGAGATAACTGTTGGTTTTATTACAAAAGTCTATGTAGTTTCCTTCTTAGTTTTTTTGTTTTGTTTTGTTTTTATTTCCCCTCTGAATTACTCTGGTTAAACCTGCCAACAATATAGGTGTGTTATTAATCTTCCCAGAGTGATTTTGTCCTCTGTGTTGCTGAGACTACCTTCACCAGCTGATCCAAAACTTATCCAGAGCTTCAGCGGGCACATACGCAGCCACCTCTTATTTAGAAATAATTTCGTTGGTAATGGTTTAACTGGAGACTAATATTGTACAAGACGACATTTAGTCAAACACCCTTATAAGCACAACCATCCCCTACTTTCTGTAGCTTTTGTCCAAAATATTCATCTTTAAAAATACTTTTTCTTAAACATGGTCCCTCTTTATAAAAGAAATAAATATATTTCCATCTAGAATTCATGAAATTTAGGTGCCTCATGAGAATGTAAAGCAAATTGATGGCTACTGATTACAATTATCTAAAATATTTGTGGAAAGAAGGGAGAGAGGGAAGAAAGAAGGGAAAGAGGAAAAAGAGAAGGGAAATGTCTACTCAGCGCCACTGATAAGGGCTGGTCTATGAAGTACCTTCTTATAACCTGAGGCAGCTGAGAGTTGTATAGTTCTCAGGAGAAGGAACTGCAGTATCATTCTGGAGAAATATCTGATGACTGCTCACCAAGTGAATGTGCAAAACCTGTTATATGGAGGTTATTTATTTCTATTCCTAATTACTAGGCTATAGTCAACTTCAGATATGTCACTCAAGCAATTCCAACTTGTAAAGCTTACCTGACATATTATTTCAACAACTCTTTGAGTGTACACTCTGTAGCACCCGTTTTATAGGTGCTGGGCATACAAGCATGGATAAGTCAAACACAACCTCTCCCTCATGAGATAAGCAACATCAATTTCAGTCCCATTTAAAAATACCCAAAACATCCAAATTGTAGTCATTGAAGAACCAAAATAATAATAAACTGAGTGAATAAACGTTCATAAAAAGAAGCATTTCTCTATGTGTCTGTGTGCATGCACAAAAAGGTGAATTCAATTTTTTCTGCTCTTCATCTTCAAACTCTTTTGCAAAAGTTGCCATTAAAAGGCAAATGATGGGGCAATGTCAGCACAGAATACCCTCAATAGGGAATAACTAACTAGAGAACTAAAGATGTACCTTCTTTGAGTCTTGTTGATTTTTTTTTTTTTTTAAATACTAACTCTGAAACTGGTAGGTTGTTCCACTTAAAGACCTTGATTTTAAATTGCCATTTCTTTTTTACACCCAATTAAACTGTCAGTGTAATGAAGAATTGTCCAACTGAGTAGAACTGTGAGGATCTTACTGCTGCTTTCTGTGGTCTTAATTTGCAGATGCTTTTGCCTAAAATAAGAATTTAAAGGCACCTCCTCAACAATAAGACGTGTAAAGTTTCCACCAACTGCTGTTCAAGACAGTGAAAGAACACTTACTGCACAAAATAGCCCTCTGTGGGGTATAGCAAAGAGAATATTCTCCTATAACAGTTAAGATATTTGAGCTCTGAAAAACTATGCCCCTGACTCTCTGATAAAGACTGAATAAAGACTATTAAATACAAAGGGCTTGGTATTTTCGGTTAGCTCAGCAATTCTAATAACTGATAATATTCAAGAAGAACAAACAAAACTGACTCTGGACTGTTGATTTTCCTGAAAACATATTGTTTACAAAGTCATGAATGGTGCTCAAAGATTCTCTGAACAATTTTCTTAGTGAAGGAGGACTATTTTCTTGTTAGGTTATCAGACTAATAGTAAGAGATCTTGGTAATCTCCATCAACCAGAGATTTTAAAGGGAAAGTCAACTCGGTTCCAACAACTGACATGACCAGTGCCGACCTTCTATCTTCCCATGGTTACCTCAGACAGATATTTAGGAAGAACTCCTGTAATCAGCCTTTTGGGGTCCTTAAATCTTCCTTAAAGTGAACACTTTTTAATGCATTTTCTTTGCATCCGTCCCTTATATTCCACACCACCCCACCTTTTCATGTTCTCACAGCTCTCTTTCTACCCTTGTTAAGAAGAAACTCAAGGATGATGAGAAAATGGCCCTAAACAACCAACCCAGTGGCCCTTCTCACGACCATTAAAATATTTGTCCCATGTTCTCATTCTTGTACTAGGGATCCAAAAAAATCAATCCCTCTTACTCATCCATATAACTTTATATTCAACTGTACCCTTTGCAATACAGCACCAGAGGGCAACATGAAGCAGTGAACAGAAAAAAGGATTTGGAGTCAGAAAACCTGGTAATCAGCTACATTTAATATCTATGAGATTTTGGTCAAGCAAATTTTAAACTTTGGTCCCTGTGAATTGGGACCATCCCTTCATAGTCCATCATGTTCTTAGCAGTCTTCTCTTTCAAGGTTAAAGATCTTTCTGGATCTAATAGAGGGAATGTCTACATACTAAAATTCAGACATCCCCAAACTGACTTGCATGCTTGGTGATTATTAATTCTGTAGGAATATTCTTTTTCTTTTTCTTTTTTTTCTCTTTCTTTTTCTCTCTTTTCTCTCTATCATTCCTCCCTCTCTCCCTCCTTTCCTTCCTTCCTTCCTTCCTTCCTTCCTTCCTTCCTTCCTTCCTTCTTTCCTTCCTTCCTTCCTTCCTTCCTTCCTTCCTTCCTTCCTTCCTTCCTTCCTTCCTTCCTTCCTTCCTTCCTTCCTCCCTTCCATTCTTTCTTTCTCTCTTTTTCTTTCTCCATCCAATATTGAGAAAGGGAATCTGAAAATCTTTTAAATATTCAGTTTAGAGATGAACCCTTGAAGGAAGCAGCCCCCACCACACTCCTGCACTTCTCTGAATTTTAGTAAGTAATGACACCAAATGTTAGAACTAGATTATATTAAAATAAGGAATACATAGTATCTTGCAGAAAGGATTATTTTTGCCTCAGTGATGGTGGCAGTGGTGATATTCATATGGAAGAAGCAATGGAAGACCGGCCTTTTAGGATGGAGGAGTAAGAGTGACCAGATTAAGTCTGGTTAGTACATGGAACCCCTGTGTAAATTGCACAGCCACCCTGTTCCGGGAGAGAGCAGTCTGTACTCACCGCATGAGTACAACTGTACGTTCAACAGAAGAGGAAGAAAACAAAGCTAATATAGTCTTCATAAATTTAGGAACTCAGGATTATAAACAGTGGCCAAATCCTTTTAATTCCATGCTAATCAATGGAGGGTGAGTCAGGAAAGACATTAGCTCTTCCATGTTAGACTTAACATCCGTGCATGCATATGGACAACTATCTTTTTTTTTTTAACAATTATATGTAAAACAGAATGCAGATCTTCTTTCCCTTGGTTTTATCTCTGGCAGAGCTAGATTTTAAAATGTCTGAATAAAATTTTAGAGACCTACTATATGAAAATGAAAGCAAAAATATTACTTTCACAAATTTTAGAAAAAAAAACAACAACATATAATCGACTGCACATACTCCTGAGCCCTCCCAGGGCTTTGATAGGCACTGTGCAAGCAAGGGCCTTGACAATGAGGCTTCCTTAGCTACAGGGATAAGTCTGTCTCTACCTCAACTCCATGCCAGATTACTTCTTCTCTACCATTCCCAATAGATTTTCTGGCACCAGAAAACAGTGATTGTTTGGTGAGGGTCTCTGACCAAGGATTTATCACTGAAGGATACAAGAAGAATGGTCCCTGAGCCTGATCAATGCCGTTTCATGTAGATAGGCTTGCTTGAAACATACTATCAACATTTTTTGTTTCTTTTTAAATTATCAGAGCCATATTTTAAACATGTTGATAGGGAACTAGGACAAGACTAGCCCAAACTCCAGTCTTTCTGGGCAAAACCCCAGTCCTTCAGGCTAGCATTAAACATCTTCCTTGGTTCTTTGTCATGGGTTTATGGTAAATTATTGTGAAAAGTAATTTAAGTCAGAGTGGACTCTTTCTCCTAGGCGATGATTTATCTGTTTGTAAACTGAGATGAGGGAGTTCCATTTGCTGTTGAGCCAGTGAGTGCTAACTTTATTAATGCATCTTTGCCACAAAGATTAATGGGACCCCTCAGTAAGTCAACGGTAGCACTTGATGTCAGTTTACAACAGGCTTGGCAATACCTGTAAATTCAGATCTGTCATCATAAGATATAATGACATACATAAAATCAGAGTGTAAACAGAAGATATGGTAGGGTATAGGGCTCCAACCCAAGCTGTTAGGCCTTCCAAAGCAACGTATCCAAGAATGTTCCTATTTTGGAGTATATGCTAATGACTTTTCCTCAGGGGTAAAAACACCTAACCTCTCATTTTTTTTAATAAATAAATATTTTATTATGAAAATCAATTTTGTTTAATGAAGTCTTCTGAAGGGGAAAATGTTTTAAGATATTTTATTAAAATCATTTCATATTTAGGTATGCTTTGTCATCTCCACCTAGAGCAAAAAGGAGTCATAAAAATGGTTAGTGCAGCCATAGTAAAAAATCCCTTTTACTATTAGTTGGGAGAGAAACAAATGGGAATATTACTTTGAAGGTAATGACTTAAGTTTTTTTTATTGCATCATATTTTCTCAAAACCTAAGCAAAGTATACCCCAAATCACGCTACGAATAAAATATAATTTTCCCTCAGAACATTTTTACTCATCAGAAAAAAAGGTGAGTTTAATGTTTCTGTCAGCTGAGGCTTCATATGTCAAACACATCTTACATTTCAACAAACCTTACTGTCATATTGATGGAATACTCAAAGAGACATTAGTTTTTACGCAGGTACTAGCTTAGAAAGGTGTAAGCTGAATTCCTGTGAACACACTTCTAAAAACAGACTTCATTATTCCCAACCACAGTATTTTATAACTGCTTTGTCATTTTAACCAAAATTATGGTTTCTCGTCAAGATATTGTAGCTTCCTTGAAGGCAGGTGGTAGTAAAGTCTTTTCCATCTTTTTATTCCCAGCCCTTAACACAATCCCTGGGATAAGGGAGAACCATATCATCAAATGAATAAATTCATGAATAATACAAATTGCTTCTCATGCATTCTGTGCCTTTTCTAAATGCAGAAGCAACATAAACATATTCAGTTATTGCTGAGTTTTTTGTTTTGTTTTTAATAAAACCTGAAATGAAGTAGTTCTGGAAGAAAACAAAATATTTAGAAACTTCTTTATTAAATTTGTCATTTGTTCACTCAATCAACAAATATTTACTGAAAATTTATAACGTGTCAAGCATTGCACTGTGTGCTAAATCTTGAACAAAACAAAGTCCTGCCCTCCTGAAACCTCCAGTCTAAGCATGAAGATAACTCTGTTTAAGATGAAAGAAAGGCTTTATCTCATTTTCTTTAAAATACACTCCTCAATCACTTACGAGAGGATGACATTCAAATTTCAACGGCTCTGTGGAGCCCAAGTAGTCAGTTGGTGGCTCACCCGTCTAGACCACAGGATTATTTAGTGGACAAGGCAGCCTGACTTAACAACTATAAAATTATGTGTCTTTCTAGACTTAGAAAGATGGTCTGCCTGCACCAGAAAATTCTTCACACACACAGCAGTGATCTTTAATCAAAATAATTTAAAATTATTTATTGATAATTTTAATAGTAGTACTGGTGGTAATAATATTGGTGAGGATAATGATATTCACCACAATGACTCACATTTACTGAGGGCCTAGCACTTTGCTAAAAAGCTTTATGAAGATCATCATCTGTGATCATTCTCTCAGGTTTAGGGAGCAATTTTTCTTATTCTCTCCACTTGACAAATAAAGAAGCTGAAGCTCAGAGAGGTTGAGAAAAGTGTACATAGCAACAGAGCAAATAGTGGAGTCAGGATTTGAACTCAGATCTGTCTGCTGGCAGAACCTGAACTCATACCCAAACTTTCTATCACCTGCTACACCAAAGGTGGTAGCATAGATAATCGAAAAGACAAAAACAAAAGCCAAGCGAACAAAAACCTTTTCTATTACCTATTTAAATATTGATATGATATATGAGATTTTCTTTTTTTTAGATATTATTTATTTTTTTTAAGATTTTATTTATTTATTTGACAGAGAGAGAGAGAGAGCACAAGCAGGGGGAGCTGCAGGCAGAGGGAGAAGCAGGCTCCCTGCTGAGCAGAGAGCCCCGATGCGGGGCTCAGTCTCAGGACCCCGGGATCATGACCTGAGCCGAAGGCAGACGCTTAACGACTGAGCCACCCAGGCATCCCTTTATTTATTTATTTTATTTGACTGAGAGAAAGACAGCAAGCAGGGAGAGGGGCAGAGGGAGAGGGGGATAATCTTGAGCAGTCTCTGCTCTGAGCACAGAGCCCAACATGAGGCTTAATCTCACCTCTCTGAGCCGAAACCAAGAGTTGGATGTTTAACCAACTGCGCCACCCAGGCACTGTGATGTATGAAATTTTCCTATTCTTCTAAAATATATAACTAATGATGCTCATTTTCATGGACATTAAAAACAATTATATGTTTTTATCTATTCTGCGACCTAGGACAGTCCAGTGTAATAGAACTGAGGTCATATTTTAAGTATGACCCTAGTCTGACAGAGGCAGTCCAAGGAATTGTATACTAGGTACCAATGTGCAATCATTCTGAAGACTATGGAAATATGTGTTAATACAACATTAAGCACAAATGTAAGAGGGAAAAAATGAAGTTAAAATTCTTGGTATTGCATATTAGAGATCATTGCACTAATACTTAATCTTCAGTCATTCCAAATAACTTGGTGACACATGCATGGTTTCAGACTTTCACATCACCTTATTTCCATGTGCAAAGCCAATTTTCAGTCATTTATGCTAAGCAGTGTTTTATAAGCCATAGCAAACTTCTTTTCCAGGATAGCTGATCTTCCCTTTCCATCATCACAGCCATGCATTCATTTCATGAATATTTATTGAATTACTATGTGCCAGGCACAGTCCTAGATGCTGGAGATTCAACAGCGTGCAAGAGGGCTAAACCAAACAGCTCGGCTTTAAATGAACAATGAAGGGAGAAGGAAGGAAATTACGATTTTTCAACAACTTTTGTATTTGGATCACTGTGCCACAGGCTTTATACATATATGCCATTAATTTCTAAAAACAGCTCTAAAACATAGCTAGGATTATCCTCCACTCTAAAGATGAGGAGCTTCAAGTTTAGACTCATGTAATGTGTCTAACCCCATAGAGTCAGAAACAGTAGACCCTTGATATGAACCCTTGTCTATCTAGCTACAAAGAACATTCCCTTTCCATAGTAGTTCCCTCTGTTTCAACTAACCCTCTTTGTAGTTCCCATTCTGTCCGTCTGGATTTCTACTTCTCAAACTCACCTTCCATCCTACAATGGCCATTGGAATAATGATCAATTTCTTCCTTTGTAAGTAAAGTGAGATTAATTACTGCCCAAATCGTCTTTTACTACATCATATGTGTTTACACAACAATATCTATATATCCTTTCTTTATATGTATACACTCATTCCACAAATATTTGTTGGATGCCCAGTAAATCCTAGGAATATTTCTAGGCCAGAGAGAAACGCAATTGAACTTATATGCAAAGGGGGGAGGGGCACATAAAATAAAAATTTCAAGAAATGGAGTATAATTTCACATAGTGGCAAGTGCTATGAAGCAAATTAAACAGGGCATACATACACTATATGTAAACATTGCATGTACAAAACACACACAAAACACATGCACATATCTATGTACACGAATATACTTCCCCAACAGGACTTTTGGTTTAACTATACAATGTATAAGTATTGATAATTAATAACTAACTTTATTAAGAGCCCTAAAATTGTATATTATGTAATAGTTTTCTACCATCATTGATCTTCTAGTTATCTGATAAATGATAGATCTGTGAATATCCAAGGATTTAAACAAACACACACACAAACAACAACAACAAAAAAGGTGTGCATGTCCACTGAAAACTGTTAATATTGATTTGCCAGTCTCATTCATGATACACAGCTTCATTCTTTAAATAGCCCTTTTGGTGTTATACTTTAAAAAATGCAGGATCTCTTCTGGGAAAACCCAAACTGGTATCAAATTCATCATCCGAACATGCATATCATAAAGCCTGAGAAAAAATTTAACAGGGCTATACTTGGGGTCTATTAGTTAGAAAAAAACTTTTTCTATCTATTAGATCTATTAGTTAGAAAAAAACCCATTGTGCGAAAATATGTATTTAATGCAAGGGTGAAGTTTAAAAATCAAGGAGAAGCTTAAAGATACAAACAAAAGAAAAAAGGAAAGCTTTGACATGTAAATTAAAACACAATTTCATTTAGAAAGACCATAGATAAGACAGTTTTTAAATCTTCCTGTTATTTAATAAAATATATTAAGGAAATTAGGATGCATGTCATCATACTTGTGTTTAATGTGGCATTAATTCACAAGTCATTGTTTGTTTGTTTTTAATAAGATAAAATAAGTTACATGCTCTTTTAAGGAGATATGTAATTAGGATTTTGATAATTAAACCCTAGATGGGGCATTTGGTATATGTATGCCCTAAATCCCAATAAATTATGCATGCACAACTTTTAAAACTACATCTTAATTAGTAGCTTAAAATAAAACTAATTTTGAAAGCCAGGAAATTGATTTTTTTTAATTGTTCAACTTTTATCAATGAAAGTCCACCAAATATTCAGTCTTCAATTATAAACATCAATTATGCATAAAGGACTGTGAATTGCATGCTAAATTACTTTAAGTATTTTAGCAAACCCCTTTGCAAATTTCAACTCATATAGAGACAGTTTGTTAACTTAGTCACATGATTTCTTGCTTGTGTAGTTTGCTCGTTTTAGCCAATGAAGTATGTCCCAACCTCATTTTCTTTTATTACTCCTTTTTACTTCTACTCTATTCTGAGGTACTATTGCCTATACCCACCTGTGATGGTTAATTTCATGTTTCAACTTGAATGGGCCGTAAGATGGTCAGATAGTTGGCCAAAGCTTATTCTGAGTGTAACCGTAAGGGGTTTGGATGAGGTTAACATTTAAATCAATAAAGCCAGTAAAGCAGATTGCCTCTCCTAATGTGAGTGGATCTCATGCAATCAGTTGAAGGTCTGAAAAGAATAAAAAGGATGACTCTCCTCCCGGTAAGAGAATTCCTCCTGCTTAATTGCTTTTGAAATGGGACATTAGCTTATTCCTGTCTTCAAACTCATCCTGAAACCTTGGCTCTTCCTGAGTCTCAAGCTGCTAACCTTCACACAGTATCATCAGCTGTCCTGGGTCTCCAGCTTACTGATTCACCCTGCAGATCTTGGGAGTGGTAACCCTTCTTAATAGCATGAGCTATCTCCTTATAATGAATCATATTTATATTATATAATAAATCATATATATATATATATATCCATTTCTGTGGAGAACCCACTTGTATCTACCACCAAATATTTAGCAATTTCTTACCTATGCAACTAGGTTCATGAAGCTTTTCTCTATCCCTAACACTTTCTCACACTTGTTCTGCCTGATAAAATCCTACATTCTTTAAGCCTCAATCCAGAGGTCTCTTCCCTCCCATTATGTATCATCAAGGTAGGACTTTTCCACACTTCACACACCCATGGCACATTAGCACTGTTGTCTTTCATGTCATACTTGTCTGTGGCTGATCAGCTGAAAGAACATTGTTCTTCCAGGAAAATATCTTTTATAAGTACATCAAAAGTAAATAACCTAAGGGCTAGAATACATTGTCACAGTGTAATACAGCAGTGATTATTTCTGACTGGGTGAAACCCAAAGAAAATCTTAGCGGTATGACCAAGAAAAAAAATCATTTCAAGCTCTCTAGACCTTGGTTTCTTACATCAAAAATAAGAGATTTGGCTTGGTAAATACCAAATTCCCTCCCAGATCAACATTTCCACAGTGCCATTAATATCCAATCAATAGTAAATACAGGACTTAATATTCATTTTAAAATCGTTAAAAATAATAGGAAGCCAAAAGAAAAAACAAATTGTTCTCACTTAAATGCAATGATTTACAAGTGCACTCATTCTCTCTGAACCCTTTAAGACATAATCCCAGTGTGGAAAAACTAGTGATAAGGATTCAAAGAAAGCAGCATGCATCACCAACAGAATGGTCCTTAAATGTCTGATCACAAGGAAACATGAAAAAGCCTCAGCTCACAAGTGCACCTTTTCCCAAATGTTATCAGTTTTCATGTCTCTCCTTACAATGGTCTCCCATGGACCTTTGCACATGGGCTCCTGCCTCGATGAACACTAGCATGTAAAGAACAGTTATTTTTAAGTACTCAAGATCACACTACTGGAAGTCCGAAGGTTCTCTGTACTCACATGGCTCTGCCCACCACCACTTTTCAGCAAGGAAGTGGAGTACACAGGAAGTCTTTATTATGTTGTTATCAATATATCCAACTACTCAACTAGTTTATAAGACACTCAGGACCATAATTGTCAGCAAGTTTGTTCTGTGTTGGCCACCCTTCCTTTTGTTTCAGTCTTTCATAAAAATCCTTTTGTGTGACAGTCAAGCAGCTGTGCTTTGTTCTTTAATGTTCCTAGCCTGGTCCCCAGCCGCGACCACTTTATAACATAAACAGCAAAGTACCATTTTCACAGCGGGGACAACTGTGTTCATCTTCAAAAAGAGGCATTAATAAAATGAGACTGTAATGAACATGCTAATTCTGATCACAGAGTACTGCACAATGGTGGAGAGCATTGACTGCCTTCTCCCTGAAAGATTGTAAAAGTTGTTTTTTTTTTAACAACTGCTATAATGGCTTACATTTTTGAAACCAACATATTATGCAAACATTTCTCTCCATTTCCCAATGAAATGCCTTCTCTGTCTCATCCAACTGCTCACTGTGTGTTTTACTATCTCAGTTACAGTCACCTTCAGGGAGCATATTTTTTCCATCTTGCAAAAACTGGCTTCTGAAATAGGCATGTCACTGAATCATAGGAAGCTAAAGAGAAATCTCAGTGATCCCAGTCCAGTGTCTTTGCCTTCTCTGTACATGTGAAGATAAAAAAAAAATAATAAAAAATGAAGATGAAGAACAGGGAAGTAGGGAAGTTAACACATATGCTCAAGATGCCACAGCTATTTTGGGACAGAGCCAGAGTTAGAATTCAAATTACCTGACCAAGACTTGGGAACTTTGTATATTGTCTTATGTCTTGATGGTGACCATTCATAAATTAGGATGCATTTGTGTGGAGTAAACATAAGTATCATTTCATAAAATACATCTGCAAAACTAGGTAAGTTGTCTCATATTTGCTTATTTTTTTAGGCAATAATTTTACTTTATACGTTCTGTGAAAAAGCTAGTTTCCTGTAAGTAGGTAAAAGCAACAGTGTTATATATTATACCCTGTTTTGTTGTGGTAGTGCTGGTGATGTTTTGGGGGCAGTGTTATTCGGGAATGAGCAAGTCTCCATAAATAATCCGCTAAGCTTAAAAAAGAATGTATTACATGCTGCTTTGGATGACAATAATACATGTATTTTCTGAATACTGTTTGAAAAATATCTAAATTCAAGAAACATGACATATAATCAGACAAGTAGATGCAAAATTTAGTAATATCTCACTTTCCTTTCCCAGTGACTGGTAACATGTAACTGAGAGAACATTTTCATCCCCAGTTATCATTATATAAATTTATACTACAAGACTTATCCCTGACAAACTTTGGTCAGTAAGAAATTATGATCAGTGAGGCACTTGGGTGGCTTAGTCATTAAGCATCTGCCTTTGGCTCCCAGGTCATGATCCCAGGAATCTGGGATCAAGCCCCGCATTGGGCTCCCTGCTCCTTGGGGAATCTGCTTCTCCCTCTCCCACTCCCCTGCTTGTGTTCCCTCTCTCGCTGTGTCTCGCTGTCAAATAAATAAATAAAATCTTAAAAAAAAAAAAAAAGAAATGATGACCAGTGAACCAAAGATTCAGAAAGAACTAAATCCATTTGGATAATGATCCTCTTCTTAAAGCACCCTATCTGGTCATACTTGTGCCCTTGAAAGCCTCATTTGTAATCTAAAAACCTTCCAATTCTACAATTAGGCAAGTCTCAGCCCTTAATAACCTCTCAATGACATCTGAAGCCTTGACTTAAAGTTCTGCTGAAGAGGGAAAACATGTGTACGACAGATACACGCATCAGCATCCTCAAGTACAGCAGAACAAGGGAGCTAGTTTTTGTTTGTGTTTCCACAGGCAGGGCAGCCAAAAAAATTAAAATATGACCTAGACGCCGTACTGCATTCAACTCCCCATTCTCTTACTACTTCTTCTATGAACTATGGTGCACAGTGTACAAGTGGTAATTGCCTAAATATCTCATTCCAGGGCATGTTCAGCCTGGGCTTGTAGTTATCCTTCCTTATGAAAACAGTGTTTCAGAGTGAGGGTAATTTGAAGCTAGCTACAGAGGGAAGGTTTCCCCTGAAATACTCCCTTTAATGCACATGGGTGGTCAGAGTATTATTTCACTGTCCTCTGCATTAGCCACAAAGTTCAGATGTCTAAATCTCCAATTAATTAGGTTCTCTAGTAGCCTGTATGAAATAAATTAGTGATCTCCATCCAGTCCACTTAGACAAAATCCATCATGACAGTTGGCACATTTTTGGCATTGTCAGTAAAATAGGGAAAAAGTAAATGAGCCATGTGGACGAAATGGGCATCTGATGAGGGCTACTGACTGAAGGTGTACAGCAGTTTCAGCCAACGGCATAGCACAGAGCTTGAGTGTCTGCCAAGGTGATCTGCAAGAGCAAGTGAACTTAAATGGGCACAAAGCTCATCAAGTGTAGTATGAAACTCTTCACAGTCATTTTAATTAACTGTGCACCGTGTTCATATTCTATGAATGTGATTTTACTACTGGAATATGTTGTCAAGACTATTATTAATAGAATTATAAATAGTTATTTAGAAATTTTAAACCAGGAGGTAACCCTAGGGAACAAAGATAATTCCCAACCCATTTATTTCATCCCACAGGGAGATATGAAAACTATTCTAAGTTATGTTTAGACTACTTTTCCATTATCCAAAATACCTTTGAGTTTTTCTCATGAAACATTTCCAAAATTGCTAAACATAGTCTTTAAAAAAAAGGTTTAACTATCTTTACTAGAATCATAGATTTTCATACAAATGTACTTACATATGACAGCTATTCACACAGAAAGCTAAGATATTAAAATTCTCACATGTATTTGTTTTATAGAGGAACTTGTTGAATAAAAGTAGGTAAGGTGGGGGGCCCTAATCAACTGGGAGGCAGGAAAACATAAATCCATGTGAAAGTCTAAGTAAAATAATATTTTCCTCCCAAGTTTTTGCTAATCTCTTCATCAATGCATAAAGATTAAATCAAGCCAAACGACTTGTCACTGTTTCCTTTTAAGGGGTGAATTCAAGGAAGTCAGAAGGTAAAGAAAAAAAAAAATTTTGGTAAATTTTACTTTATTGTACCTTTGTATTACACTTCCTACATAACAGCATTAGTTCTAAACTAGGTGAAGAAATGAGATTAAAATTTTAAAAGAAGATCAACAAATGAGTCTGTGTTTGTTTCATATGTGAACACCTGAAGAAATTATTCTACAATTTCAGATCTGCTAAGTTTATGTGAACACATATATGTATATATATATATATGTACATATATTTTGAAGTACATGTTAGAGTCTTCATAAACATAGTCACTAAGACTCCTTCCAGTTCTAAAATCTGACTTCTGGGCGCCTGGGTGGCTCAGTTGGTTAAGCGACTGCCTTCGGCTCAGGTCATGATCCTGGAGTCCCTGGATCGAGTCCCGCATCGGGCTCCCTGCTCGGCAGGGAGTCTGCTTCTCCCTCTGACCCTCCCCCCTCTCATGTGCTCTCTCTCTCATTCTCTCTCTCTCAAATAAATAAATAAAAAATCTCTAAAAAAAATAATAATAAAATAAAATAAAATAAAATCTGACTTCTAACTCCCATTTGCTCTTTTTCCCCCTATCTTATTCTTGCCTGAGAGATTTTAGTCTTTCCATCACCTTTTCAAATCTTCATTTTTTTTTAAGATTTTATTCATTTATTTGACAGAGAGAGATCGAGAGAACACAAGCAGGGGGAGCAGCAGAGGGAGAGGGAGAAGCAAGCCCCCTGCCGAGCATGGCTGCCTCTTCCACACTCTGGGAGAGTCACTGTATCTGACCAGTTTTTATGTTTGCTTCTAGGTCCTGAGTCTTGCACTATAGAAGTAGTGCTAGAATTCTCACCTTTATGCAGAAAGCTTATCTAGCTCTTCTTACTTTCATTTTGTTTTATATAGGCCTACGTGCTGCTGTAGAGCTAAAACTCCAGCCCTAAAGCATATAGTCCTTTTGGTTATTATCTTGGGTTATGAGATTATAAATTGTCCCTCCTCTGGAGAGTCTCTCATTGTTTTTCACACCTGGAAACTTCTTTCTTGTTTGCAAGCCTAATCATGCATTCCGTCTTATTTTCAGATATTTTATCAACATCTCAACGTGTTTATAGGAGGATGAGAACTTTGTTTATAAACGTAACTTCTCATAATGGGCAGAAATGTAGCTCAAATCTGACTTACTTGTTTTTAAGCATCATTCTGTTACATGCATTTAAAAGATCTATAACCAGTTGGTCAGTATTTCTCCTGAGACTTAGTAAGATATTTACAATATTTGAAACATATTTTAAGATGTGTAAGTAAATAATCTCATTTTCTAGGCTTCTTGGATTAACTAATTGATTTTGGTAATCAAAGATTACCAAAGATCTAGAAGGAAATGTTTTTGATTTTGTAAAACATACGAAGTGAATACATCCCACAATGGGAAAAAACGGAGTGGAGAACAAATGTTCTTAATCCATGTTATATTCCTCTGTGGTAATGCAATTTTGATCCCTTTTTTCCACTTCCCTTAATCTTAAAAAAGTCTATTCTCGTAAGTGGTGGAATCAAGCAAAATGAAGTTCAAAGCAAAACACAATGAACAAACAAATTGTGCGTGACAGAGAAAGACATAAAGGCACAGAAGTGTTAGTCTGGAGTGTCAAGTACTAGGTAGCCAATTCGGACAATATTCTTATCTCTTCACAAAATGTTGATGCAGAGATACACAACTGAGTATTATTAACCACCAGCCTTTATTCTCTAGTACTGCCATTCTAAAGAAAGTCTAGAAAGCAGACCCACTGTATTGGAGATCTGGCAAGTCATCTCATACTTTGGTCAAACTGTGTAAGCCACATAGCAGGAAACACAGCAGGGGGCTGTTTCCATTCACTTTGCCTTAACAGCTGTTAGTTCAAGAAATATAAAAGACTGAAATAAAAACATACTTTTTGACATAAAGACGTAAGGTGCCTTTGTTTTTCTCAATTCCTCCATTTATGAGGAACTCATCTTTAGGTAGAAGATGTTCCTTTAATTTTGCAAACATCAGTGTCAACTGTGGTAATCTGTAAAAAGTAGTGGCCCACCTTGGTGCAAACAACCTTGTATATACAAGCAATGTTAACAAGAAAAGACTAGCATGTCCTGTTTCTTTTCTCAGTACAAAATCATAATGGTATTTGGCATTGGAAATTAGTACTTCTCTGAGATTTTCTTTTCTCTCCCTGGATAGCATTCTTCAAGCCCCATGAGAAAAGGCACCCACCCTTTGTTTAAAAGTTTCACCCTTATAAACATTGTATTTAAATTCATTTCCCATTTAAGTGTCATGACAACTCTAATCTTTTTAGTGGTCCTACAAAAGAACACCAGGGATAGAGAATTTCAACAATAATACAAGCAACAACCTTGTACTTGAGTACTTACCACGCAAAACTGTGAGTCTGGTGGATACGCTTATTTCTCCCACATTATTCGAGGCCACACATTCATAAATAGCCTCATCCCGCGGAGTCCGTAAGGGTTGTATTCTGAGAACTGATCCAGATCCATCATCAAACTCTATTACCTATTAGAGGAAACAATAGCTGTCACAGGTGTTGTTACAATTGTCTACCTCTCAGCTAAACCTTAATACAGTGGTGAACCAGTCTTTTGGCTCAGAATAAACACAGCAGCATTTTAAGACTGAATTTTGATACATAGTAGTAAAACAGAATAACTGGTTTAATTTAATGAATCTTCTCCTGAACAAAGGGAAAGACATGTAACTACAAATGCAAAGTCTACTGAAAACCATCCATGGTCTACTCATGAAAATATTCTAGTATGTGCATCTAGGACAATTTGACCCTGTTAATTTTGCAAGAGACTTGTTGCTATGATGGATAACCTTCTCAAATTATTCTCTCACAGCATGTATGCATATGTGGATCGACTCAATAATTGGACTGTAAGGTGAAGAAATAATGCATACCACCACAGACAGCTCTTCTGGCTTAAAGTGTTTCATCCTGAACAGTATAGATGAGCAAACCATGAAGAGAAACTGCATAAATCTAATACTTAGGCAGCCAACAAGATGGCTTTCACAACCCAAGAGACTGATGGCATACATTAATTTTGCTATAAATCATTCCAGTATTTGTTCTAGCTTAGCGTTTTCTGCATTTTTAGGGCATTTTTGCTGTAAAACGGAGGCTTGCTTCAACGGGCAGAAAATTAATGTCCTAAAGAGTAAGCCTGAATTCACTATCATTACGGACTACAATCTGAAGCAGTTTAGCAATACTAGATATTTGTCAGCTAATTCAAGTACTACTTCAAAAATGATAATGATGATGATGATGATGAAACTGATAAATATGGGTACGAAACTGTGGAGTCCTCTACTTGTCTTTTCTATAACTATACTGTGCTCTTTCAGCTGCTCACTGAGATGCTGTGCTTTCTGGTTTTGGTGAGGTATTTTTTGCATTTCCCTGTGACTAATAGTTCCATGTGCCTAAATTATGAATTGAGAATGCCTTGTAAACACATTTATTGGGATGCTCAATCCCCGGGTTTGTGTGTAAACAGGCTTATGTCAACATATGGAAGGAAGATCGAATGTTTTTAAAATATATCCACTTCAGGTCCTTTCTGCATTCTATTTATGTTTTAAATTCACAGAGGCAGCCAAAATGTCCCACTTCCCAATGCACTACAATTTATTTTCAACTCTATTAAGCATATATTTTAGAGTGAATCCATTATGCATCATGGGAGAAAAAGTTTCATAGTTACTAGAATCTTTGACAAGTATGCCATAATTGAATATATATATATTTATAAACATCTCTATATACTTTAAACATTTAATTTATAAACATTAAACATCTATATGTATTTATATATATTTAAATATATATAAGTATGTTTATAAATATATATATTTATAAACATCTCATGGCTTAATGTAGAGAAAGTTTTAAATATCCCTAACGCCAATTTAAATTTTGATTTTTTTCCAGTTTTATTGAGAAATAATTGGCAAACATCACTGTATAAAGTTTAAGGCATATAACGTGATGGTTTGATTTACCTGTATTCTGAAATGACTACTACAGTAGGTTTAATTAACAACCATCATCTCATATAGGTACAATAAAAAGAAAAGAAAACAATTTTTCTTCCTGTGATGAGAAGGCTTCTAACCTATCCCTTAACAACTAACTGATATGTGTCACTGTATGTTTACATTTCTGAACTATTTCCTAGAGTTAGACCTATCATCTTTCAATAAACACTATACTACACATTATATGCTAGTGTTGCAATCTCCAATTTGAAAACCTTATTTAATACCCAGTATTGATTGTGCCCTACTTACTCTAAGCCAGACATTGTATTTGCCACTGGAGATAGAAGAAGCAAAATCAGTCTCATTTAGAGCTCTCAGAGGCTTTATAAACTAGCAAAACAAAAAAATACATATATACTATTACAGATTTTAAAGATTCTCAACCCAAGACTCAGCACTATTTGATATACATGCTTCATGTAAAAATAACTAATTTTCCTTGGCTGTGTTTATATGATTCTCATCTGGAATTATGTAATGAGCAGAGCTCATGCTTTGAAATGTTTACTATTACAATTTAATCTTTGTTACAAGATTTTGTCAAGAACCTACTGTCACCAGCAAGTATGATGTCAAACTTCTCTTTGATAAAAAAATTAAATTTCATTTAAACTAAAAAAAAAAAAAAATGTGTACTAAAGATCACACACACATCATTTTCTACATGATATAGGAAATATTTCTCAATGATTAAGATTTTTTTATGTTTAATCACTGTAGGTATTTGATTTTCAAACAAACATAATTTTAAATTTATAATTTGTAAACTGCAGTCTACATTTAAATTTCTACCAGTGTAATTAATTATACCCTTTATAAGGCATCTGGACCATTTATTGCTCTGTGAAACCTGGTAAAAAATGAGTAAAATCAAAAACGTTCTGAATTTTGTACTTGCTATATTTCTTTTTTTTTTTTTTTTAAGATTTTATTTATTTATTTGAGACAGAGAGAATGAGAGAGACATAGAGCACATGAGAGGGGGGAGGGTCAGAGGGAGAAGCAGGATCCCCGCTGAGCAGGGAGCCCGATGCGGGACTCGATCCCGGGACTCCAGGATCATGACCTGAGCCGAAGGCAGTCGCTTAACCAGCTGAGCCACCCAGGCGCCCCTTGCTATATTTCTCTAAACTAGAAACTGCCTTTATTTTGCGAAGCTATGAATTAGGCTATGAAGTATGTCAGAAACTCAGGTAAAAGAAAGTGAGTTTTACACTTTGGGGCAGTTTGGAGGTCTTTGTATCCTCTAAGAATCAAGCTATTCTCTTCATGTCTTAAATTTCAGGCATGTTATTGTGTGCTTCTCCCAATTTTTCTCTGCATATCTTATTACCTATTTTTCACCTCCAAAATGAGCAAATTTCTGAGCCATTAGTCTCCTTAAAAACATTCAAAGTAATATCTGAATTATGCTTCATCATCTTCAAGTCACTGAGCTTTCTTGAGTAATTTATTCAAAGGTTTAACTGCAATATCAACCTGGTTGGGTATGTTCTTCCAGAGTAGTGCTTAGCCCAACAACTGGAGCTAATTTCTCATTTTAGTTCATGGTACTTGTAAAACACAGCTGTGAGATGCAATGGACAGCTTCATCTGCTGCCCAATACCCATTCCCCTTCTTCCTTGTAATAGGCACCTGAATCTCCTATGGGAAAACATTGCTTCCCCACTCCGGGCCATAGGGTTGGATGGAACCGACTTCCTTCCCAGCAACAGAGGTAGATTCTGATTAACTTAAATTAATTGGCCTGTACCAACCAGTTGTCCTTATACACTAGACCAGGGACAAGCAAGTAACTCAGTAAGAGCTGGGAGCATAGGAAGCTTTCACTCATCTTCTAGCCTTGGTTGTGGGAGATGGATACCAAGAACTCTGAGCCTGATACAATTAAATACAAAAGTTAGTCACCTGAACCCACAAATTCCTTTTCAAAAAGCCATTTAGAACTAAGTTTTCCAACACAAGCAACAAAAAGAAGGCCATATCTCAGTGATTAGCACACTTCATATGACAGGAAAACAAGCAATATACAAACCAAAGATACAACAGATACATTTTTCCCCCAGAGAAACAGAACAATGGACCTAATACCTCAAATCTCTGATTGCTGACTTTCTTTCCTTTTTTGTTCCAGACGATTTTAGGTCTTGGGTCTCCTGTAGCTTGGCAAATGAAAGAGGCAACTCCGCCAGAGACCCCTGTCTGGTCCACGGGAGTTCTTGTAAACCTTGGAGGTGCTGAAATAAACAGAGATAAACATCACAATTAGATGGAAAACAGAAACACAGAGTACTACCCCACTGCCACCACTTTCCCCACAGCCCTCAACCCCACTGAGGCCAGTACATACATATATATATGCACACACCAGGATTACAAAATTAGAGAAGCACCTTTTACTTTTAAGGGTAGTTTAAAGGGGAGGGAGGTAACTTTCTGGTCAAGATATCTGCTAGTGCTTTTATTGCTGAAATCTGTATTAAGGCAGAGATCCAATAACATCCAAAAAGCAACATCACACATTAATTTTTATTACCAGTATAAAAAAAAAAAATCCAATTTGTCCTCTGTAACAAAATGAGCTCATCAATCAAAGTGAGTAAAATTTTAGCTCTTTGATGCCATTATCGGGGCACTGCCAGAAAGTAGCCCTGCTGCTGCTAAGCCATTAAAATTAGTGACATTTAAGAGAAATTCTAGGAAATTTTAGAGAGACAAGAAATATAGCCCTGAATTAGAAGGTTTAGCAAGAAACAGAAATATGGTAAAATGGTAAAGTGACTCCTTAACCTAAATATTGTGCTCTGCCTTACTTGAAACTTAACTTCATAATTTGCATAAAGGATGAGTCAAGAAGCCTCCAAAGTCATGGGGGGGGGGGGGAAGGAATTCCTGTAAAAAAAAAAAAAAAAAAAAGATGTAGACTTTAAGATTCCTAAAGATGAAAGGCTAGAAGTTGGAGGGTTTTTAAATGTTCTCTACTTCCTTAAAATGTTCCTAACATTCACCCTTTCTCTTCAAAACCTACTTATTATCCATCTTGCATTTCCAGATCTAGAAATCTATTATATGAGAATTAAGTAAAATGAAGATGGGTATTTATGCACAAAGATATCTATTATGCCATTTATTTAGCAAAGATTATATATACCCTAAATATGAAATAAAATTGGAATTGACAGTGAAATGAAATATGCCATGATAAGAGAATATCATACAAACAGTCAATGTTATATTGATAAAGTTTTTATAATATGACATGAGAAATACTTGTGATTCAATGATAAGCCACAAAAACATCATACACAATTCAATATGAGGGGTATCAGATAATAAAGAAAAATGCACCCCCCAAAAAGATGGGACAAAATGTGCCAAAACACCAGTGGTGGTTTGGGGGAGAAGGTATATTCATTATTTTTCCTACTTCTTTACATTTTTTCTCACATCCTTGAGTTTTTGCAGTTATGTTGCAATTAAATTATTTTAATTCAAAAGCATCTTACTTTTCCATTTCATTTTCTTATCCCTATTACAAATTTCCTCTCTTACTGTTTTTCAGTTAAATGCTATTGAAAAATGGTTTCAAGCAACTGTAGCTAACATTTATTTTGAAAATAATCCTTAGATTTTAAGAAAGAAGAAAATAACAAAGTTCATCACTGTTTGCTCATCACCATATTTTCTCTGCCTTGCTTTCATGTTTCCCACATGATGCTCCTGCTGGCTTGATGGTGTGTTCTGACTCTGATCTTGGTTTTCCTGGATTTAGGGAGGCCAGACTCACATCTCACCTCTCCCATAATGTATATGTATCATCTTGGAGAAAAAATGTCTCACTTTCCTGTTTCTGTTTTTTTTTTTTTTTTTAAGATTTAATTTACTTATTTATTTGAGAGAGTAAGCATGCCTGCAAGAGAGAGCACAAGGGTGGGGAGAAGCAAAGGGAGAAGAAGAAAGAGAATCTCAAGCAGTCTCCATGCTGAGCACAGAGCCTGACATGGAGCTCAATCTCACGACTCCAAGACCATGACCTGAGGTGAAACCAAGAATCAGATGCTTAATCGATTGAGCCAGCTAGGTACTCCCTAACTTTCCTATTTCTTAACTGTAAAAATATGAAATGTAAAATAAATTATTTTTCAGAGATCCCTTCCAGTCTTAAGGTTTCTAGCTTAGTGTAGCATCTCCACGATGAGAGAAAGAAAGAAGAGTGAGGAGAGGCATCTTTGCAATGTTAGTGCAGAAAATGAGTCTCAACCTCATCAACAAATTCAACTTGGTGATAGCAGAACTAGTGGAAACACAGGTCCCTCTTTGTTCAGGAATATTAGGAAGGAGAGCAGGCTCCCACAGCCCTGCTCTCTATCACATCCTACAACATCTCTTGGTAGCCGTACAAACTAGATGATTACCAGAACTGCTAGAAGTACTTAAAATGATTTGAAATGACTAACAGTGAGAAGAATAAAAAACACTGTACACTGATGTCACTTTTCTGGAAACAAACAAACAAAAATGATATTAGAAGTGTTTATGTTTTTCATTCTGCTGTTGCAAACAATGCAAATTGATAATAACCACACACTTGTCAGCATCTAATATGAAAATTATAATCATGCAATTAAAATTCTTAGGGAATTTCCCTGGAAAAATAAAATGTATTGCATTGCTACGTTAAATGCTACAATACTGTCATTTTTGGAACCTTCTTCTTCAAAATACATAGTTTAAAAATTGTTGACCCTGAATGAAAATGAATTTTAATAACCTGTTTTCTCCTTTAAGTTCCACTTTGAAATTTCTTGCAAGAATGTGTGAATGAGGTAAAGGGCTATGGTATAAAATGACTATGTACTAACCAGAAATTAAGTAAATCTAGAATACAGGATGCTATTCTTCTTGCACCTGGTTTTGTTTTGTTTGTTTTTTTAAGGAATAGCATCCTATTTCTCATCACAAAAAAAAAAAAAAAGAAGGAAATATGGAGATTCTGACACTCTACAAATAGGCAATGACTACTAGAACAAGTGCTTCCTAAATCTTGGTGAAGGGGGCACTAAGGACTCAAATTACTATTAAACATAGAAATCTGACTTCTAAATGGAAAGCACAGAAGGCAAATCCCCCCATGTTCTCAGGGAGATGATGTGACTACCATTCCAATGTTCAGATGTATTTCTTGCTTACCTTCCTTTTCTGGTCATACCTGAAGTCTTCATGCTAATATTCACAAATATTCAAATCTGCAGTATTAGGACCACTGGATGCTACTATAAAGATTTTATTTTTGGAGATGAGGTCAAGTAATGAAATTAACCTATTGAACTGTGAAAATTTGATTAAAATAACCAGTTAGAATCTGCTTCAGATCTGGGACTATTTTCTTAAATCCTACTAAATACAACTATAGTGACTCAGTATTCTTCAAAAAAAAAAAGTACTGAAAATGCTCCTTAAATGTATTATTTGTAAACAAGAAATGAAATTGATCACACTACATTAAAAAAAGGTATATCAAGGTATATCAAGTGCATGTACACAGAGCTTTTTATTTTTTTTAATATGAAAGACATTAGTCTTCACAGACAAGAAAAATCATGACTTTCTCATGGGATCTGATGTCAGTTTTTCTACATGTGCCTACAAAATCTAAACCGCAAAAGGGTAAATGCCATCATTCTATGATACAAAGTTTAGTTTCGAGATATGTAGTAAAATGCCTTCAGTGAGCATGACTGTTGCCTAAATAATCATCTTGGCTGGTCAAACTCTAAGACTGATGCTGTCAATGCAAGGCAGCCAGCCAAAGGAAAGAAATGAGAAAGAGAGAAAACCAAACTTAGTAACTCCAACAAATGCTTGAGGCAAGTAAAAGTGTTTATTCTCAGAGGCGTATAATAAAACATAGCACCACTTCCTCCTCTCTAATATCTCAGCTTACTAAAAGAAACGAAATGAATCTTCTGCCTTCTTTTGTCATGGATATTACCCAAATTTAAGTCAGGCTCTGAAGATAGGAAGAGAAGAGAATCCACATAAAAGCATAAAACAAAGACTGCTACTAAAAAAACACACAATATGACAGCCTTAGGTCTGAATAATCAAAATCCCCATGTTTATCCCATGAGATACACTTGGAGATACACCAAATACTACACTTGATCTAACAACAAAAAAAGAGAGAGAGAGAGAAAGAAAGAAATATCAAGAGCTTAAAGATGGAAAGACATTAAAACTTTACAGGCACCAGTACTTAGATAGACACCGTTCTGTTATCATAGCTGACCGCCATTGCTATCCACCCAAAGCTGCCAGCCTTGCGCTTTGCAAATACATTTCTGCTCAAGCTGGTTTTGACAAGTGAGGAGTATGACCTTTCATTAAACTAATGCTGGGCACTGCAGAGGTCAAATTACTGTTAGACCCAGAAAGTCTGTTTTCTAAATGGAAAACAGAAAAGCTAAACATGCATATGAGTCAGAACAGAGGCATGACTGATATTCTAGAACATGCCTGCCATTCTCACTTGCTGTTTCAAAGACTATGCATTCTCAGGATACAGACTCCAGCTCTGGGAATCTGGTAGATTATTCTTCCCTACACATCTCAAACCGCTGATTGATTTTTGCTTCTAAGAGGTTAGTTCGTTTCTTTAAATATAACCAATGCACAGTACCTTTGCATCTAATGATCTTAATATTTTGAAACCATATCAGGTTTCAAGTTGTTAGGCTCTCTGAAGACAAAGAGATAAGCCTAATGAACAGTTATTGTTATTAAATTAAGGGGACAGATCCTACCAAGACCAGCAAGCTGCCTTTGACCATCCTTAACAAAGTGCTCTATCAAGGACAAAATTCTCCCCTTAGTACACTATATTAGATAGAGCTAGACATTAATGGGGGAGTACCACTGAAATCTACTAGTAACATCCATGCAAGAAAGGAATTTATAAGAAATTCTTAAAGGTTAAGAAGACAACTCAGATTTGCAGTAACTTGATTGGCCAACTGAGAATCACTTAAAACCAATTCACAGAAAGGACTACACACTACAAAAGGGAAGGGAAGAAATGAGAGTGCCATTTGTCTAATTTAATTCTAATGAATAAGCCGCTTCTGCAGACATCAAGGAAATATGACGAATGAGGAACAAAACTAACAGCATGTAACTAATTGGCTTTGTTTCTTTCAGCTGATTAACATTTCCTTAAATAGAAAGTTCTGTTTTTAAAGGGGTATTTGTCATAATAATGTACTTAAAATCTTGAAAGGGGAAGGTTAATGATGCTATTTAATAATACTAAGGGAGAGGATGAGGGAATGTTCAGTAAGAATATGTAGATAGTTCTGTCCTTAGGAATCTGCTTCCTCCCAAAAAAGTGTCTGTAGAATTTATGAGACTGTCAACTGAACTCAACCCCATTTTTTCTTTCTCTGGAAGTACCAGGAAGGGAAGCTCAGGAAATGCAGAGCATAGCAGGAGTCAGGGGTGGTTCTATGGATAATGGCCAGGTCTGAGGGTATATGAGCTATTGGGGCTTTACAGTCCCTTCCTGCCACAACACACTCATTATCACTGCCCCAAGCACAAAGAGTGGCTAGAGTTTAGTGGATGATGAATTCTGTTATGATTCATTTGATCTCTGCTGGGCAGGAATGGAGAGAGGAAAGAGTGCCGGAGATATCAGCAAAACCCCAGGGGTACATGAAAAGAAAAGAGGGAGGTCCCAAAGTTGACACATGACTGTAAGGGAGGCAGAAGTGTGGCACACACATCAGGCTGAACTGGTTTCTACGGCAGATGGTCTACATAAACTGGGGCCAGTGGGGACATCTATCCTATCACATGGGGATCTGAACAGGGTCATGTCTGATATCCATGGCCAGCATAGACCTTCAATGTCAAAAAGACTTTTTCTGAGTCATCAATGGTGCTGTCTTTCAATCTATAGCCTTAAAATTTGACTTAAGAAGCACTATACTTCAAAATGGGATAAATAAATAACAAATCTTTAGTGAATACCATGCAGTGGACTAATGTTCTACATATCTCTTGTGCAATGTTTTCCATAGTCCTGAAAGATAATAGCATTACTCCTATTTTATAGAATTATAGAAAGCTTTACAGTACTATAAAGATTTGGAAGGAAAGAAGGAAAGAGGGAAAAAAGGGAAAAAGAAAGGAAGGAAGGCTCCCTGAGGTTATGAGTGAGTCATGGACTTTTGATCTAATTGTGAAGCCCCAATATTCTTACTGTGCCAAACTAGAAAATGGGAAGTTACAATGATACTGCATAGACAATATGGTACTCAATTTATTGTATATGTTCAAATCTGTTTTTTTATTATTATGATGTTATGTTAATCACCATACATTACATCATTAGTTTTTGATGTAGTGTTCCATGATTCATTGTTTGCGTATAACACAGTGCTCCATGCAGAACGTGCCCTCTCTAATACCCATCACCAGGCTAACCCATCCCCCCAGCCCCCTCCCCTCTAGAACCCTCAGTTTGTTTCTCAGAGTCCATAGTCTCTCATGGTTTGTCTCCCCCCCCGATTCCCTCCCTTCATTCTTCCCCTCCTGCTATCTTCTTCTCTTTTTTTTAACATATAATGTATTATTTGTTTCAGAGGTACAGGTCTGTGATTCAACAGTCTTACACAATTCACAGTGCTCACCATAGCACATACCCTTCCCAATGTCTATCACCCAGGCATCCCATCCCTCCCACCCCCCACCACTCCAGCAACCCTCAGTTTGTTTCCTGAGATTAAGAATTCCTCATATCAGTGAGGTCATATGTTTTAGTTAAATATATACTGACTGTTTTCTTAAGGGTTTGGCAAATACTTTGTGCTGTATTACAGCAATTATTTTTCACTTGTTAAGTGAAAAAGGTCACTCAGAAGGCTTATTGAAATTATTCTTCTAATTTCCAGGAGCCAATTTAAATCAGGGATAAATGAACTATGATGCCTAGTCAACAGATAAAAATCAATGGCACAAAATTCATAAACAGATCATGTAAGTTCCAAGGTTAATATGGTAGAGTACTTCTGTATTATTCAGTGTATAAATTAAGTTCGTTCATGGTGGATAAAGACACTGATGTTCTTGACATCAATTTCCCCTTTTCCTTTCCAAAGCATTTCAATGACATATTGTAGGTATGTCTACACCATTAATTGTATTAAGCCTTAGCCTTCAATTCTTTGAAAATGACTCTAAAGCAGTCCTCCATTGGGTAGACTGATGTCTGTGCCTCTGTATAACTATCAATATTCAAGTTGACAAAGGATTGATACATACACTGACAGAAAGAAGAGGGAAAAGGAGGAGAAGGAAAAAGGGAAGGAGGATAGGAAGAAGAAATTTGACTTAATGGAAACATTAACTTGAACTTTCCCTCAATGTCAAGTCCTCATTTCTAACTGCTTGAAAGATTGTCTTGCAGCATTCCAAAATTATTATTGTGGAAACACATCATGCCATCTGCCTTCCCAATCCTCCTTCTCTTACTGTTTCCATTTCTATTTGTGGCACTTCCATCCTTCCAAACACCCAATCTTGCAGCCCCAACCTCTTCTTTGTCTTCTTCTCCTCCACCCCACTACCATTCAATTATTAAGTCCTATAGATTCTGCTTCTACTACATCTCACTCTTTTTTCATATCCAATAACAACGAGTATGATTCTCCTGTAAGATGGACTTTAGAATCACTTGGGAGCCTTAAAAAAAATAAAGACAAACAAACAAACAAAAAAAAACAAAACAAAACTATGGTGCTTAGACTCCATTTCAGACCAATTCAAATAGAATATCAGTGGGTAGGGATGGGTAATTAATTTCCGGAGGACTCTAATGTCCAGCCAAGTTTGAGAATCACTTAACGATACCATAGTATCTAAACTTTCCCATCTGGTCACCCTCACTTCAGGTATTTATTGTTACAATCAATATTACACATTATCGATGACCCTTCTTTGCCCTTCCCACCATATTCTTTGAGGTTTGTAAGAATGCATCTATGATTAAAGCTCTTTTCCACTCAAAAGAAACATAAAAATAAATGAGTTTTAATAGCTTGCCACTGTCAAATAAACCCAGAAATTTTGTTTGGCTCTTAAGATCTTTCAAAGCTGCTGCCAACCTATTTTTCCCAAATATGTTTTACCTTTGCTCATCAAGAACTTAGAATTCCCTGTCTCAGTGTCCTAGTATATGCTATTCCCTTGCACAAAATGTTTTCTGCCCCATTTCTGAATTTATAGAAGTTTTCCATTTTCAATCCCATGAAATATCTTGAAGCTTTCTTTGAGCCACCCATGTGGATGAAATCTGCTCTTATTTTATCTCTTATTGTATCTCTTAACTCTTTTTGTATCTCTTTTATGAGTTAGAAAAGTCTATATTTTATTATAGCTATTTTATGCTCATGTATTTCTCTCCCTTCACATTAATTGAACCTTGAGAGAAGCATTTGTGACCTGGTCATCTCTGAAGTCCCATACCTCCTATTCTTCCCTGGCACATAGTAGGTGTTCATTGCATACACAGACTTGATAAAAAGCTCTCCAAGGTTCTATACCCCCCAATCTTTGGCTATACAATTTTTGAGTATTTCGTATGGATAATAATATTGTAAAAATGATTACTGTGCCTCTATTTGAATTATGTTTGCTTATAGAATCAATTAGCTGCAGAATGCAAACTTTATGTAATACACATTGACACTGTAAAACACTGATGTGACATGGTGGGAGACTGACGGAACCAACCAGGTCCTAAGCTGGCAAAATGTAGCATAACCAAACCACACATTCATGTGCCTGCCTTAGGACTGACTTCAGATGAGTATAACAACTCAATGGATCTCAAGCTCTTTTATGAATTCACTCCACCTCATTGTTATCACATTGTTATCCTCCACTCTGACTCTTTTTATGCTTTTCATTTTTAAGTAAGATGACCTTATTTATTATACATAATAACATACTCATTTTACATAAATAAGAAAACATAAATTAAAAGAAATTTTAAAACATCCTAATGGTTATCACCTTGATGAATATGTTTTAAAATTGCTCTATGCCCATTTAATATTTAATAATTTTTACATAAAACAGGTTATATTATACTATTATTTTATAGTCCACATTTTACTTAAAATATATTTTGTATATCCTTTTGTCAATAAATATTTAAATTGGGGCGCCTGGGTGGCACAGTTGGTTAAGCGACTGCCTTCGGCTCAGGTCATGATCCTGGAGTCCCGGGATCGAGTCCCGCATCGGGCTCCCTGCTCAGCAGGGAGTCTGCTTCTCCCTCTCCCACTCCCCGTTTGTGTTCCCTCTCTCGCTGTGTCTTTCTCTGTCAAATAAATAATAAATCTTTAAAAAAAAAATAAAATAATAAATATTTAAATTGAATATCATTTTTATATTATAAAGCATATAGATAATATTTTAATTTACTATTAAACATTTAGATTGTTCCTACCTTTTCAGTATTATAAAAAATGCTTCAATGATTATTCTTACAATTACATATTTGCACATATAATCCCTCGCACATGTAATCCCTATATGTGATTCATTTCTACATGTAAATTTTCAATATATATTATGTATTCCTATATGCAAAACTATTGGATCAAAAATTATATGTTTTTAAGACTTTTTCTACATTTTAAAATAACTCATATATTCACAGGAAAAATATATACCAGAGTATCCAATTACCTAGACTACTGATAAAGCTGAAAATTATCACTTTATCATTGGCCAAATTTTTATCCCTTTGAGCTAACCAGGAGAGATAAAAGGTAGAGCTCAGAGAGTGACTGGTTTTGAGGACAAAGCTGGAAAATCTCTCAAAAAAGAATCATTTAAAATACTTCTCAATTCCATTTCTCCTTAGCACAACAGAGTGTAAGGTAAATAAATGCTCAGAGGTGAACATTCATAGACCAATGAAGAAAGAGGAAAAGGATGAAGAAAAAATATCTACAAAACATTATTACTGAGAATAGTATTTAAATGCAATAGAAAATAATTTTTAATTTAAAAACACTGAAGTTCATTTTCGTCTTTCCAATTATTTTTTTAAAAAATCTTGTAGAGGGATGCCTGGGTGGCTCAGTTGGTTGAGCGACTGCCTTCGGCTCAGGTCATGATCCTGGAGTCCCAGGATCGAGTCCCGCGTCGGGCTCCCGGCTCAGCAGGAAGCCTGCTTCTCCCTCTGACCCTCTACCTTCTCATGCTGTTTCTCTCTCTCTCTCAAATAAATAAATAAAATCTTTAAAAAAAAAATCTTGTAGAGATGTGTGATTAACATAACATAATAAAATTAAATTAAAAAAAATTAAAAATCTTGAAGAGTTGAGATTACATATGAACTTGTCCGTTTACAGCAGTTAAATAAATTTCTAGTTTGCCTTATGTCAAGATATATTAATACCGGGTCATAAACACTTGTCTGACAGCAGTAAAAGTTGTATGGCCTCACCACTGTAACTTTTTTTTTTTTTTAACACATAGCCATGGGATATTATGACCAAAACAAACAATCCCCTACATTCACTGTGTCTGGGCCATAAAACTTCTCTGAACTATTGACATGTTTAGTAAGACTGGCCATCTGTTTTGGTGTAAGACGCTCACAGTAACCACTGGTTTAGTAACATAAATTTCAGAAAGGCTGCCAGTGGTCTTGAATCACTCTTAGATACAATCTGTAAAGCCATTCTTACCATTCCCTATGCCAGACTCATGCATTCTTAATGAAAACATGTTATCAGCAGCACCATTTCGATATTTACTCAACATTTTCCACTTTAAGCCCCTGGGTTTGCTTACTACCTACTTATGCATTCAAAATACACAGACCGCGCATCCGTTTTCGTTCAATAGAGTGATAAAGGCCCTTATGCTGAAACAGATGAAAAGTCGTGCAGTCTCCCAGGCTCATTCAGTAAAGATGTAGGCAAATGACACAATATTTATTGGCTTTTTTCATATTCCCTCTAAATGGCAATATACTCACAAGGCTATTTAACACAGACACTGTATTTGACAAAAAAAGAAACTACACTGACCCTTCAGCATCCTTTTATAGAATTAGTTTTCAAAGCAGATTCATTTATATCATTCACTGCTAATTCACTCATTAATCATAATTTATCACATCAGATGTGCTGATCATCATTAAAAGTAATCATTTATTCTTCATTCTAACCTGCTGCTTATCATGTACCTGCAAATTGGATCACACAGGAAAGGTAATTGGCTTATTTGAAAAGGAACATGAGCGCAGATACAATTGAAGTGGCGGAGAAAGAAAAACTGGACGATAAAACAATACCATCTTTGGCATTTTTCCCCTGATTTTCCCCCAATTTTATGTTCCCAAACTCCAGAATATGGATGCTATTACTTCCCTTCTAAGAAATTTCCAATATATCAATTACATAAATTATGTTTTATTATTGCTTCAGAGGAACTAGAATAGCATGTTGTGCTGGCGCCCCTTTAGACACCAGTAGCAAGCCAATGCCACCAAGAGAAGATCTACTGATATCACTGGACGTGCTTTGAGCCAATAGGAGGTACTGTTTGTAATCCTGCCTCCCAACCCAAGTGAGGTGTTACCACAACCGGCAAAAGCCTGGGTTATTTCTTCTAGGATAGATCCATCTTCCAGGAATAAAGGGACTGCAAGTTTTCATATATCACTTTCAAACTAGTAAATTAGCAAGGTACTTTGGAAAATAAAAGTAACTAAAATATTCCCAAGTAGCTCCAACATGGAAAGGGTGTATATGCACACACATGCACACACCTTCAGGAAGTAGTAAAACAGATCACAAAATGATGTTCAAATGTGTTTACTGGAGAAATTTAGAATCAGTATCATAAGAAAACCTTGTTATTAGACAAAAGAGCATCTCTTTACATATACTATTTTGATATGTTACAAAAATGATCTGTTTAAAAGAGAATATTGTAAAAATAAACTGCCTGTTTTTATAACACAAGAAATATTAATTATAAAATACATGTTTATAATAAATAGGATAGCATTTCCTAAAGAAAGTCCATAATTAATATTATCTTCAAAATGAATAATATTATGATTTTAAAATGCTTCCAATAATGAAACATTTAAAAATCTCATTATTTAAAAATATTTCGGGGCGCCTGGGTGGCTCAGTTGGTTAAGCGACTGCCTTCGGCTCAGGTCATGATCCTGGAGTCCCTGGATCGAGTCCGGCATCGGGCTCCCTGCTCGGCAGGGAGTCTGCTTCTCCCTCTGACCCTCCCCCCTCTCATGTGCTCTCTCTCATTCTCTCTCTCTCAAATAAATAAATAAATAATCTTTTAAAAATAAATAAATAAATAAATAATAAAAATATTTCCTTGGTACTCAATGTTTTATTTTAGGGTATATTACCCTTTGTTAATAGGTACATATATAATGAATAAGAAATGGAAAAAATAAAATGCAAAATTGAAAAAAATTGCCTGGCCTATACAACAATGTCGGTTAACAGTGAAATGATGATTTTAAAAATACATTTGAAAAATGGCCAGCATTATTCACATTTAGACCAATATTTTGCTAGAGATCATAATACTCTAAGTTTCTAAGGCTTATGTCCTAGCTTCATTCTGTGCAATACCTAGCATATTGTAGGCATTCAAAACCTTTTTTAAAAAGGCACTATTCCTTTGGTCATATGGGTATTTTATGTATGAGTCTAGTCCTTCCAGATATTTTCCACTAAATTTAGTTTAGTTTTTTTTTTTTTTTTAATTCACTTCTCTGTAGACCCAAAGCCAAAAAGGTATTTGGTGGCGATTTGCAGGATTCCAAATATTCTCATTCAATATTAGGTAACTATTAGAACCAATAACATTTTGTAGGATATTAAAAATACTCATTTTCTGGTATCCTTCCAAATGAACACATGTAGCAAGCAAAAGAATGGCATTCATTTTACATATTAAATCCATCCTTTCTAAAATAAAATCAAATTCTTTTTTAGAGTCAAGAGAAAGAATCTACATTCATTCAGCACAAGTTGGGGAGAGTGTTACACTGAATTTAATCTTGCTAACAATGATTGATCTCTGAATTCTCAAAGAGTAGCCCGTTACCCACCCATTCTCAAATTCTACTCAGTGAGCTATTTGGGGGTACAAAAGATGGAAAGCATGACAACTTGTTTATGCTAAGGCTGTGAAGTCATGTACAAGCAAGCTATGATAATAATAGATGATCACCCAGGGCCATGGATTGGCCCTGTCTACACAGAAAACTCAAGTTGACCTTAATTGGATCCTGGCACAGAGAGAATAGGGTACAATTTCTTGTTTTGTAGATGAAAATAAACCTTTAAAGAACTTTAATAAAATGAGCCCTAGATGGAACAAAGTATAATGCTATAATCTAATTCTTGCTCTTTCTTTTTTTTTTTTAAGCTATGTCTCTGTAAAATAACCCTATCAGCATTTCCATGACAGCATGTTAAATCTGAGAAGGAAATGTCTCATTCTTGCCGCCTGTGAATTGAAACACATACAGATTTAGAAAGCCAACAAGAGGAGGGGGAAGGGGCTTTTTGGTTTTGTTTTTTTTTTTTTTTCTCTTTTCCTGTCCCCATTGAAATCTGTTATGCTCTGGCCAATCCTTTTGTTCCCATTTTCTCTAACACCATCAGATTTATCTACACAAATACCCATCTCACCTCTCTTGGTAAGAGCATTTCGGTAACACTTGAACCTAGAGACATGAGGTAATACTACTTACTCAAATAGTCTGGAAAAACTTTTCAGTCAGATTAGTTTTCAAATATCAAGTCCCTAATTTGTATCCCTGGGCAGTGCAGACCCTGGTACCAGCTCATTTCAGTGCAGATTATTCATGCTTTTCTAGAGGAACACATTATCTGAGCCCCAGGAATATGGGAGGCATTCCAAAACAGCACAGACAGTGAGGACCTTTATTTGCCAACTAACTTTTCCCCCCCATTCTCTGATTTCCAGCTCAGGGTATTAAGTAAGAAAACAAAGGGTTTTCCCACACAAAAATAACCTTTTTGAAAAACCTGCAAACGAGGTTTTAATTACACTATTTACCAGTATAGACTGCGTGCAGAAATACACTAAAGCATTACTTGCTATGGCTTGCTTTCTTTTTTTTCCCCCCTAATTTAACTGTTGCAAGTAACATTACAGCAATTTAAGTTAGTTTTGTGACAAATTATTAAGACACTTATTTTAGAAGGAAAATCAGCCAATAATTACTGCCCTGGCAACATGGCTATTGTTCAGAGCAAAACAGAAGCTGTGGCTGACAGCTGATGGGCCCAGCCCCCTGCTATCCTCAGAACACATTTGCAAATACGCAAAGCCTCTTGCCAGACCTAAGCATGCAGTAGCCACCCTTTCATCCAGCAGGGCTACTCTGATCCTCTTATGCTGACTACAATAAAATGACACCATTTTAGGACCTCCTTCAAGATTGGACCTAGCTTTAGATGCAAAAAATATTGTATTATTAATGATTCCAATTATGCAATAATACTGGCCTTTTTGCACCATTCTAAAATATCAATGTATAACCTAAGCATTTTTTTAGATACGTGCCCCAAAGAGTTTTTGTTAATGATCCCAAATCGTTATTGAAAGGAAGAAAATGCTTCCCTTGTATTTGTGTAATAAGAGCACTTGTGAATATATGCCAGGAACACATATGTGAGAATTTGGATGAACTTAATCTTCCAGAATTAGAAAAACCGCCTCTAGATTATCCTGGGATAAACCTTGATTCAGTACCAAATGAAAAGATAAAGCCTCTGGGATGCTAAAAGTTGAGTGATGCATGCTACTTCTTTCCCTGAATCATTATATAATCTAATCATTCACTAATTTAATCAAAGGGAATGGCGTTTTAAAGCTCTTTGCAACACCTTTGTCAAATTTTACTACCTGAAGTCTTTGGAAACCTAGTGAGAGTCAAAGCTGCTTTTTGAGGTAGATCTAAAAACGCCATGAAATAGATCTTTTTTCAGGGCTGGAGTTTCAGAGGGAAAAAGACAAAAGAGGACGCTAAAGAGATGGGCTGCAATTAATATTTAAATATGCATCAGTTACTCCAATTCACTAAATAAATGTCCTTTGGGGTTATCAGTGTTTTTCTGAGGCAAAATAAACAGAGGAAAATAAAACCAGTGTTCAGAATCTGCAAAACAAAGCAGTCACAACACGTATGCTTAAGAGACTGAACTAAATGAAAAGCATTTGGGAAAATGATCATTATTTTGCAAAGGGTCATTATGATGGCTCTGCCGACTTCTACCATCCAGCTGAGGGTTCTAACAGTCAAACCGCCCTCACCAGTTCTGAAATCTCTCCCACCCTATACCTTTCCCTTAAGGTCCCCAATCGGTTCTAGAATACAGCTTTCTCCCTTCCTATGCTGAAGGGTTGAGTCTTGCCTGAGAAAATCTCAGCACTGCATGGGCTCATGCCATTGCAAATTCATGCTCTAAGGCTCACCAGGACCCTGTATCATCTATTAATCATCTGCCCGCCCTGCACCACTCTCCAGCAGTCTATCCTGCACAGACCTCTCACCTCCAAGAGATTGATGCTCTTGCTCCCACTTCAATGGGGAAAATAATGCCATCCAGCATGAACTTGGTGGCAGCCACATCCTATCCGCTGTTTTTAAAAACTTCCCTTCAACTGTAGAAAGAGAAATTAGAGAAACAATTCCATTTTCAAGAGCACCAAAACCCATAAGATACCTCGGAATAAACCTAACCAAAGAGGTAAAGGATCTACACTCTAGGAACTACAGAACACTCATGAAAGAAATTAAAGAAGACACAAAAAGATGGAAAAACATTCCATACTCATGGATTGGAAGAATAAACATTGATAAAATGTCTATGCTACCCAGAGCAATCTATACCTTCAATGCCATCCCTATCAAAATTCCAATGATATTTTTCAAAGTGCTGGAACAAACAATCCTAAAATTTGTATGGAATCAGAAAAGACCCCGAATCGCCAAGGAAATGTTGAAAAAGAAAAAAGCAAATCTTAGGGCATCACGTTGCCCAATTTCAAGCTATATTACAAAGCAGTGATCATCAAGACAGCATGGTACTGGCACAAAAACAGACATACAGACCAATGGAACAGAACAGAGAACCCAGATATGGACTCTCAACTTCATGGTCAAATAATCTTCGACAAAGCAGGAAAAAATATGCAATGGAAAAAAGATAGTCTCCTCAATAAATGGTGCTGGGAAAATTGGACAGCCACATACAGAAGAATGAAACTCGACCATTCTCTAACACCATACACAAAGATAAACTCAAAATGGGTGAAAGACCTCAATGTGAGACAGGAATCCATCAAAAGCCTAGAGGAGAACATAGGCAATAACCTCTTTGACACTGGCAACAGCAACTTCTTTCAAGATACATCTCCAAAAGCTAGTGAAACAAAAGCAAAAATGAACTTTTGGGACTTCATCAAGATAAAAAGCTTCTACACAGCAAAGGAAACAGTCAACAAAACAAAGAGGCAACCCACAGAATGGGAGAAGATATTTGCAAATGACGCTACAGATAAAGGGCTAGTATCCAAAATCTATATATAAAGAACTTCTCAAACTCAACACCCAAAAAACAAATAATCAAGTAAAAAAGTGGGGAGAAGAGATGAACAGACACTTCTCTGAAGAAGACATACAAATGGCTAACAGACACATGAAAAAGTGTTCATCATCATTAGCCATAAGGGAAATCCAAATCAAAATGACATTGAGATACCACCTTACACCAGTTAGAATGGCAAAAATGGGCAGGGAAAGAAACAACAAATTTTGGAGAGGTTGTGGAGAAAGGGGAACCCTCCTACACTGTTGGTGGGAATGCAAGTTGGTACAGCCACTTTGGAAAACAGTGAGGAGGGTCCTCAAAAATTTAAAAATAGAGCTACCCTATGACCCAGCAATTGCACTCCTGGGTATTTACCCCAAAGACACAGATGTAGTGAAAAGAAGGGCCATATGCACCCCAATGTTCATGGCAGCAATGTCTGCAAGAGTCAAACTGTGGAAAGAGCCGAGATGCCCTTCAACAGATGAATAGATAAAGAAGATGTGGTCCATATATACAATGGAATATTACTCAGCCATCGGAAAGCATGAATACCCAACTTTTACATCAACATGGATGGGACTGGAGGAGATTATGCTAAGTGAAATAAGTCAAGCAGAGAAAGTCAATTATCATATGGTTTCACTTATTTGTGGAACATAAGGAATAGCACAGTGGACATTAGGAGAAGGAAGGGAAAAATGAAGGGGGGGAAATCGGAGGGAGAGATGAACCATGAGAGACTATGGACGCTGAGAAACAAACTGAGGGTTTTAGAGGGGAGGGAGGTGGGGGATGGGTTAGCCCTGTGATGGATATTAAGGAGGGCATGTACTGCATGGAGCACTTGGTGTTTTACGAAAAAAATGAATCGTGGATCACCACATCAAAAACTAATGATGTATTGGGTGCCTGGGTGGCTCAGTCGTTAAGCATCTGCCTTCAGCTCAGGTCATGATCCCAGGGTCCCGGGATCGAGTCCCACATCGGGCTCCCTGCTCCCTGGGAAGCCTGCTTCTCCCTCTCCCACTCCCCCTGCTTGTGTTCCTGCTCTCGCTGTTTCTCTCTCTGTCAAATAAATAAAATCTTTAAAAAAAAAAAAAAAACCTAATGATGTATGGTGACTAACATAACATAATAAAATAAAATTAAAAAACAAAACAAAACAAAAACTTTGCTTCAGTTTATCCTGTTCCACACCAATTGCTTTTTTTTTTTTTAATTCCCTCTCACCATCGTTCGCATCCATTTCCCCCTCTCCATACACAATCAACATCTTCTCTCTCTCTCTCTCTCTCTCTAATAGCTCCTTCCCTTTTGACAACGGTGTCTCACAACTGATAATCTGAGTCAGATTCCTTTTTTTGTGGAACTAGCCTGTGCACTATAGAAGGTTTAGCAGGGTCTCTGGCCTCTTTCACTAGAAGCCAGTAACACCCTCTCACCCCAGTTCTGAAAAGGACACAATGTGGGAGGATATTCTAAGGTTTAGCGCCAAAAAAGTATATTATGTCCCAGTTATTCCCACGGTCCCTGGCAAACCAGAATGGTTGTTGGTCACCCTAGCTTAGGCCTTGCCAATTACTTGTTCAATTACTCCCTATTCTGTATTTCTCTGTTCCTTTTAAGTATTTCCATTTCACAATTCACATTGCTTATAAATTCTGCTTCATTGTCTTTCTTCCCTGCAAGACTGTGAGACAACAAGAGGAATGACCTGTAGCATGCACTCCTCTAATATTAAAACTCTAACCAAGAATTATGCTTCCACTGAAGTTTATTGAATTATCAGTGATTGCATGAGATTCAAGTATATAACCTTTGTGTATGGACATATTTTGGTTAAGGCCACGATGCAGGAATAAAGAAATAAATATAAACTATGCACCAATTTATAATTTTATTGAGGAATTATTTATTATAATCTATGAATATAACCCACTGGAAGAAATATATATACAAAAACTTTATTCCTTCTATCAAACACTGCTGGTAAAAAAAAATTTAATACATGAACATGGTAATTGGTCTATGTATGTAACACCTCTCCTTGGATTTTAGTTGTGATGAAGGGAATATTATTCAAGATCATTAATCTGCCTGGTCTGTACTGGCTTCTCAAGTTGATCCTAATATGTGATATTATTAGCTCTTTCCCTCTCTGGCCATTTTTTTTTTTTTCGGTTCCCTGTTAGATTTTCTTCCCCTAGTATCTTAGTCTTTCTGGCAAATTTGTGTGGTGTTTCTGTTTTATTTCTTTGTTTTTAAGCAAAACAAACAGACAATATGAATTTATGTAAGATTGCTAACCATAACTAAGATATATAATTGGAATTACATTAATAGTTAGCAAACAATGTGGATAAAAATAAATGATTAATAGTAAAAAAAAAAGTAAAGATAAGAACACATATTTATCAGTAAGTGATAAATCCAAAGTAGTTTAGAAAGTGCTCAACTCTCTGTTTGACCAAAAATATATGGAGGAGGAGCAAGATGGCTGAGGAGTAGGAGACCTGGATTTCGTCTGGTCTCAGGAATTCAGCTGGATAGGGATCAAACCATTCTGAACACCTACGAACTCAACAGGAGATCGAAGAAAAGAAAAGAATAGCAACAACTCTCTGAACAGAAAAGCGACCACTTTCTGAAAGGTAGGATGTGTGGAGAAGTGAATCCGAGGCAATATTCGGGAGATAGACTGCGGGGAAGGGGGCCTCTATCAGCCGCTACTGGCAAGTGATAGAGCAGCGGAGACAAAATTGGAACTTTTAGAAGTCAGCTCCGCTGAGGGACGTCGATCCAGTGGCTAAGGTGGTGGTGGAACCCTCGCGGGACAGTGTGGTCTCAGGACCCTCGGGGTCACAGAAAGACGGGGGATACCTGAGTGTGGCAGAGCTCCCAGGTATAGGAAGGGGAAGCCGACTGGAGAGACGGAGCGGAGGAGAGGGCTCTCAGCTCGGGGTTGCCATAAACCGTGATCCACAACACAGTCAGGCCACTGCTCCTCCAGCAGGGGAACAAACAAGAGGCAGATCCGGGGAGACCCGTTCCTCCCCCAGGGGAGTGGCGTGGGAGCGCACCACAGGACTCTGCTGTGTTTGGAGACTCCAAATGGGTTCATGTGCCAGAGATAGAAACGCTCAGTCACAGGCTGCGTGAGCACGGAGTGCGGCCGGAGACCTGGGAGATGGGACTGATTGCTTTTCTCTGGGGGCTCACTGAGGAGTGCGACCCTGAGTTCTCAGCTCCTCCAGGACAGAGATTGGGAGGCCGCCATTTTCACTCTCGGCCTCCAAAGCTGTAGGAAAGCTTGGAACAAAAGCTCCCGAGAGCAAACCCGAGCAGAGTACTTAGCCCAGACCGGGCAAGGGCGGGGTAATTCCGCCTCTGGCAAAGACATTTGAGAACCACGGCAACAGGCCCCTCCCCCAGATGATCAGCAAATACAGCCAGCCAAGATCAAGTTTACCGATCAATGAGAACAGCAGAACTCCAGCGCTAGGGGAATACTGCACATAGAATTCATGGTTTTTTTTCCCCATGATTCTTTAGTTTTTCAAGGTTAATTTTCTTAATTTTCTTTTTTTTCCTTTCCTTTCCTGTTTTTTTTTTTTTTTAATTTTTCTCATTCCCTTTTTGAACCAACATCTTATCAATCCCTTTTTTTTAAATCTTTTTAATTTTTCATTCTTATACTCATTCTATCCATTCACAGTAGTTAACCTTATTTTTGGTATATATGTTTAAGCTGTTCTCTCTTTAAAATTTTGGGATACAATTTCTTCTAACAGACCAAAATATACCCTAAATCTCTAGTGTATGGCTTTGTTCTAGTCTCCTGCCTGATCACATTCTCTCCCTTTTTATATTTATTTCCTCTTCTTTCTTTTTTTGGCCAGCTTCTTATCAATTCCTTTTAAAAGATCTTTTATAATTTTCATCATTATACTCATGTTTCATCCCTTCATTGTATTTACCCTTATTTTTGTACATATATATGTTTTCTTTCCTTAAAATTTTGGGAGGCAGTCTCTTCTAACAGACCAAAATACGCCCAAAATCTAGTGTGTGGCACTGATCTATGCACCAGCCTGATCATTTTGATCATATATTTTTTTATCTTTTTCTTTTTTTTTTCTTTTTTCTTTCTTTCCCTTTCTTTTCCCCCAGTTTCAGGTCTCTTCTGATTTGTTTAGTGTATATTTTTCTGGGGTCGTTCTTACCCTGTTAGCATTTTGTTCTCTCATTCATCTATTCTCCTCTGGACAAAATGACAACATGGAAAAAATCACCTCAGAAAAAAGAACAAGAGGCATCACCGACTGCCAGGGACCTAATCAATACGGACATTAGTAAGATGTCGGAACTAGAGTTCAGAATGACGATTATAAAGATACTAGCTGGGCTTGAAAAAAGCATGGAAGATATTAGAGAAACCCTTTCTGGAGAAATAAAAGAACTAAAATCGAACCAAGTTGAAATCAAAAAGGCTATTAATGAGGTGCAATCAAAAATGGAGGCTCCCACTGCTAGGATAAATGAGGCAGAGGAGAGAATTAGATATAGAAGACCAAATGATGGAGAATAAAGAAGGTGAGAAAAAGAGAAATAAACAACTACCAGATCACGAGGGCAGAATTCGAGAGATAAGTGATACCAAAAAATGAAACAATATTAGAATAATTGGGATCCCAGAAGAAGAAAGAGAGAGAAGGACAGAAGGTATAATGGAGCATATAGCAGAGAACTTCCCTAATTTGGGGAAGGAAACAGGGATCAAAATCCAGGAGGCACAGAGAACCCCTCTCAAAATCAATAAAAATAGGTCAACAGCTCGAAATCTAATAGTAAAACTTACGAGTCTCAGAGACAAAGAGAAAATGCTGAAAGCAGCTTGGGAGAAGAGATCTGTAACCTACCATGGTAGAAACATTAGATTGGCAACAGACCTATCCAGAGACCTGGCAGGCCAGAAAGGACTGGCATGATATATTCAGAGCACTAAATGAGAAAAATAGGCAGCCAAGAATCCTATATCCAATTAGGCTGTTATTGAAAATAGGAGAGATAAAAAGCTTCCAGGACAAACAAAAACTAAAGGAATTTGCGAACACAAAACCAGCCCTACAGGAAATCTTGAAAGGGGTCCTCTAAGCCAAGAGAGAGCCTAAAAGCAACATAGACCAGAAAGGAACACAGACAATGTACAGTAACAGTCACCTTACAGGCAATACAATGGCACTAAATTCATATCTTTCAATAATTACCCTGAATGTAAATGGGCTAAAAGCCCCAATCAAAAGACAAAGGCTATCAGAATGGATAAAAAAAAAAGACCCATCAATATGCTGTTTGCAAGAGACTCATTTTAGACCCAAAGACACCCCCAGATTGAAAGTGAGGGGGTGGAATATCAGTTATCATGCTAATGGACATCAAAAGAAAGCTGGGGTGGAGGCAATCCTTATATCAGACAAACTAGATTTGAAACCAAAGACTATAATAAGAGATGAGGAAGGACACTATATCCTACTTAAAGGGTCTATCCAACAAGAAGATCTAAGAATTATAAATATCTCTGCCCATAGCATGGGAGCAGCCAATTATATAAGCCAATTAATAACAAAAGCAAAGAAACACATCGACAAGAACACAATAATAGTAGGGGACTTCAACACCCTCCTCACTGAAATGGACAGACCATCTAAGCAAAAGATCAACAAGGAAACAAAGACTTTGAATCACACACCAGACCAAATGGACTTCACAGATATATTCAGAACATTCCATTCTGAAGCAAAAGAATACACATTCTTCTCTAGTGCCCATGGAACATTCTCCAGAATAGATCACATCCTGGGTCACAAATCAGGTCTCAACCGGTACCAAAAGATTGGGATCATTCCCTGCCTATTTTCAGACCACAATGCTTTGAAACTAGAACTCAATCACAAGAGGAAAGTTGAAAAGAACTCAAATACATGGAGGCTAAAGAGCATCCTACTAAAGAATGAATGGGTCAACCAGGAAATTAAAGAAGAATTTAAAAAATTCATGGAAACAAATGAAAATGAAAACACAACTGTTCAAAATCTTTGGGATACAGCAAAGGCAGTCCTAAGAGGAAAGTATATAGCAATACAAGCCTTTCTCAAGAAACAAGAAAGGTCTCAAATACACAACCTAACACTACACCTAAAGGAGCTGGAGAAAGAACAGCAAATAAAGCCTAAACCCAGCAAGAGAAGCAAAATAATAAAGATCAAAGCAGAAATCAATGAAATAGAAACCAAAAGAGCTGTAGAACAAATCAAAGAAACTAGGAGCTGGTTCTTTGAAAGAATTAACAAGATTGATAAACCCCTGGCCAGACTTATCAAAAAGAAAAGAGAAATGACCCAAATAAATAAAATCATGAATGAAAGAGGAGCAATCACAACCAACACCAAAGAAATACAAACAGTTATAAGAACATATTATGAGCAAGTAAATGCCAGCAAATTAGATAACCTGGAAGAAATGGATGCATTCCTAGAGATGTATCAACTACCAAAACTGAACCAGGATGAAATAGAAAACCTGAACAGACCTATAAGCACTAAGAAAATTGAAGCAGTCATCAAAAATCTCCCAAAAAACAAAAGCCCAGGGCCAGATGGCTTCCCAGGGGAATTCTACCAAACATTTCAAGAAGAATTAATACCTATTCTTCTGAAACTGTTCCAAAAATAGAAATGGAAGGAAAAATTCCAAACTCGTTTTATAAGGCCACCATTACCTTGATCCCAAAACCACACAAAGACCCCATCAAAAAGGAGAATTATGGACCAATATCCTTAATGAACATGGATGCCAAAAATCTCACCAAAATACTAGCCAGTAGGATCCAACAGCACATTAAAAAGATTATTCACCATGACTAAGTGGGATTTATCCCTGGGCTGCAAGGTTGGTTCAACATCTGCAAATCAATCAATGTGATACAATACATTCATGAAAGTAAGAACAAGAACCATACGATCGTCTCAACAGATGCATAAAAAGCATCCTTTCTTGATCAAAACTCTTCAGAGTATAGGCATAGAGGGTACATACCTCAATATCATAAAAGCCATCTATGAAAAACCTACAGCGAATATCATTCTCAATGGGGAAAAACTGAGAGCTTTCCACCTATGGTCAGGAACACGACGGGGATGTCCACTATCACCACTGCTATTCAACATAGTATTAGAAGTCCTAGCCACAGCAATCAGACAACAAAAAGAAATAAAAGGCATCCAAATCGGCAAAGAAGAAGTCAAACTCTCACTGTTTGTAGATGATATGATACTTTATGTGGAAAACCCAAAAGACTCCACCCCAAAACTCCTAGAACTCATACAGAAATTCAGTAAAGTGGCAGGATATAAAATCAATGCACAGAAATCAGTAGCATTCCTATACACCAACTACTAGATAGAAGAAAGAGAAATTAAGGACTCGATCCAATTTACAATTGCACCCAAAACCATAAGACACCTAGGAATAAATCTAACCAAAGAGACAAAGAATCTGTACTCAGAAAACTATAAAATACTCATTAATGAATTTGAGGAAGACACAGAAATGGAAAAATGTTCCATGCTCATGGATTGGAAGAACAAATATTGTGAGGATGTCAATGCTACCTAGAGCAATCTACACATTTAATGCAATCTCTATCAAAATACCATCCACTTTTTTCAAGGAAATGGAACAAATAATCCTAAAATTTGTATGGAACCAGAAAAGACCCTGAATAGCCAGAGGAGTGTTGAAAAAGAAAAGCAAAGCTAGCGGCAACACAATTCCGGACTTCAAGCTCCATTTCAAAGCTGTCATCATCAAGACAGTGTAGTACTGGCACAAAAACAGACACATAGGGCTCCTGGGTGGCTCAGTTGGTTGAGCGACTGCCTTCGGCTCAGGTCATGATCCTGGAGTCCCTGGATCGAGTCCCGCATCGGGCTCCCTGCTCGGCGAGGAGCCTGCTTCTCCCTCTAACCCTCCCCCATCTCATGTACTCTCTCTCTCTCTCATTCTCGCTCTCTCAAATAAATAAATAAAATCTTAAAAAAAAAAAAAAAAACAGACACATAGATCAATGGAACAGAATAGAGAGCCCAGAAATGGACCCTCAACTCTATGGTCAACTAATCTTTGACAGAGCAGGAAAGAATGTCCAATGGAAAAAAGACAGTCTCTTCAACAAATTGTGTTGGGAAAATTGGACAGCCACATGCAGAAGAATGAAACTGGACCGTTTCCTTACACCACACACAAAAATAGACTCAAAATGGTTGAAAGACCTCATTGTGAGACAGGAGTCCATCAAAATCCTAAAGGAGAACACAGGCAGCAACCTCTTTGACCTCAGCCACAGCAACTTCTTCCTAGAAACATTGCCAAAGGCAAGGGAAGCAACGGCAAAAATGAACTATTGGAACTTCATCAAGATAAAAAGCTTTTGCACAGCAAAAGGAACAGTCAACGAAACCAAAGACAACCGACAGAATGGGAGAAGATATTTGCAAATGACATATCAGATAAAGGGCTAGTATCCAAAATCTATAAAGAACTCATCAAACTCAATACCCAAAGAACAAAGAATCCAATCAAGAAATGGGCAGAAGACATGAACAGACATTTTTCCAAAGAAGACATCCAAATGGCCAACAGACACATGAAAAAGTGCTCAACATTGCTCAGCATCAGAGAAATCCAAATCAAAACCTCAATGAGATACCACCTCACACCAGTCAGAATAGCTAAAATTAACAAGTCAGGAAACGGCAGATGTTGGTGGGGATGTGGAAACAGGGGAACCCTCCCACACTGTTGGTGGGAATGCAAGCTGGTGAAGCCACTCTGGAAAACACTATGGAGGTTCCTCAAAAAGTTGAAATACAGAGCTGCCCTATGATCCAGCAATTGCACTACCGCATATTTACCTCAAAGATACAATTGTAGTGATCAAAGGCGTACATGCACCCTGAAGTTCATAGCAGCAATATCCACAATAGCCAAACTATGGAAAGAGCCAAGATGTCCATCGATAGATGAATGGATAAAGAAGATGTGGTGTATATATATATATATATACACAATGGAATATTATGCAGCCATCAAAATGAATGAGATCTTGCCACTTGCAACAACGTGGATGTAACTGGAGGGTATTATGCCAAGCAAAATAAGTCAATCAGAGAAAGACATGTATCATATGATCTCACTGATATGAGGAATCTTAATCTCAGGAAACAAACTGAGGGTTGTTGGAGTGGTGGGGTGGTTGGGAGAGATGGGGTGGCTGGGTGATAGACATTGGGGAGGGTATGTGCTATGGTGAGTGCTGTGAATTGTGTAAGACTGTTGAATCACAGACCTGTATCTCTGGAACTAATACATTATATGTTAAAAAAAAAAAAAAAAGAAGATAGTAGTAAGAGAAAAATGAAGGGGGGGGGGAAATCGGAGGGATAGATGAACCGTGAGACACTATGGACTCTGAGAAACATACTGAGAGTTCTAGAGGGGAGGGGGTGGGGGGATGTGTTAGCCTGGTGATGGTTATTAAAGAGGGCACGTACTGATTGGAGCACTGTGTGTTATACACAAATAATGAATCGTGGAACACTATATCAAAAACTAATGGTATAATGTATGGTGATTAACATAATAAAAAAATACATGGAACATTTTATACATAAGGTAATTTCACACATCCTATTTTTCCGAAAGGACCAAAATAATCCACAAAAGCAATCTCTGTTTTTCCACCCTGCCTCTATGGGAAGATGTATTTTATATTTGTGAATAGAATACATACTTTAATGGCAGAAAGGCTAATGTGCCTCATTTAGCCAGAATTTAGGGTTAAAATCATAAAGCACTTAATAACATAATTTGCTTCTCTGTATACAGTGACCATTCACACCCCTCAAATTATATAATATGAAAATTATATTTTCCAGAAATAGTGCCCTTTATTTCATCTACTTTAGATACTGAACTTCTAAAGTTAAAATTTTAAGCAACAATAATATAAATATGAAAGTGCATACATTAAAACAGAAAGGGGATCAAAAGGCTTTGAAAAAGTCATTTATGAATGAGAAATTTATTTCAACCACTACCAAATGACCCTAGAGATGCCATTTTTCACAATTTTCACATTTCTTTTGCTCCGAGAGCATGACACTCTTACATTGCATGATACACTCACAATTCTTTTTTTCTTTTTCTTCTTTTTTTAATATCTCTTTCACCCATTGTTTTTATATTACCACATCTTTGACAGGACTTGTTCATCTCTTGACTAGCTTTATTCACATAGACTCCTTACTTCTGATCTTCCCAAACTCACCACATCCATTTAACTGAAAGTGCTGTTCAACGAAAAGGCAGTTGCAATCAGGTTACAATCCTGCTCAAGAATCTACAGTGGTTCACTACAACTGCCTACTTAATACAGGGCAGGAAGCTCTGCTGAGAGAATTAATTAAATGTAGCAGATAAGACCCTGGAGGTTAGGTCTCTGATTTATCTAATAGGACCTTAATTTCCACTACTTACAAACATGTCAGACTCATAGACTTTTCTGAAAACATAATTTCATCACATTTTACTTGAAAATACCATGGAGAGCCACCTACAACAGCATCACATTTTGTTGCTTGTTAAAAATCCGTATTCCGTGTCCCAGTCCAGATCTGAATCAGAATGTCAAAGTAAGGGCTGGAAATCTGTGTCGCTATTATATCCAACAGATACCTTTAAGCATACTAAGATTTTAGAACTTTATGTGGATTTGTTAAGACTATTCCATTCCTCTTGGGGCCCTGGGTGGCTTAGTTGGTTCAGTGTCTACCTTCGGCTCAGGTCATGATCCTGGGGTTCTGGGATCGAGTCCCACATCTGGTTCCCTACACTGCGGGGAGCCTGCTTCTTCCTCTCCCTCTCCCTCTGCTTGCCATTCTCCCTGCTTGTGCTAGCCCTCTCTCTGTCAAATAAATAAAATCTTAAAAAAAAAAAAAAAAGACTATTCCATTCTTCTGAAATAATTTCACCAAATACCTGTGTCTTGAAAGCCTATTCTTCTTCAAGACCATCCCAAATACCCTCTCCTGGGTGAGCTCTTTTCTGATGCCTATGAAGTATGGTTTCTAAGAACTTTGCACACCTCCTTTCAGGGCTAAAATCAGAATTGCCTTGACCTGAAGGAAGCTTTAGCTTCAGGGCCTTTCAAATGTATAGGCCCCACGTGTCACCACCTCACGCTGGCATGGTCAAATGCTTTGTAAAATCTGCAATGGTAAGAGATTTCACTCCAAGTCACTTAACATTATTCATATTTTCCTTCCTGCAGAGTGTGCTTAAGGGTTACACGCAGTTTTGGGGTGCCAGTTAGGGAAGTTAAATCAAGATATATTTAGTCTGGAGGGCGCCTGGGTGGCTCAGTTGGTTAAGCGACTGCCTTCGGCTCAGGTCATGATCCTGGAGTCCCGGGATCGAGTCCCGCATCGGGCTCCCTGCTCAGCAGGGAGTCTACTTCTCCCTCTGACCCTCCCCCCTCTCAAGTGCTCTCTCTCTCATTCTCTCTCTCAAATAAATAAATAAAATTTTTTAAAAAAAAGATATATTTAGTCTGGATTTAGTAGAATACATTAATGTGGTTTATAGTTCAATTACTACTGTTGATCTGCTTTAGGAATGATTTCTATCTCTACTTCTATTGCTCACTTTACCAACTCATCCAGCCTCTTCTATGAGGACACCAGTGACAAACTGGTTGGTGCTTGCCATAAATTCAAGGAATATTATGATCTGTGCAAGAAAACTGGGATGCCCAGCTTCTTATACCTAGATGTCACAGAAATTATCACATTACCAGCAAAAAGTCATAAGGTTGACGAATAGTTTCTGAGCTGTCAATAGGAAAATAAATGTCCATCAACATGGCTATAAGGGAGAAATTTTTCTATTTTTGAGCTATTTTTCTATTTTCCATATGGAAAATATTATAAAATTGTCATATGAAAAATTATAACTGAAAAAAAATTTAAGTGTTGGCAGGGAGCTAATAAATACATTGTATTTATTTCCAGAGTTTTGTGGTGTTTCAATTTTCCACAAAAAATACAAATTATAAAAAATAAAATATAAAAAAGAATTACAAATTATGATTTATTTTTTTATTCTAAATAAGTACTAACTGTTCACTCTAATAGTGTATTTATAATTTTAAATTCTTTTTCTGCAAAAAAGTCCACCAACTTACATAAGCTTAGGGGATCCAGACTCCAGATCACCCTGATCTTGTTCTTGAAAATAACTTACATAATATCAAATTCTGTGCTCCTATCTCCTCTCTCCTCCAGAACTATATACTACAGAAGCAAGGGCACACTTATTACTAAGCTTTACATATGCTGTAGAAATTAGCACATGGAATTAAAAAAAAAAAAGCACAGAGTAGTTTCTCATTCATGGTCTATTACAGTGAAGTGATTTATTTCCATGATTATATCAATTTACAGATCTACTTCAAATTATTTCTTATAATAGTGTTTGACACTCTCTCATAACATTTTATAATAAATTCTCAGAGTCTTTCTAAATTTAACAGATTCATTTCCCCTTGGCCAAATGCTTAGCTGCAAACTATTATTTGTCTTTTTAATTAATTATGTATAGAGAACATATTTTGTTCTTTTATCTCTCCCCTAAATATCTATATCAAGAGAATAATGCATAAAATATAAATGTTGAACTGATTCTTTTTTCAACTTATTTTGGACCCTGGCATGTTGCCTAATTACCACATAAGTGAACATCTACAAATAATATGTGTAGGTAGTAGAGATTATAGAAATTAAATCTCTGTAAGGACTGATGTTTTTCTTACGCCTACTATTAGGGCAGTTTATATACATAAGGGAATCTAATTTAGGGTGTTTTTTTTTTAATCCTTGTTATTAGTTGTAATAAATGTCCAATATTTGGTGGTAAAGCCTCTGGTGCTCTGTGAGAACTATATGGGTCTTCTCAATAGCACTCATATTGTGTCTTATTAAATTGCTCTGACCTTTCCCATTAAGATGATTTTTCCCAGCAACAATGTACCAAGAGCCTCCATGAGTAGTTCTTAATAAGTTCACTATCATGAAAGACATTTTTCTATTAGTATCAGTAGCCAATACAGGTCTATTTTAAAAAAATGATTTCAACATTTTCTGTGTGGTCTAGATTCTCTCATATATATCTTCCAAGTTCCATAAAATGATGTGAATTTGGCCCTGCAATTACTTTTGCAATTTTCTTTAGCATCGGGATAAAAGCACATGTGAAGGAGAGAAGGGATGACCAGTCAGAAATTCACCTTTCTTGTATCTGGATGGAAACACAACCCTAGTAACAAAGGATGAGGTGGTCTCGATTGCTACCACTGGAGAATATACCCTTCAAGGAGCTTTGAGTGTCCAAGCCCTCCTTGCTACTGTATAACTGACACCAAACGGCCAAAAGAAATAAATAAAATTGCAGTGGATCCAGATAATTAACTAAAATGCTAACTATGCTCCAAAATCCAGTTTTATTGCCAATTTTTACATAGTGTCAGCTCTAATCATTCATGAACTGATTATTTTCTCAGCAGGCCTTTTGCTTCCTTCATCTTTAAGAAGCCTTGTATTTATTTTCATCCTTTAGCAATTTCAAGAGGCAACTGAAATAAGGGAGAAAAGACAAAAACTAAGATGAGGTGATTCTGTATTGTATTAGCTACCTTTTACAAAAGATTAATTAAAGAAGATGATCAACCAAAAAGCTGGTGTGATTTTCAGGGAATATCTGGGGATTTTATTATGGCTGCTCACCAGGACAGGTCTTAGGGCTGAGCTCTACCTGAACCAGGGTTTACCTGCTGCTCAAAGACTCTGGATCCAATGGCCCTGTGCTCAGCTCTCAGTCCACCACCAGGCACCAGGAACTATACTTATTTTGTAAATATGTAGCAAAATGAACCTCAAAGCCAGTGAAATTCATGAGGAGGTACACTGATGTGGCCAGATACTTTTCAGATGCAAATGACACTGAATCCTTAGAAGCTTTCTGTCAAAACTCCAGGTTTTATTTAATCCTGCATAGATTTTAATTTAGCTTTTTTTTCTTTTTAATTTATAACCATATTATACTGGTTTTTACCACTGTTCTTATATACTCTTTTTTTTTTTTCTTTAAAGCTGGTTCTAGGGTTTTTATAAAAATGTATTCTCTTTTGCCCTAGGCATACTGCAAATTATGCATATTTTGCTGATTATTTTTAAATCTCAAGTTTCATTGTTTTGGTGATTTAAAATCATTTGAGAGAGGTAGAAAAAAATTCTTCCAGATTATTTGCATACTTTTGAATTTCACTATTTTAAACATACTCAGTTCTTGTCATTTGTATTCAGTTCTGGAGATATGTTCAAGATGCCATACAAAAGGCCTCCACCTAAGAGTTATCAAAATTACTCTACCAATATGTACATTAAACTTTTAATAATGAATCACAAAAAAAGGAAGGAGAGGAAAAAGGAAATACAGATATTACATTTATTAAGCCACAACTATGCCCATGAATAAAATAGAACTTCATGTACATTTCACGTTCACTACATATGAAATTAGAGAAGCTGAAACTATAAATAGAATGTCCATCAGATTAAATCCTACTTTATTCTTTGAAACAACCAGATAGTCATCATCACAATTAGTTTTCATCCAAAAACTAAAAGTCTACCTTACTATTGTACAAGAGATTTGACCAACTTTATGTAGGAAGACAAATCTCAGGAAGGAGACCTCTGATCCTGTGACTTTACTGACCTAAGAACAAAGTAAATCGAACCTGAAATACTGAGTGATTCTAGAAAAGGATTGCCTTCTATTAAAATAATATGTTGAGTCTGTTTGTCAGTCTCCTACACCTCCTTTGTTTAATCAATAATGTAAAGGGTACATTTTTTTAAATACATTTAAATCTAATGAAGGCAAGATGGTTCATATAAAAAGAAGAGATCAATGCCCAGGTTTGGAGTCTCTCAATCGCCTGAGAAATAAAGGCTCTTTAATAAATGCCAACAACATGTCTGCCAGTTCACCAAGGCTAAGCCATGTGAAACCATGTGAAATTCCCAGTGGTACCCACAACTGAGCTTCCCTTGTACCTTCACAAGTGATTCACACACAGTAGCTCCAATTTTATTTGCCTTTATAAGACTGTCCTATCATGACAAATCATCCAAGTATTATATTTACTAATATCCACTATTCCACAAATTTCCACTTGAGAAATGCTGCCATAATGAGAATAATCAGTGCCCTGCTTTTTTGAAGAAATAACTGATAACTTAAAAAAAATTAAGATTTTTCTTGAACTAAAATGGTGTCTCTTTAAGCTAGATCCTCATAAGTAAAAATATACTATAGTGTCTATAGTTTTAAAACTAATTCAGCATGACAAATAATAAAAAAATAAGTTAGTCTAGAAATGAGTGTTAATACTGTCTGATGAATTCCAAAAAAAGAAATATTCAATTTAAACATGCCATGTTTTCACTCCTGCTGTCTCCTATACTTTATATATATTGTCCACCTCTATTTGTTGAAATCTAAATTCTTACATCTGATGTAATTAATAAGTTAAAATAGATTTAAATAGGATAAAATGGGAGGGCAATTTCATTCAAAGGAAAGACAATGAAGAGTCGAAGTGCATGATTTTTAAGGAAAATGGCATAGTCTATATAAATCGTTGGAGCATGACATAGCAAGCAATAATGGAAGAAGGGCTAAGAAGGACAATGGAGAGCTGCATTCTCATGGTTCATCTGCCCACAAAGTTTGCAAGGGATGTAATTAGATATGACATGATCCAGTCGTTTCCAAGTAATGGCTTTTTGTCCAGAAAATAGCCATCTTATTCAAAGTAATTGATCAGATATTATCCCTCAATCCTCTAAATATAAGTTACTAAGAAAGCCAATCACTCTGATTGTGGATATAAGGTTGTTGCAAACAGTAAAGCTTCTAAGAGAGAATAAGCAGAGGGATGTCAAGAAAGGCAGAGATGAAGGAAATTGTACCATCCTTTGAAGCAGATTACTTTTGAATAAGGAGGGACAGGACAGTCATAACTCTATCTCCCATTTTTGGTATCCATGGCCCTCTGAGGTTCTAGAGAGACTAAAAAATGAATTTCTTCCAGTGACTGATTGAGACATTTTGCCTGTAAGAATCTTAATTTATTGTGTTGGCCAGATGGTGGATACCATGCCAGAGAACTCATGAAATGTTCTAACTCAAAACTGATTTAAGACAGGAAAACTTCCACATATATTTTATGAGCCAACATATTACAATATCCCATCAAGACTTTCCTAAATTCCATCCTTTTGCTATCACCATGACAATCAGCATTTTAAAACAATAATACTAAACAAAAACCAGTCAAGAGGAAAGGTTTCTAATACTCTCCATCAAGGGATATGTTTCCCAAGATTTCTATCACTTCTAACATATTGTACACCATGTTCTGAAGAAGCAAGTTACTTAAATTTTAAACATCAAAGATTCCTATCCATGGGGTCTGGACCAAGAAGAATACAGAGCGTAATTGGTTGAAGTAAACAGTGAAGGAAGGAACCCATAAAGCAAATATAGGGTGTTCACAATCATTTCATTTTAAGGAGAGTTGACTAAGAGCAAAGAAGAACTTCAAATTTGAAACTTTCCTATATAAGTTATTATATGACATAATTTATACTGGTCTTTTCAGGGATTATTAAGATTATTTCCCTGCGATTATCACATTTGAGTTTTAGGAAGAATATTCTGGTAGCAGAGCAAAGGAAGCATGTACTAGAGGAGAATGAATATAGAGGGAGACCAGATAGAAGGATAATATAATATACTACCTAGTATAAGAACAAAAATGTTCAAAATAGTAATGCCATTTAAATTCGTGGAGACATCCCATGCTCTTCATGTACTCAAATGTGTAACACAGTCACCATTCCCTAATGAATGCAGTATTTGTTTTTCAGAAATGATTTTCTGAAAAAAGGCAAGCACACCCATCTCCATTTCCTCAAATATTAACAATATTTGATTGAATTCTTTGAAAAATGCAATATATAACATGCTCTTCCTTAGACAGGAAATGCCAAGATGAACTGAATGCATCTTCATAGTTGAAGATCATCAGTTTGAACTTTCACTACAATAATGCAGGTCTATGCCTACTTTTCAGTTTTTTATCACGTTTAATGACAACTGTTCACTCCTCTGGTGTTTGCCAATCTATGGCTCAGTTCAAAGCAGAGTTCTTGAGGAGGAAGAGCACTGGTAACGAAAGGCTGGGGGTGATACATTAACAAAGATAACACCCATCTGAGTTAGAGGGACTCCATAAAAAGCTGTTTCTCACATTCCTGTCTCCTGTTACAGGTCTAGTTTCTTGGTCCTTGATCCCTGGCCCCCATTTTCAGCAACATCTCTGGCATTCTCTCCCAGCTGGCTTCCAGCCTCTCAGGGAACTTCTGGTTTTAAGCTTGGCTATCAGCCACGATTCCACCTCTGAGACCACAAACTTAACTGGGCTTGTTCCTTCTTCAGCAATGAAGAACACACTCTGTATTTGGTCCTGCTAAGCCCTACACTGTGTCAGGATCATCAGTTAGAAAAACAAACCCATGAGGGGGAGGATCTTATATGTAAGCACTCTTGGCTTCCAACTTATTCCCCACCTTCTTAAATCTCACTCTTTGCATCATCTTAGAGGATCTTCCCCAACTCTCACAGCTGCCCTGGCCAGTAGGTGCAGTGAGCAATATGACTTGGAAAATTAAACTTCATGTAGCATCTTTGAGGTCACAGAATCCCACCATATCCACCAATTAACTGATACACACTAACACAAGCACTCACTCTGGCTATGAAGGATGTTACATTATTTCCTTCTTTACAGATGATGTTACAGGCTTGTTCTTCAAGTCCCCCGCTTTTGTAATTGTAGAGCAGTCTCAAGCTCAGATTCTGTCTATGAATTCCCGCTTTTTATACTAAACCAGGCCCTTACAAGCTGACGAGACAAAAATGCCCTGGATGTAAAGAACTACCTAACTACTTTGGGTTCCTGGACTCGATTCCAATGTGTGTGGAACAAGGCTTCCCCACATACCACCAAGCAATTCTTGGGACATCAGCAAGACACCGAAGACTTCAACTCCGTTCTAACACATCTACCCAGAGACAGTGTCAGATTCTACAGGGTAAGGGCTCAGTCTCACAAGACTACTCCCTCACCCCCCAACTCAGATGCCGGTCCTAAGCCCAGCCTGTCACCTGTGCTTCTAATCAATAGGCTATAAACAAGAGTTCCCAAGACTTACTCCTTGAGTTGGATTAATTTGCAAAAGTGGTTCACAGAACTTAGGAGACCCACTTACTCATTAGATTACAGGGTTTTAGTAGTAGTAGTAGTAGTAGTAGTAGTAGTAAACAATATGGCTCATGAACAGCCAGATGGAAGAGATGGAGAGTACAGGCTATGGCAAAAGGGCACAGAATACCCATGTTCTCTCTGAGCCCGCCACCGTCCCAAGACCTCTATGTGTTCACTGACCTGGAAGCTTTCTGAACCCTGTCCTTTTGGTATTCTATGGAGGCTTCATCACAGGACCATGAGTAATTAAATCACTGGTCACTATCATTGGCAAATGATTCAGCCTCCAGCCCCTCTCTCCTCCAGCAAGTCAAGGAGGTAGGACTGAAAGTTCCAAGCCTCTAATCATATGGTTGGCTCTCCAGGCACCCAGAATCTATCTTTAGGTGGTGTCCAAAAGTTGCCTCGTTAACATAACAAAATATACCTTTGTTGCTCTCAACTCTTAAGAAATTCCAAGGATTTCAGGTGCTCTGTTCCAGAAAGGGGGACAAAGACCAAATATTTTCTTACTATGAGTCACAATATCACACTAGTTATAAAGTATTTGAGGACACAATCCTTAGAGAAATTTCTAAAGGAAAAATCTTTTCATCACAGTCAGTTCTCAGATCAGTCCAAGAATTTGATTCGCTGCTCTAAATTACATTGAAAGGAACACAGATATTCAAAATCAGTCTCTTATTTCTCATTACAACAGGAGATCTTTTTATATTATAGGCATTCCCACATCTAGGATAAAGGCTGTATCATTCCTAACCTATTGAATTACTGGAACATAACTTTGTATACTTAAGGGAAAATTTTAAGTTTAGGAACAATAGAAGTGTTAGGATAGAAAATGTTTACAAACAAATAAAAAATTCACTTGAAAGTTTAACAAAAGCAAGAGAAAATGTACTATCACATGTTAAATAAAGAAAAAAATAAGAATGGTAGTATTTTTATCCCACTTACTCTTTGTCTCTAACTTTGAAATATTTTGAGTATGCTATAAAAAAATAAGACAGAGGCAGAGAACAAAAAATGGCAATACCAGTAGTAATTATATCCTATTATTATTATTCCGCCATATGTTGAGAAAAGCATGATAGAAATGTTGATTCATACTCTCACAGTTATTTCAGTGTTTATGTTTTGCCTCTCCAACCACAAGCACTTAACAAATACTTACGACCCAGGCGGTTGTAGAAAAGTAACAATGAACAATTTCCCCTAGTTAATTCTAAAATGTCATAGCATTTTGTACATTAAACTGAGTATGTGACAATTAGTTATGAACTCAGTCTACAATATGGGTCTATTAAAGTAGAACCATAATTTACAAGGATTATATGTATTTTATACAAATAATAGAACCACTCACGATTATGTAAATGTATATCAACTGCACTGATGAAGTTGAAAACTCTCAATCCAAGAGGAAAACCAAAATCAGCTCTGTATTTGTATTTGGATGTGAGGAGGAAGGATCTACTACTGTGCTAAAAATAAAATAACAGAGTCAGACTCCAAGACTGAGGAGACTAGAGAAGCCCTGCAGAAGAACACCAGCCTTGTGATCACAAGACTGAAACAGAACTGCACAGGAGACCATTTGTAGCCTGAGTCTAGAAGGAAATAGTCAAGAGAAAGTAACAAGCTGGAGGGCCTCGGTGTGGGCTGCAAGTGCTTCGATAGCACCCGGAGGCTGGGACATGCCCCAGCTGTACCACAGATGCCATTCCTCTTCCTAAGCCCCATCCAGGCTCCAACCTTTCCAATCCTTGCTGACTCAGCTTCTCCTTGGTTAGTATGTCCATGGCATGGTCTGGCTATGACAAGAAGGAGGTAACACAACTCTTATCTTTCTGTACTCCACAATTGCAATCTACCATTGTAGACAACTCTTTAGGGCTCTGACTAGTTTGGGAAAAACAGAAAATTTTCATTTTCTTGCTTTCCTCTGTCCTCTATCCCCAACCCTCATTAGGTTTCCACCTTCTACTCCCTTATCCCCAGCAGCAAGGCTAATTTTGTTGTTAGCTCTGGTTGCAGAAAGTTTGTTTGTTTGCTTGCTTGTTTTAAAGACTCACAGGGCGAAGATTAATATTAATAAAATTCTAAATATATAAATATATATACAAAATTCTAAATTCAGTTAATTATTTTTCTCCAAACTAGGAAAAATAGTATTATCACTGGGTGTCATTAACAGAAAATTCTGTTCTACTTGTAATTGTGAAAGTGCAGCTATAATAGAGATTTTATGATGGTAGTATATTTACTTAAATTAAATAAAACATATTAACTAAACACATTATGAATATATCCAATTAAATCCTCAAAGTGTAAAAAATAATAATAAATGTTTAGGGTATAAGAATTTTAAAATCACTGCATTGCCCTATGTTTTTTGTTTGTTTGTTTGTTTGTTTGTTTTTTGAGGATAGAGAGTGCAAGCGGGGAGAGGCAGAGGAAGAAGGAGTGAATCCCAAGCAGGCTCCATGCAGAGCATGGAGCCCAATGCAGGGCTCAATCTCAGGATCCTGAGATCATGACCTGAGCTGAAATCGAGAGTCAGATGCTTAACTGACTGAGCCACCCCAGTGCCCCTGCATTGACCGTTGCCCTAAGATTCATATAGCTTCTTCCCATGAGAGTCATTCTGATTTTTTACGCTGCTTACAACTGTTTCTAGATACCATGGTCAAATGATATTTTCTCCAGTATCTTCATTATCTCTTCTCTATGGCAAGAATCTTAATTTTTATTCTAACTATTTGGAGACTAAACATGGAAACATTGCACAAAACCAGTCTGCTTTTCTTTTTTTTTTTTTTTAAGATTTTATTTATTTATTTGCTAGAGAGAGAGAGTGAGAGTACAAGCAGGGGGAGTGGCAGGCAGAGGGAGAAGCAGGCTCCCTGCTGAGCAAGGAGCCTGATGTGGGACTCGATCTCAGGACCCTTGGATCATGACCTGAGCCGAAGGCAGACACTTAACCAACTGAGCCACCCAGGCGTCCCACCAGTCTGCTTTTCAACCCATCCCAAACTTTCTCTAGAAACTTGGAGAGATTAAATTATTTTCAACCATTATCAAATAAACCTATTTGAGATTCATATCCACATCTGAAGTTTCTGACTTATAATCCTAAAAAAAATGGCCACACAGTACATGCCTTCCTGTTTCTAGTCATCATAGTGTGTATCTATCAATTTTTCTGAACCATAATATTGCCAATTTTCAAATTTCAAGATGTTCTCAGTGAAAAGAGTATTTTCTGGTAGAGAATCCAGTTGCATCAATGTTGCCCACCTTTTCTTTATTGAAGGCAAGTTAAGCACTACGAGTGCAAATATGAGGCAGGTAGTATCCATGACCTCCAAGAGCTGACCAAGAAGCAGGGGAAAACACATCTCTATATAGTACCTGCCCCTCACATGTACAGGATCAGCCAATCAGCACGAAAGCCGTACCTGCCAGTAAATCTGTATGTTCCTGGTGGGCAAAAATCACCAGGTCATACACCTCAGGAAAGCTCTGGTGTTAACAGTATATAATCCTCCGAAATGCGTGTTTACTGAAATAAAATAATGACTTGTGTTGTATGTATCGCACAGTACACAATTCTTGTATGGTCAGATCTACTTTGGAGTATTTCTCTACTCATTCATATATAAATATAAATATTTATATTTTTTCACAGGTCTTCACCTAATTTTAAATTAAATCTCTTGCACACCATGGTTGTATCACAAAAAGGTGCATTTCAGCTTAATGAGGGGAAAATTAACTGCACAACTTCTAACAATCATGGAACACTGAAGGCATAATTCAATAGGCACAGTCTGGGAGATTTTTGCCAAATGCACACATTGAATGATTAGGTAGAATACAAAATACTTCATGCTTTCTTACCAGAACACTAAAATCTATCAGAATGGGCCTAAATAGAGCAGTTAAAGTAAAGCAGAAATATATATATGTATAGTTTGCTTACCCTCAAAAAAACAGAGTTTGGATTTATCTTTCCCTCTTTTCCTTTTTCTTTCCCCCCGCCAAGGGCCAGTTATTTTGCAAGCAATTTTAAATTGAAGGTAGATTTTTTGTTTGTTTGAAATGTCTCATATTACAGTCAAGAACAGAAACAAATATTAAGCTAGCTATTATGTCCCCACCAAAACAGAGCAAATTTGAATCCTCTCCCTGTGTTCTGACAACTACTTTGGGCTGCCCTTCCTTTCCACAGACCTGGCTGCATTTCATCGGTGAGTTACAAGATGTCCAAATGGAACCGTATAATCTGGAGTTTGCTTTTAATAAAACTATTTCAAATGAGAAAAGACAAGTAAAACATAGCTTTTGTTTTTCATGAATTGATCCTCTGAGAGCTACTGAAGGAAAACAGCTTATCTGAATTAGAAAGAAAAGGTGAACTGCTAAGTCACTTCTCCTAATTAAAGAGCAATACAGATACTATTAGATGTTCATTCTACCCATCTAATACAGAGTTGTGATGTTACCTTCCATGATGGCTGTACAGGCTTATTTCTAAATCTGTTTGCATGCTTTTCCTATTGTCTATTTTTGTATTCTTTCTCCCCTCCTTTTATTTCTCTTCACAGAAATGTCTGTCTACATTACACACTGTAACAAAAGTGACAGCCCCTTTGCAAGAAGGAAGCTACTTAAATTTAAGTAGTTGCTCTCCTTTTAAGATTTCAACATCCAAAGAAATACTTTATTATAACAGTGTCATTGCTGCTCCATAGACTTGTTATTATGTTTGTGGAAGTTAATTATCTGATAAGATACACTGTGGTTATTACTGTCACACAGACAAAAAGTATGGATATGTTTGTTAATTCAAAGTGTTCCATTAAAATAAAGTACGTTAACTAAAGAACTGAACAATTATTTCCCCCTAATTATTACTGCACAATCACTTGGGCATTTAAAACTGTTTTGTTTTATTCCTAAATGAATTACACTTTATATTTAAAACTACTAGCATTTGCAGTGTTTTACTGTAATAGAATACGCCATTTTTGTCCATATTTTTATACTAAAGCCCTAGTTGAAAATCTGATATTTTAAATTGAAGTATTCTGCCTTCCCCCCCTTGTAGAACACTGTCAACATTTGAGCAAATCATTAAACATACCAGAACATGAACCCACAACTCAAAGGCTGATTATGATTCACTTCAAATATTTTAAGTGTTAGGTCAACATTCAATGCAGGATGAAATTTAATGGTTTGTTCAGAAGGAAGAGGGAAAATTTTCCTCATTACTCTTTCCATTTCTGTTGTTTTCCAGGGTAAACCATACAGATGTTATGTGAGAGGGGAAAAAAAAAAACCAAGTTTAAAAAATGAAGGCCATAATTTTAATGTAGTTAATGTAGCTTCCTATCGCAAAACTACAGTTGTCACTGTCTTATAAAATTTTAGCAGTAAAATTGAAGACAAATGTTCTCCTTTCACAGAAACTGCCTCCTGCAAAAATACTTATAAATTTGTGTTCTAAGACAGGTGGAAGGAAAAACACATGCATCCCTTTAGCCAAAAGATCTGCAAATTTCTAGATGACTCGTCTATAAAAAAAGACAAAATTGTAGAGCACATTAAATTCTATTATTTCTAAATCTCAGCAGTTTCCAGTATACTGAATATCTTATGCATTGTTCTCTGAAGACATTGAACAGGCCAAAGGGTCCTCCCTGGGAATGAATGCTACACCCACTGGATTCAACAAAGCAAGTTGTCCTGGTCTCCCCAACTGCTATGATTTGAAGAATTTGGATTCTTGCTGTCTACCCAAACCACAAACCTTTTGCCTTATACACACACATTACCTGCAACAATCTTATTTTAACATTATTATATGTAAAAGTAAAAAGTTTTTGGGATTGGTTTTATATAAAACTAGAATATTCATTTTTTTCCACATTAAGTCCAACCTTTTATACACCACACCCTCATTTATCATTAATGTAGTTTCAAGATACAAATTAAGAGAATATTTAGGCTACTAATTAGAAAACTTATAAATCTTGGGGTTAAGTTGTTAACATTTAATTAAATTTTTGCAAATGACAAGATGCCCATTGGCTACTGTGTTGCTAATGCAAACGTGTAACACAGCATTTGAGAAAGAAATGTTGGTGCTAACTGGCCCTCTCCCCACCATTTCACTCAGAGTAATCACTACAAAGAGCAGTGTCTTAACTAAGGGAGAACTAGGTCTTAAGAAAGCTAAGTGCTAGGGGCTGGGTGGCTCAATCTGTTAAGCGTCTGCCTTAGGCTCAGGTCATGATCTCCAGGTCCTGGGATTGAGCCCCACATCCATATGGCTTCCTACTCAGCAGAGAGTCTGCTTCTCTCCCCCTCTCTCTCTCTCTCTCTCTCTCTCTCTCTCTCCCCCTGCCCCTCCCCACTTCTCACACACTCTCTCAAATAAATAAAATCTTTAAGAAAAAAGAAAGCTAAGTGCTAGTTTGTTGTTTGTAGTGAAATCTGTTCTTTAAGATCACACCTATTCTTCTAACTTAAAAGGGGCTTCACTGGATCCTAAAAATACATCAGATTAGGTTGCAATTTGCAAACTTGGCTAAACTAGACAGGTTTCATTCTGATTATATGCAGATAAATATATGGAGACACATATGGTCACCACGGTTTTCCATGTGCTTTCTTTTTTAGGCGGCTGCAGGATTAAGCTAAATTGTTTTGTGTAGCATTCCAGAAAATATAATTTTATACAGAATTTATATGATGAAATATAAATTTCATGACTTTACATGATGAAAAAGAGTCAGTTACATAAAGAAATAGTGAAATTATTACAAGCAATTATACAAGTAATCATACAAATAATAATATCACAATAGTGGGAAATATTTAATAACTTACAATGTGCCTGCATTGTGTTAAGTGATTCATATCAACTATTTCAATTAAAGCTTACAACTTTAACCATATTAGAATTCCAAGTGGGATTTTCTTAGTCTTGGAATTATGTCTATAATCTGAACCTGAGAACAAAAAATATAAAATATCCCAGATGTTACAGATAGGTTGCAGTGAGCAAGCCAGAAACATGTGAGAATAACCACATACCTGCAGTGTGGGCAGAAAAATGCAAGAGCAGGTCTTGCTACCAGTACCTGCCTTGTACTAACAACCCCTTCCTCAGTGGCCACAAGAAGAGGGTCCAAGAGGAACCGTGATCAGCTTTGTGGGGAGCTCAGTATTGAAGTGAAAGTGCATTCTCTCTCCTCTCCATAGAAAAGGAGAGGAAGGTGCTTTCTCCTCCCCAAAGTAATGAGATTTCAAAATCAGCACTCAGAACATTAGGAGTGCCTGCAGGCAGGGAAACTGGCTGCTCATTCCTTGGTTGGATGCCCACAGGCCACTCTAGTGCTACAACCAAAAGAGTGGGGCAAATTTCAGGGACAGCTTACGGGAAACTCAGAACTATGGCACGTTGTCCATTTTATCTCCCATCTACCACCAAGAAGAAATGTTTCCTAGCATGCATTTCCTGAAGGTTGGGTGGACCTGAGCACAGAGATTGATTCTCACTTCTGCCACAGAGATTTCTGAGAAAGTAAGACCTGCTGGGTTGGTATTACCAGCAAGACATAAATGGACTGCAGTGATAGGGCCTGAGAGGCAGATGTGGGAAACCGCACCCCTAGAGTCAAAGGCTGTGGAAAATGTCTTTAGTATTTTCCATTCTCCCACATGAAGACACATGAAGGTTGGTGGAAGAGAATGAGCTGCTGGGCTGTTCAATCATCTCAAAGTAGGAAACCCAACTCAGGGAGCACATAAGTCTGGAAGATTCTTTAAGGATGCAGTAAATTAGAAGAGTGTGTACAGAAACAGGTTTGTTGAAGGGATAAGTAAATGATAAACCAGGAAAAGTAGTCTGGAGTCAGAATGTGAGTCATCTAGAATGCCAGGTTAAAGAAGCATATGAACAATGGATAGCTCAGGCAGGTATAGTGCCAAGGAAAGAGCAGTCCTGCAGGGGGGAGAAGGAGAGGGAAGGCAGTCAAATAGAAGTTTTGCTAGTCCCTATGGAATGGTTTCCTTCTTTCTCTCTCCTCCCTTTCTCATTTATTCCAAATACGTTCTGAATGCTTAAGAATCACACAAGTAGATATTTCTTGATTTTTTTTCAATTTATCAGATATAAGCTTTGAATAAATTATCTAAAATCACTCAACTAGTTAGCAAAAAGAGGGGATCACTCTTTGAACCCATGACATTCTTCCCTAATCCACTGTTTTGGGCAGAAAGAGAAGTCATCAGAAAAGGGAGAGATCCAGTGCCATGATGCTGGGAAAACAATAAGTCATCAAAGGGCACTGCAGAACCCACATTAGGGTTGAGATAAGCAGTCGGTGTGTGAAATGCAGGGGTGTAGCAGGGTTACGAAGAATGAGGCCTAAGAAAGAGCCACACTTTCAGTAGTTAGAGGATCACTGCTAGAATTAAGGCACATCAGCTGAGTTTCTCTAGATAAAGACAGATTGAAGGGGAGTAGGAGGCAAGAAACTGAGGCAAAAGTTTCTTGGAAGTGTGAAGACAAACACAGCCTGTGTGTGCGTGCGTGCGTACACACTGTGCATGCACTGGAGGGGGGTCACCTCTGTTTAATACTGTGGCAATGCAGACATTCTTACATACTTCAGTTCTACTTATACAAAACTGAAGAGTGTCATATTGAAAAGAATCAAAAATAAGCACAAACGGAAAATAAATCCATTCTACATGAAGAGTCCCAAATTGAAACTACCTAATTTTTTAGAAAAATGATACGGTACTTCTAATTTAATTTAAAAATACACAGGGAGGGTGCCTGGGTAGCTCAGTCATTAAGCATCTGCCTTCGGCTCAGGTCACGATCCCAGGGTCCTGGGACCGAGTCCCACATCGGGCTCCCTCCTTGAGGGGAGGCCTGCTTCTCCCTCTCCCACTCCCGCTGCTTGTGTTCCTGCTCTCGCTATCTCTGTCTCTGTCAAATAAATAAATAAAATCTTTAAAATAAATAAATAAAAATACACAGGGAACATCACTTAACTAATATTCACAAAATGAATTAGAAGTGCTACTAAAGTCAAAAGAAGAAGGCATGTAAATGAGCAAGCCTTGAAAAGGTGTTTCTGTGAAGGTGAAGGGTAATAGTGGTAACAAATGCACATCATTTAAATTAAAAGCAGCAGTAACAGGAAGAATCATTTCCCTGATATAGAACATGTTAACCATCAAAACAGTTTAGAAAATGGATCCAGGAAAATTATAGCAATATGTTCTGAAGTCTAATTTTTAAAACAGTATATAGCCAAATATTTTGTGTATAGGAGTTAGAGAAATATCTAAATTGAATTTGGAATTGTGCTCATTTGCAGTCATCTAAGATGGTACATTTAATTTAAAGGGGCATATACTAAAGAATAATCTCCAAAAATTATTTTTCTATACATCTACTGCTTGAAGAGACTGTTTCATTCAAAACCTGGCAGCTTACAACTTTTATTAAATACTCCACACATCATTTTTTGTGGTTCTGTGTGAAAGAATTTATCTACCAAGCACTCAATTTATACTTTTGGTCAAACAAGGAGGCCATTAGACTGAGGGGGCTTTAATGCTGTGGGGGGCTACACAGGTAAACCAAAATCTAATCCTGTAAATTCTTCAAGGTTATGGAATCAAAATGCTAAGCACAACCAATCACAAAGAACCATCCAAGGCTTAAGCTACAGCCAATCACTTTATTTCTTCTCTGTTTCCATACTTTCTCCCACATCAGTCTTTCCCCTGGCTCCTATTGATGGAACACTCCCAACCATTTCCACTTTGGTACTAACTAATTCAAATCGATTTTTGCTCAAATATGCTCTTATTTTTTTAATGTGCCCTAGTTTATCTTCTAACAGTTCCTAGCACTATCTGTCCTAAAACCCTTTGAAAACATTCTTGGTCAACTTCGGATATGCTGGAGTGACACAGGTGAATATGCATTACTCAAACCAATATTCAAAGAATTATGTAAAGAAGACAAACATCTAACAAGTTCATAAGCATTCATGGGGACAAAGTATCACAAATTTTCACCTAAACTAAATTATCATTTAATGCTATTCTCCTCAAACTTGTATTAAATATATGTATATTGTACCATCTCCTTGCCTAGCTGCAATAATTTTTTAATTTTTTTAAATATTTTATTTATTCATCTGAGAGAGAGAGAGCACAGAGAGGCAGAGGAAGAGGGACAGGCAGCCTCCACACTGAGCTGGGAGCCCGATGTAGGGCTCTGACCTGAGCCGAAGGCAGATGCTTAACCAACTGAGCCATCCAGGCACCCCGCCATCATTTTTTTAAATTAAAGTTTAACTGAAAGGTAAGTAAAAATCACATGAAATAAAGTTTAGAGCAATTGTGACATCTTTTTTGCATTGTCACCTATTTTCCCCATCCTGAGTTTGAGTCTGCTCCATCTGCCTAATTACAAGCTCCAAACCCTCTGGGTGGTGACTGACTCTATATTCTGCACTGCACTTAACACATTTTTTATGCTCTGTAAATTATTAATAATAACTGCAGTAACAACATATACTTTTCTTAATATAAAGAAATATGTTGACATCACAACTGTCACTTATTCACACTCCCTCTAGTCTTCTAGATGATGCACGATGGAGGAATGGTTACTAAGATCACTTTGCCTCTTCCTTCTATCCCATTTTTAATTCTCCTTCACGGATCTCATTTATTTATTTCCCTGTGTTTTAATTCATCCCTCCATTTTCTGTAACTACTGCGCTTATTATTTCCTCCTGAATGCCAAGCAGCATCAGTATTTTTTACTTATCTGCTAAGGAAAATATCTCGACTCGTCTATGCTTAATTAGTGTAACTACTGCACTAAAGTTGGTCTGATCAACGTCGGCACTATTGACATTTTGGGGTGCATAATTTTTTTTATACTAGGGGGCTGTCCTATGCATTGTGGGATATTTAGCAGCAGTCCCTGGCCCCTACCCACGAGATGCCAGTAGCAAACTCCACTGAACTCTCATTTATGATAACCAAAAGTGACCCCAAACTTTGCCAAATATTCCCTGGGAAACAGCCCCAATCCCCATCTGGTAGACCCACCATAATAAGATAAAACTATTCCTTTCAGTATGTCATGTTGCTGGAATAACACAAAATAATAATGTGATAAATATGAAATGAGAATCACATTAAAACCCACATATATGGGGCGCCTGGACGACTCAGTTGGTTAAGCATCTGCCTTCGGCTCAGGTCATGATCCCAGGGTTCTGGGATCAAGCCCCCTGCGTTGGGCTCCCTGCTCAGCGGGAGTCTGCTTCTCCCTCCCCCCACCCCAGCTTGTGCTCACTCTCTCTCTCTCAAATAAATAAAGAAAATCTTAAAAAAATAAACCCCACACACATACCCACACCCCCTAAAATATTTTGAATGTGCTGTTTAATCATTTAAGAAGCCTGAGGTTAATACAAGCAAAAACAAAACTCCAATATTGAGGATTATTTTGATGAAAAAAAATTAGTTCTGCTTCTCTACTTATGAAAGCTAACCTGGAATAGAGCTCTAAGCAAAGAACTGGCTGTGATTTAAGACTAGTATGTCTTAACGTTCAGTTAAAATAAATCTCCTAACAGCACTTTTATAAAATCACTTAGCTTGTTAAAACATATAAAATGTTTGGCTCCCCTGGGCTACATTATGATTAAGGTACATTCAGAGATGAAAAAACGCTTCTCATTTCACAAGGTCACAGTACATTTCAAAATGAGCTATACTTCACTATTTCCCAAGATTTCTTTGCTTCCTTCACTAAACTAGCCAAGGTCCCCCTACTTCTGAAAATTACGATAAGTTTGGATACTGTCAAGAAGCATTTAATCGCTAATGCAGTTGAAAAGCCTTGTAAATTACAACCAAAATAACAAAGGTATAATCTTTTTTTCTCCTATGGTCAGTAAACACATACCAACATGAGTTTCCTTCATTTTAAGCACTAGCACAAATAGCACTAAATTAGTATCCTGGACACCTGGGTCCCATCGGAAGCCTTATGCGGTGGTGCTTAATTGCCTGGGCTCTGCAGGTGATTCAAAGTGGCCTCGATTCCAGGGCCCAATCCCTCATTATCTCTGTGAACTTGAGCGTGTTACCATCTCTAAGACTCAGGTTCCTGATGTGCAAAGGGTGATGATACGTGTACCTAGTTCATGGAATTGTGGTAAAGCTTAAATATGAAGATGTTAGCACACACCTGGCAGAGAGTGAGTGCTGAATAGATGTTAACTGGTGTTACAGATTCACTAGTCAATGGATGTGCTTCAAAGTCAGGGTTTCCTCACCCAAAAACTCCAACTATACCCCTCCAAATCTGTGTGTCCTTGAATTTCTTTATGTCATCCCCCTTTCCCAGCTATTTGACCAAAAAACCTAGTAAGCTTAGTTCCCTCCATTGTGCTCACCACCTCCACTTTCCCTCCAAGAAGCGATGAAGCCCTGTAACTCCCCCGACATCCTCCCTGCATTCCAGGCACTACATCATTTCAAGTCACATTCGGCATCTCAGACAGACCTTTCATCCATCACCGCCTCTCCCTCCCTACTATCCCCATCTGGGGTCAGTCCCTCTTCTCTGATGCTCTGGACAATCATAGAAGCTTTCTAACACATCTAAAGCACTCCTACCGTGATTCATCGCACATGTATGATATAGGGTAGTGTGCCCCCCTGCCTCCTCCCAATGCCCGACCTTCAGGATCAACTCCAACCCTGAGAGCATAACAGACAGGGCTTTAGGACTTGAGCCCTGGCTGTCTACCCAATTTTGCCCACAGTTCTCCCCACATGAACCCATTCTGTCCCCAGGTCTCTGACAAGTAGCATTCTTCCTGCTACTTGTGCATGGGTTAGGCATGCTACCTGGCATGTCAATCTCCATGCAGCAGTCCTTCAAGCTCACTTTTGAGGTCTTTCCATCATCACCTCCCCTCTCAAGCAGTTTCAGAAGCCCTTCTGGCTGAGAGATTTTTCTTCATCTATATTCTCTTCCCACAACTCCCTGAATCTAACCTTAAGAAGCCGATCACTGCATTGTTATTTGTTGGCTTCTTTATCTATCACCTCCATTAAAATTTATTGCCAGGTATTAACATAATTTTTATCTATTTTTTGTTCAAAAAGATTCTTGAGTGTTTGGCACACAAGTAGGCACCCCAAATATGTTTGTATAAAAGAATATTTGAATGAATGAAACAAATGAACAAAATGTATATTGGGAAAATCAGAAGTTCCATTTTATCTTGAAGGGCCATGGTGGACAGAGACATCTAATGGCGTTTTTAAATGGCTTATGTATCTAACATAGCCATAAAGAATATTGGCTTTTAATACAAAATTAAAGATTTATAGCACAGAAATGATGTTCAAAGTTCCATCTCAGAATTTCCAAACTGGAAGTCCCAACAATCAAAATGTGGTAGCCAGACTGTTCTCTGAAGATAGCGAGACATAAAGGGGGATGTCAATTACAATTCTATTCCAAAATGTCTGACTTCCCTATGACACATTGTAACACTCCCTAAATTATTAACAGACCCTGGAACCAGAAGCAGTGGGGACAGCATTTGGGAAGTGAACAACACATTTATTTAGTTTGAGGACTGATGATTCAGAGGGAAGGGAAAGAGAAGGCAGTTATTTTGATCAGCTGGAGGTCTTGGTGCCTTTTGTATCTGAGCCTTTGCTGGGCTCCACACTCTTTGTGGGTGCAGGCCTGCAGCCCACTTGGGTTTCTCCCTCGCTGTCTCTGCTGACAGCCTCTCTGTGTGACGACTTAGAATCCCAGCAGTGAAGTGTGAAAATAAAACACAGGTGACAATTTAAATGGGAATTTCAAATTATAGTGATATTTTTGTAAAGTTTTGAAAGCATTAAACTTCCAGAAAATAGCTTCTTTTGTAGGGCTCGTAGACAGGGAAGAAAGAGTAAAGGAGGACATATCACATTCAGTCATCATCTCATACCCATGCTCGACACCACCTTGATTGTCCTTATGACCCAGGCAGGAGTCCTTGGTTAATTGTTCTGACTCAAGTTAATGGCACATATTTGACCTTTTCAAAACCAAAGTTTCCTAGAAGTTAACATCCACTCCATCAGACTTACGTGTTTTTATGTTATGTGGTTTGTTCTTTTAACAGAAGTGAAAATTTAAAAAAAAGAAAATAAACACTTTTTTTGGCATAATATGAAAGAAGCCATATTCCCTTATTTCCTCATAAGTCAGTTCACGTCTTCTCTCTCTCTCCCTCTGCCCACCACCTCTCTCTTTCTTTCCCCCTTGCACCTCCCTGCAACCACGTCTTTTTCCATGTTTCTCTCGGAGGGTTCCAGAGTTCAAGTTCAAGGAGGATGAAGGAAAACCTTGCCAAAGTCTCCTATCAGTATTTTTCAATCATGAAGCTGATGCAGTATTTTGATCCATGTTTGCTTTCAATAGGATAAGCTTCCAGAGGACAGAAAGAGTGTTATTATCAACTGCAATCTCAGAAAGTCCTTTCCAGTACACATCGTTCTGAAAGGCATTAAGTGTTTTCTAGTGGCTTGGAAGAACAGATTCCTGTATGTGTAAAACTATACATATGTGGGCATCAATACATAAAAATACACAGCATATTTATACTTATTCTAATAAATAAAATTGATGGCATGATTTGGAACCAGTTCTTTAAGGTATGTGTTAAAGTGGGAGCTAGCAGTAGCAAAGGTAATTTAAACAACCTGTAATAAAATGCTTTGGTAAAGAATAAAATGAGGTACAGAAATATGCATTGACCACACTGTCCCTATAATCCACACAGTAGACTCTGGGATATCAGAGATACCACCTCAGGGATTTCTGAGTTAAAATCATGACCTTGCTAGAGGGACATATGGGGTTAAAATGGAAACTGGTATGTAAAAACTAGAAGACAGTAACACAGGAACAGCAATCCTTAGCATCAACAGCCTGCAAAAAAGGATTCCATCTTTAGCAGCAGAAACTATGGTTGATTCCTGCTGAACTCTGGGAGTCCCAAAGCAATGAATTCTCATCCTACTTCTAGCAACATCCCACAACCACCAAGCAGTTTGTTCATTACCATACAATTTGAACAATTCACTGTTTCTTGACTTGATTTCTGACCTGGAAATTTAGATGCTTAAATTTATTCTCCAAATTCCTATTTCTAAAACTGTTTCAAAATCCCTGTACTTTCCATAATTATGAGAAAAAATAAGTGAGCCATGATGGCACCCTCTTGGCCATCATGATCAACTTTGCTATCTTGAGAGAATGACTTCAAGAGAGGCTTCCTTCTATCATTACAGTGTATAAATGAGGCTATAATTCTGCAGAGTCCTGTCAGAGAGCATAGCATGCCTTCAATTCCTGAGTCAGTTTTGCTTTAAAACTGCTAAATATGTTTTCTTTTAGAGGACTCACCAGTTATGTTGCTGAAAAAGCATGTGGCTTAGGAAATAAATATTTACAACCAATACTGAGATTCAGAGATGAAAATCTAAATAGTGGTATGAAATTCTCTCCAATGAGATATTTGCCATGACCGAGATCATTGCCAAAGAAGGCTTATTCTCCTCCTGCTCTTCCTGACCGCCGACTCTTTGTCCACTATAGTTACTATAGCTTCATCTCTGGATAGGCTACGAGAGCTGAATAAATACAGCATAATATGTGCATTTTAGGGGATTCAATGTAATAAACGGTTTGCAAATTTATAAATTACTAACTCTAATTGCCAATATCTTATATTTTATGCTGCCTATCTATTAGAGAAAAATATAATCAATTAGCCAGAAAGTATAATTAACCTCCTTCAAATACTTAATGTAACCCAGTACAAGGAAATTAAATGTATTATTGAAATATTTCTTATAAATCTTATTTTACATATTAAATAATATGGCTCTGTTATTTTTTTATTACCCAATTGGAAATATATCAGTTAGAATAATAACTTATATGTTATAAAATCAATTTAATTAATCAAAGAAGAAATAAAGGAAAAAAATGAGAAAGAAATTGCTGTAAAAACTATAAGAAGCCTAAAGAACTAACACTGGAAAACCCATGTTGAAAAGAATCCACAGTTTTCAATTATATCACCTGTTTCTCCTCAAAAGCTAATTAAAATACACCTTAGGAAACATAATCTTCTATAACTTTAATTACATCTCTCCCCATCTTTTATTCCTCAAAGCAGAAATAAGTATAACTCCTAGAATATCCTTTCTCACTCAGCTGTTGGCGTGTCTTCTCCCCTATTGATCCTTTCTTCCTAATAGCATAAATGGATGCCCACCTTTCCATCTGTGCAGAATCTTGAGATTCAGAGTCTAGCAAAGGCATAATTTCAGAATTATTAAATTCAATTGGAATTTTGTATTTCTTATATTTATATATCTATCTATACCTTTTTATATACCTATAATTAATTATATTTTTATACCTATCTATGAATATTCTCTATATTGACTGTATCCATATATATACACACACATACAAATATATGACATGTGCATAAATCTATGTATTGTATACAGTGATACTATGTTCACATATATACATATATTTACATTTTTGCTATCTAGCTAAATATAGATATTATATATACACATATATATTTCCATATTGATATCTTTCCATTCTCAGAATAAATTGTAATATGCATCTATTTGCAAATATATCGTTTGACATTCAGAACTAATTTTTCATAGAAACAGTATTACATGTTCCCAGGTTAGCTCATCAAAATCTTATAAAACCATCATGCAGTTGGGTTATAGACTCCACAACACTAACCTGAGTTTCGGAGCCCTGGAAGAAGAAACCATGTTCTTAAAGAAGAAATAGGACCATGGAGGATGGAAAAGGGAAGGGGGAGAAAAGTATGTCCTCCATTTCTAAGATTCAAAACTCTGAAAGAGTCACTATTAGGCATCTCTCTTCTCCCTTCTTCAATCCATCTCCTAACTTTGCTGGTGCCCTCAAGTGCCCTCCATGTTCACCCTATAGATCTCTATCAATGCTATATTATTCCCACTCACTCCTCATGCCAACATTTCCTCAGTTTCCCTGCCCCATCATCCAAAGACCCACATACTCAGTGTAGATGAACTTTCATAGATGTTAGGAATTAATTTTCAGTTAATCAAAATACCTATAACCACACCAAACACATTTATATATTTCTTTCTCAAAGAATATGATTGTAAATTTTAAAAAAAAGAATATGAAAGAATTGTAACTAAGGAACAAAAAGAGAGAGAATAGATGCAGTGGGTTATATATATTTTGGGACAGGTTAGTTTTGATCAATAGCCTAACCAAAAAGCTGCTAACTTAAGATCCTGTTATTTCCAGTTAACCTTTCCACTGAGAAAAGCACTGTATCTTTAAAAGCTTTATTCCTCAACCCACACCCCACCACACACACGCACACACACAAACACATACACACGCACACACTTACACAGCCTGCACAGGGAAAGTTTCTCCAACAAAGACCAGGTTAGCCGCAGAAAGAAATGATGGCACAAGGCTCCTAGCCCGCAAGGATGTGTGTGAGCCATAACTAAGATAGTTTTATTAAAATTCCCTATTAAAGAAAGACCCCATGGTAAACAGTCTTTTAAAGATGACTTTAAAATTCCCATCCTGGCATATAAATTCATTTTTCCATTGTCATGTTGCCTTCAGCAAAATATTGAGTACAAAAAGTAGCCACAGGAATATTCAGCGATCACCCTGCACTCTCCCCTTAAAACACATACTACTATGTGTTTTAATTATTACATTCTTGGGGTGTTTGGGCTATTGAATGTGCTGGACAACTGGCCAACGTAGAACCAGATAATGCACAATGACCTCCAAAATGCTCTGAGAACATTTCCCACAAAACCCAGAAGGATCTTAAAAAAATCCCCTAAAATATAAAAATACCACCACTTCATATCCTGCATTTATGAGCATAACATGTATGTATAATATTCAATGGGGCAGCAAAACAGCAATATGGCCACATTTGTCATTTAGTATAAGCTGGTCCACAACAATGTGTAGAATGCATGTAGATCATCTAAACACTGTAAAAATGCATTATGTATTAGGCAAACAACAAATAGTGTTTTAACACTAGAGAAGCCTAAGCAAGAATGTACATTTATTTATTAAGCCCCTTCAATGGGACTCTGACTCCTTGTTAGCATGACAGACAAAATCTAACAGGAGCTCCCACCAAGGAAGTTAGGACTTGAGCTTTAAATAATTAATACTTTTCTCTCCCTTTCACTTTCACTATGGAGATTTCTTTGTCAATAGTCAAACCAAGATGTTATCCTAGTCACACCAGCTGATTTGTAGAGCTCTCCCCTTATTAAAACATTGGGCAGAACATTGTATTTGAGGAAACTCAAGGACAGTAAAATGGGATACATCCACATGAGTATTTTCTCATTAGATATCAGAGATTTGGTAATACTAAATCAGGAGGTATAAGTGCAAGGAACAGACATTCTTTATTTTAGCTCTTCTTGGGCCTATTGTGATGATTTTGAGGTTTGCTAAGTTGTTGTTTATTTGGTTTTTTGTTTTGTTTTATTTATTTTTTATTTTTTTTTGGTAAGGAGGGAGTTTGTGCTGTTGCTGTTTTGGTTTTAGTATTTGTTTTCAGCATTCTAGACTATGACTCCTGGGGTTTTAAAAAAAATGTGCAAAGGCTTTAAACCTGGATTCCAGAAATATGAGTTTTCACCATAATTCCAACAGTAGCATTTCAAATCATTGCTTTAATAAGTCCCTCTGGTTTTCACATTTTAACTTTTTATGAGAGGGCTATGAAAAAAGAGTGGCAAACTTGGAAGAATGGGCGGGGCGGTTCAAGAAGTCACACTACCTCTGGGTGCCACACATGAAGCTGTATTTTCTGTATACATTATAATGTCTCTCCCATAGGACTCTCTTCAATTCTATTCAAATCTGACTTACTTTCAGGATTTGACTCTCAATTCTGAACACCTATTAATTCTGAACACTCAGTTTTAAGAAACTGGAAATCTGAGACCCTGTCAGGTCAGCTTGTTTGAGAAATGGTACTTCATAACTTGGATAATCATTTCTTTCATGGACTCACTCCTGTCTCAAAGAAAAAAAAGGATGACAAATAGAGATATACATGTAAATAAGGATACAGATGCATGCATGTATGTATGTATAAACACACACATATACACAGAAAAGAAAAGAAAATTGTAGTAGCCTTCCACTGCCTGCAAAACAGCTCATTTTTTTTAAACCTAGAATTAAGGAGTCTTCATATCTGACTCCAACATGTCTCTCAGACCATATCTCCACATGTCATTCAGAATAAAAAGGAGGAGGCGCGCCTGTGTGGCTCAGTTGGTTAAGTGACTGCCTTTGGCTCAGGTCATGATCCTGAAGTCCCACAGGATAGAGTCCCGCATTGGGCTCCCTGCTCAGCATGGAGTCTGCTTCTCCCTCTGACCCTCCTCCCTCTCATGCTCTCTCTCTATCATTCTCTCTCTCTCTCAATAAATAAATAAATAAATCTTAAAAAAAAGAAAAAAAAGGAGGAAGAGGAGGGTAAGAAGGAGGAAGGAGAAGAAATAAAACAAAAAATAATGAAAGTCTTCTTGATCCAAACATTATCTTCTTGTGGCAGAATGCATTTTCCAAGGATGTCCATATCCTACCCATAAGCTTTTTTGCCATGGATCTGGGTAGGAGGCTGGGGTTCCACTGGCCAACACTTTTGAGTCTAGGTCATAAAAGAATACAGCTTCTACCAGAAATGCTCCTGACTTTCTCCCTCCCTCCACCCACCCCACCCCCAGTCCTCTCTCTCAAAACATGTGCTTTAGGAGTCCTGAGACAAGAAGTGAGAGTTCCAACTACTCTGAAGCTGCCGTGCTAGAAGGCACTCATGGAGACACCACACACAGATAGAGCAAGAAACATTTGAGGAGACCTAACTGGACCAGCCCTTCGATGTTTGAGGCTTCCCAACATCAACCAGTGGATATGTGATTAAGTAAGCCTTCAGATTATTCCACCTATCTCCCTTAGAGTCTTCCTGCTAGAGCCCGAGACATGTGGAGCCGAGAAAAGTCATTTCCACTGTGCCCTGCTTTAAATTCCTGATCTGCAGAATCCTGTGAACATAACAGATGACTTTATTTAAGCCACCAAGTTTTGTATAATTTGTCAAACACCTATGGTGATAGAAACATTCTCCCCTGCTGTGCTAATTGTCAGCAAACACAATTCTTTGGACAAACACATTTACTACATGGCAAGAACTATACTTGGTATGTTACTACTTCTCCTCATAACCATTTTGCAAATCATTCTTACTTTATAGATGAGGACCACAGGGCTCCGAGAAGCTAATAGCTTGTTTGTTGCCACACAGATGAAAGGTGGAACCAATATGGATATTGGAACCCAGGTTCCTCTGGCTATAAAGAGCAGGATCCTCTTTCCTTCTTTGCCTTACCCTAGAAATCCACACTGTGGGAGAAATCATGAGGAAGATCCCAGCTATCGTACTGCACTCAGAAAACAAGCCTCACTCATTCCTCCCTTTTCAACTAACCTCAGTCAAAGATACTGAACCATTTCATTTACAAATGAATGCTAAATTATAGTTATTTCTAGATATGGTAAAGCAAAATAATATAAGAATTAGGGTGTTAAGTTAAAGTTGATTAATAGAAAACTATTTCCTATAAGAGACTTATTTTGAACACTATTAAGGGTGCCTGCTGTGTTTTGATTTTAAGGGTTACAAATTGCACTTCGACAAAAGTGCTCCTACGAATTATAATTACATTCATTTATTTCACAATGAATGTTTTCATTCAAAGAATTTACTGCTCTCTGTGGGCATATGATTAATACGCATATACTCAGACAATGCTCACAAACTTCATGATCCCAGGGACAGAAAAAAGTGATCAGCTTCCCCCAGGCTGAGGTTGTTTTGAATAAGTTTCTGCACCTATAAAGATGCTCTTCTGGGACTGGGCTGTGTTTGAATCAGGAGCTCGATGTCAGAATGCCCTCTGTCCTGATACTTTCAAGGGCAAAAGCATTACATTTATATTCCAATGGACTGAGTTTATAAAAAGCCATCCTTATATTCTGGAGCCTTCAAGAGAAAGCTTTTCTTTGGCAGTGAATGAAAACAAAGGCAAAAGATGAAAGGAATCATCCTTTAAAGAAAACAAAAAGGCCTCTACAAAGAAGTGCATAAATGTAGAAAGTGGAAAAAAAGGTGCATTATATTTGGAGTTAGAATGGAGAAGATGGAAGGCCCAATGGGCCAATAGTCTTCCACTACTAATATTGAAGTTTGGGGGAAAATCATTTTTGAAGGTTCCATGAACAAAGCTGACAGCCAGGAGTTTAAAATACAGCCACAATGTTTCCATTTTGTTGGGGTTCCAGAAGAATCCCTGTGGGCAAACTCTACATGTATAACAGACTGAGTGTGATGTGTCTATTTCAAGGCAATAAACACATCAGGAATAATTTGGAAACCAGCCACTATTTGGGTTTTACATGATGTCAATCAACTGATTGGGTTGATTTTTACCATAAATGACCCATGTTTAAACTTACAGGATGGTGGATTTGTATAAATACTATACAAGGCTGATGACATAAAGAACTATCAGTATCTATACCCCTTTTCTAATGTACCTGTTTTCACTAATTGAAAGAAATTCAAAGAAAAAATTCACTTCTACAAAAAGAAAAGGCAAAAATATTGTTCAGCATTTGTTTGGCAGTGAGTCTTTATAAAGGCAGAAGGCAACCCAAGAGTGGCCCCGCCAAGCTCTTTCCCCAGGAACCACACTCAGCATCTCAGCATCAAACCACCATAAGCTTTGAACTGTGTCTGGGAGCATCTATGCCTTATCTTGATTTATTTTCTGCATCCGTTACCAAGATGTGTCCTAAGGTATCAGAAAAGCTTAAGACAGGTTATTTTTGTGGTCTGGGAATGCTAAAATTTGTTTTCATATAAATTAATGATAATTGTTCGCTTTACACCATATTGTCTTCTGACAGTTTTCACAGAACTCTACCTTCAGAAAGCAGGGCAAACCTGGGTATAGAATTGAAGGTACTCAAAATATCAAGCAATAATACAGCCATACAAGAGGAATAGGCCAATATAAATGAAACAATTCCAGTCACATCTTCATTTTCAGACTGAAATCTTCCCCCAAACAGTACCTTAACGTAAGGTGTTTTTTGTTAATAAAAAAATGTGAAGTGAACACCACGTTCTCCTTTATTATGCCACAATTTTGGTCTCTGACTTTAAAAATAAAAGACTTGAGCTAGATTAGACTGTTTTCTTTTAAATTCTAGTTTCACTTGTTTTCAGCACCTCATTTTAAGAAACATCTGTCCAATCTGGCTCTTGGGAAGATGTTCAAAAACAAGTGTCCTCATTTGAATGTTAAGGGACTCTCCTAAGGGAGACAATTGTCCTTTGAAAGCATGCAAACACTATCAAAACATCTGCAAGTCTTGAACTTCTTAATTGAGTTCAATGTACAGGCACAATATGAACCAATTTCATCCTTAATCAAAAAAATTTTTTTTCTGCTTCCCTGATATCCTAAGATATGTTGTTTTCATATTAGGAAGATGATTATTCAGTGGCCCATTAGTTTTGAGGCAATCTTGGTTGAGCCCAAGATTATACAGAGAAGAATTCAAGATTGAACACAGCTAACCTGGAATCTGAGTTTGTGTACAATACATATATACAAATACACACGTTACATTTGTATATGTAGGCAGAGGATGAAAATTCTCCAAGTTCAGGTCCAAGGCACAGAACGATCTCATGAAGAATTACTACACATTCTAATTCTCACCAAAAGAAATTCACATATGTTAGTAAACACCTACTCTATACTTCAGACACGATGACATATATTTTATGTATATTGTATTTATTGATTTTCAATACAACAATTACATAAGATAGGTAATAGCCCCATTTCAGAGATAAGTAAAAGGAGATCCAAGGAAGCTAAAACACTGCCCACATTCAGAGTTGTAACTGGCAAAACTGGGATCTGGATCAGAGTTATTTTGACGAAGAGGCCCAGGAACTCAGTCTTAGTGAGCAGCTATCCTAATGGAAGTAATAACTACTACCAAAATGAGAAAAAGATAAAATATCATCTGTGATTTATTGAAACCACACAGTAAAAAGAAAACCAAGATAAGTTTGATGCATTAAAAAATAGCTGCCTAAGGCATAGGTTAAATGTTGAAAGCTAGCTATCAGGACCGATATGCTCTCAAGGCAGAAAAGCAAATACAAGTAGATCAGGCAGACTAAACTTTAAAAAATTTTAAATCTTTCTATGAAGCTAATACATAAGACATAGTTTTTCCTGTGGGAAAGAAGAGCTTGTATAAGCTTGATTTATCACTGTCTTAATTGAAAGAAAAGTCAAATAACATTCTCCTGGAGGACCTTCAATGCCATCCCAAAGAACAAGAAACACATTGGACACGTTACTGAGGGCATCAAGGGTGAGACTCTACTCAGAAATACTCCATATATATTGTTTGTTAAATCAAATTTAGTCCTTAGATTTTACAGGTTTACAGGATATCTGGAATGCCTGGCAGAAAGCAAAAAAAAAAAAAAAAAAAAAAAAAAAAAACTGTAATCTGCATTTGGTTTTAAAGGGTTTTCTTTCAAGTTTTCCCAATTTCTTATATTAAAATTTGTCATGGCCTATCTCAAAATTCTGCCAGAAACTTAGAAGGGATGAAAAAATGTCTTCTAATTGATTCAAAAGTAAAACTACGGCATTTTCAAAAGAAAACCAAAATGAATGCCCTTTAAAGAAAGTTCAGTGAGGACAACACAAACCATATGTTCCAGGTATGTGATGGGAACCACATGGTCCATGAGGCTCCTTGCACTTGATATGGTCCACCTGAAGTGCCAACATCAACAAACAACAATGTTTACTGTGACTGCGGTTACAGCCAAGGTCAACTGAAGTGTGGGCTCTACGAGCCTCAGTCTAATTTTTTAATGTCAAGCAAGAAAACTGACATTTTAGGGTACAATATTGCTATCCAAAGCAAATATGTGCGATGGGGAAAAGGCAAATATTAAATTCTGAAGTAAATAAAACAAGAGGTCTTGGGTAAAATAGGAGAGCCTAATCTCTTCCAGCTACTCTCCTCTTATATTAAGTTTTACATTTTATACACTAGATGTATCCCCTGAGAACTTTATCCACATCAGCAGCTTCTCCACTTTGTAGATGGTGAAGTTGTTCATAAATAATGGAAAGGGCTGGGTTCAAATCTTTGCTGTTTGATTGTTCATATGTGCAACCTCTCAAAAGATCAGAAAAATAGGCACTTGAGCTATATCACTTTCACAGTCTTCTAAAATTCCAGATGGCAGCAAAACTATTCCTTTTTACAACAAAATGTTCACTAGATGATGAGAATGGGAGAATTCTTTGTATTGAAAACAAGGATTTCATTTGCATAAATAGACCTCCTATTCCATTTACTTGGCCCTGACCAGTAAATGTATAATGGAGCACAGTGTATATAAAGTCTTCATAAGCCAAGGATAAATGTATTTTTATCTTTCTGTATCTCCCTCTTATCCCTTGTATTCATCATAAGCCTACTCATTATTCTCTCATTAAATAGTAAGATCATATGATAAATACACTGAATTATTTAGATACATGCCAAAAAGGAAAAAAAAATGTAAGATATCTAGATAAAAACATATTATGAAAAAGATAGTCACTTTACTATATAAAAAGGAAGGTCTCCCTTGTCCAAGGAGACATACTTAGGACTGGATATAGTTATTTTTTCCTAAATAAGCAGAAACTTCTCATTGACAGGGATCAAAAATGAAGTATCTAGCAGTCTGTGTGCAGAGACATTGTAAATACTGTCAGATAGAGATGACAAATGTCCTGGATCCAGGTCTGTGTCTAGTCCTTCGTGCAGGCTACATAATTCTGTGATCACTATGAGAATCCAGTCCTAACAAAGCGGGTAAAGAGCACAGCCTCTGAATTTCACAGTTCACATTCTGGCTCTGCCACTTACTTTGTAAGCCGAGGTTGTATTTTCTCACTCAGAAGGGAGCCTCAATGGACACCAAAATCTATGTCATAAATTCATTATAGGATTTCAATTAGATACGTATCCATAGCTTTGAGAATAGCATCCAATATCCTTGGATTTATCCTTGGAAAACTTATCCTTGGATAAACCTATCTATCCTTGCATAAATCTATGCTGTTATCATTGGTAGGGATGGTGCTGTTACTATTAAGACACCGTAACATATATTTTTCAGGTTTCTTGTTCACATCATGGGCCATAATGACCTTTGCAATTGATACATTCTTCCTACAGAATACCAAGCTACCCATTTACGGTTAAATGAGGTTAAGAAAGATGCACAAAACAAATCTCCATTGAACTGCATTCAATTACAACTTTTTCATCCATAAAATGAATGTCTATCCAAATAATTTCTAAAGTCCCATTACATATATCTTTATTATTCTAAACATATGTCCTCATATTTATATCATCAATGCATGTGTGAATGTACTTGAAGGATCTTACCAATTTGATGTCAGGGCATGAGGAACTGAAACATGGGCCAAAGAAGAGATTCTTCAAAATTACTGATTAGAACCATGATGGATTCATTAATGTTTTTAAATACATTCCTCTTAAACAATGGAGATGTCTAAGTCAGGCAAAAGTGACTCTGGGAATCATCTTCACAAGTTGTGTGTGTGTGTGTGTGTGCGTGTGTGTGTGTGTGAAAGTACAGCATTATGATTCCAGTTCTAATTGGGCAGCCATGTGATAACCAAAATCTGAGTTTGTAGGAAGATACACATAAAACCAGGGTATGAATAAGTAAATACTGAGAAGGGAATTTCTCACTCCTTGCGACCCAAAGACCTACTGGAGTGATCTGTGGAATCAGAGGATGTGATATCCTGTTTGGTCCCCTGTGTTTTACAGTATTACTGTTTCTATACACATTGAGTGAAAAGGGAATACATATGTGCATAGGATTTTTAAAATTCCTCTCCTAGGAATCCTAAGTCCTCCTGCAACAAAATAATATCACTGAGTTGTTATCTCACATACATGACTTAGCAGAAATTTCTTCTTTAAAATATTTACAGCTAAAAATAAATTCAACAACTTATCAATGGGGCTAATTTATTCAAGAGAACGCACTGCATATTTCTCATCAAATGGAACACCATGCCCAAGAGTGATGTTAAAATTAAAAAGAAGATAGTAAGGAAGTGATGGAGATTGGAGAAAAAAGCAAAAGCTGGAGAAAAAAAAAGAAGAAAAATATCAATTTCACAGTAGTACTGAGAAAATGTCTGGTACATGGGCACATTCTGGAAACATGTGAGCAATTAAGAGGCAAAATTTTGATTTGGGTAAAATTTCTTTTTATGTAAGTTTGAAAATTGGAGAATCTGTTATTTTCAATATTCAAAATAAGCCAAAGTAATTTGAATATTCAAGTACTGAGGCTTCCTATGTAGCCCATAATTTTAATCCTCTCTTCCAATATTTAGCAGACTTGACAATAAGTAGGGCAATAAATTTGACTGCAATGTGTCCTCCTTTCTCTTCCCACATGAAGGGAGGCACTAACGATTCTTAAAAAGGTACATCTTTAGGAACTGAAGGAAAATTACTAACCCTCTCTTAATTAAGAGTCTAGAGTGCAAAACCATTTAGAAATGAAGTGGGGGAAAAAAGATTTTAAGAGAACCATTAAATGGCATTTGATATGATTATTTCTCATAGCCTCAACCCCAAATATTCCCCATGGCCATAGCTCTAAAGTATGTATGGTTTCATTTGATTCGAGAAGGACCCAAGGTAGAAAAGAAGGAAATGAAATAATACTTAGATTAAAGAGGTAGTTTGTACAAGAGTATCTTCCTAGTTTCCCTCTACTCACTCTAATCTCCTGCCCCCCAGAAAAAACTCCTTAGGGGATCATCTGGAGTACCATGTTCAGAAGGGCTGGTTCCTCTAGAAATAATAGGAGAAAGTGCTATGATCTATTACTAATGTCTGACTTGAACAACGGAAGGAGAGAATAGCAGCAAGAACATGCAAAGAAGAAAGGAAAGAAACAACTTCTCCTAGTTGGTCAGAATGCCTATCAATTTTGGAATTTCATAAGTCTTTTGGCATCTTCATTACATAAGAATTCTACCGAAATTGAAGGTGTTTCGTCTCACTATACTTTTGGTACAAACAACATTCTAAACCATCTTTGAAGTTGTAAAATAGTAACCAGACTCTACTCAGCCAATTTTTACTTCAGTATTCACCAGCTTACTTAAAATAACGTGGTCATGACTCCCTCTCACATTTTTATAGTGATGTGATCAAACAGCCTGTAATCTAATACTAACTTCCTACCAAAAGCAACTTCATGCAACTTTATTCTTTCCTATTAGCCCTGTTTCATGCCAAGAACATATCGGCTTATGTTTCAAAAATGAAAGCTTTGAAATAGTGCCACTCAATTCATAATCATGCTGTTTTTTTCCTTCATATCTCCTACTTCTTTCATTCTTTTGCATGTCCCCTGGGCCCAGAACTGAGGCATCTACCTCTTAGATTATTTGACTGTTTTTCCTTTGGAAGATGCAGACTCCACCTTAATGGTATCCAAGTAGTCCTGTCATTTGTTTGATCATACCACACACCTTCTTAAGATTCTCAAACAACTTTGCACTAATTTATAAATAGGACACAAGATCTTCACTTACATAGATGGGCAATACAAAGTAATGGCAATACATGGGACTAAGAATTCAAAGGCAGATCAATTGCCACAACAGACAACCCATAATCTCAATAGCTTGACACAACAAAACCTTGTAGAAGTCATCACTCTTAAACTAGTTTAGAGGCGACACAACTCACTTTTGCATAATCCCAATCTTATTCCATTCATCATGGCCCCATCTAACTGCTGGAGAAACTGGCAAATTTGGTTTAGTGGTGTGCTTATAAATATGAGAAGACAGTGAACACTAGCAATCTCCATCAAAAAAGCTAATTTTAGCCATAAGCTTTGACTTTCAAAAAGGCAGCATATTGATATTTGCCCTATCTCAAAAAGCTGTTGTGAGGGTCAAGTAAATGAGGGATGTAAAATACTTTATAAATTATAAGGTGCTATGTAAATATAAGGCTTATTGGCCTCCAGACATCCACAAAGATTCTTTGTCAGACTTTTGAGAATTCCCAAATTCATAAATATATAAACATTTTTATAGATTTCAGGTCTTCCCCTAAACCATATTTCCATCAAAGACATTTCTTTCCTAGTCACAGTTATATATCACAAATTAACTTGCTTCTTCAACTCAAAGGTATTTCTCTTGTTGATAATGTTAGGCTTTCAAAATAGAAACAGTTTTTAATAGGTCTCAAGTGTTTATGTAAACTTATTCAAAAAGACAAAAGAATAAAGCAAGATAAACATGCAAATGTTTAAGAGTCAACTGTTTACTGCTCAGCTGCAGATCCTGTTTACTCACCCACACCAGCTTTAGCAATAGTGTGATTCAAATCCAGAGTCTAAAGATCAACAAAATAAGTATTGCCCGTCATGGAATTCTGAGGTAACTTAAAACTAGTTAAAACTATGCATGGTAAGTCTATCATTATTTGGTCAATGTGTTATTATGCTCTTGGAGTTTTTCAGAAGATGGCTCATGTTTTGCATTGTCTCCCAGTTCACCGTATCTCCCATCCCTCCCTTTCAAGCAGCTCGGAAAATCCTATTTCCCAAAACCTTACTCCGTTGAATAGCATGTCTTCGGGGTCTTCACGGAGCTCACCGAAATCCTCCCACAGGATCATTCACTCTCCTCTCATAACAAACATATCCTTTTCCTCCATGACCATCCTCCTCAATCAGAACAGACTGGGATATCAGAGGCAACACAGACAGAACCTGTGTCGAGTAGTGCATGGCAGGATACAGGCATGGAGGTACTTAAATGAAACATTTACTATGTTATTTTATTCCCCCAAATTCTTACTCTGCATAGGCATGTTGCCAGGACCAAGGAAGATAAAGATAGTTAATCTTCCTCAAGGAGCTCATATTCCATAAGGGGCACACATCAATCAATTGTCCATATTCGACGTAAGTGATAGAAGTCAGAGGAAATGCTCTAGTTATGAGGAAATGTAGCATGTTAATTGAGTTAAGTGAGCTCTTTCTATAGGGCAGTTATGAGACTGCTTTGCATACATTTGTATGTTGGTTGCTCTGAGAAGCCCCATCGTAAAGCAAAACAAAACAGAAAAAAAAAATCTCCATACAACAAAACAATACAGCAAACAACTTGTGTTTCTTCAGTGTATGTGTGTAGGGTTTTCTCCAAATACAGCACCTTTTAATAACACCCAATCTAAACACAAGATTGAGAAGTACTACTTTAGGCATAGAGGTAGAAAGATCAGAAAGCAAGCAGATGTTTTCATAATGTAAAAATAAATAATTTATATTTTTCAATAGCATGTAGGATCACATCTTTCTAGGCACAATTCTCAGTGCACTATTCTAAAGAGAAGTCCTTCATTAATATTCTAGTGCTTGCACTTATTTTAAATCTTACTTTAAATAATTATGCAAATCTCTGGATATTTTACATAGACATGAAAAGATAATCTAACAATGACAATAATGGAATTTATTTAAAATAAGAGAATACACTTGCAACACATAGCAAATGGATGTTTAAATCTAGATGAAATAAATAACTTTCTGGAAAAGATATAAATTACAGAGATTGACTCAAGAAGAAATGGGAAACCTGAATAGAAAATAGCCATGGGAGAGACATGAAAAAGTTGTGATTTCTTTTTTTTTTTTGCTCTTTAGCAAAAGGAAGCAAAACATACAGAGCTACCCAATTTAGAGAAGCATCTAGCCCCAAAGCAAACTCATACTGATAACATTCACACTGACAGCAACTTCTAGAGCAAAAGGCTGATGGAAAATTTGATTTGAAGTCAGTCCCACTGAAATATAAATGTTCAGGGAGTCAGTATTTTTCCTGGAAAAGTTGAATTAATGAGAAAAATATTTTTAGGTAGGATCTTAACATACCCACAGGCGAAAGATAAAAATGGCAAAGAACAATACATTCTTTTCAGGATTAAAAAACACTTGTTTTCTGCATGAGACAAGGAAAACTAACCATTTGCTTTTGCTTTAACATTTGTACATAAATTCAGAAAATAAAGCAAAAGTACACAAATTTAAATCCCGATTTCTTTTTAAGCTGTGTATATTAAATATCCATTACTTGTTGATATTGGCAGTCTATAGACTAGCTCACGTTTCTATGTTTAGCCTTCATAGCTGCTTAAATCTTAAGCTACGTAGCTTTTTTTGTGGTTGTTGATGTCTTTCCCACTGCAGAGCCTAGTGGTTTAGGATTTTAACCTCTGCTATGTCATTTCAGTTGACCCAAAGAACTAGTAGCTGTTAAAATATTAAGCTGTAGGTAGCAGAACCCCCTACTAAAAATGGTTAAATAATGATATTTTTCTCTCATATTAAGAGCGGAGGCGGGGTGGTTTATCCTGCATTCAGGGACAGCACCGAGTGCTCAGTATCCTCCCACCCACCTCTGCCCCCCACCCTTCTCACTGTGCTGGCCTGTACTGATAGATCTCATGGGCCCAAGACACCTGCAGCAGTCCCAAACACCATGTATAGAGGAAACACTCAGGGAACATCCCTGTCGCTTAGTTCTCTCTTGTAATGACTAAACGCTTTGCAAAAATTCCCCAGCAGATTTTCTCTCAATTTCTATTGGCCAAAAGTCATTCATATGCCTCTATTCAAGTGCATCACTTAACAGGGAATGTGAGACTACTATATTTTTTGGACCAATAATATTCACTGCTTAGGACTCGGGCACCACAGGCACACACAGCCACTCAGAATGAAGATCAATAAAACCTGGGTTCTGTTATTAGCAAGCAAGAAGGAAGCATCTACTAGTTAGGCAACCAACAATGTCTGCCATACAGTTTGTTTATGTGCATAAGCGCTATCAAATATCCATTTGTAATACAAAGAATCATTCTGCTTTGTTTTTAAGTCATAGGTAACTTTGCATAAGTGATACCCATCTTACTCTATTTTCTCACCTATAAATCCAACATACTATAACTGAATCTTATAAAATCATAAAATTCTAAGGTAGAAGATCCTTGATATCTGATAAACTGATGGCTGATAAATCAAATTATATTTCAAATTTGCTAGGGATGCTTGCTACTTATGAGAACCTTCATTTGAAGATTTTTGTTTTTGAATATCCACTTTTCTTAAGTTAGGAATGCTCATTTACTATCTCTCCATTCTCACATTATCCTTTGGATTTTTTACTCAGCCACCTGCTCCAAACCAAAATCTAGATTATATCAAATGTCCACCTGGCTCCTTACTCTATGTGGGGTTTCTTTTCAATACCACATCTGACCTAAGAAAGTAAAAGTATGTCCAAGAGACATTCAAGGAATCAGGTCAGCAGAGACATCTTCAGAGTCAGCAGACCTCTGCCGGATTGTGGACCAGAGCCGACCCTCACATTAGATGTCTCAATGGAGCCTCATAAACCAGTGGAGAGAAAGAGACCCTGGTCTCTCCTGTCCTTGCTGTGCTACAGACAGACTGTGGCAAGATTCTTTTCCCTCATCTTACAGAGAAGGGGGTATGTTATTTTAAATTCAATTAATCTCCTTCCACTAATTTATTGATTCATTCATTTAATTAACAAATGTTCAATGAGCACTTACTTGCATCAAGCATTACATTAGATTCTAGGTGTGTCCGAAAAAGACAATTATGGAGTGGGGGAGAGAAGCAAAAACCGAGTAATCAAAATGTGGAGTGTTATGAATGAGATAAACATGGTGATGAGGTAGAAAACAGACCTATTTAAGATGGACAAAGAAGGCTTGCAGAAGAGGAACACGTGAGAAAGGGTGAATTAGGTTAAACAGAAAGAGAATTCCAAGAAAAGGGAAGACCATGCATGCAGGTGTCAAGACAATCCAAAGACAGTGAGCAAATGAGGGTCTGAGACAAGATGGATACAGATAGGAACACAGGAGCTAGATCACCAAGGGCCTTGCAAACCAAGCGCAGAATTTTTACTTTATTCCAAGTTAAATGATTTAATGATTCTATGAATCCAGACAAATTGCTTCTGCTACAGAAGGTTCTGAGAACTGTAAAAATTGTTCTTTTTTTTAAGTACGTTGCCAGAATTGTCATCAAATATTGCTGTTGGAACCAGAGGTGTGCTGAAAAAGAGATGTTCTCTTGGACTTCCCAATAACTATTTCTTCATGTTGTTTGTTTTCTCTTTCGTTTTAAAATCGAACAGGTTACAAATGCTCTTAGAAGCATCAAAACAACAGTAACACTTTCTGGTCTAGCAGAATTATATTTTGCTCCACTAAATAAACACAGCCCTGTTTTCTAATATTTGTTTGGCTTTCTGACAAAATTTGAAGATATTGCCCAAGAAAACCATAGAATTAGGGTCAAAATTAAAAGAAAGAGTTGGTTTAAACTGAATGAACAAGTCTCATTTCTGAGTACTGATTATACTTTGCAAAAAGAAACTAGAGAGGGAGATTTTAAGGATCCTTCATGTTACCATCATCAGTGCATTAAGCAGAGAAATGTTGCAGCCCTATGAAATGGATCATGGGGCTCTTTAAATATAAATTAAAGTATCCTTTACTTAGTAGCGTTTCCAGATTGTGAATCTATTATTGCTTTTGGATTTTTCTGTGTGTGTGTGTGTGTGTGTGTTGGGGGCGCACAATTTTATGGATACAACATTACTGATGGGAAGAGTAAATAACTGGAACAACATCTTTCTATCAGAACTTACTGGTAAATGTGGGTTATCATTATCCCTTAATTTTTCATCTATTACTATAAAGCACATAAGCTATTCAATTATCAAGTGAACATTACTGGCTATAAACCTCTGAGGTCATGGACAGTATCACTCATAATCTGCTGTGGTTTGCTATGAGTGAATTATTACAAAGTATATAGTAAATACTCAATAAAACTTGTGAGATTTTATTATCTAAAATTGTATACAAATGGAAGACTTCTACATAATTTTCCATTTAAGGCAAGTAGTTTCAAATATATTTCACACAGAAGAAATGAAGGCCAAAGCTGACCGTTTCACTATTGTAAAATTAGTAGTAGTAGAATTTGTAAGAGCTACTATAGATCGAACACCTACTGTATGTCAGATGTGTCATTCAGTGCTTTAGTGTAATTGTTAAAGGGTAGTAATGGCTATGGTTTTAGTGTGAATTTTTGGAAATGTAGGTAAAAGTCAGGGACCAAGGAGTGGGAAGAAGAATGGTGGGGAAGAGTTGGAAATTGTAGTTGTAGGCATAGTTTAAATTTTTGAGAAAGGATCGCTCTAATTGTTTAAACACAAGAAGTATATCTTGGGGTGCCTGAGGGGGTGCAGTAGGTTAAGCGTCCGACTCTTGGTTTCGGCTCAGGTTGTGGTCTCAGCATCCGTGCTCAGCACAGAGTCTCTCTCCCTCCCTCTCTGTCCCCCCACTCATGTTCTCTTTAAATAAATAAATAAATCTTAAAAAAAAAAGTGCACCTCATATGTTCACAGAACTAGTGTAAAGGTGATATATACACTTATCAATGCATAGCTGGATCTCAATATCCCTCAGCTGTTTTCTGTTGAAGGTTTTATCTATGCCTGTACTCTCTCAAGCTTTATTTAGTGTCCAGAAAAACCACAAAAGGGTTATTTCTGTTAACTGAGCATAGGAATGCCACCATGAGCTTATGTTCAATTGCATCCTGAGGGGATTCTACACTTGTGACCTCATGTTGAAACAGCCTGAAAACTGTCCCCAGGGAGAGCATGCAGAAATATTCAGGAAAATAAAAGAACCAGCCTTTCTGCAAGAAACTAGGTATCTTGGTACCGATCTGTTTGGGTTGGAAAGCGCCAAGCAATCCTACCCTTTATTTTCACTGCTTTATTCTGTTTTTAATGTGGTCAGCAAATACGTTCTCAGTGCTTAATAATTACAGCAATCTTGCTCATAGTCACAAAGGTGGTAACCTATGAAATCCCTGAAGGAAACTGAAGCAGACTCTGGAAGTCCGAGTGCCCAGGATAGAGAAAGAGAAACCACAATTCACAAGTACCAAAAACAGAGTTACAAAGATTGCTATCAAATTGATTATACATCCATGGGGAATTATTTCCAAATTTTGCTCTCTTCCCTATGAGAAGATCTATGTCCCTGCTCATGAGCATGTGACTCATGTTGCCTCCTTGGAGGCAGAGCATCCCTCCTTGTCAGAGGTTTGGCTGCGTGACTTGCACTGACCAACAGAATATGACACGATACCCAGAGATTTGTGCCTAAGCAGAGATTTGAGTTTGACAGAGTGGCTCAACCCAGTCTCATGTCTTCATTTGTTACCATAAGAATGGCACATGCCAACAGGGGTAACTCCTTGAGTTTGAGTTCAAAATGAGAAGACAAACATAGATTCAAGATAGCTGACCCACCGCTGCCACCTGTGATGTAAAAATGAAGTAAATGTCTAAGGAATTTGCAAACACAAAACCAGCCCTACAGGAAATCTTGAAAGGGGTCCTCTAAGCAAAGAGAGAGCCTAAAAGCAACATAGACCAGAAAGGAACACAGACAATATACGGTAACAGTCACCCTACAGGCAATACAATGGCACTAAATTCCTATCTTTCAATAGTTTCCCTGAATGTAAATGGGCTAAATACCCCAATCAAAAGACACAGGCTAACAGACTGGATTAAAAAACAAGACCCATCGATATGCTGTCTGCAAGAGACTCATTTTAGAACCAAAGACACCCCCAGATTGAAAGTGAGGGGGTGGAAAACCATTTACCATGCTAATGGACACCAAAAGAAACCTGGGGTGGCAATTCTTATATCAGACAAATTAGATTTTAAACCAAAGACTATAATAAGAGATGAGGAAGGACACTATATCATACTTAAAGGATCTATCCAACAAGAAGATCTAACAATTGTAAATATCTATGCCCCTAACATGGGAGCAGCCAATTATATAAGGCAATTAATAACAAAAGCAAAGAAACACATCGACAACAATACAATAATAGTGGGGGACTTTAACATCCCCCTCACTGAAATGGACAGATTGTCTAAGCAAAAGATCAACAAGGAAATAAAGACTTTAAAGGACACACTGGACCAAATGGACTTCACAGACATATTCAGAACATTCCACCCCAAAGCAACGGAATACACATTCTTCTGTAGTGCCCATGGAACATTCTCCAGAATAGATCACATCCTAGGTCATAAATCAGGTCTCAACCGGTACCAAAAGACTGGGATCATTCCCTGCCTATTTTCAGATCACAATGCTTTGAAACTAGAACTCAATCAGAAGACGAAAGTCGGAAAGAACTCAAATACATGGAGGCTAAAGAGCATCCTACTGAAGAATGAATGGGTCAACCAGGAAATTAAAGAAGAATTAAAAAAATACATGGAAACAAATGAAAATGAAAACACAACTGTTCAAAATCTTTGGGATGCAGCAAAGGCAGTCCTGAGAGGAAAGTATATAGCAATACAAGCCTTTCTCAAGAAACAAGAAAGGTCTCAAGTACACAACCTAACCCTACACCTAAAGGAGCTGGAGAAAGAACAGCAAATAAAGCTTAAACCCAGCAGGAGAAGAGAAATAATAAAGATTAGAGCAGAAATCAATGAAATAGAAACTAAAAGAACAGTAGAACAGATCAACGAAACTAGGAGCTGGTTCTTTGAAAGAATTAACAAGATTGATAAACCCCTGGCCAGACTTATCAAAAAGAGAAGAGAAATGAGCCAAATCAACAAAATCATGAATGAAAGAGGAGAGATCACCACCAACACCAAAGAAATACAAACAATTATAAAAACATAATATGAGCAACTCTATGCCAGCAAATTAGATAACCTGGAAGAGATGGATGCATTCCTAGAGATGTCTCAACTACCAAAACTCAACCAGGATGAAATAGAAAACCTGAACAGACCTATAACCACTAAGGAAATTGAAGCAGTCATCAAAAATCTCCCAAAAAACAAAAGCCCAGGGCCAGATGGCTTCCCAGGGGAATTCTACCAAACATTTCAAGAAGAATTAATACCTATTCTTCTGAAACTGTTCCAAAAAATAGAAATGGAAGGAAAACTTCCAAACTCATTTTATGAGGCCAGCATTCCCTTGATCCCAAAACCAGACAAAGACCCCATCAAAAAGGAGAATTACAGACCAATATCCCTGATGAACATGGATGCCAAAATTCTCCCCAAAATACTAGCCAATAGGATCCAACAGTACATTAAAAGGATTATTCACCACGACCAAGTGGGATTTATCCCTGGGCTGCAAGGTTGGTTCAACATCTGCAAATCAATCAATGTGATACAATACATTAACAAAAGAAAGAATAAGAATCATATGATCCTTTCAATAGATGCAGAAAAAGCTTTTGACAAAGTACAACATCCTTTCTTGATCAAAACTCTTCAGAGCATAGGGATAGAGGGTACATACCTCAATATCATAAAAGCCATCTATGAAAAACCTACAGCGAATATTATTCTCAATGGGGAAAAACTGAGAGCTTTCCCCCTAAGGTCAGGAACGCGGCAGGGATGTCCACTATCACCACTGCTATTCAACACAGTATTGGAAGTCTTAGCCACAGCAATCAGACAACAAAAAGAAATCAAAGGCATCCAAATTGGCAAAGAAGAAGTCAAACTCTCACTCTTTGAAGATGATATGATACTTTATGTGGAAAACCCAAAAGACTCCACTCCAAAACTCCTAGAACTCATACAGGAATTCAGTAAAGGGGCAGGATATAAAATCAATGCACAGAAGTCAGTGGCATTCCTATACACCAACAACAAGACAGAAGAAAGAGAAATTAAGGAGTCGATCCCATTTACAATTGCACCCAAAACCATAAGATACCTAGGAATAAATCTAACCAAAGAGACAAAGGATCTGTACTCAGAAAACTATAAAATACTCATGAAAGAAATGGAGGAAGACACAAAGAAATGGAAAAACGTTCCATGCTCATGGATTGGAAGAATGAATATTGTGAAGATGTCAATGCTACCTAGAGCAATCTACACATTCAATGCAATCCCTATCAAAATACCATCCACTTTTTTCAAAGAAATGGAACAAATAATCCTAAAATTTGTATGGAACCAGAAAAGACCCCACATAGCCAGAGGAATGTTGAAAAAGAAAAGCAAAGCCGGCGGCATCACAATTCCAGACTTCAAGCTCTATTACAAAGCTGTCATCATCAAGACAGCATGGTACTGGCACAAAAACAGACACATCGATCAATGGAACAGAATAGAGAGCCCAGAAATGGACCCTCAACTCTATCGTCAACTAATCTTCGACAAAGCAGGAAAGAATGTCCAATGGAACGATGACAGTCTCTTCAACAAATGGTGTTGGGAAAATTGGATAGCCACACGCAGAAGAATGAAACTGGACCATTTCCTTACACCACACACAAAAATAGACTCCAAATGGTTGAAAGACCTCAATGTGAGACAGGAGTCCATCAAAATCCTAAAGGAGAACACAGGCAGCAACCTCTTTGACCTCAGCTGAAGCAACTTCTTCCTAGAAACATCACCAAAGGCAAGGGAAGCAAGGGCAAAAATGAACTATTGGGACCTCATCAAGATAAAAAGCTTTTGCAAAGCAAAGGAAACAGTCAACAAAACCAAAAGACAACCGACAGAATGGGAGAAGATATTTGCAAATGACATATCAGATAAAGGGCTAGTATCCAAAATCTATAAAGAACTCATCAAACTCAACACCCAAAGAGCAAAGAATCCAATCAAGAAATGGGCAGAAGACATGAACAGACATTTTTCCAAAGAAGACATCCAAATGGCCAACGGACACATGAAAAAGTGCTCAATATCGCTCAGCATCAGGGAAATCCAAATCCAAACCTCAATGAGATACCACCTCACACCAGTCAGAATGGCTAAAATTAACAAGTCAGGAAACGACAGATGTTGGCGGGGATGCGGAGAAAGGGGAACCCTCCTACACTGTTGGTGGGAATGCAAGCTGGTGCAGCCACTCTGGAAAACTGTATGGAGGTTCCTCAAAAAGTTGAAAATAGAGCTACCATATGATCCAGCAATTGCACTACTGGGTATTTACCCCAAAGATACAAAAGTAGGGATCCGAAGGGGTACGTGCACCCCGATGTTTATAGCAGCAATGTCCACAATAGCCAAACTGTGGAAAGAGCCAAGATGTCCATCGACAGATGACTGGATAAAGAAGATATGGTGTATATATATACAATGGAATATTATGCAGCCATGAAAAGGAATGAGATCTTGCCATTTGCAATGACGTGGATGGAACTGGAGGGTATTATGTTGAGTGAAATAAGTCAAACAGAGAAAGACATGTATCATATGACCTCACTGATATGAGGAATTCTTAATCGCAGGAAACAAACTGAGGGTTGCTGGAGTGGGGGGTGGGGTGGGAGGGATGGGGTGACTGGGTGATAGACACTGGGGAGGGTATGTGCTCTGGTAAGCGCTGTGAATTGTGCAAGACTGTTGAATCTCAGATCTGTACCTCTGAGACAAATAATGCAATATATGTTAAGAAAAAAAAAAAGAAGAAGAAGGTAGCGGGAGGGGAGGAATGAAGCGGGGGAAATCGGAGGGGGAGATGAACCATGAGAGAGGACGGACTCTGAAAAACAAACTGAGGGTTCTAGAGGGGAGGGGGGTGGGAGGATGGGTTAGCCTGGTGGTGGGTATTGAGGAGGGCACATTCTGCATGGAGCACTGGGTGTTGTGCACAAACAATGAATCATGGAACACTTCATCTAGAACTAATGATGTAATGTATGGGGATTAACATAAGAATAAAAATAATAATAATAAAAAAAATGAAGTAAATGTGTGTGATTGCAGGATATAGTTTAGAGGCTGATTGTCACTACAGCGCACACGTTGTCACCAAGACACCAAAATATTCAGTTTATAATGTTAGTTCTACATTGAGGAATCATGGCACTTACATTTGGGCTGGATGTGATGAGAGGGGTAAGAGCAGCAGAGAAATCACCTCATGATTTGGCCTTTATGCTACAATCATGGGTAAAAGGATTCAGTCATGGGATGACTTGTCAATACACTATCTCTCAAAATTGCTGAGTCTACCCTTTAACTTACAGGTCACTAACCTTAATAGTGTGTTTAGGACTTCATGACATTATTGGTTTCTTTTTTATCTGACATAGTGAAAGTTATTTAGTCATACATTAAGAATCCAACAAAAGCTAAATTTAGTAAAACGTGGCATTGATGTGAGGCGAATTTATGCCTAAGTGGAAAGTCTTCCTTAACTCTCAAGTGATCTTCAAATGGGAGATTACAAACTCAAAATCCCAACAAAAACAAAAACCCTGCAGTGCTGATAAGCCCAAAACCCAAAACCAGCATTAGCACCTGTAATATTGAGAGCACTCTCCAGCCACTGGGCATAAGGAAACAGCAACCATTTGAGGTGGTGAAGCCTTTTTTCTTTGATTAAAGTATGAATTTCTAATACCCTATCAGAATTTTTGTTATCTCACACACAAGAAAAAACACCCTTTCTTCCTAACTCCTAAATAATGAAAAAAAAAAAAAAAAAAAACCCTCAGAATTTATGATCCTTTAAGTGAATTTCTAACAAGTAATGGAATTCAGATGAACTGTATAATGATTCCTCATTTTCTTTAGGAAACCTATCAGTTCAACTCTTTGCCTTGAGGACAGATGCTAAACAGTTGCTCTGGCAAGTTACTAAATCAAGTTTCTGGTTTTTGCAGGGTCTTTCAACATATCCCTGACAGGAAAATAAGGCAGACAAAGAAACTCTACCCATACATTGCATATAATTAAAAGTAAAAACAAAACAAAACAAAAAAAGATTAATTCCTGAATCTAAATAGATGGTCAGTGTTCTTCTCAATTAAACTTTTTTTTTCTTTTTTTCCCCACTATAAGCACTTGGGGACATTTTTTTTTCCATATCCTTTAACAACCAGAATCAAATACCACTACAATGGGTCATTTAGAGCACATTTAGTAGCATTATTTTAAAAGGAAATGGGAAAATAAACTGATTCCATTGGGCAATATTTGAAAATAATCTTATGAAAATTTATGGAAATTAAAACCAAGCGTTTCTGATTTGTGATTCTACTTGGTTGAGCCAGTGAGTCTCACAAATACAATTTCATATACCGGTGTGAATGTTTAATATACTAGATAACCAAGTTGCAAGAAATTATTCTTTTCTGAAATGTTATCCATCACACTGCTTCCATACAACCTGGATTGAAAAGGAAGCCCAATGCAATAGCAGCAACACCTCTGCACTCTGTGGTAATATTCTGCACAAAAGAAGAAGCAATTTTACATTAATCTCTACAAAAAGCACAGCGAGAGTTATCTGTTGTGATGAGCGCAAAAACTAAAAATGGCCATTTAGTAAACCCTAATTAATGTGACCATTTAAAAAAGTCTACCAATGAGGTGTTTCCTGTTCTTTCTGTTATGGACGGTGCACCTTTCTCAAATATCAAAGATGTTAGGAACCAATTCAAAAATTTATAATGGCTGAATTCCTTAAATGTGGGGTATGCAAAAAATAAATCAGTAATGTCTGAATAGCAATATAATACCCAGTAACCAATCTTTAAAAATCTTTATTATCTAAAGTGCCATTTCAAATAGTTTCTGTTTTCCAGATTTCACTCACTTTTTTTTTGACTCCATGTGACATTCTGTGGGTATACATCTTAAACTATAATTTTACCTTCATACCATAATATTTCTTCCATTACTGCTGCCATCAGTAAAAATGCATCTAAATTATTATTTACTGTATTGTAGTAAACTTCCAAATTCCACTTAAAAAAGAAAAGTTGTCAGCCAAGAAAAACCAAAGGCAGTTTCTCCATTTCAGAACTTACTCAATCATCAAGCAACTGCTTTATCGTCATGCACTTAAATTCATTTCTTCTATTGAACGTCTCCCTCTACAAACAGTGTTATTCAATTACATGGCTCCACAGCACACTGGAGGTCAGCTGTTAATAGCAAAGATGTATTATGGTGTGCTTTAATTACTTCTAAAGAGTGAGAAAAATAATACATTGCATTACAGAGATTCTGCCATAGGCCAGTGTTTTCATTCGCTTGTAAAAAAACAGGCGATTGAATCTAGAAGTACACAAAAGGGGGGAGAACCCCATTTCACTAGGAGTAACTAGAAAAATCACTAAACAGTAAACAAACCCCAAAAAAGAAAAAAAACAAAAACTGAAATTGCATTAAATCTGACATATCACTTTCAAACAACCTTCGGCCAGTGTTTGAGTTGCTAGAACACTAACTGTGTTTATTTGAGATATGTCTGTCCTTTAAATACCATTGCCTTTTTGCCCACCAACAATTAATTTAAGTTAAAAAGAAGAAACATGAAAGTTGGGGAATTTTAAAAAGGTAAAATTTTTTTTAGTGCTGTAATTTAGGAAAAAGAAGGAGTAAGAATCCTCTTAGTTGCTCTAAGACGAAAAAAATATCCAATCCTGGAAAGATGAAATAACACATGTAAAATTTTAACTCAATTATTACAATGACAGAAAATAAATTTATCAGTGTTAATGCATGATGATTTCCCACCTGTTCGCTACATATAGTTTTTCTTTTTCACAAGGAATGCCTAATTTTCATACAATGCATTTCCCACCTCCAAATTATTTTAAGCTGAGTGCTCTCATGTGTTTACCACATTACTGTCTCAATTACTGCCATCCTTAGGAATAGGCTATTCCATATAGAAAAAAACTGCTATTTTCAATAAAGTATACATATTTGAATACTTTATTTTAAGCTAAGTTAATGAATTTCTTCCTAAATGTATTAATGCCTTTCTCCCTTTTGGAAAAGGATAAAATATGGTCAAAACATTTACTGATGGGGTTTATTTACACCTTGTTTTATTTTACTATTTTTTTTTTTAAGATTTTATTTATTTGACAGAGAGAGAGAGCACAAGCAGGGAGAATGGCAGGCAGAGGGAGAGGGAGAAGCAGGCTCCCCACTGAGCAAGGAGCCCAACCGAATGCGGGGCTCAATCCATCCCAGGATCCTGGGATCATGACCTGAGCTGAAGGCAGGGGCTTAACCAACTGAGCCACCCCAGCGCTCCTACATACCCTCTTTTAGTAAATTCATTCATTTGGCTTTAAATCTGATGAAAGGTCCTGGAAGCCACATTTCGGGGGAGGAGGGAGGTATGAGTTCTCTCCCTTATTTTGCCTAGTTTTAGTTCATTCTGCTACTTTTCATACTTTTTGTTCGTATCTACTAAGCTTCAATTTCCCTGTTAGTCACTTTTTTTTTCCCCCCTGGGATCTGTCAATGTGTCAGGGTTTGTCTGAGTTTCTACAGGACAGAACAGTTGCCAGATAAATAAGCATTTTAAATTTGTAAAGGGGTACCTGGGTGGCTCTGTTGGTTATGTCTGCCTTCGGGCAGGTCAGGATCTCAGAGGCCTGGGATCCAGTCTGCTTCTCCCTCTCCCTCTGCCTTCCCCCTCTGCCCTTCCCCGCTGCCCTTCCCCCTCTGACCCCACCCACTTGTGCTCTCTCTCAAATAAATAAAATCGTAAAAAAAATTAAAAAGAAAATAAACTGTGTATAAAGTCAAAGAAAATAGGCTCTAAGTAATCTTACGGTTCTTTACTTTGAATAAAGAACTATACCTATTTGTTGTACCATCTCCTCTGCCTTTTCAGAGGTCTTTTTGCTACTTCTTATGTCTCGTTGGTGAACCTAGTTGAGATTCATCAATTCATTAAATAAACATTTACTGATTACCTACTACATTGGGCCAGTGAAATATTTGCCCTTTATAGACAGTAGGCCATGAGAACAAACACATAGTATCTCTGTCTTCAGGAAGTTTCAGTTTGGGATGGATGGATAGACAGATGATAAATAAATAGAAAGAAAAACAAATATGGACAGTGGAAGCTTTATTACAGAAATCTATACATTAAAGTCATGTAAGAGATTCTCCCTCAGTCTTTAAGGGAAGACATAATGAGAACAGAAATCTAGTTCAGCCTAAAAACAAGAGGGAGAAGGACATTTCAGGCAGATTCAGCAGCAATGAATCAACCCAATTGATCAGAGAACTTTTTAATATTTGTAAGTATAATTTGCAATTACTTAGAGAACTTTAAGGATTCAGCATAATTGGAATGACAGTACCAGAGGGTTTCTTCAGACAAAATTCAGGAGAGCTGGTCAGAGACGAGGCCATGAAGAAATATTTGGGGGCATATACCAAGTGTGACTCCGAAAATCTATTGAGACCTCCTCCCAAGACCAAATATGCAGGATGGTGATATATGAACTGTTCTGTGAACAGATCAGCTGAAAAGGGAAGAAGAATGATAAAGTCTAGGGGCCTGGAAACTTAAAGGTTTCTTTTTTGTTACATGAGTACTTATGATACTACATCAAAAAGATCCTGCTTTCAGTTGTGGGAACTGAGGAGGAATGGTATAAGCACTTCCAGATTCTGGATTCTGTCTATTGTACAATGAATGCACCTCACTACTTCATTTCCACCATTCCCAGTCTCCTTAAAGTGTCCCCTGTGGTACCAAATTCCACAGACACTTGTCAGAACCCTCAATAACATCTGTGAGCATTTTTCCTCCAAACATCTATGCATTTGGTTTCTGGAAAAACCCTCCCAGATTTTCCTCTTACTCTACAGTTTTCTTTCTCTTTCCCCTCCCAACTTCTCTTTTACTCATCCTCTATAAATAGGGGATTGGCTCCTGAACCCACAATCTTTATTCTCTCCATAGATGATTTTGTCTTTCCCCATTTTTTTTTTTCCTACCCTTTATACACATGTGAAGAAATTATCTTTAGCCCACAGCTCTTTTCTCATCCCTGGATCTACATATCCAGTTGTTCATTTAGCATTTCCAGTACATTATTTATCAGGCAAGTAAATCCAATATGTCCCACACCAAGCTCATGATTCTCCATTCAACTCAAACAACTCTACCGTCCCCCCTAGGGTTCCTATCTCAATAACTACAATAATCACCCAAGTAAGTGCTCATAACAGAAATCAGAGTGTCTTCCTTGACATTTCTCTCTCGTCCTCTACGTCTGATGAAATAATGTACTTACTCTTGTTTATTTCACCCTTCTGAGTATTTCTGGAAGCCACCCACTTCTCTCCAGCTACCACCACAGTAAAAGCTATCATCCTCTCTCACCCTGATCACTTCCCTTGATAAATAGTTCACAGAGTAGCCAAGGCCAACCAGGCTCCTGCAGGGTTGGCTGCCCTTCTCCTTCCTGCCCCAGGAGGAAGGAATATAGTAGGCTCGTAGTAAATTAAAAAGAAAATCTGCTTTGGGATTGGAAAAACAGGGTTTGAGTCCTAGCTCATAATAGGCTCTAAAATGGGCATAACATTTCCCTCTCAAGGGACGTATTAAAGGCTAAGCAAGGCAATGCGTGTGAATGGCCTCTGTACACCATAAAGCATAATACAAAGAGAATATGGAAGTCAAGGACACATAAATACCCCAGGAGCCTCTCATACATATAAGGCAATTTAGATAATAAAACTAAGTGTGTGTTAACGGCTCTCAATCTGTCTTCTTCCCCACCTCTCTCTACTGTTCCTGCGTCAGAACAATACAAAATTCATCATAAGCATGTAAAATTGTTTACAACATACTCCTATCAATGCATCTCATTCTATGTTTCAGTTTTCAATGATAAGTCTCTGCCTCGACCTCTCCTTCATCCCAAGATTGTCAAATTTGTGTCCTTCCTGCAAGTAAAAATTATATTAATTCTCCTAATAGGTATAATCACTTTCCTAAAAATTATTTTAAAACAAATGTGCTTTTTAAACTTTAAAACAGATATAAACAGAAGAATACCAGTAAGAAACAAATTCCCAGAGGTTAACATATCAACTAATAATAGTTTTAAGTTTTAAATTTTAAATTATTTATGATTACTTAGGGAATATCGTTTTCCATTTCTGAAGCACCATTTCCTTGTCTCTTTATTAAGTAAAATAAGAAGCAACAGCAGCGAGGGATATACAAGATATATCTGCCTCCTAGGTTAGAAAGCAAAGAAGCACATATTAAACCAACAATATAGAATCGTAATTTATCACATTCATGTAAAATAGTTTTAAAGGAAGGATATGTATTTCGAGAAAGAAAGTATCTTTATAATTAAATAACCCATGTTTATTGTTTATTGGATAAAGTTGCAGCCATAATAAACTATTGATGATAGAGGAACCACAATTCTCTAGAAACCTGTTTCAGTAATAGCACCTAAGATTTATATTTGTTTGCTCTATTTTTCCATAAGCAGAGTTGTCTGAAAGCTACGTCAATAATAATAAAAAATAACCAACTCTGATTAGGAGTATTCAGGCAGAATTATACCCATATGGGTAAACTCCAAGCCCGGCATTCATTTCAACCTACTTTTTCTGTCTTACTAACGCTATCATATCAACTAGAGAGCACAGAACTTGAATTCTTCCAAGGAACTGCCAGACTCAGTTAGTCCAAGCAGAGAAAAGAAGCCAATTATGAATCGCATTACTTCCACAATTCTCCTCAAGAGGAACATAATAGGAAAGAACATCGAATTAGGAAAAGGAAACTTCACAGTATTCAAGGGATCTTGATAAAACCAAGCTTACCATAGATGTTCTTCTGAAATTAGATAGGATAGGGCTGACAGGGAGGTTTGAAATGTATTCCAAGGTAAAACAACTTCTTACTGCCTTACCTTTTCCTTTCTTTAGTCTGATTCTAGTGTTATTGTAATTATTGGATTAGTGATTCATTTTAAAAGCCAACTTTTCAAACTTGAAATAGCTTTGTGAAAACATCTCATATTTCAGCACCTGAAGACAAGGGTTCACGGTTTTGTCAATTCACTACACGCTCTCTAAAGAAGCATCTTTCCTCCCTCTCCCTCTCCCCCTGAGGAGGCTTTGAAGTTTTAAAAGAACTTCACATATTTAGGAAATACAGTGATTATCCCAAGGCTCTGAACTTGAGTAAGAAGAAAAAGTGTTCACCTCAGGAACATTATTGCAAAAGACTAAAGATGTATGGGCATATGCCAGGCAGGAATGGGTGGCAGAACCCTTTGATGGAAATCCACAGTTTCAGAAAGATAACCAAGCAAAACACAACAAACAGTGAAAGTTAATTGCCAGAAGCAGGACTGTCTTCATAATGGATTGCTTCTGCACGATTTACCGTCCAGCGCTAATTAACCACGGCCAGGTTGGGACTGCTTCCTGATTTCACTGAGGTGCAACTCACAAGCAGCAACTCTGTGCACAGGTGAGCACTATCCTCCTGTGACACTATCCCCACTGGAAGATCAGAGTAAAGCCCATGTCTCTCCACAGCAGGAAGAGGGGCATAAGGGACTGAAACGACAGTTCTTAAGGGATCAAGCAGAAAAGCACTGAGTTTTACTGTTTGTTAGCAAGGGATCAGCTTCAATCAATTAATGATTTAATTACCTAGACTAATTAAGATAATGAACAACAGCAAGCCTACAATCAATTAGCTTTTTCCAAATTTTCTATTTTGTGGATGGGGCCTAAAGGACGACACCCCTTTCCTTAGTTGCTGCAGTAAAATGCGTGGGTATATTACTGAACAAATTAAGGGGATACAGTCCTACACTATTTTAAGCAAAAATACAAGGTCACTTGAATGATTCTTTGGCAACAGAAGGTTGTGAAAAAGTGTTACCTAGTTAACATTCCATCAGAACTGCAGATTTTAAATGGGATTATGTCTCTCCAAAGCAAGCAATCAAGCAAAGGCAGGAATGTGGGTCCCTTTGGTCACCCTGCTTCTCTTATTTGAGTCGCTTCAAAGTAAGCATGTAGGAATATAAACCTTTTCAGAATCTATCGGAAAGTAGCAGTGTTCCTTGATTACATTGTTCTTGGACCAAAATGTTCCTTAAATTACTTAGTAGAGCCTAAAAAGGTCGTAGATCACATAAGAATGAAGAACAGACAAGAAGCAAGCAGTAAGGGGGAGAGAGGGAACAACACTAAAGACAAGGGTAGTCAAAGTTCTAGACATTCTTCTTCCCCAACTTCTGATCCCATCTTGGAATTTAAGGCTTTATGGTCTGATTCCTTAATTATATTGGGTGTTCCTCAGAGAGAAAGGGCCTCATACTATCATGTTTAATCACGATCCCTACCAGAGCATGATCAATTATTATCATCTAGAATTAATCATTTTGAGTAACTTTTTCTCTGAGCAAAAAATTAAAACAAAAAGTAAACAACAACAACAACAACAACAAAAAAAAAACCACGCAATGCAAACCATAGTATTTTAATCTGCCCCATCCACCACGTCCCTCATTTACCTACACTGGTTGTATGTTTTCTCTCAGAACAAAATCGAGTCCTAGTGTGGGTTTCCTTGTATGGTGCCAGCATTAATGCTTTATGCTTTCAAAGGAAGTTCAAACTTACCCATGGATGAAAGGTGCTTAGATTTTATACCTTACAGGCTAAGCCAGCTCTGCACCAAACAAGAGAACTGATTCAGTTTCCAAAGCCTTCTGAGGCACCTCTGGAATGAAGAGGGGATCTCAACCCAATATAATGGATGCCCTATAAGAAATTCACATCTGTGATTTAATCAGCCAAGCAGTCACAGAGAGCCTACCAAATGCCAGGCAATATGCAAATATACCCAGAACACAGAAGAAAGCATCTAGACACTAATAGGAGGGTATGTCTATATAAGCAAATACTGGAATCAAAAAGAAAAAAAAATAACATAACTAAAGTCATAACATAAGTAAAAATGTCTAAGGGAACACAAGATAGGGTTCCTTTAAATTCAGTAAAGACGGAGGCAAATGATGCTAATAGATTGTGGCACAGGGATTAACATGCGGTCTCTGAGGTCTACCTACCTAGTCATGAATCGTGGCTTCACCACTTAATATGCACACCAACTAAGGGCAAGTTACTTAACCTCTCTAAGCTACAATGTACCCTATTTTACAGGCAGGATAATAAGGGTTTCTAAAGCACAGAAGTGCCATAGTGATTAAATGAGATAGTCCTCATGGAGCACGGTGCATGCACATTCAAAGCATCCAATACCTGTTAGTATTTTCTATTACTAATACTAGAAAGTCTTTGTAATAGTGGAACATACATGCCCCTGGTAATGAGTTTCCTTACAGCCCTTTGCAAGAAAGCAAATCTTTGAAAGTCTTGGCTCCCTCCAATGTCCTGGGGCAAATATGTAAAAAGCTCATGTTCATTAGCAATTTAGATATAGAGCTAAATCAAGAGGATACCAACATTATGTCCCATTTATCAACATAAATGTGTTATTAAATCAGAATAAACAATTATCCATGGAAATATAGTCTACTAAAAATATGCAGAAGTCTTTTATTAAAAAGACTACTTCTTGGAACTTTACTTGTGAAGGGCCTTCTAGCACTTGGTGAACACAGAAGTATTTCAGGATCTCCATCACTGACTAAGACTAGGCTTAGGGTTAAGACAAAAATAAAAATTCCTCTTGGTAATCATTTTAATCATCAAAGCACATAGCTTTCAAATAATATCTCTGTTTCAGGGAAATTTTAAAAATCCTATGTGTTCTTATGTAATTCATGCATAATGTGAAAATCTTTATTTTAATGTAAAATATCTAAGTTGCCTAATTCATAATGACATTAATGTTGTTTCACTCTTTAACTCAACATAATTGTTTAAATAGTTGTTAAATATCATTACAAAACATCGTTAAGGACTCAATACCAATATATATGATAATAATATATTTCACCAGCAATATAAAATAATTGTCATGGTAATTAAGGAAGCTCATTTAGTTCTAGTGCTAGTTTATTCAAACATATAATTACACTGTATAACTAACAAGTACTCCCTTTAATCAAATATATAATTATTAAAATATTCCTGAGGGATATAATTGGCATGTTATAAATATATTTCTATCATGACTACTTAAACCTTTAAAAAGGCCTTTGTTTAATTAGCATACAGTAACTCTCGTCTTGAAATGAAATTAAATCCTTAAGAGAAACAACTAATTTGAAGCATAATCTTATGTTACCTAAATATAATTACCAAACCTCGCCAAGTAAAAATAATAAAGAAAACCCTAGAGAGCTGATTTACCAAAAATACAATGATCACATGTGTCTAAGCATTAATTCTTAACCCAGATTGCACAAGAGGACCACCTGGGGAGCTTTTATAAAAACCATTAGCCCAGGCCCCATCCACAGAGATTCTGTTTCAATTGGTTGGGAGCAGGGCCCAGACATCTGTGTTTTTTGTTATTTTTTAAAGTCCCCAGAACCACTGCACCAGAGACTGACTAAAATTTATTTTTTCCCAGTCCATAAATGTTTATAGCAGCTTTATTCATAATCACTAAATATTTGAAACAACCCAGATGTCCTTCAACCGGTAAATGGATAAACAAACTGTGTAAATATACAATGCAATACTACTCAAGCAACAATCTATTGATTCATACAACAACATGGACGAATCTTAAATGCATTTTGCTAAATAAAAAAAGCTGAAATAAAAAAAGAAATACAAAGGCTACACACTGGGGCAGTGTGAGGGAATTTCCAGGATATAGGAACTTCCATGTAATTGTAGTGGAGGATATATAACTCTGCATCTGTCAAAAGCCATACAACTGTACACCACTAATAATGGATTTTACTGTTTATAAATTTCTAAAAATCAATCAGGAAGTGGGGGATGGAAAGCGAGGGAATGCAGACTGTGACAAATCCATCCAACTGCCTTACAAACGTATCAGATAACTAGACAGAAGGAGAAGGGGAAAGAACTATCCTAAGTAATTTTGGAAAACAGTGTTTTGACTGGATACTGTAAGGCTAAACACAGCCCATGGGAACGGCATTTTCTTGTTCTGAAAAAAAAAAAGCATTACCCCCCAAAAAGGTTTATACTTTTGTAATTTCTGTAATACTTATTTTGATTTCCTCTTTATCAACTGTGTGGTTGTATTTAATAATAAACAATAGAGGTATCTTAAAATATGAAAGGTTTTGTAAATGAAAGGCCTCCTGAAAGTGTTGAAGGGGACAGGATTGCCTCTGGGTCCAGAACACAGACAATGACAAAGCCAAGGGCAGAGTGAGCTGAAAATGCACCCAGGTCACCGGTGGTTGCTGTGGCAGGAGTCAACTTATTTCATCAGAGGGTTGATCTGTGTACTTTATTCTACTGTTTCAAGTCTTTTCATGTTAATAAAATTTGAATATGCAAAAACAATACTGATTCTTTAAAAACCTACATGTAGTGTGTTTTTATTTCTAAAACAGGATTTGAGAGGATTAAAGACTTAATAGAAACTAGACTCTCCTAGTCGCCCCTAGGAGAGGGTTTTTGTGCCTGAATTATCACTGCCATCAAGAGCAATGATAGAGGGTCGCCTGGGTGGCTCAGGTGGTTAAGTGTCTGCCTTCAGCTCAGGTCATGGTCCAGGGGTCCTGGGAGAAGCCCCACGTTGGGCTTTCTCCCTCCCCCAATCCCCACTCCTGCTCTCTCTCTCATGCTCTCTATCTCAAATAAATAAAAATAAAATCTTTTCAAAAATTTTTTTAAAAAGAGCAATGATAGATTTTCCATACTGTAATCAGAGTAACCCTGAAAAAAAAACAGTCATCTTCACCTTCTCCCTCTAATAGTTTACCTTTGTTGTTGTTGTTGCTGTTGTTGTTGTTACAGTCCCCTTTATTCTGCCCTCCTTGGTACAAGCTGGGTTTTTTTGTTTTGTTTTTGTTTTTCCGTATGTAGACTCTAACACTCAGAATCATCAGTAAACTCCTAAATATTCCTTAGGATCTCAACTCACTATTGCTTCCAGGGAACCTGACCTCCCAACTAGGTCGATTCTCCTCACATTAGAGGTGCTCTGTACCACCTTCCTCTCCTTAACCCCTTGTTCCATTTATTCCTTTGCTATTCCTAGAACATGCAGGCAAACTCCTATCCCAGGGCCTTTGAACTGGCTATCCTCTCTGCCTAGAATACTTTTCCCCTGTGATTAACTTCCCCACGTCTTTCAAATCCACTTAAATGTCACCTCCTTAATGAGGCCTACCAGTGACCTGACCACTCAAGTTGAAACTGCATGGGATTCCCTCCTCCTCAGTCCTGATTCTCCTACTCTGGTCTTTTAACCCATACACTCATTACCTTTGAGCACGTAATATGCCTTATTCTTTATAATCTGTAGTGTTTACTGTGTTGTATTTAGTATTCTATTTCATAATTTTGAGCCCCCTAGAATGTGATCTTTATGGTGCAATATTGTTGTTGTTGGTCTGTTTGGTTGCTATGTATCTCAAAGCCTAGAATGATGAGAATAATCTCTGGAATGAATTGCTTAAGGACCATGTGTGCAAAACATTTAGAAAGGAGAAAGGGAGGATATTCAGACGTCCAGGACCTGAACACCATCTGGGAATTAGAATGTGTGAGCAAACATATCTCTCAAAGAAAATAGTTTTGTGTAAATTTAAGGTAACAAATTAGAAAGCAATGAAAGCACTGGAAGAGAAGTACATCCTGCAGCTACGTCTACAGTTACGAGCCCACAATCATGGCTAGGCACCTCGCACACATTAATGACAGACGACAAAACATACATGACCCACAACAATGCAGCAGTCCCACCACTGTATACCACAGCACTTCTTCAGGACTTCTCAGTAAAATGGAGGGAAATAGAAAAGTCCATATTCCTGATTAGTATCACCCAAATGATCAGGCACCAATCATGCCTCATTTGATCTGTTTACTACTGAAAAGTGCAAAGTACATTCCAGAGAGAATGCCATCAAAACCGATAAAGCAAAAAGTTTTAGCACCAAATCTTTAGCCTCCATGCAATTAGAAAGTCATTTTCACAGAAATATCTTATTACTCAGACATGACTGTATGTTTCTACCCAGCTGCTCACTTGGGCAGTACCCTTCAGAGCACTGGCCTTTGAAATGCTAATTCACTGGCTGAACAACTGTTCAACTGCTCTTCAGCCTTAATGTTCTGAGGCTTCACATTGGGTAGCCAGAGCAGCCCCTGTGAGAAAAAGGAACTTCCGCATCCAAGCTGCCTTCACTCCAGGGGATGGACTAAACCGGGAGGCGGGGACAGAGCCTCTCCCCAGCCTCAGGCTATGAGGGGCCACCTGAGGTTCTGAAACCTGGCATTGTTAGAACCTACAAAAAACCGGGAAGGAAAGGAATTAAATGAATAATTCATCATCCCAAATTTACATTCACCAGAAGTATCTATATAATGGCAGTTAAAGGACTTTAAATGTGTCCTTCTGCTTCATATTTTAGTGTGAGATACCAGGTAATGGAATCCATTCTCTAATTCACTTTCCACAAACAGAATCAGCCCAAACGTTTGCTGCAGCTGCTTTGTGAAATTCTCTGCTATTGTTAAACCACAGAAAGGGCTGGAAACTGCTGGGATTGGGAAATTTTATTCATTTCAATTCTATGAATTTCTACTGAGACCCTACACAGAGAGTGAAAACTTGTGGTCCCAGACCAGATCCATCCCAAACATATTTTTCTTTGGCCTCAGTATTATTGTTGCTTAACGATTTTTAATTCAAGTCAATATGTAAAAATTAGGGATGTTGCACATGTAAAATCTGGATTTCAAGCTTCTCTAGGAAAATCAGAAGATCCCGGTCATGTCTCCCCAAATGGCAAAAATAGGCTGGGTGCTTGCTTCCCTCATGAGCTCCAGCACAAACTTTCCAAAGAGTTGAGTTGGCCTGCTTCAATAATGAATTTCATTTGACTAATCACTGTGCGCATTGAATTTGCTGGCCCTGGCTATACGCAAGGCCCAGTATTGGGGCAGGGAAAAGAAGGCAGTATCTAAAATGAGTAAAGACACTCTCCCTACACATGGGAAATGAGGATTTTAGACAACTACTACAAGTAATACATGGCAACTGTGATAACGGCCAGGGGAGACACAAAAGCTGTAATAAAGTGCATTAGGTGTATTGGCAGAGGAGGGACAGAGAGAGAAAAACATAAAGAAGTGTGCATGACTCTGGCCACTTCTCTCTAGCTGTTCCCTCTGTGACTTATCCAGTATTTTCCAAGTTCAATCCATCACAAAATCCTGCAAGTTTTTAATCCTCTTGAATAAATTTTGTATCTGGCACCTCCTTATCCTATAACTGCAACCACAGTTCAGATCAGATACTCATGACCCTGATTGTGTTTGATTTTACAGCAATCTCTTAACTGGTCTCTCACCCTCAGATCCATCTCCAGCACAACTGTCAGTGATCTACTAAAAATGCAAGTTGGTCCACATCAGCTTCCCAGTTTAAGAGATTTCACTGGCTTCCCTTATTAGTTGGTAATGCTGGGCTTTGCTTGAGAATGAACTGAGGGACATTTAAACAATTTCCTTCAGTACGTGCACCCCAATGTTTATAGCAGCAATGTCCACAATAGCCAAACTATGGAAAGAGCCAAGATGTCCATCGACAGATGAATGGATAAAGAAGATGTGGTCCATATATACAATGGAATATTATGCAGCCATCAAAAGGAATGAGATCTTGCCATTTGCAATGACGTGGATGGAACTGGAGGGTGTAATGCTGAGCGAAATAAGTCAATCAGAGAAAGACATGTATCATATGATCTCACTGATATGAGGAATTCTTAATCACAGGAAACAAACTGAGGGTTGCTGGAGTGGTGGGAGGTGGGAGGGATGGGGTGGCTGGGTGATAGACATTGGGGAGGGTATGTGCTATGGTGAGTGCTGTGAAGTGTGCAAGACTGTTGAATCACAGACCTGTACCTCTGAAACAAATAATACATTATATGTTAAAAAAAAAAAGAAGAAGAAGGTAGCAGGAGGGGAAGAATGAAGGGGGGGAATCGGAGGGGGAGACGAACCATGAGAGACGATGGACTCTGAAAAACAAACTGAGGGTTCTAGAGGGGAGGGGGGTGGGGGGATGGGTTAGCCTGGTGATGGGTATTAAAGAGGGCATGTATTGAATGAAGCACTGGGTGTTATACACAAACAATGAATCATGGAACACTACATCAAAAACTAATGATGTAATGTATGGTGATTAACATAACATAATAATAAAAAAAAGAACAAAAAAAATCATATGGAAAAAGAATTTGAAATGACCTACTTTATCAATGAGATCAAACCTTAATGATCATATTCAGTGTTGTTGCCTATGGTGTCTCACCTTCCATTGAGTGTAAGAATGTTGTGCAACAAATACTCTACTGATATGTATTGAGTTCTTTGATATAGATCCATAAATACCAAACATATATAAAAAAATAAATAAACAATTTCCTTTGTATATTTTGGTTTAATCCATCAGTGTATCGCCTAGACAGCTATAGTGTCAGCCCCAAGTGATTCCCAAGTATCAGCAAGTGGAGAATCACTGATCTACCAGGCAAGCTCCAAGCTCCTGGGCACTGCCTTAATGCTTCCCGGCATGTTTCCTGTCTCCACCACACCTGTTCATACTGCCTTCAAATTCCAGCAACGACCTGCTGTTGGCAACAGCATGAGCATATGTCCACCACTGCACGCACTGCCCTGCTTTGTCATTATCTCTGTATTACCTCCCTGGTAATTCTGAGAGCACCGACTTAGCTCTGGCTTCTTGTTTTCTCCAGGTGCTTGGGACACAGTGGGCACTAAATAAGAGTGGAAGAAGGGGCACCTGGGTGGCTCAGTTGGTTAAGCATCTGCCTTCGGCTCAGGTCATGATCCCAGGATCCTGGGATCGAGCCCTGCATCGGGCTCCCTTCTTGGTGGGGAGTCTGCTTCTCCCTCTCTCTCTGCCCTTCTTCCCCTCCCCCGGCCTCATGCTTGCACGCACACTCTCTCTCTCAAATAAATAAATAAATAAATACATACATACATACATAATATCTTTAAAAAAAGAGAGAGTGGAAGAAGACAGCAGCAAAGATGACACTGGAAGAGTAGGTAAAATTTGGAATGGCTAAGATGTGCAGGCAGAAAGGGAGGAGGGGAGAATACTAGCAAAACTGGACAAACACAAGGCGCTTGGTGAGCTAAAGAGAATGTTAGTGATCGTGACCAATTGTGAAAGCTCCTTTTAGGCTATAAAGAAGAGTCTAGTGGCCCCCCAAAGGGAAGGGAGCGAATTTATTTCCTGCCCAATAGTGGCATCAGATCCATTTATTAAACTGCAAAACTCTCGAGGGAAAATAGACCCCAGAATACAAGCAATTGTTTTATTATAATTATCATAATACCCTTCCTGTTTCCATCTCTCACTCCAAATCAGAACAATTAAAATGCAAAAAGAATTATGTGCTTTGCAATTGCTAAATGATCTTTTTATATCCCTTTGCTGATGTAGTTCTGATTACTTCAGAAACAGTAGTTCTCCACAGTGGTTTCTGCCGCTTACTTCAAATGATTCACGCAGTGGGGCTCTCATTCTTTCCCGTGAGATTTTACTCCACAGTCGAATAGACTTAATCATTAGTCAGCTTCCTTCATATTCAGCCAAGATTTTTGTTTAATATAATTAGTCCTACTTCTGCATACAACTCTATACAGCCTCTGTCCTTACAAGAATAGAGTTATGCTTTCATACATTTTCAGAAACTTGTGCCTTCTCCTAGTTGCCAGGACAAACTGGCAACAGTTGGTGCTTTATATTTTCCCATGTGAGTCAGGAATTCCGATTACAGTCAATTGCACACACTGCCCCCTCACCACACTCCATGGAGGCTTTTCAGTTTGCTGACATACGGGATCATAAGTGTTATTTCTGAACATTGCTGCTGGATTAATGGTGCTTTCTCGTTAGTTTTATTTTGCTTTTGATTTATAAGCACTGAGATGGTACAGAGTACATCTATACCAGAAAGACCTATGATGTGACCAAATTCACCATGACGTTTCTGCTTCTGCTTGCCTCTATGAAACCAATATCAGGCTTAATATCCATGATTATAAACCTGTTTCTTTACAGACCCAGTTACAACATTCCCGTCAAATGTAACACTTCCCAGCACTTTTTTCTCTGTATTTAAGGTGTTCATAGCTCCAAATGTCAGGCTCACGGTGCAATGAAAATATCCCACAGCTGATAAATTATTCATTTTTCAGGAGTTTGCAATTTGAAGTGGCACGAACAGCCAAGTACCTGAAGCACCCCCAAAAGACATAAAGTGCAGTAACATGCAAAGCTTTTGCCGCATAAATTCTAAAGGTTAAGCACTATTAAACATCTCTGTTTATCAAGAGATGTGCTCCTTGAACTTATTTATTCTAATTAATCTGCTCCCAATAAACATTATTAACAAAGCAAAGTGCTAAAAGAGGCTAATCAAATGCGTCTCCTTTCCTTACTTAATCTCACCAGGTTAATACAAGGTCCTCTGCTGTTAAGTATTCTCCATTTCCCACTGTCTGGTGAAAACTTGTCAATGAGTAAGGTCAAAAGCAGGGTTGTCAAGCCATGAACTCGGAGCAAATCCCATTTATTTATTCATTGTCTGTGGCTGTTTTCTTCCTATAACGGCAGAGTTGAATATTGTAACAGACTCTGTGGCCCACAAAAAAACAGAAAACATTTGCCAACCTCTGGTCCAAAAGCATGCAAAATGTTTTGGGGCACCTGCTTGGCTCAGTCAGCTGAGCGTCCAACTCGTGATTTTGCTTTAGGTCATGATCTCATGGTCTTGGGATCCAGCCCCGCGCTGGGCTCCCCCCTCAGTGGGGAGTCTGCTTGAGTTTCTCTCTCTCTCTCTCTCCTCTCCCTCCTCCCACTCACATGTGTTCTCTCTCTAAAATAAATAAATCTTTAAAAAAAAAAGCATGCAAAATTGTAAAGGTTTCAGAATTGTAGCACTAGGTAGGGTTTTAACTGATGTATACCAATGTGTTCATCTACCCAGAAAAGGGCCCCAGTAAGTGCTTGTTACCCAGAACATCATCTGAAGAATAAAGCAACCACAGGTCCAAGGTTGCTCCTCAAGCTGAAAAGTTCATTTTGATGACAATAATCACCATGTGTTTCAGTTATTTATTGGTGTGTTTTAAACCACTTCAAAACTTGCTTTAATGCAAAGATTTCTTTGCACTGGATTCTGCCCTGCAGGCTTCAGGAGGGTGGTGCTTTTCCTCCTCTCACCTGACCTCACTCACATGGCCTGTAGTCACCAGGAGGAGGCTGGACTCTGGCTGGCAGGCAAAGATGGTTTTGCTCATATATCTGGCTCTTCACCTGGGATGGTTCCAATTTGTACTGGATTGTACTGGATGGCTCCAGTTGTATACTAGGCATTTCTTTCTCTCCATGGGGTCCGGAATACAGGGTAACTGGGTATCTTTCTATGATGACTCAAGGTGCCACAGAGCAGAAGTGGAAGTGCCCAGACTTCTAAGGGTTAGGCCCAGCACTGGAGTAGCATCACTTTGCAACATTCTATTGGTTAAAGCGCATCAAAGTACCAATTCACATTCAAGGGGAGGGTAATCTGACCACATCTTGAAAGGAGCTGTAAAATACCTTGGCCCTGATTTCCAATCTATCACATTCTAGGAGGATGATGACATCATGATTACAGTGATAAGATCATGAAGGCAGACCTTACCGCTGACAATTTAGAATCAAATGGACAGCTAAGAGCAACAAGGAAGCCTAATGAAAACTAAAAATCATTTTATAATAAAATTATTTTATAATAAAACACTGGCAGCACAGAATGCAATATTTTCCAAACTAATAGTATTTTCTTTTTTAAATTGAAATGGGACAAGAGCTTTTCTTTCTTTTTTTTTTTTTTTAAAGATTTTATTTATTTATTTGACAGAGACACAGTGAGAGAGGGAACATCATCAGGGGGAGTGGGAGAGGGAGAAGCAGGCTTCCCGAGGAGCAGGGAGCCCAATGCGGGGCTCGATCCCAGGACCCTGGGATCATGACCTGAGCCGAAGGCAGACGCTTAACGACTGAGCCACCCAGGCACCCCATGGGACAAGAGCTTTTCTAAAAGCCATTTGATGCTTCTCTAATTTTTATATAGTGCATAAATTGTGGATATGATCTAATCTTTCCTCCGTGACTCTGAATCCTCACTGAATCAGTGAGGTTCCTGGACAGCTACAGCGGAGCTGGGCCCCCCGGGGCTGCTGAACTGGGGGTACCACGTGGGCCAGCTGCATGTGGTTCTGACCGCCGAGGCTTTCTAGTTCTTGTACCTGTCCCTTTTAGTTGACCTGCCTCCTGCCTGGACAAGAAGTTATGAGAGCTGAGTTCTAGGCCCTTTGCCATCACCTACTCACCTTTTTGGTCTAGGCAGGTCATCTGTTCTGACCCTTGGTTTCTTTTATCTGAGAAGTGGTGATAATAAAAGGTATACTGGGACACCTGGGTGGCTCAGTCAGTTAAGCATCTGCCTTAGGCTCAAGTCATGATCCCAGGGTCCCCGGATCCAGCCCTACATCGGGCTCCCTGCTCAGTGGGGAGTCTGCTTCTTCCTTTCCCTCTGCCCCTCCCCTCTGCTCATGCCCATGTTCACAGAGTTTTTTCTCTCTCTCTCAAATAAATAAAATTTGTAAAAAATTAAAATAAAATAAAAAGTATACTGACTACTCCTAGAATTTTCAGGAACAAATTAGATTAAAAATAAAAAGTGTTTAAATAATTGTATAAGGGGAAGGTATCATCACAATCATTGCTAGGAGGTAAAACTACATTTTATTACTAAAATATAATAAAAATAATATAGTAACAGTATCAAGTTCATATAGTATAAAATTCATAGTTAACATAATAACATTGGCTAACACTTATTGAGTGCTTACTGTGTTTGAAGCATAGTTCTAAACACCTTACATTCCTCAGTATTTAGTCCTCACAGCAACCCTACCATTACCATCTGAAATTCGAGACCACAAAACTGAGACATGTAGAAATCAGACAATCTGCCTTTGGTTATTAACAGATACTAAACAGAACTATGACCAATCCTTCCCAGTTGGCACAGCTGATTTCAAGAACTTGTGAAAGGTCTATCATACGTCTGACAAAATTTCCTCCTCCCAAACCCCACAGAAGTTAGAAGTGTTTACATCTCCCAACCTCTGCCCCACATTCTGTTCCAGAGCTCATGCACTATTAGTGGTTCTAACCCAGAGGTGCTTTGGCCTCCCAGGGCACATTTAGCGATGTCAGAAGACATTTTGGTTGTCAAAACTGGAGGCCAGGGTGCTAATAGTAGAAACCAGGGATGTTGCTACACGTCCCACAATACTCAAGGCAGTCCCCAACCGCAAAGAGTTATTTAGCCCAAAATTTCAATAGTGCCAAGCTTGGGCTGCACTGATAGCAGAAACACAGCATGAGGAGACTTCATTTAGAGTTCAGCACACAGGTAACATACAAATCTATGATGTGGATGCTTCTGTTTATTCATTTGTTTTGTTTGTTGCTGATCTAAGGTATATGCTGCTTAATTCCTTGACCTGAAAACCATCGCAATAGGTGACAATGCTAGATGGCTGACTTCTGCATAGATACAGTATCTACGGCGGGATGAAAACAAACCTTTACTGAACATGGCTGTGCATCAGGTAATGCATGTCGGCATCGCCAAAGGGTCAGGAGAATTAAGAAAATCTCTCCAGGTAAGCAGAAAGGCTAGAATTTAAGACAAATCTGGTTTACAATATGTACTATTTTGGAGTAAATACACTGAAGTTATGGTTCAATAATCCTCATTTTATTTATTACCTCATATCCCCTTTGGACTTAAAACTAAGTCCAAATATGTTAAATCACGTAAGCCATATTTTTTTTCCCAAATGGAAGAGGTTAACCAGGAAAACTTTTGTTTAAATGCTTTCATCTGTATAGGAAATACAAGCTAAGAATCACTTAGGAGTTGATTACTATCACCCTGACTAAATGGAAGCATGCAGAGAAAAGACCTATTAAAGTTCCCTTCTTCCCTGCAAGTCAATGTTGATCACCCTCCAATTACAGATCTGCTTTTCATACGTGCCTTCCTAAGTCCTCTCCAGCTATGGATATCGATGAAGGGACATGCAGACTTAATTACATGTTTCCAATGTAAAACTATCATCTGCTTTAAAAGAAAAGCAAAACTGGCCAGAGATAAAGAGCAAAAAGCAGAGATTTGTGCTTTTGTTAGCCGAAGGCTTTAGTGCTCAAAATCTATACTGGCTGGTGCAAAGGAAATTTCAGTTAAGCCATTTAGACAATGATTTATAACTTGATCAAGAAATTGTACCAACCCTGCAATGCATTATTTGCAGAAAATATATTCATTTTGTTCTGGTAAGGGACCATAGTAACCAACTCAAGTTTCACAGATAGATATCCCAAGAACATATTTGTTTCCCTACTGCCTAACAATCCAAACTTCTCACAAGGCCTCCAGGGCCACAGAATCTAACCCCTCCCTGCCTCGCCTACCTATCTCTTCCCACTGACGGTGCTTCAGTTTTCTGGGCCTTATTTTGTCCTTTAAACACACTGGGCTCCTTCCTGGCAAATCACTGCTCTTTTTTTCTGGATGCCCAGAATGCCACATTTTCATGGCTGATCCCTTCCCATCACTCAGCTCAGCAACACCTTCCTTGATATAAAATGGAGTGCCCTGCCTCCTCTATCACCCCCCATCTTGCTTTATTATCTTTGAAGCACGTATCACCATCCAAAGTCATACTGTTCATTTACTTTTTGTCTATAACCTTGTCTTGCTGCCCCTCTCCTCTGCACATTGTGGGCATTTACTCAATGAAATATTTTTATACGCAAACAATGAATCATGGAACACTACATCAAAAACTAATGATGTAATGTATGGTGATTAACATAACATAATAAAAAAAAATAACCGTTGTGATTTAAATATACTTTTAAAGGAAAATATAGATATTAGAGGATTTTCTTTGTATCTACCTGAAGTCACTATAAGCTTAAAGCTGTAGAAGACCTTTTTAGTGATAAACAACAAACCCTTTCTAAAAATTAACAATAAACAACTAAGAAAGAAAAGAAAAACTGCTGGAATGTATTTAGTTTAACAGGTTTGCTATATGTTCTGTATTTTTCGCTTAAAAGTGAAATCTTGTGTGTTTTTTTAAAATGAAGATATAAGTACTTAGTATATTTTAATGTCACATTTAATAGCTGTACTATAAAATGACTGTCATAACACTATGCTGTGATTTTGCAAAGCTCATCAAAAACTGTAGATGGAATTTAAAACTTTTGTCAGAAAACACAACTAACTTAAAATATTTTTGTAGTAAGTTATTGAACCGCATTCACAATTCTAAACTGAGTCTGAATCCACTTTTCTTCACAGATATTACCATAAAGATAAGCTTAAATAAAAGTACCTGAAATAAATAACCAAAAAGGGAAATTATAAAATGAGCAGCGATATATTTTTGGGAAAAAAATATATAATGCCATGTTAAAAATAAAGGATTACTTATCCTTTACTAGCCTGGTCTTCTCTTTCACTCCAAATTATAATAATCTGTTCAAGTTCTAGGAGAGTGTCACTTCACAATAGTCAACTAAGATTCTTTTTCAGTGTCAAGGCTGTCCTGCCTCCCTAACCTCCACCACTCTGGTCCTAGGTACCCACACCCGCCCCCCACCATCATTTCCATAGCTTCCAAACAGCCTCCCAACAGATCCCAAGGCCACTCTGGCTGGCCTGGCTCCAAAGCATCTCTCCACCCAGCAGCCACAAGGATGTTTTTTAAATGCAAATATCTTCCCAACACTCTCCCAGCTGTTCTTAAAATAAAAACCAAGATCTTGAACAAGTTCTATGAGGCCTTGCATTAGACAGTCTCTGCCCATTGTCCAGCCTTATTTGAATTCTCTCTCCTCACTGTCTGGGATCCAGGCACATCCATCCTCTCAGTCCCTGGAAAACACTAAGTTATCCCTGTCTCAGGGCTCATGAGCATGTCCTTTCTTGAACCATAACAGCTCATTCAGATAGAGATTACTTAGCTTCTATTCACCCATCAGATATTAGCTCAAAAATCATTTCCTTGGAGCTACACATGTGACCAAATTTAACAGAACTATATACCTTTAAAAATAAGTCGATATAAAACAAGTAAACTCTACATTATACTGTTATTCCAATACTGATTTCCTGATTTTGATAAAGTACTGTCATTATAGAACATTACTTTGGGGAAAACTGGGTGAAAGGTGCATGGGAAATTCTTGTACAGTTTATCAACTTCTTGAGTCTAAAATTATTTCAAATTTTTTTAAAAAGTCACTCCTTCAGGAAAGCTTTCTATTACTCTTCTGAACAGATAAGGCACTAAGCTCACTATTTTCCTCCCTCATAACATTTAATACATTCAGAAAGTGTAAACTTTTGAGATTAATGTTAAATTTTTGTCTACCCCTGGGGAAGGAGCAAGATGGTGGAGGAGTAGGAGACCTAAATTTAGTCTGGTCCCAGGAATTCAGCTAGATAGGGATCAAACCATTCAGAACACCTACAAACTCAACAGGAGATCAAAGAAAAGAATAGCAACAACTCTGAAAAGAAAAGCGACCACTTTCTCGAAGGTAAGACCTGAGGAAAAGTGAATCAGAGGCGATATTTGGGAAGATAGACCCTGAGGGGAGGGAGCCTCCTCAGCAGAAACCAGCAAGTGATAGACCCAGGGAGCTCAAAGTCAGAACTTTTAGAAGTCTGCTCCACTGAGGGACATCACTCCAATGGCTAAGCGGGGCGGTGGGGTGCAGAACCCTCACTGAGACAGTATAGTCTTAGGACCGTAGGGGTCACAGAAAGATCGGGGGTGCCTGAGTGCAGCAGAGCTCCCAGGTATCGGAGTGGGGAAGCCAGCTGCAGAGATGGAGATGAGGAATGAGCTCTCAGCTCTGGATTGCCATAAACCATGATCCGTGGCACAGTCAGCCCACTGCTCCTCCATCAGGGACCCAACAACTGGCAGAACCAGGGAGACTCCCCTTCCTCCCCCAGGAGGAGCAGCGTGGGAGCGCACCACAGGGATCTGCTGGGTTTGGAGACTCCAAACAGGGCCGTGTGCCAGAGACAGAAACGCTCAGTCACAGGCCGGGTGAGCATGGAGTGCGGACAGAGACCAGGGAGAGAGGAGTGATTGACTGCTTTTCTCTGGGGGTGCACTGAGGAGTGGGGCCCGAGTTCTCAGCTCCTATGGGACCAGAGATTGAGAGACTGCCATTTTCACTCTCATCCTCCAAAGCTGTACAGAAAGCTTTCAGGGAACAAAAGCTGTAAGAGCAAACCCAGGTAGATTACGTAGACTGGCCCCTGACAAGGGTGGTGCAATTCCGCCTCAGGCAAAAAAGACATTTGAGAATCACTGCAACAAGCCCGTCCCCCAGAAGATCAGCAAGAACAGCTAGCCAAGACCAGGTTTACCAATCAATGAGAATGGCAAAACCCCAGCACTAGGGGAATACAGCACATAAAATTCATAGCTTTTTTCCCATGATGCTTTAGTCTTCCAAAGTTAATTTTTGAAATTTTCTTAATTTTTCTTTTTCTATATTTTTAGTTAAATTTTTCTTCTTTCCTTTTTCAACATCTTATCAATTCCTTTTTAAACTCATTCTTCATTTTTCATTTTTACATTCATTTTCTATCTCTTCATTGTATTTAAGCTTATTTTGTGTGTGTGTGTGTGTGTATATATATATATATATATATATATATAAGTTTCTCCTCCTTTGAAATTTTGGGATACAGTTGTCCTAGTCTCTCACCTGATCACATTCTCTCTTTTTTTAAAAATTCTTTTCATTCTTTTTTCAACCAACTTCTTATCGTGTCAATTCCTTTTTTAAAATCTTTTTTAATTTTCATCTTTACAGTCATATTCCATCCCTTCATCGTATTTACCCTTATTTTTGTATATATATATGTAAGTTTTTCTTTCTTTAAAATTTTGGGAGGCAATTTCTTCTAACAAAAAAAATACACCCAAAATCTAGTGGGTGGCTCTGTTATATTAACCAACCTAATTATATTCTTCTTATTTATCCCCCCTTTCTTTTCCCCCGGTTTCAGGTCTCTTCTGATTTGTTTAGTGTATATTTTTCTGGGGTCATTGTTAAACCTTTAAGATTTTTTTTAGCATTTTATTCTGTCATTGATCTATTCTCCACTGGAAAAACTGACAAGACAGAAAAACTCACCTCAAAAAAAAGAACAAGAAGCAGTACCGACTGCCAGGGACCTAATCAATACAGACATTAGTAAGATGTCAGAACTAGAGTTCAGAATGACGATTATAAAGATACTAGCTGGGCTTGAAAAAAGTATAGAATATACTAGAGAATCCCTTCCTGTAGAAATAAGAGAACTAAAATCTAACCAAGTCGAAATCAAAAAGGCTATTAACGAGGTGCAATCAAAAATGGAGGCTCTAACTGCTAGGATAAAAAAGGCAGAAAAAAAATGAGTGATATAGAAGACCAAACAATGGAGAATAAAGAAGCTGAGAAAAAGAGAATTAAACAACTACTAGATCACGAGGGGAGAATTCAAGAGATAAGTGATGCCATGAAGTGAAACAACATTAGAATAATTGGAATCCCAGAAGAAGAAGAAAGAGAGAGAGGGGCAAAAGGTATACTGGGGCAAATTATAGTGGAGAACTTCCCTAACTTGGGGAAAAAAACAGGCAACAAAATCCAGGAGGCGCAGAGAACCCACCTCAAAATCAATAAAAATAGGTCAACACCCTGACGTCTAATAGTAAAACCCACAAGTCTCAGAGACAAATAGAAAACCCTGAAAGCATCTCGGGACAAGAGGTCTGTAACCTACAAGGGTAGAAACATTAGATTGGCAGCAGACCTATCCACAGAGACCTGTCAAGCCAGGAAGGACTGGCATGATATATTCAGAGCACTAAGTGACAAAAATAAATGCAGCCAAGAATACTACATCCAGCTAGGCTGTTATTGAAAATAGAAGGAGAAATAAAAAGCTTCCATGACGGACAAAAACTGAAAGAATTTGCAAACACCAAACCAGCCCTAAAAGAAATATTGAAAGGGGTCTTCTAAGCAAAGAGAGAGCCTAAAAGTAACATAGACCAGAAAGGAACACAGACAATATACAGTAACAGTCACCTTACAGGCAATACAATGGCACTAAATTCATAACTTTCAATAGTTACCCTGAATGTAAATGGGCTAAATACCCCAATCAAAAGACACAGGCTTTCAGATTGGATAAAAAAAAAAAAAAAAAACAAGACCCATCGATATGCTGTCTGCAAGAGACTCATTTTAGACACAAAGACACCTCGAGATTGAAAGTGAGGGAGTGGAAAACGATTTACCATGTTAATGGACACCAAAGGAAAGCTGGGGTGGCAATCCTTATATCAGACAAATTAGATTATAAACCAAAGACTATAATAAGAAATGAGGAAGGACACTACATCCTAATTAAAGGGTCTATCCAACAAGAAGATCTAATAATTTTAAATATCTATGCCCCTAACATGGGAGAAGCCAATTAATAACAAAATCAAAGCAACACATTGACAAAAATACAGTAATAGTAGGGGATTTTTAAAACACCCCTCACTCAAATGAACAGATCATCTAAGCAAAAGATCAACAAGGAAATAAAGACTTTAAATGACACACTGAACCAGATGGACTTCACAGATATATTTGGAATATTCCATCTCAAGGCAACAGAATACACATTCTTCCCTAGTGTCCATGGAACATTCTCCAGAATAGATCACATTCTGGGTCACAAATCAGGTCTCAACCAGTACCAAAAGATTGGGATCATTCCCTGCCTATTTTCAGACCACAATGCTTGAAAATTGAACTGAATCAAAAGAAGAAAGTGAGAAAGAACTCAAATACATGGAAGCTAAAGGGTATCCTACTAAAGAATGAATGGGTCAACCAAGAAATTAAAGAAGAATTAAAAAAAGTCATGGAAACAAATGAAAATTAAAACACAACTGTTCAAAATCTTTGGGATACAGCAAAGACAGTCCTAGGAGGAAAGTATATAGCAATACAAGCCTTTCTCAAGAAACAAGAAAGGTCTCAAGTACACAACCTAACCCTACAACTAGAGGAGCTGGAGAAAGAACAGCAAATAAATTCTAAACCCAGCAGGAGAAGAGAAATAATAAAGATCAGAGCAGAAATCAATGAAAAAGAAACCAAAAGAACAGTAGAACAGATCAACGAAACTAGGAGCTGGTTCTTTGAAAGAATTAGCAAGATTGATAAAACCCTGGCCAGACTTATCAAAAAGAAAAGAGAAATGACCCAAATAAATAAAATCATGAATGAAAGAGGAGAGATCACAACCAACACCAAAGAAATGCAAACAATTATAAGAACATATTATGAGCAACTCTATGCCAGCAAATTAGATAATCTGGAAGAAATGGATGCATTCCTAGAGACCTATAAACTACCAAAACTGCACCAGGAAGAAATAGAAACCCTGAACAGACCCATAACCAGTAAGGAAATTGAAGCAGTCATCAAGAATCTCCGAACAAACAGGAGCCCAGGGCCAGATGGCTTCCCAGGGGAATTCTACCAAACATTTCAAGAAGAATTAATACCTATTCTTCTGAAACTGTTCCAAAAAATAGAAACGGAAGGAAAACTTCCAAACTCATTGTATGAGGCCAGCATCACCCTGATCCCAAATCCAGACAAAGACCCCATCCAAAAGGAGAACTACAGACCAGTATCCCTGATGAACATGGATGCAAAAATTCTCTCCAAAATACTAGCCAGTAGGATCCAACAGTACATTAAAAGAATTATTCACCACGACCAAGTGGGATTTATCTCTGGCCTGCAAGGTTGGTTCAACTTCCACAAATCAGTCAATCATTGTAATGATACAATACATTAATTAAAGAAAGAACAAGAACCATATGATCCTCTCAATAGATGCAGATAAAGCATTTGACAAAGTACAGCATCCTTTCTTGATTAAAACTCTTCAGAATGTAGGGATGGAGGGTACCTACCTTAATATCATAAAAGCCATCTATGAATAACCCACAGTGAATATCATACTCAACGGGGAAAAACTGAGAGCTTTTCCCCTAAGGTCAGGAACATGGCAGGGATGTCCCTATCACCACTATTGTTCAACATAGTACTAGAAGTCCTAGCCTCAGCAATCAGACAACAAAAGGAAATAAAAGGCATCTGAATAGGCAAAGAAGAAGTCAAACTCTCACTCTTTGCAGATGATATGATACTTTATGTGGAAAACCCAAAAGACTCCACCCCAAAACTCCTAGAACTCATACAGGAATTCAGTCAAGTGGCAGGATATAAAATCAATGCACAGAAATCAGTGGCATTCCTATACACCAACAACAAGACAGAAAAAAGAGAAATTAAGGAGTCGATCCCATTTACAATTGCACCCAAAATCATAAGATACCTAGGAATAAATCTAACCAAAGAGGCAAAGAATCTGTACTCAGAAAACTATAAAATACTCATGAAAGAAATGGAGGAAGACACAAAGAAATGGAAAAACGTTCCATACTCATGGACTGGAAGAACAAATATTGTGAAGATGTCAGTGCTACCCAGAGCAATCTACACATTTAATGCAATCTCTATCAAAATACCATCACCTTTTTTCAAAGAAATGGAACAAATAATCCTAAAATTTGTATGGAACCAGGAAAGACCCAAACAGCCAGAGGAATGTTTAAAAAGACAAGCAAAGCCGGTGGTATCACAATTCCGGACTTCCAGCTCTATTACAAAGCTGTCATCATCAAGACAGTATGGTACTGGCCCAAAAACAGACATATAGATCAATGGAACAGAATAGAGAGCCCAGAAATGGACCCTCATCTCTATGGTCAACTAATCTTCGACAAAGCACGAAAGAATGACCAATGGAAAAAGACAGTCTCGTCAACAAATGGTGTTGGGAAAATTGGACAGCCACACGCAAAAGAATGAAACTGGACCGTTTCCTTACACCACACACAAAAATGGACTCAAAATGGATGAAAGACCTAAATGTGAGACAGGAGTCCATCAACATCCTAAAGGAGAACACAGGCAGCAACCTCTTTGACCTCAACCGCAGCAACTTCTTCCTAGAAACATCGCCAAAGGCAAGGGAAGCAAGGGCAAAAATGAACTATTGGTACTTCATTAAGATAAAAAGCTTTTGCACAGGAAAGGAAACAGTCAACAATACCAAAAGACAACCGACACAATGGGAGAATATATTTGCAAAAGACGTATCAGATAAAGGGCTAGTATCCAAAAATCTATAAAGAACTTATTAATCTCAACACCCAAAGAACAAATGATCCAATCAAGAAATTGGCAGAAGACATGAACAGACATTTTTCCAAAGAAGACATCCAAATGGCCAACAGACACATGAAAAAGTGCTCAACATTGCTCGGCATCAGGGAAATCCAAATCAAAACCTCAATGAGATACCACCTCACACCAGTCAGAATGGCTAAAATTAAGAAGTCGGGAAACGACAGATGTTGGCGGGGATGCGGAAAAAGGGGAACCCTCCTACACTGTTGGTGGGAAGGGAAGCTGGTGCCGCCACTCTGGAAAACAGTATGGACGTTCCTCATAAAGTTGATAATAGAGCTACCCTATGACTCAGCAATTCCACTACTGGGTATTTACCCCAAGGATACAAATGTAGTGATCAGAAGGGGCACATGCACCCCAATGTTTATAGCAGCAATGTCCACAATAGCCAAACTATGGAAAGAGCCAAGATGTCCATCAACAGATGAATAGATATAGAAGATGTGGTATATATATGTGATGGAATATTATGCAGCCATCAAAAAATGAAATCTTGTCATTTGCAATGACGTGACTGGAACTATAGGGTATTAGGCTAAGCTATATAAGTCAATAAGGGAAAGACAATTATCATATGATCTCACTGATATGAGGAATTTGAGAAACAAGACAGAGGATCATAGGGGAAGGGAGGGAAAAATGAAACAAGACGAAACCAGAGAGGGAGACAAACCAAAAGAGACTCTTTTTTTTTTTTTTAAAGATTTTATTTATTTATTTGACAGAGACACAGCGAGAGAGGGAACACAAGCAGGGGGAGTAGGAGAGAGAGAAGCAAGCTTCCTGCAGAGCAGGGAGCTCGATGTGAGGCTCGATCCCAGGATCCTGGGATCATGACCTGAGCCACAAGGCAGACACTTAACAACTGAGCCACCCAGGCGCCCCCAAAAGAGACTCTTAATCTCAGGAAACAAACTGAGGGTTGCTGGAGTGGAGGGGGATGGGAGGGATGGGGTTGCTGGATGATGGACATTGGGGAGGGTAAGTAGTATGGTGAGCACTGTGAATTGTGTAAGACTGATGAATCACAGACCTATACCCCTGAAGCAAATAATACATTATATGTTAATAAAAAAAAAATAAAAGACAATATTTTTCTACCCCTCTAGAGTGTAAGCCCTTTGGGGCAGGGACCGTATCTCTTTATCTCACTATTGTACCTCCAGTAGTTAAGTCAATGCTTGGCACAGGAAATGTGTCTAATAAACATTTATTGAAGAGACTATTAAATACATGAATGAGCCAATGAGTCAATGTCCTTTGGAAGCATAAATATATATAAAGATACATATTTACATATTTAAAAGATATTGCTCAAATTATGAAGTTAATGGGATAATAAATGTCAACAGTGATCTAAACATAGATGCTTCTAACTTGGAAATGATGAAGCTAATGAGAAAAAAGTATAACAGCAACTAACATTTAGTGAATATTTAATCCTATTATTCAAGATGCTTTGCAAGCAGTTCTTTACTTAATCTTTACGATAACCATATCAAGTGTGCTATTTTCAATCTTCATTTTACAGATGAGAGACACATAGATATTTGTAACTTGCCCATGCTCAGAATAATTATATAGCAGAGGCAGCATTTGAACATGTACTTCGGCTCTTGAGTCCATAGTCTTAAGTACTACTTCTCCCCCTGGAGATAAATTCTGAAAATATTGCTTGAGAAAGTTCTAAAAAGTGAGCTATGAATTCTGAAGGTAGATTACAAACTGCTATGAAACCACCTTCTTTGAATTTTTATATTTCTACCATTTTGTACAAAGCCTTTCATGGAGCATACATAGAAGCATTTGCACACATACACACATGACTTTGGTGAATAAATGAAGGTAAAGCAAACTGAGGAAAAGAGAAAAGACAAAACTATAGGTAAGAGAATTGGTTTCCATCCAATCACCAGTCTTTTATTCTTAATTTCAAAATGGATGCTGGTTGGGAGTTTTCTTTTTTCTTTTGTTGCGGGGGGAGGTGGTTTCTAAAATTTAGTGAAGCAGAGCAAAATAGGCAGCAGAGTGAATGGGGGCTCCCAAACAAATCAAGGTTATTTGAAATACTAGCTAAGTGAGGAAAATTAAAGAAATTAAGAATGTAAAAAGAAAGAAATGAGGAAATCACAGAGCAGATTAATCAACTATCACCAGGCTATCAGCAATAACAAGAAGTAATTCATCAATACTTCAGATATTGTTCCATCTTTTGAGCAATGGGCCTCATCACAGAGATGAGAAATAAGAAACATGTCATACTTAGGATTTTTTTTTTAAATCAAGTCCCTCTATTGTCAAGAAAATGCTTTTAAGTGTACACGTTGGTTGATTTTGTGACATATTCTTAACCTTACTAGGTAGGTACAGCTCTGCTGAGACCAATTAACTCAGAAAGCCACACTCTGCAATGGGGCTTTAAGGATCAGTAAAATAGCTGGGATATTTTCCTTGCTGCAGACAGCTGGATGTTGCTAATTTAGCTATTTTAAATTGGGGGGGGGGAAGGAGGAGGGAAAGGCAAGGTTTTTATTTTGCCACACATCTGTAAATTCAGAGAAAGGCAAAACAGGGAAGCCATCAAGAAGCTTGGGAAATGAACTGGATTTCTCCCTGCTCTCCTCAGTGAGCAGGTCTCTCATAACTGGCTTGAAGAAATCAGCACACTTTCTTTTCAGGTTACATACACCGAACGGAATCTGACCAAATTGCTGGGTTAAGCAGCAGTTTCCCTTTTCTGTTTTTGATAGTTTCACTGAAATATAATCTACACAACATACAGATCATCCACTTAAGGTGTACATTTCAATGGCATTTAGTATGTTTTTACTCCGTTAGTACCATCACTCCAATCTAATTTTAGAACATTTTCATCACCCAAGCAATTTACCTTTTAAAGGATGGTTTAAATGATTTGTGATATACATACATACCCAAATAGTCACAATCTAAAGTAAAAACAAAAAAGGTATTTTTTAATGAATATTAACGTTCTCAGTGTGAAATGGCCTATCTGCTGAGAGGTGTGCATTTTGATGACATAAGAAAGACATCGTCTCCATTTCTAACCTCATCTTGGAAGGTCCAACTGTATGACTTAGGCTACTTCTCAGAAGTGATTCTGCAAAATGCAAAAGGAACAAATTGCCCTGCCCTTTAATCTAATTATTTTCCTTATTTTTTTCTTACAGAATAATTTATGACCATATCAAAAGCCATTTACTCTCTTCTGTACCAAGCTCACCTCCACCTCCAGCTTTCTGTCCAATGGCCCCTATATTAGAGTATTTGCCTATAGTAAATATCTATAACTACTCTCTCTGAGCAGCTCAAAAAAAAAAAAAAAAATGCATTACAAGAAGCAACAGAAGGATGGAACACTTTCCATTAATTAGGCCCCAGCCAAATTAACTTTAAATCGGTAATTCTGAGAGAGGAGCTGGGTTTTTTTTAAGCTTAACTAGCTTGACTAAATATGCTTCATAATTTTTCCTCTTGATCTTCAGTTTAATTCACAGGACAAGAGTTTCAAGAATCTCTTATGTATGGGTCTTTATAGAGAAGCAAGCTAGGTCATTAACATGGTATGAGGAAACCTGGTTTACCAACCACCAAAATTTTGATAATCTGTAGGTCAAATAAAAAAGCGTTTTAGCACACCACCTCATAGAACTGCTCAACAACAATGTTGGCTATATGTTTTTGAAATAATGATATAACAGCTAACATTTATTAAAAACCTATTATGTGCCATCTGCTGATTTGTGTTTTACATTAACCCATTCAATGCTCACAAAGCCCAAGAGTAGGCCCTCTCCTATACAATCATCGTGATTATCATCATCATCATCACTCACATTTTAAAGACCGAGAAACTGAGATAAAGAGCATGGTGTATCATGCTCCAGATTAAAGATGACAGCCAGAACTTAAAACCAGACTCTGGCTTTAGAGCTCACTTTCTCAACCATTACCCCACAATGCCCATCAGGAAATACATAAGGTAAGAATTGTTACCCTAGTGCCGAGATGCCAGCCTGTTCTCTAATGCCAACAGACACAGTGATACAATACCAAAGAGGGGGGAAAACTAATTGCTTTCCTACAGGATAGGAATACAGTGAGTAGACAGGGACTAAGGAAGGGTCCTTACAACAAGGGAGGAAAATGAGGGAGCATTCACCATCTGAGACGGAAAAATGCAAAAAGCAACAGAAAATGGATGAATTAAGCCATTTGAGGAATTAAACTATCAAAAGTTGTGTTTCTAATGAAGATCCAATAAGAATTCAGGTCAAATTACAGTTGTCAAAGTGTAAACTCAAGTCCAGAATGCAACAGTAAGCCGTAAGTGATTTCATTAGAGTGAAACCAGTTTAATGAAAGAAGGTGTTAAAAGCAGGTTTGTAGCCCACACCTAGGTTAAAAAAAAAAAAAAAAAAAAAAAAAAAGACTAGTGAATAGAAATCTAAAGCTACACGTGAAATAAAACTACCAAAACTGTTACGAAAATTCAGCCAAAAGAAAAATACTTCAGGAAAACGCTAATATAAATTTACTTTTAATTTGCATGCATGTTATCACAGAATTGACCTCAATCAGACCACTGCCTAAGACAAAATTTGACCTCAATCGGACTACAGCTTAAACCAGAATGAACCTCAATAGGACCACCACCTAAGCCAGAAAACTGGCTGGACTGACATGAGGAAGAACTACTGTTTGTGCTCGAACAGAAGTCACACTGAGACCACGGCTCTACCATGTGTACACACATTCAAGAAACAACAAGCAAAATCATTTCAAGCACTCAAGACACAGATGAAAAGAAGTAAGATCCATGCATATATCCAGCCTCTTAAAATAATGGTGGGGATCTGTGGGGCATTTTAAATTGGCAATGGCAAAGACTACAATTTTCTGCTAAAAGGATATTATCACAATTTTTCAACCTGGGTTTGAACCAAGGCTCCTAAGAGCTCTCCTACTTAATGCAACATCACACCCAGCACTTTACTGTGACTTCCACACAGCAGATGATAATCCTGACTCCTTGGCTCTTTGGAGTTAATCATCTCAAAAGGCAATGAGCAGAACACATTAAATTAGCACGGTAAACTAAAGTGGCTTCTTTCATTTCCCCACCCACACACAGTCCTCTTTCTCAAAAGGGCAAACACATTTTTAAAAATTATTTCATAGTTCTCAAATGGCTCTGACAAGCTACTATTAAATTTTGAAATAGAACTCCTGATTCCTTGTATAAATGCCAAATACAGTTAGGTAAAAGGAAAAACAAATATGGCTACATGGGCTAATCAAAGCATAGAGTAACAAACCAGTGAACCCACTAGTGGAAACTTCAACAATACATTTATATGATGATGAAAAAATCTAATTCTTCTTCAGGGCTACTTAGGGTGTCTGGGTTTTTTTCAGTGTTTGATGAAAAGGTAGTGGCATAATTTAGCAGGTTATAATCTAGATCCTATTTTCCCCATTGTTCCTTAAACATCCTTAAATGACTAAAATCACATCCCCAACTGTACCATATGTTTTCATGTACCACGAATATCCTCCAACAGATTGATAAGGGATGTTCTTTCTTCTTTCAAAATGTACCTTCAAAAATATGGCCAATTTTTCCTCTCACCAAAAACTCTCAGGTTACACATCCTATTCAACAATGCCAAATGAATCTGCTGAAGGGAGAACATACTAAAGCAAGGCTGAGTAGACCTGGGCAAAACTAAACAAATTAATCTGGCAAAGTCTGTCCCCTTTCTTCAGTTGCCATGGGAAGAGTGAGAGAGAATGGATTCTGTTTCAGCTTACATCTTGAGGTTGAAAGCTGTTATATAAATATATAACCCGGTAAACATCTTAAGGAAAAGTTGCTAATGTGGCCTCTGTTTTTCCTTTTGGAAGGCTGCTATAAAGGAAGTGTGGTGAAGGGGGAGGGAGAAGGAGAAGGAGAGGAGCACAAGGGAAAGGAGTAGGTGATGATCATCTGTAGTGTAGATTGTTTTTTAAAACAATTTTAAGAGTACTTGACATCTGTCTGCCACATTCCACCAGAGATTTAAACAAAAGTAAAGCTGCTCAGTAGAAGAACATTTCTACTTATCCGGAAGGATAACTTCATGGATGTATGACAATTATATCTGGTAACTTTAAGGAAATCTCTAACTGCGATCTGAAATAAAAGTGGATTCCCAGGGTGCTGAAAGGCTTTTGCCAAAAATTAACAATTGTAAAACAACATACTTCTCTCATTCTAGCCAAAACAGAAAAATAAAGCCATATGCCTGATTTCTTTAATAAACTAAATTTAGATTACAACTTTAAAATAGATTTTGACATAAATGGCTTTAAACTAACAAGAGCATCTTTCACTTGGGTCTTTTCCCAGTTAATTATTTGCTGGCATTGTCCTAGACATTCCTTGGCGTCACCTTAAACCAACACTCTCAAGTGCTAATTAGGAGACTATATACATTATTAACCAGAGAATGTGCTTAATACATGCCTGTCCCATATGTATCCTGTTATTAAGGTGATTCCTTTCACTCCTAGAAAACTCTCTTTAGAAAACAGAGCCCCTGTTTAAACAAAGAAATTGGCGGCTATTGAAGAAATTTTTGTCAGAATTCAATTAATAGGTAGGGGCCAACATGACACAGGATCTTTGTCTTTGAAACATCCTCGGCATGAATCAAATTTAATCTTACTGAAATAGTCAGCAGAGGGAAAAGTTAATGACTGCAGGTGTTATACATTTTCATAGTACCAGGGGACTCCCAAAGAGAATAGCCAACTCGCTCAGGAGCTACACCACTGCGAAGAAACCAGCCATGTCAGAGAGCCCAAGCCAGAGACATGCGTTTCTCCAGTCCTATCTCTTCCAAAAGGCCATGGGCCAGATGGGAAAAGAAACATATGTAAACAAGGTAGACCTAATGATTTCCTAATTACGAAGGAGATACGATCTTCTCATTAATTGGCAAGCTAATCGACCACAATCTCAGTTTCATAAACTGAGTCCAATAAACCAAACTTCGGTGTCTGTACTCCACAGAATTCTCCTCACACTTCCACGCCGTTCACCCGGCCACAAAGTTGTCAGTTCTGCTTGATTTGTTTGAATACGGTACTCGACGACAGCTGTCGGAAACAGTACATTAGAACAGCTGCTAGGACAGCTACAAGGGGCTTGGAAGTTTAATTGGGCTCAATGTGACATTGTGCATTTTTCTAGACATAGAAATATCCGCAAAACGAAAGACATTTCTAATGGGTCTGAACGGTGTTCACTTATTGGCACCACCAACTGGTTAACCCCAGTTTGAGTTATGTCATCGGCCTCACAGTATCTTTGCCACCGGGCTGGTAAGACTATCAAAAAAAAAAAAAAAAAGACAAAACAGTAGGAGCAGTGAGATGCACAAGAAAAGGGGCATTAAGAGCGAGAGGAAATGGTAAGGAAGTCACGTCAATAATCTCTTTCAAAGGCTGGCCGGTAGCCAAGGAGGATCCCACAGTGTCTCAGGATTTACTTCCAAAGGAAACGTATTCAGAGGCCCTGAGCCTGGTGCCACTGCAAACAAAACCACTCATTCTGGTCTCAGCCCCGCAGAGAAGGGAGAACGGCTTACTGTCGGCGTCCGCGCGGAGGAAGAGAGCGAGGAGCAGCAACAGCGGCCTGGCGACGTGCACCATCCTGCAGCTCGGCAGCAGCGAGCACGGGCAGTTTGGGGTCACCGCCTCTGAAGCGGCAGCGAGTCCGTCCGGTCTGGAATTTCAGCTGGAACTCTTTCAGAGCCTGCAAGGGCAGAGGAAGGGAAATAAAGGAAAGAAAAGAGAAAGACACTTAGGTTTCTTACTCTCTTCCCCTTGTTCCATCACCACCACCACCACCACGAGAGACACAATCCATTGTAGAGACACAAGAAACTGTAACTGGGATGCCTTTGTATGAGAAGGACAGTAACTTGGTTTGTTAAATGGGGCGGCCCGAGCACATCTTGTTCCCATTGTCGGGCTCTCCTAAAGACAACCACCTTGAATTCCACTCTCTGCTCATGCCACCTTTTGGGCAGAGCACTGTGAGAAGCAACTGTCACTTCTCATGAAACACTCCATGAATACATCGGTGGAAGAAAGCACAGCAACACTATGAGAAAGATTTAAGAGAAGCACCACCGTGCTGGATAAAAGTCTATTATTGACAGAATAATGGAAGCTGCTTTCTTGGCACGAGGGGAAGTGACAGGGCTAATTCAACTTCTCCAGCTAAATAGGAGAGGTTAGGATTTTTTACACTAGCGCATTTGGCTTCTTCCCTGAAGACACATCAATGTTCGAGTCTAGTTTGGCTTCAATAAGTCAAAACAATAGTTAGCATGAGCCTGTTTGACTTAACAGGATTTTTATATGTCTCCTGGGCAATAGCTTAGTTTTCTCAATCTTCTATGTAAAATCTCTAAGCCACAAACTATTTTTAGAGAGCCTACTGCGTGCAAATGCACTCAGTATAAAGTGCCATGAAGTACAAAAATGAGTCAGATTCTATCCTCTGTGACTTTCCAGTTTAGTAGGGAAAATAAAACAGACACATCAGATGACTAGTATAAGTTAATAAGTGATGAGTGCCAGGAAGGAAAACCAAATAATGCCATAAAAGATAGGATCAGGAATGGTATCCTAGATAAAGTGGTATCTCAAAGTGAGCCTGGGAGTACAGGAAGGATTTAACCAAGAAGAGGGAAAAGCATTCCAGGAATTCTGTACAAAGGCAGGGTGGTGGGAAAGGAACTTTGGAAAAGATGAGTGTCCAGGTTTGGCTGGAGTAGGGCTTCCCAAACTTCCATATGCATCAGAATCACCTGGAAAGCTTGTTAAAACAGATAGCTGGGTGAAAAAAAAAAAAAAAAAAACAGATAGCTCGGCACCCCCCTCCCCCGCCCCATGTGTGGTCCACTAGGTCTGTGATGGGAGTCTAACAAGTTCCTGAATGATGCTGATGCAGCTGGTGCAGGGACCACATTGAGACTGCTGGGTTGGAGTGATGAATTCATTAGGAAAGCAGAAGAAAATGAGGCAAAACAAAATGGTTCAGGCTAGAAAAGAAAAGAAAACAAAGAAAAAAGAAAAGGAAAGAAAAGAAAAGAGAAAAGAAAAGGTCACGGTGAGCTCTGAATGCCAATCTAAGTCAAGCAGCCTTCCCACAGCAAACCACAAATAAAGCTACTTAGTGTTTCTGAGCAGAAGCAAGGGAATGGGCTTTGAGAAGATGAACTGACACGTAAATGTGGCACTATTAGGCCAGAGCGAGAGTCCCAGGTGAAAAGTAACACAGACCACAGGGTGATGGTGGGAGCTGAAGAGAAGGGAAGCCATGACTGACGCTCCAAGCACTAATTTGAAGTATGACTCTTCGGCTGATAAATAGTTGCTCCTATAGGAAGCTTCAACAAATCTAGCACAGCATCTTACACAGAGTAGGCTCTGAATATATAGAGAGAGCACTGAATTCTATTGCTTCCTCTATCATGGTGAAAACTTGAGCATGATAATCAGAATTCCTGTGCCAAATGAAACCGTATACCTTTAAGATTTGTATATTGGAATATCTGAAACACGTACAAAATTCTTGACAGGAAATACTAGAGATATCCAGAAATAACCTAATCCACTAAAATAACTTGTACTTGAAAAAGTATTATAGCGCAGATACTATAAGCCGTCTTTTCTGAAACTGAGCTTGAGCCTGGGAATAACATTTTTTTAAAGATCTTATCTTTTTCATTACTATGCATGTGTCCTTTGAATGCAGGAAAGATAAGACTAAATGCAAAGGTGGGGGATCATTGTAATTACCCATCCACTCCCTAGCCCTTTTTATTTTTAACCAATTGGCAGGTGGCATGAAGCAGCAAGTTAGATATTGAAACACATCCACTTGAAACCAAAAGCTAGCCAGCTGCCCCAAATCTGCTATTGTTATCAATCACACTGGGAAAATAACTTATCAGGCAGTTCACAGCTATCGAAAGCTAAAATTCTCAAAACTTCATAGGAAAAGTGCTAAAGGAATCCGCTCTGCTCCCCTCCCCCTTGCACTGTTCCTGTCCTCAGGCCAGCATTTCAAATGACAGCAAAGTCCAGGAGACGTCAGTCCTGTCGGACTCAATTTGTGTCTGTGCAAGCGTATCAGAGCCAACTGCTCCGTGATGGCTCGGTGCGATCACGGAGATGGAGACGCATGAAATGCTCTCTCAGGGAAGAAGTGATTTGGCTTTTTCCTCTACCCGACTAAAGTGGCATAAGAAGACCAAATTCTTCCAAATGAACCTACAAATGTTACCTCTGGACTTAAAACGGTAATAGGATCTAGGAATGAATGCAGCTAGAGAACATATATATTTATCCTGAAATGGGCTACATATGTCCTTGGCCCGGATATGACAAAAGGAGATCAGAGGTGTGAAGATAAGACCTATTCTAGATGTTCATTCCAGCTAATCTCCACTCCATATCTTGTTTATTACTTGGCAACATTGCCAAAAGGGAAATGCTGGCTTGCATATCAGTAATGTGGAGTTTAAATTTTAGAACAAAAATGGGAAATGGATTTTTAAGGAAACACTGACAGCGAAAATAATGAGGATGAGCAAATATTACAAGCAGTTTCTATTAGCCTAGAGAAAGGGTTGCCAAGCACTTTGCAGTGAAAAGAGCAGGAAAAGGGGTTCAGAGATATTAAAAGTACCATGGTTTAGCTTATAACACAAATGATTGTGCATGTGTCCAATAGCCCCCTATTGGATTTTTATATGCCTTGCCCTCTGTGTCTTTCCTTAACTGGGACATTCATATAAAACTGAACCATGTAGCTAAGTTTAAAATGAAACGGGAAAAAAAAAAAAAAATATATATATATATATATATATATATTTAAAGCTCTCTGGTCTCTTATTGCTCAGGGGACAAAGATCTTAAGGAACAATAATTTTGTTGATTTTCAATTAGCCGAATATCTACTTTTGTATTTCTGTACGTGCATGGCTACAGAAGCTGACAGTTCAGAGGGCCAGGTGCACAACGTGATTGGAAATGGGATAACAAAGAGTGCACTTGCCTAAAAGCCTTCACAGGTCACTGTTTCAAGGGATCCCATAAGCTGCATGGACACAACTCTTTCTCTTCAATTTAACATTGGAACCCTTTCCTGTAACAAGTATCTTCATATTCAAACTAATATGAATCTGAAGGATTTTTTTTTCAGCTTTCTGTATTGTGGTATGTGTTCCTACAGATTGTGTTAACATAACAGAAAAAAAGGCAAAATGGAACTTTTCTTTCTTTAAAAATAGGACCCTCGGTCCCTCAGCAAAGTGAATGATTGTAGGTTTTATGCAGGAAATATGCAAAATGAGTGTGCAAAATCTTGTGATATGAGGAAGCGGCGAGACTTTCAAGAACTAATAGGTTATATCCAAAAACAAGGAGCCAAGGTGATGAGGCCCCATCAACTAAATGTAGGAAAATCTGGCAACAAGGGCAACAGTAGCTACAATTCACTGAAACACATTCTACTAAAATCCATGGGTTCATAAGTTTAAAAATAATTTTAAAAAATTACATCGTTCACTCTAGAAGGGAGTTAAAGAATCAAATCATTATTCTGAAAAGAGGGAGAGAAAGGTAAAGAGATTAAACAAAATCTCCACAGAACTTAAAACAAAACAAAACAAAAACCTGCTGTCACTAGAAAACTAGATATCATTGTTTATCTCATTGTTTATCAGGTTGCTACTTTCGGGCTTATCTGACAACACCCTGCTCTCAGTTCTAGCCATCTTAGATGTCTATGATACTTAACTGAGCATTTACCCATAAAGATAGCCATTAAGTTGGGGGCATGGTGTGCTAAAGGAGGAAGTCCCAAAATGTTGTGACTTCTTTTTATCCACCTCCCAAACCGGTCTGGTCTCTCTCAATCGCCTAGGGCAGGTTTCCAATCATTTAAGAGAAACAACCATTTGTGCACAAGATGTGCTACCAGGAAACTCCAATTTGTAAAACAGATACTAGCAGGACTGCTGTGGCTGAAGCGAGGGGTGGAGGGGCCTGGAGTTTAGAGCAAGCTGGCAGAGGCTTCTGAGGGCCATCTGTGAACTCCCTGCCCTCAGTGCACAGTGACAACACAAGGACATGAAAGGAAAAAACAAAAATAAATTTTCAACATTTCACTTATTCATGAGAATTTTCCACCAGGAGATAGCAGCCTAAATATTTTATCATGAGCTAGGACAAGAATCCTCCAGCGCTATCCAATAAAACTTTCTGCAGAATAGAAGTGTTCTTTATCTGCACTAATACTTGGATAATTTAAACATACCTAGTGAAACAGGAGAAGTAAACATTTTATTGTATTTAAATTTAATTTCAGGTTAAACAACCACATGTGGCCAGTGGCTGCCCTTTTGAACAGCACAAACTATGGTTACATATTTCACCAGCATTGAGCACAATAGCTATAAACAAGGCATAGGTTTTCAGGGTTGGAGACAGAATCAGTGAGTTGGGAACCCTTAGTCCTTGCAGTCCTGGCTTTCTCATAATCAGATTCTAAAGATGCATTGTGTTATATGAGGAAATCCACTTAACCTCTACGACACTCACTTCTCCATCCCCATCCCCTACCCTGCCAAAAAACAAGTGTCTTTCTCTTAAAAAAAAAAACACTCCACAGAATGTAAAGGAAGGATCAGTAAGTGGTCAAGTGTACAACTGGGAAGTGTCCAAACAGAAGTGTTGTTATTAAAAAGAAACATTTTTGATTCATATCGTAGGTAGAAAAGTTTTATTTCTCACTGGTGAAAGTCCTTCTTTGGGATGCTTATAGAAATGGAAATTTTTTTTTTTTTTAAAGATTTTATCTATTTATTTGACAGAGACACAGCGAGAGAGGGAACCCAAGCACGGGGAGTGGGAGAGAGAGAAGCAGGCTTCCCGCAGAGCAGGGAGCCTGATGCGGGTCTCGATCCCAGGACCCCGGGATCATGACCTGAGCCGAAGGCAGCCGCTCAACGACTGAGCCACCCAGGCATCCCGAAATGGAAACTTCTGACAGCAAATGTGTGCCATGTCACATAGACAGGAAAGATGAGCAGATCTGTACACATCCATAGGTAATGATCTGTATAGTTCTTATGAAATGGCCACATTCACCTGATCAACATGAGTGAGGATGATGCCAAACGTTCTTAAATACATGCAGCACTGAAAGCCTCAAAGCCCATCATGGAAAACACACTGAGAAAAAGGACAATGGATAAAGGTTATTAAGTTAAATAAAGCACTGATAAAATAACTGTTTATCCAATCCATGCCTGGGTAAAACACTCAAATCAAAAGGATATTAAGAATTATTCTTATGAGTGAAAGTCAAATCTTCTCAAAATTATTATACTATTTCCCATAATAGCACATCATATCAAAAACTCTATTTTTTAATATTTTGCCCTAGATATGATTACATGGCAATAAGTTGGGGGAAAAAAGAGACTTGATGAGCTGCCACATATAAATACAAAGTAATAACCCAATCATCTAATTTTTGGCGTAGGCTATGACTTAATATGAAGACAGGTGACTGTAAGTAAGCACACAGTAATTCTTTGAAGAAATCGACTGAATTATAAGAATATCTGAAGAGTAAAATGATATCAATATGGACACTATAAAAGGCTCTTTACATGTTTAGTTTGTTTGTTTTTTTTTTTAATAAAGATTTTATTTATTTATTCATGAGAGACAGAGAGAGAGAGAGAGGCAGAGGGAGAAGCAGGCTCCCAAGGAGCAGGGAGCCCGATGTGGGACTCGATCCCAGGACCCTGGGATCATGACCTGAGCCGAAGGCAGACGCTTAACCATCTGAGCCACCCAGGCGCCCTACATGTTTAGTTTTAATACATACAGAGAAAAGCCAATTATCTGAGCTTAATATAGTATGACTCACTTTCCAAATTACTATTGATAACATCTCTACAAGATGTCAAAACTTTGCATTTGAGGCAGACATAAATATTAGTTACTTTCATTAATGACAAAATGACATGATTAAGTTTGATCATCCTTTTCCCTTTCAAGAAGTAAAAGTGAAGTACGCCATGAGAAATAAGCAGATAAAGAGGAAAAAGATAACACCTTATGTCCCTGCCTATCTATTTTCTCTCTACAAACGGAACTATAATTCTGATTTGAAAAAGAGGATTTTTTTTTTTAAGAGGATAATTTTAAAGCATCTAACTTCTTTAAATGATTATTGCATGTGATTACCTCCATCTAGTTTTATATGATGCCGATGGAAACTGGCAATGGAAAAGTTCAAAGACAAGTCTATTCAACATGCTATTGGGACTCTGCTATGTGTTCCATTCTTCCAAAAACACATATTAAAAGTGAGTAACTGATCACTCTCACAAAGTAGAGATAGATATTCAATCCAGCCACTTCTTACCCAAACAACAGAACAGATTATTATTTTAATCTTTGGGCATTTTTAAATGGATGTGAAACCATCATTCTTAACTCACTATACCTGATTTTCTTTTTCATTACCTTAAAATCAAAAAGGGTGTTCCTTCTTTCACACACGCAAAATATGTTTTGTTTAAAATGTATTTAGCTTTGGGGTGCCTGGGTGGCTCAGTCAGTTAAGCATCTGTCTTCAGCTCAGATCATGATCCTGGGATGGAGCCCCCACCATCCGGTCCCCTGCGGGGAGTCTGCTTCTCCCTCTCCCTCTGACCCTCCCCTCCACTCATGCTCTCTCTCACTGTCTTGCTCTCTCTCTCTCAAATAAATAAATAAAATCTTAAAAAAAATAAAATGCATTTAGTTTTTAAAATATATTATGGGTAATAATGTGTTAATTTTTATTATGTCCATTTTATTTGTTCTATTTCCATCAACACACAGTGGAAAAGAAATCTAGCAATACATGATATATTTTACTTACTATGAAAAGTAAATTTTTAAATTTGTGGGGAAATTACTATTCCCCTTTGGCATTGATCACTTTTTTTCCCTGAAAAGATTTTTAAGACAAAATGAAGGCCTTTAAATTGCTTTTAAATCCTTCCTTACTAGAGTTTAATGAAAACCAATTTTGCCTACTCACAGTTGGTATATCTGTAACTCCATCCTTGGAGTGATCAAAGCTCTAGACCAGGAGCTCTCAACTGAGAATGATTTTGCCGCCTCCCCAGGGACATCTGGCAATGTCTGGAGAGATTTTTTTGTTGTCACAACATAAGGAGAGTGCTAATGACATCTAAGGGGTTGAGGACAGGGATGCTGGATGCTGCTAAGTATCTCACAAGGCACAGTATAGCCCCCCAGCCCACAACAAAGAATGACCTGGCCCAAAATGTCAACAGTGCCAAGGCTGAGAAACACTGTGCTGAAAGGTTCACTTATGTTGAGGAAAATTTTTAAATAAAAATTTAAAAAAAAAAGGAATTTTCAAGGCTTGTTTCTAGTACATTGTTTTCTAAACCCAGCAATTTTAGGTGTTTTCAGGGCAGTTTTAGTATATAAACTCAAAACAGATTTGAATTTCTGGGCATGGCAGTCAAACACTACTGATGACTCCCAAATTTCCCTTTTCGTCCTAAGCTAGAATTGAAATTAGCTTCCTTATGGGAAGTTCAGTTCACAGGCTTAGGCAACATAAATACTGTCACCAGTTAAAAGATTGAATCTGTTAAATGGGGCAGACATTGTTGCACGATGTCTGTCACTGAACAGACGTAGTTCCCATCTCTCATGCTCGGAGCTTAGCTCTTCTCTGAGAGAACAGTCCCCGGATGGAAACATTCAGTTCCAAGGAATGTTCTCTCAAATCATTGCCAGCAACAGATAGAAACTGCAATGATGAGAGGTCATCCTGAATGGCTGGGGAATGTGGAATTAAGGAATATTCTCTTCATTTTCCCAATATTGACCTCATGACTTAAGCTGGTGTCTCTCTGAAAATCTGTGAATTAGGTTCTATGTCAAGAAACCAGATAAATGGCTATTAAAGCAAATAGAAACATAACCTAAAGGAAGGTAGAGGGGACAAATACTAAACATAGATATCCAATATACACTCTCCTCCTCTCTCACCTTGCACATTTATTGTATCCAGTTATATTGCATTCTTCTTTATTGTTAGTACCTTCCTCACCTCTATGTGTCTCCTTGAATGGAATCATAATTTGATAAAAATCAGAAAAAAAATTACAATTCATCTTGGGCAACCCCCTCCTTTAGCAGGCAATGAATGAAGCAAAAGAACATAGTGGAATTATTAATCTCAGAAGACACATCTGGTCAGTCTCAGAGGAGGGTTTACAACCCGGACCAATTTTGTATCTCATATTTGTTTCTCATTCTGCTTCTGTCATCTCTGACTTACTAGGTTAGGTGAAACCATGGTTAATCCTAAAATTAGCAACATAAAGAAAAAGTCTCTCTCTTAATTGGCAGAGAGACAATATAAGGGTTCCCTCAAATGAAGAAGGAAGAAAACCTCACAAGTGGGGTATAGGAAGGAAGGGTGAAAAAATCTCATTGGATAAAAGTATTTGAGCGTCATTGTCCTAGATGGATAAATAATTCACAAATGAAAGTTTATACCATGAGTCAAAAATTCTCCAGAAAGTCAATCTTTAACCCAGTAACCCATTATTGTGTAACTGAGTATCTTAGAGCCAAAGAGTTTACAGGTGTTTTTAGAAGTAGAAATGATTAACCAGATTCTCACAAGTTAGTAACTGAATTAATAACACGGAGACACATGTTTATATCACCATAAGGCATATATATTTTGTATATTATCATCAAGTTCTTTTTTATGAGGTTTTTCTCTTTAATTTAAATTCTAGCAAGGATACGTGTAGACTAATTGGAAATAAATAAGGATGTGTGAGATGGTGAATTCACAGAGTTATACAGAACAGTTATCCAGGTGGAAAGATACCAGCCCGAGTGCTCTTTACTATAAAGTTGCTGAGGGCAACACAGCCGTGTTGAAAGAAGAAATGAAGACACACAATGGCTATTTTTCAAAAGCAGTTGGCATTATGAAGTGATTTGATAATAAAGTACAAAAATTTCCTGCAGAAATAAAAGCACTATGCATTTCCCATACCAAGATATGTCAGCAGTGAAAAAAATATTTTTCCCATAGTCACTCTTTTAGAAAATCTATTCAAGACCTCCAGAAAAAGGCTTTTGTAAAATACTGTCCTTTTTATTATACTTCTACAAAATCCTCAAACAAAATACACAGTACCTATATCAGAAAGTGTGTTTAAAGTCATTCAAAGCCTACTTGCAAATTAGATGTACTAACTTCCTCACTCCCAAACTCTGGATACTGACTGTAATCTTAAATGAGTTGCTCACGTGACTGAAAGGAAAGAAAATGTCCAATAACATCAACCGAATTTCTCTGCTGCATTTAGGCATCATCACAGAAACCTTTCGAAACACAGATTTTCATCATCCCAAGTAGGAAGGCAGCCACGACTAACAGGGAGTGAATAGGGAATGGTGCTGGCAGGCAAACGTGGGACAACGGCCGGTGTATGCTTGGGGGGACCAAGCCCCAAATTAAAATGCCGCCTTTTTAGGAATTTCTTTACTCTTTGTGCTATGTCCAGTGATGTTTCCTTCACAAACTTAATAGACTTGCCTTTGTCTTTATTATATTTCCTCTAATATTTTTTTTTTTTTTTTAAAGATTTTATTTATTTATTTGAGACAGAGAGAATGAGAGGGAGGAGGGTCAGAGGGAGAAGCAGACTCCCCGCCGAGCAGGGAGCCCGATGTGGGACTCGATCCCGGGACTCCAGGATCATGACCTGAGCCGAAGGCAGTCACTTAACCAACTGAGCCACCCAGGCGCCCTCCTCTAATATTTTTTAAATCATAGATTTAACCATGATGTGTTATCATATCCTCTTGTAAAAATCTTTTGCAAAGCTAAGCTTATAGAAAACGTGCTCACTGTCCCACAGCATTCTCACTCTGGTCAGAACTATTCATAGCATAAGTCTTCATCATCTACAAGCTTATCACATTATACTGGTGCGTACATCCCATACATAAATATGGTACCCACAGGCCAACATAAATACGGTGCCTGTTTAAAAATGCACGTGAAAAGTATGTATTTATAGATTATATATGCCTCCTATATTATTAATGAACTACATATATTGTCAAACAGACAAAATGAGACCTTTTCTAAATGAGATAAAAAATAAACAGAAGTAGAGGTTCTATAATTATTTCCCAGGCCACACAAATCACTGGAGTTCCACTGTCCTAGATGTTCCACAACTTGGATCTTTCTTCACGTACATTTCAGGTGGCAATGGATAAAACAAAGAGAGCTTTTGCTCATTTGTCCACCAACCCCCTTGTGGAGTCACACACTTGCTGTAATAACCAAATGTTAAAGGTTCTATGTGACAGCTGATGTCAACATGATGTAACACCCAGAGGAGAAGACAGTATTTTTTGAGATGTTCATACAGTGTCCTCATTTTATAATCATAAACCATCTATCCTGAGCTAGAACTTCTACACATCCACGGTGTTTTTGTTTTAAAAATGAATTCCTTCCTTCTTTCTCTCCATGAATACTCCTGAACACCAAGCACGATGATAGGTGCAAGAGACAAGAACACACAAGATACATTCCGGTGCAAGGAGACAGAAAACATGAGAGCTTTCCAGGTTAAGGGACAGACTGTCCAGGGCAGAGGCTGGGCCCAGTGAGCCAGTCAGAGAGCTGGGAAAGCAAGTGGGGTCCAGACTGCACAGGACCTGCAGGCCACATTGCAGAGATTGGATTTCATTTGAAATGCAATGGGAAGACACTGGTGGGCTTTATGCTATGGAGTGACATGGTCCGATTTATATTTAGACGACTTCTCCAGTGGTTGTGTGCCAAGGGTTTTAAAAATGCAATTCTCCCACCACCACCCACCCCGCTCCATGTTTCTGCAGAGCCTTCCATTCTATTTATTTGGACACTGCCATTGTACTCTATTGTGAAGTCTTTTGACCCTTTATGGAAGTCTCCCAGTTTCACTTTTCAAGGATCTTATGGCACTCTCCCTTTCCCAATTCTGTTTAAAACAACCAGAAATAATGTGTTGCTTTTCAATGTTTTGGATCACTCTTCTCTGTTCCTAGATAGCAACGGGCCCTAGAAAACTGAATGAATTTTCTTCATAGGGGGTCTCTCATAAAAAAGTTTAACACACTTTAGATTTTTTACTTGAAAAGTAAAGTATCTGATGTTAGTTCTCATTTGCATTTCTGAAATCTAGAAAAAAAAAAAAACTGCTTTCATGTACAAAGAAACGGTAGGCACACTTTTAAATCTGTGATTCCGGAAAGGCTTTCTTGCACACACTTAAAAAAAAAAAAAAAAAGTTTCTCAAGTTTGGTACATCAAAGTCTTGTTTTGACCCTTTTAATCCTTGTAATATTGGCAGTGATACTAATACCCAATAGTACACTGCATTCAGACTATTAGAAAACACAGCCGTCTCAATAATTCAAAACTTCTTTATTTCAGGATTTAGAAGCTAGGTCCTGCTGTGAGTCAATTGCTGGCTAGCTTCCCAAATTAGCTTTTCCGTCTCAGCTATCTTTTACATTTCATCCCTCAGTCTTCACTCCAGGATTTCGTCCATTATTAAATCAAGGCTTTTAACACCCCAACACGCGGTCATTTAATTCCTTACTTTTTCTTATTAGTTACCTAAACTTGAAACTACCTGTATTTAACCTCTGTCTTTTTTTTTTTTTTTAAGATTTTTATTATTCATTTGAGACACAGAGATACAGAGAGAGAGAGCATGAGCAGTGGGAGAGGCAGAGGGAGAGGGAGAAGCAGACTCCCGGCTGAGCCAGGAGCCCGAAGTGGGGCTCGATCCCAGGACCCTGGGATCATGACCTGAGCTGAAGGCAGACGCTTAACCATCTGAGCCACCCAGGCGCCCCTAACCTCTGTCTTAAAAATACGTTATAGAGCACTATAGTTTCTTGTACGGAGGGTGTAGCTGGTGACCGCAAAATGCCACCTTACTCTGCCTCCCAAAAGGAGTCCCTTCCTCCTCCGGTTGTCTGTGACACTTGCCTTGAGCAACAGAATAGGGCAGAAGTGACACTGTGTGCATTCTGACCCTGGGCCTCCAGAAGCCCCCAAAACCCCAGGAAGCAGCCCTATGTGCTCTCTCCCACTTGCTGATATGGGGTCCCCTGTCACCACACTGTTTGATCAAGCCCAAGCGAGCCGAGCAGGGTGGAGGAGGAGAGACCACGTGGAAGGAGAAGGCTACCACCTGAGCCATCTGAGACCAGTCATTCACCGGAGGACTGGGCGGCTGACCACAGACTGACAAAGATAAGGCAAGTGTGGCCCACACCAGCAGAGTCACCTAGCCGAGTTCAACTCAAACTCTGACCCAGAGCACTGAGACAAATAAACGCCTGCTGGGCGGAATCCACTAAGTTTGGGGATGGATTGGTATACAGCAAAAACTAATGACACTAAGGGAATAAATACTTATTTCATCCAATATAAAATAAAGATTATTTTAAAATGTTTATTTTCTTCAGTACTTTATCACATTTTTAATACAGCTAGGCAACTTGGCTTCTTATGGCTGCATCTGAATTGATTTTGTCCTCTTTTAATAGCAACCAGTAAAATCATTGTCATTTGATTTCAGATATTTTAAGTAGTGTATTGTTCTGTGATTTAGGAAAATCAGTACCTTGAAACTATTTGTGCCTCTTTGCCCCTTCTTCCAATTATAAATATTTTCTGCCACAGAGCTCAGAGAGAACAAAATTATTCTAAAACGTCCTTAACCATTGGCTAAAACCACATAACATGACGTTCCTTCCTGGTGATATAATTGAAGTGATGTATGTGTCTGAGATCTCAGTTGATCTCACCAAGTGTACTGACAGGTAGTAGTTAGCATAATTTTTATCTCCATGGATGCTGTTTTCCTTAAGAAGTTTCTCCCCAGGGATAAAGCCCACAATTTAAGTTAGGTTAATAATCTAAAAGCAGGGAAATTTCATAAGCTTTTTAAAGGAATGACATTTGGAACAGCTAGTGTACCCTCCTCAGGCTAGTTTCTGACCACATGTTGGATGTGTCTGTTCTTGGATAGAAACTAGTCAACTTGACTAGTTACTAGAACGGGTGAAAAAGTAAGGAAACATAATAAATATTAAAGCCAGCAAATGACGGGGCACCTAGGTGGCTCAGCTGATTAAACGTCTGCCTTCGGTTCAGGTCATGATCTCAAGGTCCTGGGATCAAGCCCCACATTTGAGCTCCCTGCTCAGCGGGGAGCCTGCTTCTCCCCCTCCCTCTGTCTGCTGCTCCCCGCTGCATGTGCTCTCTCTCTGCCAAATAAATACATAAAATCTTTTTAAAAAAATAAAATCAGTAAGTGAATTTAGCAAGGCTGCTGAATACACGGTCAATACAAAAAGCCAGCTGCTGCAATACATACTCACAAAAAACAATTAGGAAATACACATTTAAAAAATGTGCCATTTGCAACAGCATCAAAAAATATCTTAAAACCTAGAAATAAATGTAACAAAAGTCAATGAGATTTCTATGCAGAAAATCATGTAGCATTAATAATAAATTAAAGATGATGTTAATAAATGGGTGATCATGATATGCTCATGGCTTAAAAGACTCAGTATTGCAAAGATATTAATGTTTACCAAATTGATCTACAAGTTCAATGCAATCCCAATATAAATTTCAACATGTTTTTTCTTGAGAAACACAAAACTGATTTTAAAATTTATAAGGAAGTGCAAAGAACCAAGAACAGCCAAAACAATCTTACAGAGCAAATACTGAAGGACTACCTATTGAAGGTAACACTACCAGTTACCAAGACTTACTATAAAGCCGCAACATTTAAGACAGTGAAGTATTGGCTCAAGGGCAAACAGACCAGTGGAGCAGAATAATAACTCTAGGAACATATCCACCCCTATTCAGGCAGTTGTTTTATAAGCAACTGTGTCCCTGTAGTGCAATGGGAAAGAATAATCTTTTCAATTAGTAGTACTGGATCAAGTGGATCTCTATATGAATAAAAATATATGTTGACCCCCTACCTCACACCATACACAAAATCAATTCCACATAGATTAGAAACCTAAACATGAAGATAAACAATAAATCTTACAAAAAATAGAACAGAAAAATATCTTTGTAACCTTGGGATAGGCAAAGATTGCTGAAGGCAAGAGTAACCACAATAAAGACTGATAGGTTGGAATTAATTAGAATTTAAAATATTTGTTCATCTAAAGACATTATTAAGAAAGGGCAATCCACAGAGTGGAAGAAGATATCTGCAAAACACATATGCGCCACAGGCCCAATACTGTTTATCAATTTTTGATTGCATTGTCTGTCTTATGTAAGGAGGCAGTGAAGATAAAAGTCTTGAAAAAGCAATTCTCCAAAAGAATATCCAAATGGCCACCAAACATCCAAAAAGATGCTCATCACTGTTAGTCTTTGAAGAAATTCAAATTAATATCACAAGAAACCACTCTATATTCATCAGAATATTTAAAATCAAAATTTGAACAGCACCACATTTTGGCAAGGTTATGGAACAAAGGAACACTCATATTCTGTTGATGTGAGTGAAAGTCGGTAAAACCCCTTGGAAATAGTATTTTTTTTGTATTTAATAAAGTTAAATATACGCCTACCCTACCTTCCAGCAGTTTCATTGCTAGTGATATACCCAGCATTAACATAAATGTTACTATAGAAAAGAGGTACAAACAAGAATTAACCTAAATGCTCATCATATACCACAGGGAAAAAGTAAATTGTGGTATATTCATAAAACTGAATACTTGCTCATAGCAATGAAAACAAATATATTCTGCTGAGAAAACTTAAGACAGAAACTCAGTTTTGTTTAGCTTAGCTTAGTTTTTCTAGAAACTTTTTCAGGGCATACTTTAGTTACCCACCCTGCTCCCCCCACCCACCCCCAATCGCTCTGAAGAAAATAAATTTGTCATTAAGAATATCATAAGTCAAAGTTAAAAACAAATTAGAGTGGAGCTCCAATTCTCTCGGAAACTTATATAGAAGCTAGAAATAGTAAGAGATCAGACTTAAGCACTGGGAATCTAAAGACGTGACTTTCAGTGGGTATAGCCTTTCAGTTCCAAGCAGTAGGAAGAAGAACTGAAACATGAAGACGCAATCCATGTCGAGAAAGAAGAATGGCCCCTGGCTCCAGGAGTAGCATTGTAGTCCAAAGAAAAGGGCAGAGACAAACAGGGGACCAGACTTGTAAACCAGCTTTAGTACTCACTTTCGTATTCACTTTGGTCAAATCACTCTCCTTCTGTGCCTCATCTTCCCTGAGCTTCTCTATTTTATAGCACATATGACTTTTACTATGTCATATATTTGTTGTGTTAATTGCTTATTGTCCTCATCCCCCATAGTATCCACAAGGACAAGGATTTGTTAAAACCTTATTAAAGGGGCACCTGGGTGGCTCAGTCGGTTAAGCATCTGCCTTCAGCTCAGGTCATGGTCTCAGGATCCTGGGATCGAGCCCTGCTTCTGGCTCCTTGTTCAGTGGGGAGTCTGCTTCTCGCTCTCCCTCTGCCCACCCCCACTTGTGCTTCTCTCTCTGTCTCAAATAAATAAATAAAACCTTAAAACAACAGCAAAAGACCTTATTAAATACTCATGACTTGTATGAAAGTGCATACACAAAATATGTACAGGATAAGCTCATTTTGCAAGATACAACGAAAAATGCAGCAAACCCATCTGCAGCTTTGCCAGCTCAGGGGAAGATGGTGATGACAGGGGCAGTGGTCGAGGTACCAGCTCTACCAGTCAGCTACCCGGACTCTTTATTCTTGAAGGGCACAGTATTGGGCTATTAAAGGGTAGGTTTTGTAAAGCTCTAGACTTGTAGGCTTGAGCAATTACTGTCCAATCTCCTAGCTTACCCCATGTCTAGGATCCTCACAAGTATGCATACCAACAGGTAAAGGAAGGAAAAATCCTCAAAACAACAATCGGGTTTCAGCAGCACATGTTTTCCTTCCTTACATGTAATAGCTGGAAGAAACTCGTTTAATGATAAAGTCACAGAATTAAGATACGGCTCCAAAGAATCTATAAACCAGTATATACTGGATGTCAACTTTCTGAGTCCCACATCCTGCTAATCTTTGTCAGACTTAAAGAAGATTAGACGAAGCAATGCCTCTAAGGAATTTGTTGTTTTTTTGGAACCATAGGAATGTGAAAATTAGAGAAGCATGATAATACGTGTCAGGAACTAAACAGATGGTTTGAGTAATAAATAACCATATACATTTAGAGGAGGAAAATTTTGATCTCAGTGGTCAGGAAAGATTTTGTGAAACTGTGAAATTGAAGAATATGTAAAATCCTGATTTGAGAGGCGTAAAAGGCATTTCAGTGATAAGCATAAGATTTAGAGGTTGGTATGTTCAAAACATTTTCAGGAACCAATAAATTGGCCATTGTATACACATCGCAGCTTTGGTATGACAAGGAATTAAGATATGTAAAGCCATTCTGTGGTAGTCCTTCAAGGCAAGCTGAGTTTATACTCCAAGTCAGTAAACCTCAAACCATCAACAGAAAAAGTAGAGATAAAGTTGGTGTTAGTTCTCCCAACGGGTGCATATAGGTTTTAAATGTCTTAAAGGGAAAAAAAAAGTTTAGAACTATGATGATAGCAATGTCTGTCTCTTGGATATTAGTGAACAAGTAATAATAACTCATAATACTGCATTCCAAAAATGTTTAATCAAAGTACACCACTGCCACGATAATATAATCCCAATTTCGTTCTAAATGGCATTAGACATTTTTGATTCCCTTGGAATCAATATCTACATAAAACACATGACATCCATTTTATAATTTGAAATCTTGATCCCATAGAATCAGTCTAGTAGCTGGGCTGAGTGGGCACCGCATTCCCTACTTAGTAATTATCTTATTTTAAGAAGGCTCTGGAGACAATTCCTGACATCTCCATGCTTCGACTTCCATCTGTGTGGAATGAAATAATAGCTGCCTCCCCGCTACCTCATCAGAATCAGTGAGCAACAAAAGCACATTAAAATCAGGGATGCAGGAAGGATTTTAAGGAAAGAAGCTTTTGGCCATTGTCATTAAAAACAAAAGAAAATTTAGCCAGCCTTCTCAGCTGGGGTTCCATGACATAATTATGCCCTAGAGAATATAATTTGACTGATTTTTTTTTCAATTCTCCCAAGGATAGTACAAGGCTAGTACTATTCTAGATGCATGGGCCAGAAATTAAGTCATTACATACAATAGATGCCTTAGGGCATTAGGGCTGACTTTTCTTGTGAACTCAGGATGGGAAGAGCTGACACTGTATTGTTATACACAAAGTAGGCTTTGGTATTTGATGTCATTTTATTTAAGAAAAAAAAAATTCTATGTTTACAGCCCTGTAGATCCAAAGTCTCACCATATTCTAAAGAAAAATAAAATAATTCAGAGTAATGGGAGAATGAATAGCCCATAAATTTTGAGATGTTACACAGAAGTAACAAAGAAGGAAAAAAAGAGTAAATGTTATCATACTTTACCATTTACAAAATGTTTGACAAGAAATTCTGACTTAATACCTAATATTTGTGGAGCTCATTTAAATTCTACACAATGTGCTTCTGAGAGGCAAACAACCTTCTTCCTGTTTTAGAGACGAGGAGAATGAGACCCAGGAAAAATAACCTTCCTAACATCTACAGCTGGTATGAAGCCGAGGCTCAATTTCAAGTTAGTTTAATTACACACAAAGGCTGCTCCTTTTGTAGCTCTCTAATCTCCCAAAAGCTTCTCAAAGCAGGATTTATCTTCTTGTGCAGATGAAAAAAACTGAGGTTCAGAGAAGGTTCAGTGTCTGGCCCAAAAGTTCAGTGCTAGCAAGTTGTTTCTGTCTGCAAAGCTTATATAACCTCCCAAGCCATTGTTGAGAAAAGAAAGCAAAGCAAACAAAGATGGCCGTTACAGGTTGAATTGTGTTTCTGCAAAAGTTTACACAGTTAAGTCTTAGCCCCCCAAAATTTCGGAATGTGACACATTTTGTAGACGTGGTCTTCACAGAGACAATCAAATTAAAATGAGATCATTAGGCTGGGCTCTAATCCAATATGATTAGTATCCTGAGAAGAAGAAGAAATTTGGACACAGACACAGAGGAAAGACAACATGAAGACACAGGCAGAAAATGGCCATCTATAAGCCCGTGAGAGAGGCCTGGAGAGCATCTTTCCCTCATCCGCCTCATAGGAACCAACTCTGCTGATAGTTTCTAGCCTCCAGACCTGTGAGACAATACATCTCTCTTTGCGCAAGGCACTCAGTTTGTGGTATTATGGCAGCCCTAGAAAATTAATACAATGGCAAACACTGACAGACTGACATAAAAAATTTAATGGTTCAAAATTCACAAACTAGGTAAGTGTAAAATGACTTTTTCTGTAAATTTGTAACATTTATGGTTCTGAGGATATTAAAGATTGAAACTGCACTAAGACTTTTAGAAAATCTTGTCTAATGCAATAAATTAAAATCCTCTTGCTGTTTTTCATAAAAAAAAAAATGGGCCTACATCATCTACTGTAGGATAAAATATTTTGAAGTACTCACTCTATTGAAAGCTAACCCACAGGTTTGATGGTGATATTTTGATTTTTTGAAAATCATCATAATTACAAATCCTATGTATAACTATGTATATGTAATATTATAAGATGCTTACATAGTAACATTTTCAGGTTTTCCTTAGTTTATTAATCAGTGCATAGTCAACATGTATATTTGGGGGTATATATTAAAGAGGTTGTATTTGTTTGTTTGTTTGTTTGTTTTTAAGTAAGCTCTATGCCCAACGTTGGGTTTGAATTCCTGAGAATTCTGACTGAGCCAGCCAGGTGCTGCAAGAGTTCTATTTTTAAATTGTCTACTTATTTCCACAAAGATAATTCTAGATAATGCAGCAAGTCTTCATATTAGTGATTATTTATAATTTTAACAGCTAATAAAACCGAACATTCTCTTTTTCCAAGTAACCATACACTCTTTGCAAAAAGATGCCATTTTCTAACCTCATCATATTCTGTGGTACCTTTTAATTGGTAAGAGCACAATACTGCTATTTTTGAAGGAGAGGAGAATAAAATGATAATGAGCAAGGTCTATTTCATTTGAAGTTCTTTGGAAAGGTTTTTCCATGGGATGGTTAAAGAAAGGGACATATGGAAAAATGACCAATAGATGTTAACTAATGCAAGTATCTTTATTATTATTAAATCAATTTGTTAAATATTAATTATATATTTTTATATGTTTATTAGAAAATCACATGCAATACATATTTAAGGATATGTCCTAGGTATGAGTCTCTTTAATTTTTCCAAGGAGGTGATTGCCCTTTTGATCCATATCATCAAGTAGTTTTTTTTTTTTCTAAGATTTTATTTATTTATTTGACAGAGAGAGAGAGTACAAGCAGGCAAAGAGGCAGGCAGAGGGAAAGGGAGAAGCAGGCTCTCCGCTGAGCAGGGAGCCCGATGCGGGGCTCGATCCCAGGACCCTGGGATCATGACCTGAGCCGAAGGCAGACGCATAACGACTGAGCCACCCAGGCACCCCCATCAAGTAGTTCTTAAGCTTATAATGTGTTCTTTAATTAAAGTTTTTTTTTTTTCATTTACATTATTTCCTTGCAGGAGGCAACTAATAATGTGTAAGTTATATTTCTCTCCTCTCCCCTCCCTCACTTTCAACTCCCTCATCGCCTTCTGCATCCTAGAAGATCCAACAATGCATTGACTTTACATAACAGTTTTGCAGGTTTTTTACAGTGTCATTTTTGCTATGTTGCATATCCAATGAGCATTTCCACTTGGTGCTGTCATTTTCTAGTCTCTCCAACTTTCCTTTTGTCCTCCTCAAGCTCCTGTTTCATTTTAGAGTCTTTTTCCTCTCATCTCATCTTGACGGTCCTTATGACTTTCTCCTCTTTGTCATGGACACCATATGTTCTTCCTACTGTGAAAGTAAAATATCTGTTCAAAATTCTTTCCTGGTCACTATAATAAATCTTTTTCAGAAAACTGGTTCTTTTCTTCTGAGGTCTCAGGATGAGATTCCTTTACCCTGCACTGATGTATCATTTCCTAGACTCATGTTTGTTCAATTCTTACTATTTACTGTGCTTAAATTCTTACAGACCTATCCAGACACAGTGTTGGTGAACAGATTTCTCTGGCAAACTTTATCCATGTTCCTTCTCTGCACTGCCCATGAGGAAGCTACCATAGTATCCTCCTTATCTGGGTAGTGGGGCACTTGCAATTGTAGCAGCAATTGATCCAACATGGCTTTGCTAGACCAAGGTAAGAATTCACTATAATCCCAATGCATGGTTCTCTTAAGAGAGAAAACAAGGAGTGTAGGAAAGACTAGAATAGCCAAGATATACTACAATCATATAAAAAACGGGAGATAGATACTGATCATTTCAAAAAACTGGTGCAGTAGAAAGTTGGCCAACTACTTTTCTGAATGGCACAGAGTCAGGACCTCTGGGTAAAGGACACCTAGTCATGGTGCGATCAAGCAGTTCCCCATCTTTTTAGGGAGCCGCTTTCAAACAGTAGAAAACACAGTTGTTTTTTTTTATTCCATCCTATTCTATTAGCATTGTGTCGATGCACACATTCTTTGGATTGTAACTGTCTTTCAGTCTTAGTTTCCAGCATTCTTCAATTTCTATTCTGGGTCTACAGAAAATTTTCACGGTAAAATGGAAGACACCATGTCAAGGGCTGCCAGCTTAACACCTTTTTAAAGGGAATGGCTTAGTTGGAGAATATATGTACACATATATAAATTATTATTATTATTATTTTATTTAAATCATATCAACTTTTCTCTCCTTAACCATATTAAATGTATCTCAATAACACATACAAAGCAAGTAAGATTAATCTTGTTTGTACTTGAGATTTTGTTTCGTTTCCTATTTTATTTTATTTTTATTTACTTATTACTTTTGCTGCTGACCTCTGTTTGAAATAACCTATGAACTGACTATTCTAGTTTTTTTTTTTAAAGATTTTATTTATTTATTTGACAGAGAGAGACACAGCAAGAGAGGGAACACAAGCAGGGGGAGTGGGAGAGGGAGAAGCAGACTTCCTGCTGAGCAGGGAGCTTAAAGTGGGGCTTAACGACTGAGCCACCCAGGCGCCCCTGACTATTCTAGTTAAAAACAAATATGCCATTTAATTTCTAATCAATTAATATCCCTACCTACTTAAATATTTTCTATTTCCTCCCATGATCCTCTCATATGGTACTCTTTCAGAATGCTGAGATTGAGAGCCCTTCCATGGTCTGCCTGTGGGTCACAGCCTGCCGAGTGGAGATACCACCATGATACACAATGGCAACACATAGCCCTTCGATGTTTGTGTGGGTTTGCAGAGTGTGGTGGCCTTTCAGGAAGATTGTCCTTGGTAGTCTCGCTTTCCACTTAAAAAAAAATGATTTTATTTGGTTCATGTAAAGTAGAAAAAAATGTAGGAAATGGTGCTATACTTTCTTGCTAACTGAATTTGAGGATTATGAATTTTGAAGATGTGGCTACTTCCACTTTTATTTCTAGTGCCTACCACATAATACGTATACATTTTTTTAATGTTTTACTTCATGATGAATCATTCAATATTTAGTCCTTTTTCACTGAAAGGTTTATAATTTGGAGAAGCAAAGACATCAAGCTTTTATATCTCCTATGTCAACAACTAACTGTGGGGTGAAGCTTCAGGTAAGAAAAAAAAAAGAAAAGAAAAGAAAAGATAAAAGCTGATTTCATTTCTTTACCTAAGAAGCAAATGATCTTAGATCTAAGAGATCTAAGCTAAAAACTCATTATAAATGGAGGTAAATGTGGTTGCCCTTTGTATCCCAATAAGGCAAACATGCAATTATCAAGTGATATATGGATAAGAAATGGTAACTTTAGCATGCTAGTGTGGGTCACAAAAGTGAACAGAGTACTTTAGCAGAACAAGACAACAGCAACAACAACTAGTGGTTAAATAAAACTCTAGTGAAAGATACGATAATTGACAAACTTAAATTGACAAACTTAAACTTGAAAGGCTTCCCTCTTTTTCACAATCAATTACAACATTTCTTTCTATGGCTCTTTGCAGCACAAAGCTATGTGCCACAGGATAATGTTACTATTTGTAATGACTATGGCTGGAGAGGGCAATTAAACTAAGTAAGAATTATCGAGAAACAGCAGGTACAAGGATAGCTGAAGAGAACTAAAATACATCTAAAGACTTGACAATCCTAAGAACATACAGCTAATCACTGACTGCAAAGCTCATTTACATAGGACTTAGACAAATAATAATACTGTTAACAATAATCATGGTGCAAGGAAGATAAATGAAAAGATGTAGCATTTATCAAAGAAAAGAAAATGGAAAGAAAAATCCTAAGGAGAAAATAATTTTAAAGGTCACTAAATTCTGCCAGTGTAGTGGAAGAAGAAAGACATGATTACAAAGTCTGAGTTTAAAATATACTTGCAAAGCAGCCTAAGAGTGAAAACATGGTCCATTATCTCTCCTTCTCCAGTGAGCTATAAACCATGGTCTCCAAGGCACCATTAACACATGAATCACAGAGAGTCAAATAAACTCCGATGCACAATTTCAAAATATCTATTGTGGGGAGTAGTGAGTAGGGAAAATCAGATGGAGACTAAATCTATGTATATAAATCTATGTATATGTTATCTATTTATCTATCTCCTAAACTATATTTAAAACATATTTATGTATCTCCTTACAATAAAATCTCTATAGGAAAACTTTCCCCACTGAATTAAATGTATCAGTGTAATTCTCAATTACACTTTCTTTGGCATTCCCTAGAACTGTATAGTACCAAATCTTCACTGAGACAAGAGAAATTCAAATTTGAACACTGAAAATGAGATTGACTTTGTGGATTTTTTTTTTCCTGTTGAGAGTAAAAAAATTGGGACTATATCAGTAAATTTAAATATCACCTGCATGGAAATTCTTAAATCCGCAGAGAAATCCCCTATGTTGATAGGACACAGATTTACAACCAAAACAATAACAACTGCGCCTTAGCATAAATCCTTTACTATTTTTTTAACTTAATCCAATGCCTAGCATTTTCCATAAAGATATTATTAAATAAATAATTTGCTCCTCAACAGCATTTCTCTGGCAGAGAGGAGAGAAAGCAATACAGACTAACCCGTCATGTCACCAGATGAACAGGCTCCTTCAATAGAAAACCTCTTTCAAAATTAATGGCCTGCTACAGCATGATGAGTGCTCAGGAAAGGAAATATTTATGGTTTTTCTCCTAACTTCTGACCCTTGAAATTAAAAGCACTTTCTCCACCTCCTCTGTTCCAGTTAACCCGTAGGAAAAATGTCTCTCTTTATGGCAGGGAGAAATTTTTATGATACCCAGAGATACAGCTATATAGAAGTGATCTAATACAAAGCTTCCCTCAAGCAGCTTGCTTCCCAGTGGTGAGAAAAAACACAGAATGCCTTGGGACAAAGGATCACTGGACTTTGCACAGTGACTCCTCCCATGCACGAGATGAAGGTACTTTTTCCAGCATGGCACTAAAATGCCCAGATAGTTACACAGGCTTTCCAGCTGGCCTCTGTGGTTAATAACCGACTTGAGGGTCCAAAGTGCTCAGGATTCTGGCCCAAACAGAAACCCAGATTCCAGCATCAAACAATTAGGCTTCCTAGATATCCTGCCGAACAAAGATGGCTAGATAAGATCTAGAGGACAAAAGATTCTCTCTGTTCTCACTTGTTAACTTCAAGACAGTTGAGCAGACTCTACCACAATCATAAGAGAAGATTGCATAAGTAAATAATGATGGCAATAATCATGCGCTGAAATACTACATACTATATATAACATACATGGAATATGATAGATAACATAACACATTGCTGTAAATAACATTTCTGTTAAAAAAATAGGAAAGGGATAGCACACTTAAGAAAAAGAGGTGTTAAAAAAGGAAATGGCAGGCCAGTGAAATTGATTTCAGACTTCTGGCCTCTAGAACTGTGAGAGAATAATTTTCTATTGTTTTAAATCAACAAGTTTAGAGTAATTTGTTATAAGAGTCACAGGTAATTAATATGCCATAATTAAGTCCTCAGTGCTTTGGCTATATATTGTTTCCAAGTTGCAAATTAGAAAACTGCTTGCATTAACTATGCAAATAATACTGAAAAAACAACCAAAATAAACCCCTTTTTATTTTATTTTTTTAAAGATTTTATATATTTATTTAACAGAGAGAATGAGAGGGCACAAGCAGGGGGAGTGGCAGAGGGAGAGGGAGAAGCAGGCTCCCCGCTGAGCAGGGAGCCCAGTGCGGGCTCCATCCCAGGACCCCGGGATCATGACCTGAGCCCAAGGCAGATGCTTAACCGACTGAGCCACCCAGGCTCCCCTAAACTCCATTTTAAAGCAAAAAAAAAAATTAGGCACACTCTTTTATTTTTTTTTGAATTTTTGAGGACAGATTTTTCTTCCTTTAAAAGAGGAGGATCCTAAGTTACCACTCTCTTATATCACCTGAAAAAGACCATTAAGTACAAAGATAAGTGATAATACACATTTCATAAAATGCCACAAAACATTTTCTTTCTTAAAATTCCTTCTTTTAAGCTCACTAAATATAATACATTCAAGGCTGAACTATTTTCTCTTGATAATTTATTTTGGGAAAGCCAATGCTTTCTAAATGTCACAGTTTTGAAGGTTCATTAAAAGTTATCGGGGGATTGTTTTTTAATAATGAAATGCAAATATTAAAAGTGAAGGGAGTGTTAATTACTTGAAAATGGGAAACCGTCTGCAGTATTTAAAACATATTATAAACACTCTATTACTCTATTTCAGGACTGAAGCCACCTCTTACTCTTCTAAGTTTGCTGGGCATATGGCATTAGACATGGCACATATGTGGAACATGTTTTTTCTTCTTCCTCCTCTACATATTTTACTATGATGTAAGCCATATGTTTCATTACAAAGGGTGGTATGAAAAGGCTATTGCAAGAGAGGCAAACTCTTGATTCAGAGACCAGAAATACAGAAAGGCCTCTTCATTAAAAACACATTATTGTTTTGCTTCAAGGCATTTACCTTATGTTCCCAGTAACACCCTGACAGTTTAGAGATTAAAAACATCTGGATTTTAGGCATTAAGATTTTAGGGATCATGGGTCTGATGCTAAAAATACAGACCATTATGGAATACTCACAATAATGAGCTGTTTGGTGGAGATAGAAACCATGTCATAAATAAGTTGATATATAATCATTTAATGATTGAACGTATCTCAAGACTGTGTATGAGAATACATAACTAAAAAATGTGGTGCCTATATTCCTTATTTATAAACTAGGCAATCTTGAAGATATTGTTAAGCTACCATATTAATTTTAGAAGTTTATTCTAGTTTTGTGGTGATGATAAAATGATTATCTAGTTTCCTTTTAGGGCTGGGAGGTAAAATAAAATGCCCTTTGAGCTAAAATTATGAATCTTGTCATTACTAAATGCTAAGTAAAGTTTAAACACATGTGTGTGGGTTTAAAGATATATCCACAAACTCTTTGCTACTCCTCCCCTCAAGTGATGGGGCATAATTCCTCTCCCTTGGAGTGTGGGCTGAACTTAGTGACTTGCTTCTAGCAAAGGGATTATAACAGAGGTGATGGGATGACTCTTCCAAGATAAAGTTATATAAAGATTGTGACTTGTGCATGCGCTCTCTCTCTCTCTCTCTCAATCTCTCAGTCTCTGTTAATCACCCTCTCCAGGGAAATCCAGTTGTCATATTCTGAGGGCACTGGGGCAGGCCTTGGAGAGACCCACGTGATAAGAAACCAAGGGCTGTTGGCAACACAGTGAGTCAGCTTAAAAGCAGGTATTCTGAATCTTGCCAACAGCCACGTGAGTGAACCTAGAAGCAGAAATTCTTCCAGTGAAGCCTTCAGGAGACTGCAACTCTGGCCAACACCTTGACAGCAACCTCATGACAGATCCTAGGTCAGAAATATTCAATTAAGCCATTCCGTATTCCTGATTCACTGGAACCGTGAGATAATAAATGTTGTTTTAAGCTGTTAAATGTGGGCTAATTTGTTACACAGTTGTAGCTAACTACTACACATGTAATAAGAATAAGCTGTGGCAGGGCAGGGGAAGGGCCAGAGAATGAATCTGTGTGTCCAAGCCCAGGATTGTATCTTCTCAGTTGTAGGATATTGGGCAGAGTCACATAGCTCCTTGAGATCTCACCTTCTCATGTACACAAGAAAGATGTTAACCAAAATGATTTCCAAGGTTTCTTCTGGCAGTGAAAATGCACGACTGAGCTATAAAAAGCAGCTCTACCCTTCATATAAGAAAAGATGGCCACTGGAACTACCCAGCAATGGGATCTACCTTCCAGGCCCTCTTGGTAGAGGAGACTGGATCATCATTGGTGTTGGTCATACCAAAAGCTTTCTTGCACTGGATAGGGAATAGGTAGATAACATATATGATGACTTTCAACTGTAGTATGCTATTTTTCTGACACTAGCTGTGAGAACAAAAGAAAGAGATAATGCCCCAAATCACATTAAGCCAAAACAAACAAACAAACAAATAAACAAACACTGTATGTTTAGTCATAGAAGGGTGGTCATGATCCATCATAAATGAAAAGAACAAGCTGCAGAAGCTACATTAGGGATCTCAAACCCAGCCATACATTAGAAGCATGCAGGATTTTAAACTTATTTTTTAATTTTTTTTTAAGAATTTATTCATTTATTTTAGAGAGAGAGAGAGAGCAAGAGTGCACAAGTGGAGTAAGAGGCAGAGGAGGGAGGGAGAAGAAAAGAATCTCAAGCAGACTCCTTGCTGAGCCCGAGCTTCACTCAGGGCTCGATCTCAAGACCTGGAGATCATGACCCGAGCCAAAACCAAGAGTCAGATGCTTAACTGACTGAGCCATCGAGGCGCCCCTTTTTTAAATTTTTTTTAAAAATTGTGATGCTCAGGGCGTTCTAGGCTAATTTAAAATCTCTAAGGTGAGAACTGGGTGTCAGTATTTTTTTAAAGCTTACCAGGTGAGTCTAACATACAGCCCAAGTTGATAACCACTTGAGAATGGTCTCATTTGAGTGACTAAGGAAAGAAGAAAAACACACTATTGTGTGTATATTTTTCCAGGTACAGAAAAATATAACACACACACACACACACACACACACACCTAAAAATAGTAAAGAATAGAGTGAAAAGGTAATTTTACCACTTAAATTTTTTTACAAAGAATATATGTCACTACTATAATTTAAAAGGCTAGGAGACAGGCACATGGTTGGCTGAGTCGGTTAAGCATCTGAATCTTGATTTCAGCTCAAGTCATGGTCTCATGGGTCGTGGGATTGAACCCACATTGGGCTCCATGCTCAGGGGGGAGTCTGCTGGAGATTCTCTCTCTCCCTCTGCCACTCCCCCTACTTGCACTCTGTCTCTCAAATAAATAAATACATCTTTTTAAAAAATAAAAATAAAAGGTTAGGAGAAAATAAAATATTCACAAATTTCTCAAATAGCTATATAGAGTCTGGAGGAAAAAAATATAGTTATTAATTTCTGACCTCAATATTCATCTTTAAAAGTCACTGAAACATTAAGCTACAAAATGACAAAACAACAGGTTGAAAGAGTAAAAAAAATAGACACTTGTTTAATCAACACTGCAGAAGACTGCTGCCTGTCTGATTTTTTCCTTAATAAATTATTTTTCCCTTAGTCCCGATGACATGAAGTTAAAATCTAAAACCCTCTACTGGAACAGAAAAAATAAAATAAAAATAAAGAAATATAATTGAATACTGTTCCCACTGTATAATAATGTTGTGTAAGAATGACACATGTGAATGATGTAATGCCCATGTTTCAAGGATGTTTGTATCCGTGGAGGCACAGGGGAGGTGTTTGTCCAAAAGAAACCAAACTAATCCTTTGTTAGTGTAATACCAAATTTTATTAATGATTTATGAATCTTCCAAGGGCAATATATCATGTAATAGCTGAAATATTTATGTATATTTAAGTGTCCAACATCAAGGGAAATTCACAAAGAGAACAAAGTAGGTTTATGTTTACAATGCTTACTAGGAATTATATTAAGAAACATTTCTGTGTCTAATATCTGTCTGAGTTCATTCAAAATGTCTTTATTTACTCATCCACTCTGTATGTACCTTGTTTAGCTTCCTCACAATGCTACAGATTTGTAAACAGTAGTACTATGAGCTAAATGGAAATTGCAGAAGCATAATTACAGCTGGATGAGAATGTTAAGTATTCACTTTGAGTTTTAACCTGAGAGTGTTTTGGATGAATAGCATCATCAATCAATATTTGTTGAACATTCAAAGGGTACATGGTTTGCCTAGGTAGTCAACAATAAAGGCATTTGTACTTGCGTGGATTTCCCTTCTTCTCAAATGTAGTGGAAAACTGCCAAAAACCTGATGTGATAGGTTAAAAAATGTGTCCCCCACCACTCATTTGAATACCAACTGTAATGAAATGGATTTTTTTCTAAAAATTAGCTTTCAGTGTGAAAATGAAATGGCTCTACTGTGAAAATACTGATGTCAGAAGGAAAGGAACAGTTTTCTTCAATTGATATTACATCTTAGAAAGGTTTATGGTTTTCAAAAAAAAAAAAGAGAGGTTTATGGTTTTCTTTTTCTAAAAAAAATAAGAAAGAGAACAATTTTTGAAAGAAATTTGAAAATACATGAAAATCCAACCCTAATCTCCCACCCCTAGTCCCCTGATGCCAGTAATGATAAGCTGGTCAATATCCAAAGGATTAAAAAAATGGACATTCAGATAAATAGAAAACAAGAAGTGGTCTGTAAAATATTAATGTGCAAAGTATCTATGATTATAAGCAGTTTGCTTCAAAGCATCATCTCAATTCGGTATGATAGGGCGAGAAGAGAAAGATCAACGTTTATTCTAACTCAACACAATAATGAGAGGAAAATGAGATGATTTCTTCAAAAAATGAAGAAATATGCGCTATGAGTTTTGTCTATTTTCTGTTCAAGGGCAATTCATTTTCCTATCATAAAATAGGATCTCTCTGAACAGTATAATATGGAAGATTTAATGATTATCAGACACTGGTGCAGTCAATGCCTCACTCTAGAAAACTGATTGAGAAGCTTTCACTGAATGCAAAATCTTTCACTTTAAACTCAGAGAAAACCCAAATGGAGATCTACTTGAGTATTGGGTTGATCCTTCTTTTTAAGTTTAATGCTGTCATGGAAATATATATTATACCTTTTAAATAGTATACCTTCCACCAATTCTTTCGATGTGGCTTTTCTTAAAAATATTGATGTTAATGAGAAAAAAAAAAAAAAAAACCTTTAAATATACAAACTCAAATAAAAGGTGAAACATTTTCCTGGGTTTTTGGAAAACATTCCCCATTATAGAGAAACACCAAGAATGTGTGTGTGTGTGTGTGTGCACATGTATATGCAATATTAAAGACCATCACTGTACTTTTTGAGATTTTCAGAATTTAGAATCAAGGAAAGTGCTTATTCTTTTAATATATCAACTAGCAGTGCTTTTCCTGCCATGGTAAAAAATTTCCTCATTCATGACAGGTGACCAGTTTAAGTTACAGTAGTAAAGTTATACACACAGACTTAAGTGTTCAGTAAGAGTTAAAGACCCCTATGAGTGTCCAGGGTAAACCTGGGGAATCTGTGGAATGGGTCCAGGGATTGGATATTTGTTTTATATGTGAAAAATTACTCAAAGTTCCAAAGCCCACACAGAAAAAAAGAATATCTAGAGTACAGTTATGATCGAACACTCTCCTCAAATTGCACGTACACATACATATGTTCAATGAGAAGCATGCGACCTTTGTTTCAGATGATAAAACCAGCAGCCACAACTGTGAGCTGTGTGTGGTTTAAAAATTCCAATTTAACATCAGTGATTTTCTTTTATCACCTCAGGACCCAACCAAGCCCCAGAGTACCTCCATCAGAGCACCAGGGTCTCAGTTTACCAAAACAAGCAAAGCTGGATCAAAAACCAAATTTAGAGGCGTTGTTCCTCACCATGCTTCATCAATTAATCACCATTAGGAAATGTCAGATTGTAAGAATTACTAACCTGTGAAAAAATACTATTTAGTCCTTCTTGGAAAAAAAAAAAAAACACAATTTGATGCAAGAATTATCTTCTTATTCTTATTGTTGTTTCTTTTTGGATAGTTTATGTTGCTATGGTTTCAGGTCCACCTATACTTACTTCTATTATGTCTTGTCAGCTATTTATCCCATCTAATGTATTTTTCAACTCAGACATTGTACTGTAGTTTTCATCTCAAGAAGCCCCATCTTGGTCTTTTTAATGTTTACATATTTCTACTTACATTTGAACACAGAATACAGTTTGTTTGTTTGTTTATTTTTTAGAGTAAGAGCAAAGGGGAGTGCAGAGGGAGAGTGAGAGAGAGAATTTTAAGCAGGCTCCACACCCAGTGCTGAGCCCGACACAGGGCTTAATCTCACCACCCTGAGATCATGACCTAAACCGGAATCAAGAGTTAATCAAGACTGAGCCAACCAGGCACATAAACACAGAATACAGTTTATAAACTTTTTTAATGTTCTTGTCTACTAACCCTAGTATCTGTGACAATTCTGGGACAGTTTCAATTGATTGATTTTTTTTTTTCTTCTCATCATTATGGGTATTAGTTTTCTGCTTCTCTTTATGCCTAGTAATTTTTTCCAAGTTTTTATTTAAAAATTCCAGCTAATTAACATACAGTGCAATATTGGTTTCAGGGAGACAATACAGTGATTCATCACTTCTATACATCACCCAGTGCCCTCCTTAATCCCCATCACCTGTTTAATCCAACCCCCAACCCACCTTCCCTCCAAGTAACCATCAGCTTCTTCTCTAGAGTTAAGAGTCTGTTTCTTGGTTTGCCTCTCTCTCTTTTTCCCACCTTTTGTTTTGTTTCTTAAATTCCATATATGAGTGAAATCATATGGTATTTATCTTTCTCTGATTTATTTCTATGTCTGGTAATTTTTACTGGATATCAGATACTGTTATTTTATTTTGGGGATGTTGGATATTTTTGTATTCCTATAAAGATTCTTGCTTTTTGTTCTGGGATATAGTTAATCTTCTTGCAAACACTTTCATCCTTTTGGATCTTGCTTTTATGATTCATTAGGTGGGACCAGCTTAAGGTTTAGTGTAGAGATAATTTTTCCCATTTCTGAAGCTGATTCTTTCTGAGTACACTTCCAGTTGCGCTAGGAATTATGGTTGGTAGGAACGGGCAAGATTCTCTGCCTTGGGCAAGCTACAGGGATTGTTTCCATAAATCCTTTTCTGTGGCCTTCTCTCCAACCTTGAGTAGTTTCCTCACATGCATTTGCTGATCAGCACTCTGCTGAATACTCTGGGGGGCACGGGTACAGGGGGTGCTCTGCACATCTCCAGAGTTCTCTCTGTGCAGCAGTCTCATCTCTAGTACCATGTCCTACAAATTCTTGCTGCCCTAGTGTCTTCAGACTCCCTACCCTAACTCTTTAATTCAGGGAGCCCACCAGGTTTTGACTGGGTTTCCTCTCCCTATGCCACTTTCTAGAAGCTCTCTCAAGGCAGCAAGCTGGAGCAATCATGGGACTCACTTGTAGGTTTCTACTGTTCAGGGATCACTGTCCTTCATTACCTGATATCCTCTGTCATGAAAACCATTGTTTTATACATTTTGTGTGTTTTTTGGTTTGTTTCAAGAGGAAGAATAAATTGGTCCCTCACCCCACTTTCCCAAAGCTGAAGCCAGAATTATGTTTTCACAACCCCATGTAACTCCTTTACCTAAAACATTTCATTGCATTTCCATCATTGAAATAAATTCCAAGTTCCTTACTGACTTCATAATTTAAACCTTGTCTACTTTTGTCACTTCTGTCACTTGCTTCCAATAACCATACTTCACAAATACAATAACTGCCATTTCACACATACAAGACATTCAGTACATTTGCACATGCTGTTCCCTCTGCCTACAACTCATTTCCCTGCCTTGGCTACTGAGAAAGTCCTATTCATCCAGGAATAACCAACACAAATGCACAAAGGTAACCTCTGTGTGAAGCCCTCCCTCCCCAACACACTTCCAGCCACCTTCTCCCCCTCACCTTTGCTCCCACCCAAAGAGGAGTTAGTCAGCTCACCTCAATGCTCACAGAAATCTATTATTCCTGGTGCTATGATGCTATCCATTACTTTGTATATTATCTATATTTTAAACATCAATTTACCCAACTATAGTCTTGGACAAGCAAGCTCCTCAGACACTCAAGTTTCCTCATCTGTAAAGTGGAAATGGTAGTAGGTATCAAAAGGTTGGGCCACATAGGTTCAATTTATTTTAACAAATATGTTAGTTACATTTTCAACTCTCTGTAATATGTTCAGTCTCTTTTTCTTCATTTTACAGATACTTTTTCAGTTAATGTACCTTAAAAGTGATTGTGTCCCATCACTAATCTGAAAAACATGCAATAAAAATACTGCAGGGAAAGTCCTAAATCAAGAAAAACCTCAGTGCCTTTAGAATGATGAGGGCTTAGAGGCCACAGTGGTGAATTGACAATATAAGCTGCAGGGAGCCTTAGGACCAGTCAATCTATAGATTTAATGCAATCCCTATCAAAATACCAACAGCATTTTTCATAGAACTGTAACAAACTATCCCAAAATTGTATGGAACCACAAAAGACCCTGAATAAGAAAAACAATCTTGAAAAAGAAAAATAAAACTGGAAGTATCACAATTCCAGACTTCAAGTTACATTACAAAGATGTTGAAATCAAAACAGTCTGATGATGGCATAAAAATAGACAAGTAGATCAATGGAGCAGAATAGAAAACCCAGAAATAAACCCACATTTATAGGGTCAATTGATCTTCAACAAAGGAAGAATGAATATACAATGGGAAAAAGACAGTCACTTCAACAAATGGTATTAGGAAAACTGGACAGCTACATGCAAAAGAATGAAACCAGACCACTTTCTTACACCACACACAAAAATAAATTCACAGTGGATTAAAGACCTACATGTGAGACCTGCAGCCATAAAAATTCTAGAAAAGAAGACAGGCAGTAATTTTTCTGACATCAGCTGTAGCAACACTTTCCTAGATATGTCTCCTGAAGCAAGGGAAATAAAAGCAAAAATAAATAAAAGCAAAAGTAGTCCCTGCTGGGACTCCATCAAAATAAAGAGCTTCTGCACAGCAAAGGAAACAATCAACAAAACTAAAAGGCAACCTAGTGAATGGGAGAAGATATTTGCAAATGACATATCCAATAGAGCATTAGTATCCAAAATGTATAAAAAACTTGTATAACTCAACACCAAAAAAACAAGTAATCCAATTTTAAAATGTGCAAAAGACATGAACAGACATTTCTCCAAAGAAGACATATAGATGGCCAACAGGCACATGAAAAAGTGCCCAACATCACTCATCATCAGGAAAATGCAAATTAAAACTACAATGAGATATCACCTCACAGCTGTCAGATTGGCTAAAATCCACAACACAAGAAACAACAAGTGTTGGCAAGAATGTAGAAAAAAGGAAGCCTCATGTACTATTGGTGGTAATGCAAACTGGTTCAGCAACTGTGGAAAACAGTATGGAGATTCCTCAAAAAGTTAAAAATAGAACTACCCTATGATCCATAATTGCACTACTGGTATTTACCTAAAAAATACAAAAACACTGTTTCAAAGGGATACATGCACCTCTATGTTTATTGCAGCATTATTTACAATAGCCAAAATATGGAAGCAACCCAAGTGTCCATCAATTGATGAATGGATAAAGAAGAGGTGGTATGTACATACAATGGAATATTATTCAGCTGTAAAAAAAAAAAAAAAAAGAATGGAATCTTGCTGTTTGCAACACAGACAGAGTTAAAGAATACAACAGTAAGTGAAATAAGCCAGTCAGAGAGAGACAAATACCAAATGATTTCACTTATATGTCGAATTTAAGAAACAAAACAAACGAGGAAAGAAAAAAAAGAGAGACACACACACACAAACCCAAAAAACGGGCAGTTAACTATAGAGAACAAACTGATGGTAACCAGGGGGAGGCAGGATGGTGGTTATAGGTGAACTAGGTGATGGGATTAAGGAGGGCACTTATGATGAGCACCAGGTTTTGTATGGAAGTGCTGCATCACTATATTGTACACCTGAAACTAATATTACATTGTATGTTAACTGTACTAGAATCAAAATTAAAATCTTAATTAAAATGCCATCATTTAACATAAATGCAACAAGATTTCATAAAAGTAATCAATTTACATGTGAAAAATAACATGAAAGGGAGAAAACATATTAGAGGTGGGCAAGAATTGGGTTATTATTACAAAGATATTTCTTTAAAAGTTGGTATATTTTCAGTTGGAAACAGTGAATCTAGAGGACTTGGAGAGCCCCCCCACACCCTGTATTGAGGGACAGGGAATGGAGGGGACCAATCTGGTAGAGTAACAGCCAAGTATAATCAGCAAATCTCGACTAGCTGTTATGTCCACTGATGCCATAAATGAAACAAACACTCTTAATGTCCTTTTAAAAGGAACTTCTAATCAATTGACTATATTAGTATTTAAAACACATAGCTGGAAAAAAAAAAAATGTCCCTTATACTTCAGAACAAATAGCAGAAGGTGAAGCACAATTACAAAATAAAACACACAAACATTTAAAGGAAGAGGCTTTTTTTTTTCTGATAGGGCCTGTTTAAGCTTTGTTTACTTTCTCAGCAAGAATAAAGGCCTTGGGCGACATTTAATTAAAATGCTCCTTAAGCTTTCATGCTTCCTGAGGCAGTAAGATTGGGAACACTGAGATAGTCTTCTTGCTGTGGACTGTGAAGGGAACAAGCATAGATACAAAATTCCCACACGATATGTAGAGGAAAGCCATACCCCTGCAAAGGTCAATTAGTAAGATGCCGTATATCATAGGTGTGGAACATATGAACTCTGGATGAGGAACAAAAAATAGGAAAGGCTTGAGCTATATACACTTTCTGTTATCTCAAGTACAAACCACTAATCCCGAAGATGCAATAATCTGTAGGAGTGAAGGGCTGTACCAGTGACATTAGGTTATACACACAAAGAGCATGATGTGTCATTTAGGCTGGATAATTCCCAAATCTCAACAGTCGCTATAATTCATGGAGACTGAATTAGAAAATGACTGAAATGTTGAAAATTATGAGAGTTGCACCAAAAATGAAGTTTTGATTTTCTGAGATTTTTGCCTTTTTTCCTTTTGTTTGGTTTTTAAAGGTAGACAATACAAATGTTTATAAAGACCATCATAGGGTTTTCTTAGTTCAATAATTACACAGAATTAGAGAACCGCTGATGGAAGACCAGAGGACAAAATCCTGATTTGGGGACAGTGACCTACTGAGATCAGACCTTGGGTGAACCACAAAACTATACTGAGGTTCAGTTTGTTGTGGGTCAAATGGATGCTGCTGGAATTAAATGAGATACTACAGAGAAAAGGCATGCAACAAAATGGTAGCAATGATGGTGATGATCCAAGGGGTTCTGTAAGATTACTAGGAGCAGTATTTGTGATATCCACAAAACAGGAGAGATGAAAAGTAGAAATTCCATTTAGAGAAAGATGTGTGTCAGTCGCTAAAATAGATTTTATTTCTTTTAAAATAAATCCCACCCTTTAAATTATCATTTAAAACTTCTTATTAAATTAATATGTTTAAGAATAAAATTAAAACAGAGGTATTGCCCAACTGGCTAACAAATTAACACATTTGTCCTTTAGAATTCCTTCTGGGAAGAAAACGTGCATTAAAGGGAAAATGACTTCAGTACAGAGAGTAGTAATTAATTAACATCAAGACATTTTTACATAACCTTGCAAATAGTTGACATGCCTCCTTCCCCAAATGTGTAAAGGAAGATAATTGTGTTGATTTTGTTTTCTCTCAAAGGAAATTTTACAACTCAGTAAAGATGTTGGAGGTAGTGCTTTTGTTTTTTTATACACTTCATACTGTCCTGAGAATGTGTTTCCTATTTTGATCAAGTCATACCTTAATTTCTGTAAGTCATTTCAGCACTTAACAATCTTATATGAATGATATATCTGTGATCACCAGATTACAGTCATAAATTAAACTTTATTGAAATCCTACTTACTACACTTCCTGATTTATACAGTCCTACATCCATTTAACCTAAGATACGGCCTGATGGACTTAGTCTTAATGGCTGGATTCAAGCACAGCGTATAACTCTTATAGTTTATCCAATTGTCATCTTGCATGAAACAGTTCCCACAAACTACCATGAAACCTCCTAATACAAAGCACAACAGAAGGAAGAACTCTTTGAGGCCATCCTGAGGTACTGAGCAGTCCACAGACAGTCTACAGTGTAAAGCTTTCACAACAGAAGTCAATGTCAGATTTGGTTACTTGCTTTCTCAGAAGAAATAATGGAGATAGATTTGAAACTTCTGTGTCCTCTGTGATAATACACTGTTTTCCCCTGAAAGTTTCATTCCACTTTTTGGTATTTGGGTGTATCCGTGCCTATTTTTGTGTCTGTCTATCTACACACACACACACATACACACACACACACTTTAGGCTAGCTGGATAGCCACAGGCTAGATCACTCAAGCTGATGTATAATTTGTACCATTTTGGCTATAATAAGCCAAAACTAGCAATAAAAATTATTCCTTGTTTGAAGTCTGAAATAATTTGCCCTTTTAGGGATGCCTAGGTGGCTCAGTCGGGTAAGCGTCTGTCTTTGGCTCAGGTCATGATCTCAGGGTCCTGGGATCGAGCCCCACATCGGGCTCCCTGCTCCGCGGCGAGTCTGCTTCTCCCTCTGCCTCTGCCTGCCGCTCCCCCTGCTTGTGCTCTTTCTTTCTCTCTGATAAACAAATAAATAAAATCTTTAAAAAGATAATTTACCCTTTTATTATATTTTTAAGACACCAATTTCCTTTCTTTGATTGATCCTTATGCCTCAAGTCCCATTTTTCAGCCTGGCCAATATCTGTTATATTCCAGGTAGCTCAAACTCTTCTGACTACTGAGATGTTCTCCTCCCTGGATCCTGTCTATAACTTCCCAGCCCCATAGGGCAAAGTCTGCTTTGGTAATGAAAGCACAATCTCATGCCTAGAAGATATTTATTCCATTGTTTACCGGAGTTTATACTTCAGCTTTTTCCACTGGAAACAGAAAGAAAAGCTGTGCTTAGAAAGAAGATCAATAATAATACAGCTGAAAGGCCATGAAGACAAGTGGCTGCCTGCAGATACCACCAGTCTGGGCTTTCCCCACTTACTTGCTCTGGGACTTTCAGTACAATGCTCCTCTTGTCTGAGCCTCAGTGGGATCACATAGAAGTGGATATAACACAACACAGAGCTCAGAAGGTTCCTAGTCAGTCAGATGGATAAATGTAAAGAATTTACCACAGTGCTGGGCACATGGTAAAAGCTACATTTTATTACCACCACCACCAACAAAAATACAATTTTTCAAGAGCAAGGTAAAAAGCAACAAATGTGATTCTTTATTATACCTTCACTCCAAATTCTTTTAAAAATATATCTTTGATCCACTCTGCAAAGGAAAAATAAAGCAGAAAGGGATCAGGAAGGGGAAGTCAGAAGCAAGGCCTGGGATAAAGGTCCTTATCTATAGATAAAAGGAGAACTAGCCCCTTCATACCAGAAGAAAAGGCCATATACCCACATTCCACAGTAGATAGAGGATGGATGGATGGATAACATAGATAGATGATAGATAGATAGAGAGATAGATAGATAGAGAGATAGATAGAGTAGGTAAATAGGATCCATTAAGTAAAGAGATGAGGTAGAGAGAAAGATGGATAGGCAGATAGATGGATATACATTCTGAGGAACTACTTAAGGATCTGTTAAGCAGAACACAAAGTGTAGCAGCTTTAATTCATCTGCCTTTTCTGTATACACATCTTCCAGTTCTCTTGTTTGGGGAGCCCCTTCTACCATCCACCAAGGCAACCTCCTATAAGAAAGAGCATCTCTCGCAGTCATCTCAGCCCCTCCAGCCTCAGGTTTCAGGGCAGATAAGCATGCTGACAAGGGAGACAAAAGACAGGTCAAAAAAAGCCCCCCCCCCCAAAAAGAAGAAGATAGCAGGAGGGGAAGAAGGAAGGGGGGGAAATCGGAGGGGGAGATGAACCATGAGAGACTATGGACTCTGAAAAACAAACTGAGGGATCTAGAGGGGAGGGGGGTGGGAGGATGGGTTAGCCTGGTGATGGGTATTAAAGAGGGCACGTTCTGCATGGAGCACTGGGTGTTATGCACAAACAATGAATCATGGAATGCTACATCTAAAACTAATGATGTAATGTATGGTGATTAACGTAACAATAAAAAAAAATTTTAAAAAAGAGCCCCCCCCAAAATGTGTATTCCCAAGGTAGAGATTCCTCCTCCATTTAGGTATAATTTAAAGCTAATACTCACCACCTAAAAGTGTCAAACGTACCAGTACAACGACAGATAACATAAAGGTGAGCTTGCAGAGTCTCTGTCTCTCTGTCTCCCTGTCACACACACACACACACACACCTTGAGATGTCACCATCTCCTCAGTCATTTTAAGCTTTCCATTTAATCAGCACCGTAAACAAGCTTCTGTGCCTCAGGCTGGCGTTCCACAAGCTCAGCCAGATCATGGGGTTTTGTGAATACTGCAGTCAGCAGGGCCTGAGAAGGCATATTTGCTCACACATTATGTTGATGATTTTTTTTTTGTCCTAGGGATACATTTTGGACAGTGTGTAGGAGCAATAACAGGTGCCATTTATTTTACAGACTTTTATTATTTCATTGGATTTTTGATTAAGTGTGGTAATTGGTGAATTGAATAATTACTATTATTAACTGTAGCATTCTTTAAGTCTTACCACACGATGTAACATCATAAACTTAGTTGGGGGAAGTTAAGGTGTCAAGTATTCAAAGTCATAAGCCTCCAGGGCTCCAGTTTCAGGAGTATCTGTAAAATGTCTTTCTTCTGAGGGAAAAACTAAAACTAGCATCTTCCAAATAAATGGAAATAAAACCACTCTAAAGTCACCAGATAAATCATAATTATTGACATAAAACGATAAAGCATAATACTTGGTGTTCAGTAAAAATTCTAGACAAATTTTCTACCACACAAGAGTAGACCATCTCTCAAGAGGATCTCATTTGATGACTTGAGGGACTATTTCAAATCTGTCCATTTTCCATGAGAGGAGGTGCAAACATGTACAAATATCTCTTAAGCATCAATAGCAAAGAGTTAGAACCCTGTTGCTAAACTGGTTTACAATCCAGTCAGGAGCCTTTTGTCCTGGTTATGTCCCTGTAGAAGTTCAAGGATTAACTTTACAACATGAGAGAAGAAAGTCTTGGAGGTGTCCCAAGAAAAAGTCCTGATGCCATTTGCTACTAATCCACGGTGCTTTGATTCTTTTTTTTAAGACGTTACTTATTTATTTGAGAGAGAGAATGAGAGAGAGATCATGAGCAGGGGGGAAGGCTAGAGGGAGAAGTAAGCTCCCTACTGAGCAGAGAGCCCAATGAGGGACTCGATCCCAGAACCCTGGGACCATGACCCGAGCCAAAGGCAGCCACTTAACCGACTGAGCCACCCAGGTGCCCCACAGTGCTTTGATTCTTTACATGAAAGACCTGAAGTAACCCTGGAGTCAGGTGGGCATCTCAGGCTCTCTGCAGACATTGATCCCTAGAAAGAAATACTAGAATCTTGAGCAAAGTCTGGTGATCTACCCTAAATGAACATGAATAGTCATGTGTGACATTTTAGGCCGAGAAATGCTGTATTCCTAAGAAGCCTGAGATAAATAAACAGAAACAAGTAATGCGTCCTCCAACCCTAGTTTCTAGAAGCCAAAAAAGAAAGAAGATCATGCCAAAAATAAGTGCAGAATCAGTTGGACATGTATCAGCTGCTGAGGTGTGTTTGCTTACAGTGTCTCCAGGGCTTGCTTCTGCACATCACATACTTGGTATTGATCAGATGTGGTCAGATACTGTAAGTATAAATTAACCTGCTCCATTACACTCTGAAGACCTCTTCTCCCTAGGTTTAACTGTAATTACTAGTAGAATTCAATTGGAGGGGGGATGGTTAGCTCTGATTTCCCCAATCACTTCTTACGTTCCCTGATTAGAAGATCCTGAAGTTTCTGACCAGCCAAATGCTTTGCCTTGGCCCATCTTGAGACCAAAGGAATGACACAGGGAGTACGTCTTACTGTCAGCAGCTGACAATCAGCTGTCAAGAGGCGCACTGTTTATCTAAATAATCTTAGGGGTGACAGAGCTGCTTCTTAGTTGACTTTGGTGACTCCTCTAAAAGGCCTAGAGGCTGTGGCTGAGCCCACCGCGTGGTGTCTGTTTTAATCCATATGAGTTAAATTTATCAGTTCCAAGGAAAATACCCTTAGGAGATAAAAGTATTAAGTGAAAGAAGAAAGACACAGTCAGGAGATCTGCATCCCAACTGAGGAAAAGATATGTCAAAATATTGACCATAAATGGAAGGCAGGTTTTTACAGTGAGAGTACAACTAATTAATATAGGAAAATAGGGAAAAGCATTACACAAAGCATGAAAGTGAAGGAATAAATAGTCAACCTCTGTATTCTGCTACCAATTTCTAAACTTTTAAAGGTCACACAGAGCACTATGCTAATATTTTGCAATAATGGACTCCAGGGCAGTGCTTTAATTAAATGAATTCCAGAGCTCTCTGAATCTTAATCAGACTGTGCCGGGGATGTGAGAAGGTCAGGCTGTTGAGCAAACGATGCAAACGAGCACATTACGCTGAGCACCCCTTTCCAAAAGAGTTTCACTGCACAACCTATCTTAAATGTCCTAATAATTTCTGACAAACTGTAAGTTCCTTCCACTTCACTCTGTATGCCTAACAGGCCCAGCAAGTGGGTCAGATGAACAATCAGTCCAGGAGACTTTCCAGGAAGTCATTTTAAAAGCATGGTATTTGCAGCTAACACTCTCCATTTCTTTTGATAATATGGCTAAAACATACCTATTAGACTCTTTTAAAGGATAAATATGAAAAGAACCCTTGAACTCTCTAAAGCGAAGACAAGGATCCGTGAAGACAGAAAGACTTTATAGTTCCTCTTCGTATGAAATTCAGCAATCTAACTAGCAGGTAACATCTAACTACTGTCCTTCCAAAGAGGTAAGCAGTGGCATTTTACCTCAAAGTAGGTTTCCTCTCTAATCCTTGCACATTATTCTCTATCCATTATTCTCTATCCCTAAAGACTCAATTTCAGTCTTAAACTTGACTATCCACCATTCAAAGAGCAAGCAAATTACTGCATATCAACAAGACCATAATATTAACACAACTAATAAAAATAACGTAAATGAATCACAGTAATAAATGGAAATGTTCGTAAAAGAATGAACTTTAAAAAGTACCTACAAAATATTACAGTTATGTAAGAAAAAAAGCACATGCGTACACTGACATTCAGAAGTGAATGCAGAATGATGTAAGCAGAGCACAATGTTTATTAAGTTATGTACGTCCTACAAAGTTAAAGACTTTTCCTAGTGTCAGTAATTCTCTGGATATCTTAAGGTCACTGGTATTTCCTCCTCAGATCCAATGGAGAAATAATAACTGGATGCTGTTTATTTTGCTAGGGGCTAGGTTCTTTGCTAAAACTCTATATGTAACCTTTCATTTTATTTCCCAGTTACTACTCTATGAAGACAGTACTATTGTTTAGTCCCAGTTTACAGATTAGGAAACAAAGGATTGCTGAAGTTATATAATTTGCCAAAGATGACAGAGCGGCAGTGGCCAGAATTTAGGCTCACCACACCAGAGTCATTTCAACACCCTGCCTCAAGGTGAAGTCCACTGTTGCTTGAGAGTGGCCACTGGTTTGGTTTCTTACGCTGTTAAGATGACAAATGGCTCACTTCCATTTTAATATCACAGTACTGGTCTGATGACTGTATTATACTGTCATAGGCTTTTCACCTATATTTTATTCCTCTGGAAACCCTCAGACAGTGCTGGAAAGCAGGTAAGGGAGACATCACTCTCCAAAAAAGAAAAATCAGAAACTTGAGAATCAAGACACTTTAATATTTATGTTACACCATCAATGCTATACATCCTAATACACCTTAAGGCTTTTATTTTTTTTCACACGTCCTGCTGCCTTGGTATTTCACAAAAGGTTTGTGTGCCTGACCTCTAATGATGATTCGTCATATATCCTAATGCTTTCTTACTGGAGCCGTAAAACAATGAATTAGCGGCAAATTCCCCACTCTCTGCCCCTTCGGCCCTTGGAGTTTAACTCCTCTCACATTACAGTATTTATTGAATTTCCCAGCCAAACAGTGTTTTGCTCCATAAAATTCTGACAAGTGGACTCTGCCAAGCTAATAATGGCTTCATTCCACTGAAATAAACTTATTTCACTGCGGCAAACAAAATGACATGACCTGGAAAGGTTATTTTTAACTGGGTAATGACTCAGTTCCAACCAAGCATTTCTCTCATTTCTCTCTCTGTGTTTTAAATAAGTTACATTTCTTAAATATAAATGTATGCTATTATGAGTGTTCTTGTCTGTCAATCTTTCACCACGAAGTGAAAGCAGACATTGTCATTGCTGAAGGTATTTGATTCCATTATTCAATACTTTGGTCAGCTTATTAAACTATCCCCAAGGATCCTGCCATAGAGAAATCCCCCAAAGAATCTGAAAGACAAGACTGCTTAAAGAAGCAAAGTCCCTTTAAAGCAGAATCTACTTTGATTGCCTTTGTTCTTTTAATTAAACAGCATTGAAAACTTTCAATAGCGTGGAAGTTTTCAGAGTGTGCCTCTGAGAATTAGTTAGCTTTCTTACCTGCCTGTTTTTAACATGTGAATAAATTTTGCCAAGATTGCTTATTAGCCCGCTTACCAAATAAAGGTATGCAAAGATAAATTTATCTATATGCACATTAGTCAACAGTCCCCTCCAATATCTTAAACTCTCCATACCAAAAATGTCTACTTCTAGAAAGTTGGAAGAGCAAAACAGACTGAATTCTTTCAAACTGCCTCATGTTTTCTAGTCATCATCTGCCTCTCTTCATCTTATACTTGCAAATCCCTCAAAAACAAACAAATGAACACACAGAAACAACTGCTAAGATAAGGTCAAATCTTTCTTCAAGTTTCCAAAGAGCAGGGACTCTGAGAGCACCACGACAGCAGCTGGGATCTTGTACCAACATGCTGCACCCTGCCAGTCGTGACTTCTGAGACTAATAAAAGGGAAAACCCTTGACAGGGAACAGCTGAGCTCCTAAGGAAGCTGCTCAAAAGAAACAATGAGGCTTCCCACACACCACCAAAAATAAGGGGTTGGTGTACAGACACACAAATGCACAAGAAAAGAAATTTGGTAATTTCTTATGAGGAGGTGATGATAAATAATGAGGAGGTGACAATAAATAACAGGGGGAAAAAAGGCCAATCAGTGAAAGGGAAACCCCATCATATTCAAAGCTGGCATAGCTACCAAAGGTGTAAGAGTTTCCGGGCTGACTGGATTGTAGCTGTGATTAGTGCAAAAGGAATCACACAGGGCTCTTAATCTGGAAGGGATCGCTGACTTATGTTACAAATTATTAGCTACAAATGGAGGCGAATAACAAGCTTTTCAGTAAATTCATGTGGTCACAGTTCTGTCCAAATCACAAGAATTCTGAATACCCTTCTGATGACCTATAGTTTGTATCCACACTTGGAATGAAAGGAACTGATCTGCATCAGCTTACCACTGCTTCCTGCCAACCCCTCTGCCTCCATATCAAAGTCCTTCACCAGCTGGGCTTTGACTCTCGCCTCAACTCCCCCGGTCACAGCCATGTCACAGAACTATCCTCAACTGGCTTAATGAACAAAGTGGCATAAAATAAAACCACACTGAAGTGCTATATGGTTATGAAGGATAGACAGCGGGTGGTCATGCTGGGCTTTGATTAAATTATCTACAAGCCCTTCAAATTCAGCGAGTTAAGGTAAATCTTCCAACTACGTTAGTTGAGTTGCAATCAGTACGGGGACGATACAAACAGAAGCTAGCAAACCAAAAGGGACACAAAAACTGTCCTGTAATGTATTACAAGGTTTAAAAAAATAATTTCTATAGCTTCTAGTAAGGAAACAAAGGCTATTAAATCTCTTTCCTGAATAACATGTGCACTTTTGATTGTAAAACAGTCAATTCTAATTGCTACACATGCATAACAAACACCAGACAGAAAAGAGTCTGAGAAACCTCCTAATTTGCTGTAAGTATATGTGTGTGTGTGTTCATGTTCGTGTGCATGTTCATCACTTTGTATGCATGTTCATCACTTAGATATTAACACAGAATATGAATATATATGTATATATATACATATATATAAAAGGGTTTTAGCATTACTATGAAAAATGACCAAGGCATAATTCATAAATTAAGGACTCAGAGACAATTGCACTAGATCCTGTTTTAAGTATGAGTTTAGTCTTCTTAGTCAACTTGAATGCTTTTAAGATTTATTTGAGAGAGAGAGAGAACAGAGGGAGGGGCAGAAGGAGAGAGAGAGAGAGAATCTCAAGCAGAATCCCCACTGAGCACAGAGCCTATTGGGGCTCTCAATCCCACAACCCTGAGATCATGACCTGAGCTGAAATCAAGAGTCAGACACCTAACTAACTGAGCACCCAGGCACCCCCAACTTGAAAATTTTCAAAAAAACTCCTACAAATTCATCTAAAACAATTATTGAATTTGGTCAGTACTGTGGTCATTTCTATTTCTGCAGGTGTTGGACACTATCTACATTTGAGATTTGTCCCAGACATACCAAAAAAAAAAAATAGTTTGGAGTTCTGCACATGAATCCCGAGGGGAGGAAAAAAGTGATGTATTTTCATTTTCACTAACAACTAGAAAATGATCCCCAGTGTCTGAACCCAAAACCTACCTGAAAAATACCCATGAAACAAAATATTTATTTCAATTGTGATACTAAGGTTTGTGCTGGGGGGTATAAGGCACGGTGAAGAGACCATGGGAAACAGCCCAGAACTTCACATTCTTACAGCTGTTGCACTCTTTACCATACTTATCTCAGAAAGCTGGATATCCATGCTACTTTCTCAGAATTATTCTAACAATTCAACACTGCCATTTGAGAACAACCAACTTCTAGCTCTTCTTAGCTTCTAGGTTCTCCATTTGAGCAACATTAATAGGGAGTCAAAGCTGCTTTGATTAATATTGCTTCATCAATATTAGAAATGGCTACCAACCCCCCAAAACACCCTGCCTTTCCTTATTTATTAAAGATGATGTCAACATGCTGCCTCTTGCATCTTAAAAAGTTTTGCCTTCACTTTTCTCCACTTGACATTCATAATGTGTGTAACTTGTGCATTTTTCTAGCTTATTAGTGCCTATAACAGGGGTGTACACAGTAATGCATATCGGTAAAACAGATGTGGAATGAAGCATTGATCTCTCTGGAAATCTCTCAATCCTCATGAGAAGACATGGAAAATGTCTAAAACTGAGGCTGGTAAGGAAGAGGAGCAGAAAAAGAAAAGTAGAGAGGATTGCAGTGGAAAGAAGAGGGGAGCGGCATGGACAGGACAGGACAGGACCACCCACTAGGTACTCCTCGGGAAAGAAAGATATCTTTCCTTCAGTCTCTGCAAGTATTTCTACTGAGTTTGCACCCTTTATGAACACGACTCCCCAAACAACTTGCCACAAGCTGACCTGAACCCTGTCATCTCCCCACCAAATGGCGGATAATTTGGGGTGTAAGTTCATCCTATAGGAAGGATGCATCTTGCTCCGTGGCTATAGCATTTTTCTTTTTGCTCTTTTCTTTTACCTCTATCTACAAATGTCATTTCCATTTAAAAGTTTCATTTTGCTAACTTTAAGAAGTAAATGGATGCAGTTTAGTTACTGTCATGAAAATATTTCATTATGCCAAAATAAGGCAGAATTTTTTTTTTCTCAATAACAGGACAGATTGAAACATTCTGTGCTTGATCACATCTGTTATTCTTCATTCAAAATCTATTTAGGACAATTAAATTAAGAAGCAAAAAGGGTTATGAGTAGCCTCGGTTATAATGGAAAAAAGTAGTCACATATCTTTTGATTCACATAAATAATATTTTTGAACTTAGCCTAAAAATATTTTACTTAAAAATCAACAAAGGAAATGTTATGATGGAGAAAAAAACAAATAACCTACACTGATGACATTTCTTTTTATTCAAGTTAGCTGTAATTGTTTTTGAATGCAAAATCAAATTTAAAATATTGGAAGAAATAGCCCGAGTCAAACCTATAGCTTTAGCAGATTAAACCCATCTTTGAAGAACAGAATTTATTTAATGACCAATGATTTACTCAGGAATTGATGCGCCATGCACTACAACTTTGGAAGTTTATGGGAATTCTAATCAAGTGCAGGTGAAATGCCTCCCATATTCTGATGTGCTTTATATCAACAACTTAATGTTTATTGGACCTTATCAATGTCACATTATTTTTCATAAAAATAACTCTATCTAGCCATAAATGCATCAGAGTTCACAGCTGAAACAGACACGGACTGAGTCATTTAAATTTCTGTAAGTGGCTCTAAGAGGCCTCTGCAGCAGACGAAGTCAACAGACTGCCTGAAGAACCTAGGAAAGCAACACCAAAGATGCCGTTGTAGGGGCAGAGTCTCAGTCACAGGCTCTTTGGGTGAAAGCACACAAGGCATGGACGGACATCCTCGATGCCTTGCCTGATGGACTGTCCACCAGCATTTGGCCCAGAAACTGTTGTCTTCTCATCGGTCACATATGCAGCAGAAGCTTTCACACTTGATTGGCACAGGAGTGGCCACCTGACCCAAAATGTGCCAGTAGAAACTTGGGACCTATATGGAAATAGACTCCTTATAGTAGTGGGGTATGTGACATGCAAAACTTGGCAACTATTAGTAGGCTTAACACCCAATAACCTGCTCTGAAGAGAAACATACATGCCTTAGATGTGCAGAGAGCAGAATTCTAATCTATTCTGAAGGCTGCATCCTTGCCCTAAAGATCTGAGATACACACACACACACACACACACACTCCTGTCATGTTTTTTGTTGGTTGGTTTCTTTTTAGATAGTTCAAGTTGAGATTCTGTTACTTCTAACCAATTCCAGTGGGCACCTAAGAGGTGGTTAGGTAACACTAGTGCAGGTTTTTAAACTGCCAGGTAGGTTATTATTAGTGGGGTTTGAAATAGACTTAACGGGTCGCAATCAGAAACAATTTTAAAGAAGTAGAATAACACAGATTTGGCAATCCATACTGGGGGGTAGATGAGAAGAAATTAAACGCCTTCCTCCCACCATACCTAAAAATCAGTTCCAGGTGGACTGAAGACCTACATGTGAAAAGTAACACTATACAACATTTAGAGAAGAATATAGAATATCTTTGGAACTGGAGAGTGGGAAAAGGTCTCTTAAATAAGATACAAACAAACAGAACTAACGATAAAGAAAAGACTGATAAAGTCTACTACATAAAATTTAAAATGCCCTTCATCCAAAGGCATCATTAACAGACTGAAACAACAAGCTATCTATTGTGAGAATACATATACAATATATATAACTGACAAGGGATAGATAATATGCAGAAAATATAAAGAATGGTTACAAATTAGTGAGAAACAGTGACAGCCAAATAGAAAAAAGGACAGAAGACTTAAATAGGCACTTCCCCAGAAGATGAAACCCAATGGCCTTTAAACATATGGAAATGTTCTCAATTCCATTAACAGAGGTCTGTGAAGGAAAACCTCAAGGGGATGCTACCACAAACCGACAAAACCTTAGAAGTGTGACAATATGAAGTATTGGCAAGGGTATAGGACAACAGGTATTCTTATACATATAAACTTGTAAAACCGTTTTTGGAAAATAGTACGACATTATTGAGTATATGCACAACTCATCACTCAAATTTAGCAACTTGGTGCATATCATAGAGATATGTGTGCTTATGTGCACCAGATTAAGAATATATATACGGATGTGAGGGTGATCTGGCTGCGACATCTGTCACCCCATTGATCGCCAGGGTTGATTCGGCTGATCTGGCTGGCTAGGCGGGTGTCCCCTTCCTCCCTCACCGCTCCATGTGCGTCCCTCCCGAAGCTGCGCGCTCGGTCGAAGAGGACGACCTTCCCCGATAGAGGAGGACCGTTCTTCGGTCAAGGGTATACGAGTAGCTGCACTCCCCTGCTAGAACCTCCAAACAACCTCTCAAGAATATATATACAAATGCTCAGAGCAGCATTATTCATAAATATCCAAATCTAAACACAACATAAAGGTCTATCAGTAGAATAGATAAATTGTGGGATAGTCATACAATGGAATAGTACATACCAGTGAGAATAAGAAACTGTAAATTAACACAAAAACATCAATAAATTTCACAAGCATAATGTGAAGCAAGAAAGTCACAAAAAGGAATTCACGCACTATCATTCCATGTATATAAACATGAAAAAAGGAGGAAAATGATATTATTTAGGGATGCAACTATAGCACCAAGATGATGACAAAAAGCAAAAATGAGATTACTCTAAGAACAAGGAGAACAGATACTTCTGGGAGACGAGAGAGGATTATGGTGGGTAAGACAAAATCAGTTTCTAGAGTACCTATGATGGCAGACACATGAGTGCTCAGGCATTATTTCTAGGGGTCCCATTCTGGTCCACTCCCAACTGGGTGAGTGCTCCCTACTCACACCCCACCACCACCACCACCACCTAGCCTTCCTTGCTAATCCCTGCACAGGCCAGGGGCATTCCAAACTAGGGCCTTTGCTCTGGCCCCTCCTCCGTGGATTGAATCTGTCCTCTCCAGACACCTACTAGCTAACACCACTCCCTTTAAGTCTTTGCTTCTCCTCCAGGAGGCCTACCCTGGCCACCTTCTCTAATCCTCCAGCCAGCTCCCTACCCTCATCAGCAGCCTTGATCCTCTCCTTCCTGCTCTGTTTTTAACTTTTTCCATCACCTTCCAATACACTAAATAATTTACATTCATTACACTTACTATTTATTTTACATTGCACTTCTCACCAACAGAGTGTTGGCCACAAGGGGGTAGAGAATCTTGCCTGTTCTCTTCGTAGGTTTATCACAAGGCTTTACATAGAGCAGGTGCTTAATAAATATTTGTTGAGGATTTATGACTATACTTGTCATAGTCACAACAGAAAATGCATTTCTTAGTGTGAATTAAAGTAAAAAGGTTTCAAACTTGGGAAAGGGGAAAATAATTATGATAAAAATAGGAAGGCTCTACTTTATCCTGTAGACCCACACTGTCTAGATGGTAGCCATTGGCCACGTGTAGCCATATAAATTTAATTAAAAGAGTAAAAATTTAGTTCCTCAGTCTCACTAGACAAATTTTAAGTGCTTGATGGCCACATGCAGTTCACTGCTTCTACATTGGCAGCAGAGATATAGAACATTTCCATCATCACAGAAGTTTCCCCCAGTGCTGCTGTAGACAATAAAAAGCTATTGCTGAATTTTAAGCTGGGGAATTCTAAGATCACATCAGTGTTTTTTGGCAGCTCTGGAGTGAATGAACTAAAGAGAGAAGAGAGTGGAAGCTTCTAAAAGGGCAATTAGAAGGCTTTTAAAGTGGCAAACAAGTTAAGAGAGAAGGACAAAGTAGTAGGATGTAGAGGAGGGGACAAATTTAAAGGAATTTCGGAGTTAGCATCATTAGGAGCTGTAGACTTGAGAGTTGAGAGGGAAGGCAGGAATTCAAGTGCGAATGAGGATGTGAACTGGCCATGTAGGCTCTGGGGGAAGTCCCAAACTGACCATCCATTAACTTGGTTCTGTTAACTCAGATGTTTTGACTTCGGAGACATTTCAAAAAGGTCAAATCAAAATGCAAAGATGTGTTTTAAGGCCAAGGAATGCCTGCACCGGATGGCCAGATCCTCATCACTTTCCTAATACATATCTCAGATATGAGGTAGAGCGAAGGTCAGGGACTGAGGAAGCAACGAAGCAAGAAATGGGCAAGGTCAGGGAATGTGTGAAATTATATGTTGCAATCATTTCTTAAGGAGAAAAAAGAAAGCTGAAATAGTCCATTTTTAGGCAATGTCAAAATGACTTCTTCAAATTACTTTGTTGATATAGCAACAAATGATATATGACGGGGGTAGATTGAGAGGATAATACATTTGTCTTTGGACACGTGAATTTGAAGTCTTTATGGCTCCTCTTGGTAAATGGTCTCCAGTCACCTATAGCACTGAGGGAAACAGGGTCTGTTACCTTGATTCTAAAAGTAAAATGATGTCTCCACAATTAGATGCCAAAATGAAGTTGAAAGTCATCCATAGGGGACACAAATTCCAGAGCACACACATTAAAAATGGTAATAAATACAGTCAGTCACTTTTTAGATTCTAGTTTATACCGAGCCAAGGTCAGTGGTTTATGGAAATACTAATGGCTCTTACCTGTCCTTTTTAATGGGCGGCAGGAGCATTTATAATAGAGGTTAGCATTTAATTCTGGTTTTGAGGACAGCAATGAGGGGGTTCTGGCACTGGTGATTTAAATCTAGCCATTCTGACTACTGATTTAAATTCATTTGATTTTAATCAAATCTGTCCCAGCTGAGAAGAGGAGCTCATAATAGCTGGTCTTTGTTTAATCCTAAAAAAGATGGGATTGTGTATTTTGAGGACAGAAGCACTCATTTTGCGTGCAGTTAAGTTTGACTACTGAAGGAAGAACAAAAACAGGGTAAAGATCGTTGGTCCCTGTTTATGGACAGGATGCTTTCCTTTCTTGTTCCCTCTTCTTTTTTCTTCCTTCCCTCCATCTCTCCATTCCTCACTCTGTCATGCTTTTAGTTTTTTCTTTCCTTTTACTACTATGAAAACAAAATACAGTTCCTTAATTGGCCCTCATATGTAGATGCTACTTCGTATTTACAGAGTGCTTTTGCAACCATTGTCGCATAAGATCTTTGCATTTCAAGTGATCAGTAGGAGAAGTGATGAGCAAACTGAAGCTCAAGAAGTTAGTGACTTATGTAAGGCCATGGGGTAATTTAGCAGCCAATAGATAATTCATGCCTGTGATAGCCAGCCTCCAAGGTAGCCCTAAATTATCTCTGCCTCTTCATATTCACAAACTTTGTGTAGTCCCCTGCCTATTATAACAGGGTTGCTCCAGTAGCATGCAATACAATGATGATACATCACTTCCACGATTCAGTTATAAAAGAAATGGCAGTTTCCTTCTTGGTCTCTCTCTCAGTCTTCCTCTCTCCCCCAACCCCCATACATGTCTCTACCTCTCTTCTCCTTTCTCCTCTCGCCTGTCTCTCTCTCTCTTCTCTCCCCCACTCTCCCTATCTCTCTTTCTCTGATCATTCACTTTGGAGGAAGCCAGTGACTTAAACCACTCACTTGTGGAGAGCCCAACAGAGGACTCCTTGAGCCAACAAGGAGCTAGCAACTCTTGTCAACACACACGTGGTTAAGCCATCCTGGGATCGGATCTTTCAGTCCCAGTCAAGTCTTCAGCTGAGTACAGCCCCACGTAACATTCTTACTGCAGATTTATGAGAGACCCTGGGCCAGAACCACCTAGCTGAATGGGTCCCAAATTCCTGAGCCTCAGAAACTCAGTGAGCTGATAAATAGCACTCTTTTATGCTGCTAATTTTGGGGTAATTTGTTATACATCAATGGATAACTATTACTGTGTCCACATTTTCTCTTCCTACTCTACCTAAGCTACCCAGCATTCAAAACACAATATTGGTTGCAAGGGTTTGCCAAATATTCTGTTAGGAACCATGTCCTAGACAGATGAAATTGACATCTGCACATGGAATTTTAACTAATGCAGGTGTTTTATTTGAATCCTAGAGCAGAAAAAAAAAAAAATACCAAAAGTGCTTGTGCTAAAAAGATACCGTATGTATGTGTGTTTGTATTTTTGAGTTCATTTGGAAAGTTATAACTTCTCTAAACTCAGTCTTCAAACAGGAGACTAGCCGAGAGAGAGAAGTTCGGTAGGATTCAGTCTTTTGCGCAAGGATCCTAGGGGGAATTACCAAGAGCTAAAGAAGTTCTTCAAACCCCAGCAGCACAGCTGGGATCTTGATATTGAATACCAGGAAACTAAGGAAACGTCTTGCTTGACTGCAGTCATCACATTATCATGCATTACAGGGCAGCAACCCAAATCAAAGAGATATGCAAAATCCACCAAGGACAGCAGCGATGCATTTTCCCCTGTACATGCGGAAAGACATCAGGAAAAGGAAGGCGGGTACAAATGCAAAAACATCTGCTCCCTAAACCCAATTTGAAAAATATTTCTGCAAAAATAAATGTGAATCATCGATAGTGTACAGCAGATGGAAGTGCAATATGTTTAATTTAAGGAGGGGAAAGGATGCAATTGAGGAACCAGAGAGTATAGAAATAAAATAATACTTAAGCCCATTTCACATACTGCTGCCCATTACGTTACACTCCGCTTGGCAAGAAGATATGAAGAAAATTGCCTTTTATCTGCATCAAAGTCCTCTGAAAGAATGCCAAGTAGTTACAGCAGACTCCCTAGTGATATTTACACTCTATAGATTATTTGACAGAAGCCAAATTTCGGGACAGCAACATAATTTCCCCCTAAAATGAAAAATAAATTAGAGAGTTGTTTTATAGTTTCAAAAATATTTTAACTTTACTGACCTGCCTCACAGGGACTTAACAAGACAGAGCAAATAAGGGAATAAATTATTTCAGATAATAGGCAGTAACAATGCATTGGCTCAGGATTTGGGGGAAATGCTATGTAAATGTATGATTATGCAAAAAAATCAAATATTCCAAATGCCTTTGAAAAATGGCCAGTGACTGAAAATATAAAAAGGAACACAGGCCAACTTTTCGTATTGTAGATGAATTATTTTGGGCCAAACATTAAAACAAAGTTGCTTACCTTCTCAACATGTACTGAAGTCACTTGAATTCATAATATCAATTAGCCTGAAGGATGAAAACTTTTTATATTTTCAGATACCACTTGAAGATTTTGTTAGAATTTCTTGCGCACACACTAAATGGATAAATGTGATAAACTGTGTTTATTCATTTTATCTGATAAAATAAAAGAGCCTACTTAGGAATTACAATGAATATGGTACAGTAGTGAATTAATTTCACACTCTAGATTATACAACCAATATATGGCCACTGGACAGAGCCGATAAAAACTTTTAGGTTGTGGGAACTGAATAGTATCATTCAATATATTGTCTATCAATATGTTGGCAATATTTTAGTCAGAGTCCACATAAGAATAAACTGTAAGGTTCTTTAAGAACAGTCCAAACATTTTAGAGTTAGAAAGTTTTTATAAAAGCTGTTTTTGGGGCCCCTGTGTGGCTCAGTCAGTTAAGTGTATGCCTTCAGCTCAGGTCATGGTCCCAGGGTCCTGGGATCAAGGCCTGCATAGAGCTCCTTGCTCAGAGGGGAGCCTGCTTCTCTCGCTCTTCCCCACTCGTGCTCTCTTTCTCACTATCTCTGTGTCTCTCTCTCTCAAATAAATAAATAAAATCTTAAAAAAAATAAAAATAAATTTAAAAAAAAAGCGTTTCTTGAAGGGGAAATCCCAAAGTCAAAGTATCTACAGCAATCTCTGCTACTGTTCATTATGTTATATGTAAGATCTAAAGGAGAGGGATATCTCTTCTTAATGCATGTTATTTTGAAAAGTAAACTCAAACAGAATGTACAGAGAGAATTCATCAAATTTCATGTAAAAAAATATCAAAAGGCACTTTTTATCTCTTACAGTTACAGGAGGTAGCAAAGACCTCTGACTCTGATAAGGAAACATACCTGAAGAAATTAAGTGGCATATGATGAAACATGGTAACAACTAGGTCACCTTTAGTTTTCTGATAAAAACAAATCACGTTAAGTCATTTAAAATGATCTATGCACACTACTGGTAGCCATAGCAGAAAATGTTATAGGTCAGTGGATGGTTTATGAACTTATCAATAGGGGTGTATAGGGATGAACAGCCTTAATTCTTAATAGCCAAGATATAAATAAATTTTTATAATATTGGAATGTAATATTTTAAATTTGGGGGGTTATTTAAGTATATAAGAATGAACAATATTCTATAATAGGTACTAGTGAAGGCCAGTGGAACATTTGACCTTTAATATTAATATAAAATGTTCTTCAGCAGACTGACATTCTGATATGAGAATGGTCCCACTAAATTACAATGATCCTCATTTATCAATACCTTAGGGTAAGTGAATAGTGCACTGCCTAGAGACTTATTAGTCAGCAGAGTACTTGTAACTACGAAGTGTGGATTTAAATGCTTCCCCCCAATATTTAATTTTTCAAAAACCCTATAGATGTCTATGGGTTCCTGATATTGACACATTAACTTAATTTAAAAACCATAATTAATCACATCAAATCATCATGTGCTTGATCACTCAAGGCTTTACAAAAGAGTGGAATTTATGTATTAGATTTATATAGGGCTTTAAAAACAGAAGTTCTGAATTTATGGTTGAAAAATTCAAATTTCATTAATCCAGAATTGAAATAACCATAAATAACCAGAAAGGCAAAATGGCCATAATTTATTTCCTAGAAAACAACAGATACTTTTATTGGTAAACTAGAATGCCTCTAGAACCTGAGAGATCTCTCTGAATAATCGTATAAGAAATTCAATTCAAATTATGTTCAGAATATTTTAATGTTAAATATTTTCTTTTATTCTAATTTAGGGAATTGAATAACCTATGTGAAATATTTCTGTAATCTCCTAGCTACCATAATGTTAGATGAATTGCAACATTCCATTTCCCAATCATTTGTGATAAACCGAATTTTGCCATGTTACCCCTTAATATCAGTCCATATTCAAGGGACTTAAAGCACGCAAAATTTGACTGTAATAAAATAAATTCCAGTTGCAGATAAAGATAAACCCAATATGACTGTGTTATGGCTAAGAGATTTGTTCCCATCTCTCTGAACTATAGCTGTAATGTGCCATCATACACATGTAGGAATGAATTCCAAACTCTTTCATCATTAATTTGTTTTCCAAAGCCATCAAAAAGATAGGTTTTGAGTTAAGTTTGTTCTGTGCCAACACAGGGATCATCAGTAGTGAAATCATCTAAAAGGGATCTTGATAATATGCAAAAAGGATACCTAAGCTCTATATGATGCAGTTTCAAAGAGTCCTTTCTGCACCAGCACACATCATGAAGGGCACGTCCTGATACATGTGATTCTATCTTGCTTGTCAAATGCCCCATTATCCTGCAGACTCCATGGGACTACCCCAAACACCACCATATTCGTGAAACTCTGTCGTACCCACCAACTGTATGTGATTTCCCTCTTGCTGATCTTACGTGGATCAAAAGCTGAGTCATTCATCCCACTGTGCTTTGTATTAAAGATATTTGTATATCTGTCTTCTGCTCTCTGTTAGATGGTGAGGTCCTTGCAAATGGATCAGACGACTTCCTGTATTTGCATTTCTTCTCTTTGGTGTCTGGAACAGTGCAGACTCTTAGAAAATAAATTTAACAGAATCTTTCTTTCAATAGGGATGGCAACTGGGCTCAGAGCTCTCAAATCGAAGTTGCATAAAATATCTCATGCTGGGCTTACATGGAATACTACACTTTATGCTTTGCAGAATGACTCTTTCCTTTTTGGATTCATTAATATGGTAATTACAACATCTTATATATCTGACTAAGTATTCATCTGTGCATCAAATTTTCCTTTTTATTCTTTGGTATTTCTTTTTTTCAGGTCAGGTCTTAATACATTAAGCCTTTAAATAAAATAACTGAACAACCTGATGATGTAGAGTAAATCCTAGGATCATTAAGTCCAGTTCTCCATAAATTCTTTAAGAAGCATTAAGATAATAATACTAACTTTCTAAACTTTTTAAAGTTCAAATCATACCAAAGTGCCATCCTATCATTCTCTGTGCCAAGAACGTGGATAATACTGCTTTCAAATAGGGATTATTTAGAGAATGCAAAACCAAACAATTCTGGGTTTGCTGGTCTAAGCATAATGCATCAGCAGAGAACTTCTGATATTTACTAACAGGAAACAGATTATAAATGGAAGATGTTTAAATCTACCAAAATCATTCTGAATCATCTCTAATAAAGAGGAGCTTCCTGTTGCATTCTAAAACTAGCCTCTCAAGTCATCTAAAAGCATCTTTTTTTTTTTTTTTACACTCACCCATTCATTTAACAAACGTTTATTAAGCACCTACTCTATGTTCTGCATTGCTTATGGGGGCTGTGGCTCAGCAGTTAATACAACAGGTTGTGCCCTCTTGAAGTTTACTGGTAGTTAAATATAATTAATCTACAGAACTGGCTCCCATGAGTGGTCGACTGGTCATATATCAACACAGTTATTTTACTCACAGACCTCTCATTGATCTAAATTTACACTTTAGGTCACGGCATCCAGGTTTTAGTCTCCTTTCTGCAGATCGAGTGGCTCTGACAAGTCACATAACAGCTCATAGCCTCAGTTTCACATGTAAGGCTGGGTGAGTAAGTTCCACTCTGCTTTTCTTACAGGGTTATTATGAGGTTTAATAAAAAGATCTTAATGAAATGATAACGCATTGAACATATATATGCAAGATACAGTACTAATTTTATATGCATTGCTTTATCTAATACTAATTACAGTCCTATGGTATTATAATAAAATACCATTGTTATCTAAATGTCAGAGTACATATAGGTATCTGTAAGAAATGTATCTTTCAAGGTTTTTTTCCCTAAACGAATGCATTCATTTATTGCACATACTGTTACCAATAATAGTTTGGTAGCAATCACTGCATACGTAGGTTCATCTTCCTTAAAGGCTTTCCTCAACAAACCTTAGTGTACATGACGGTGGAATGCATTTCAGTTTTGTTGTGATTGGTATGAGAAAAAAATCCCGGAGCCGTCTAAGAATTTATTAGGCAGAACTGACTCAGGGTGACCCCTGAGGTGTTTTAAAGTTTCCCAGCTGCAGAAGACCAGAAACTGTCCAGTTTGGAAGATATAAGCACTAAACATGTCACCCCAATGACAAAGAAAAGAAAAGGAAGACATTTGATTGAAAGGTAGCAGGGGAGAGGGAGGAAGTGTTACCTTACAAACTCTGGATATCTTTAATATTAACCAAGATGAAACTTGGCTTGTATCTCTTGCCAGAAATGAAATTCAACAGTTGTTTAAGCTCAAAGACACAGCAACCAACTGGAAACTCCAGCTGCCTTCCCAACCTCTGCCCTCCTAAACAAAGAAGGTACAGCAGACACGTAACAGTTCACCTTTCCTCTTTTATGTTTAGATGCACTTTGTAATGAGGATCTGTCAGTCTTATTTACCAGTTCTCCACAGAGAAGTCCTCCTTCTTAAATTACACTCTGATGTTTGCCCCCCTCAACTCCACCCCTAGACACACATAGTGGGACTTCTTGTGTGTGCTGCTCTTTTTCAAGCTGGTATGTGATTCCAGTCAATTCGGGGTTGATTTTCCCAGACTCAAACATATTTTTTCAGGCAAAGAATCCCCCTTTTTCCCAGGCAAATAAAATTAAGATTCTATTGGAAATTAAAAATATAGTAGTGCACCAAAATTTTTATTGAGGATGGTAAATAAACATTCATATCCATGAGTTTATAAGAACAAAGTATACAAGCACAGGGTGATAATTTCCATTACTTTTCAAGGACATGGACATATAATCAAATAACAATGATCACTTCCTCTTTTCCATATATATATATATATATATATATATATATATGTATGTATGTACAAATGTTTGTGTGCATGCATGGATTGCTAATGACTGCCCCACATCAAAGTTTTAATGACTTTAATTATTTAATGACTTAATATACTAAATAATAACTTAATTATTTCTTGGCTCATTATTTTAAAAACATGTATGCTTTAGTATTTTTTTTCTTTTTATCTTTATTTTTAAATTGTTTTCTAACTTTATTGAGATGTAACTGACATATAACTTTGTATAAGTTTAAGGTGTACAACAACATGATTTGATACGGGTATACACTGCCAAATGATTACCACAATCCATTACTACCTCCATCACCTCACCTAATTACCTTTTTTGTGTGTATGATATGGTATGTGTACCATTGGTATGGTATGGTATGATATACCATTTAAGGTCTACTCTCTTAGCTACTTTCAAGTAAATATTATATTGCTGTTAACTATAGTCACCGGGCTGTACATTAGATCCCTAGAACTGACTTGTCTTATACCTGGAAGTTTCTACCCTTTAACAAACATCTCCCCAAGCATCACACTCCCCTCAGTCCTTGGCAACCACCATTCTACTCTCTATTTCTGTGAATTCAGCTTTTTAAAATTCCACGTGTAAGTGAGAATATACAGTATTTTTCTTCTGTGTTAGACTTATTTTACTAAACATAATGCCCTCAAGTTTCACTCACATTGTTGCAAAAGGCAGGATTTTCTTCTTTTTATGGCTGAATAATGTTCCATTGTGTATATCATATGCATATTTTTTAAAAAATTGATTCCTGTTATATATCCTACAAAGCATTCAAATCTTCCTCTGAAATGATCAAAGATATTTGGAAATATCTTTATGAAAGATATTATAAATAAATAAGCCAGGAATTCTAAGTCAGGCAGACCTGGATTTGAACATCAATGCTATGGGACCATGACACAAATATTTAATCTCTCTGAGATGAGTTCCCTCATCTGTGAAGTATGAGCAGCAACAACTAGACTTATCCTACAAAGAATAAAAATATATGTAAAGCATAACACCTAGTTCTCAAACAAATATTTGTTCCCTCACCAATTTCTCTCTTGCTGTGATCACAAAATCATAATGGTGGTTTCAGGCACTGCCTTCCAATGGGTCACAAAGAAATGGTGTCTGGGTGTTTATCTCATGGACGTTTAGGGAATGTTTGAGGCATTAGAAATATATTTCACTAATCTTGATGGTGCGAAGTAAAAGTCACCTATTCTATTATATATACCTGGCTGCTAGTACCGTCGCTTCTGCTGTGTGCCACGTTGCTTGACCTCTCCTGAGTCTCAATTTCCAGCCTTAATGATATTAACCACAGTTCTTCACACACCACACACACTGAAAAACATAAAGAAAGAAAGGAGAGGAGGGAAATCTGAACTGAGATAATTTCCCCCTTACTTTACCTCTCAAATGAGAAAATGGAAAGGGTTATGAAAATTCTAAAATGTTATTTATTGTCACCAGTCTGAAACTCTTTGTTCATCCCATAACTGGAGCAAGATTGCATTAGTTGTTAGACTGCAATCTTACTATACTCTTATTATGACTTTCCTTTTTCTGAACCACAGGCCTGCCAGTGATCCCTACTCACAGACTCACAGTGCCTTACTGTAGAAAGAGATACAGGGATTATGTGAGTCAACATTTCCCCACACCCTGTTAGAGATGAGTCCACTGAGGTAACTAATGAAGGGTTTGTCAGTCCAAGTTTGAGCATAGAAAACAGGATGGAAACCTGTGCTTCAGACACAAGGTGGTCACACTGGTCCTATGGTTGATTCCGAGATTCTCATCTCATTAACAACAGGCTTCAGGAACTGTCCAGCCAAGTGTAAATGCTCAAATAGAAGAACACTTACAATCCTCCCCTTTAATGGCACTTCCTGTCCCAAAGGCAAAGGAAGGAAATGCAAAAGATAAGGGAATGATTTCAAACAAGGGGAATGAACAGCTAAATGGAGTACAGAACCCCACCCCTATCCAGGGTTTCAGTTATACATGGTCAAGTGCAGCTACATGTGGTCCAGAAGCAGAGGATCCCCCTTCTGACAGATAGTCAGGTCTATAGGTGCCTAACGTTGCATCACGTCCTTCCCCTCCCACTTCATCTCAGAACGTTGGACTTTTATCATTTTGTATCCTCACCAGAAGACGAGTGAGTACAATAAGATATTTTGAGGGAGAGAAACAGCATTCAGGTAACTTTTATTACAGTATATTGTTATAATTGTACTATATTATTAGTTACTATTGTTAATCTCTTACTGTGCCTAATTCATGAATTAAATTTCCTCATAAGTATGTACATATAGGAGAAAAGATAGTATATATACCATTCGGTACTATTGGTGGTTTCAGACATCCCCTGAAACTGACACCCCCCCTGCCCCCACAGATGGGGGGCATTACTGGACTTGAAAGGAGTGTGGGTGCCTGAGAGAAACCGGGATTTGCCTGAAAAATGACCACCCCCTGACAGCAGGATGCTCTTAAAAGTGGGGATTTTTTTTCCACTTGCAAATTCTAGTTTCTTCCTTCTAGGTGAATTTGTAGGTCCTCAGGACATGTCATTCAGGAAAGGTCCTAGCAACCCAGAGTTGACAGTTAGGAGTTGTTTGGTCTTGAGAAAATTACTTAATTTTTTTCAGCTTCCGTTTCATCATCCTTAAACTGGAGACATTAGTCACACTTCCCCACAGAACAGGCAAGAGGATTAAACAACAGAACAGGCATATAGTGGACATTCGGCAAATGGCAGCCATTATCTTCATTCACGCATAGTTGTCCTGCAAAAGTGTATGTGGAAAAAGCCCTTCTTTTCTCTGGTCTGAACAAATGCACACCTTAGATAACATGAATAAAACATACACTATAGTTATTAGGCTTACCCTATAATTTAATTACATGCAGGAATAAGCAGCTTATAATGATTTCTAAAATCAAATGGAATTAGTTTTGCCAATGAGGAAATCAAATTCACCTGGAAGATTTTTGACATTCTCTTCAATAACCTACTCTTTCCAAATCCTGTTAGCAATTACGTCTTATAACATCTTACTTTCAACCTTTGACTTCTTTACATCTATATTTATATTATCAAAATTATGAAATCACTTTTAGTAGGCCTGTTCATATTAGCTTTTTTGGCAGAAAAAAAGGAGAAAAAGCCTCCTACCAGAAAGCCATGTCAAAAACTCACTGATTGCTAAAAAATATTCTAAAGCATACTCTAAATATTTGTTCTTTTAGTATTTTTTCCCCCTTGTTTGAAATCCAGGCATTTTAAAACCAACTATCCTGACCAGAGACAAACATGTGGCATAAACTTTCTCTGGATCAAAATATACTCTACTACTCCTTCTACTTCTTTCTAATGTCATAGAGCCGGGGCGGTGGCTACGTGGCAGTGAACTGGAGAAATAAGAGTGACTGCAACATGACCCTTGGCCACAGGAAGATCAAAGGCTGGTAAAGGAGACAGGTAAGCCTATAAAAATAGGCTGTGTTGGCCAACGAGATGTTTGAACACCTCCCAATATTCTAACATCCTGAGCCTCCTAAATTTGAAAGGGAATCCTGATGACTATTATCCAATTAGAGATGCATTTTCTGGTTTTGTTTAACAGAAGGAAAAGAAAGGGACACTCCGAAGGAACTATACTATCCTATTGGTTGAAAGTTCCATTGGATTTCTGTTCACTTAACGAGACCTGTTCTCATTAGATCAAAGTCATGGCATCCTGCAGATATTGCACGCTACAGACATTATCTGGAAAAATAAGAAGAGTGAGAGAAAATGAGTTAAGATCACCTTCCTTCTGGGCCTAGCCCCATTTTGCAATAATGGGATGATGCTGGTATAATCCAAACTATGGGAGGGAAACTACAGCTCAGAAAAATTGACCTAGCAAGATGGAGCTGGGATTAAAATTCACAAAAGTTCAGGCCTGTTGGTCTCTCTAAAACTACATATTTTTGAAGGCAGCATAAACATCAGAGTAATCTAACCTCAATATCAGAAATGAAAATCTTATGCAAGTCACCTTCATGCTCTAATCATGGTGAGAAAGCCAGTGGTTTGTCAATTTTGGAAAATGACTATAAATTCAATTGTAATATAAAACAACAGAAATACAAATAGAGACAGAGAAGGAAAATCTTTTGGACGTCAATGCTATGACTGCATGTACTTTTTTTTTTTTTTTGGTACCTAAGGAACTAACTGGACCATTTTAAAGATTTTATTTATTTATTTGAGAGAGAGAATGAGATAGAGAGAGAGAGCATGAGACAGGGGAGGGTCAGAGGGAGAAGCAGACTCCCTGCCGAGCAGGGAGCCCGATGCGGGACTCGATCCAGGGACTCCAGGATCATGACCTGAGCTGAAGGCAGTCGCTTAACCAACTGAGCCACCCAGGCGCCCCTAACTGGACCATTTTAATGTGCACATAAATATCACACTTTCATTTTCAGAGATTCATAAAATGCTGACAATACCACCAGCAAGATGGTTTTAAAATTCAAACTACAATCATGTAATTTTTGTAAAACACAGAACCTATGTTCATGTGTAATGAACAGACTCAAACCTACCTCTCATCCGAGAATTTCTAGAGACTTAAATAGTACCTGCCACACTTAAGCAAAATCACTTTATCTTTTGGTATTGTAACTGTTATGAGTCACGCAGTTTAAAGAGTGCATGCTCTGAGATTACCTGCAAATATCAGACAAGTAATGACAAAGCCTTCCTAAAATTAACTCTATATGTTTAATGCAATCAGTACTTTAATTTAGCATTTGGGCTGGCTTAAGAGATGGTATGATCGCTCTTCTGTAACTAATGCATTGAGATTCTATCAGACATTTATGCATTCCATTCCATCTGATTAAAAGCATTTTGATATAAGAGATATTTGGATTACTCTTAAAAACATATTTTAAAAACCACTTTGCTCAAATTAAGTATTCAAACACGCTCCCTCCTTTTGGCTGCTGAACTGAGATTTACTATAATGGTGCCAGAAATATATTTGCACTGATATAACTTAGTCGTTGGAAATAAAAACCTAATTCTGTCACAGGAGTAACTAGGACAACTAAAATGCAGGAGCACCCATGAATTGCCTTTGTTCCATCACAATTACAGTGACAAAAATATTTATGTTAAGGAAAGAGCTGCTGACACCGAAATAAGTGGGAAGTGAGGTTTTAAAGATGAAAATAGAAGCTGTGAGCACTCACAGACTACAGTTTATTTGAAGATATGAACCATCACACCTACCTAGTCAGTACTAATGAACACTATAATCACTATAATCACACAAACAAAGCAACTACACATTAGGAGAGAACTGAACTATTATTTCGAACGTTTTGCTAGATTTTTGTGTGGGTAATTTTATTTCAAAATGGTTAATGAATTTCGAATGGCTTCTTTAAAAGGATTTCTGCCTTTTAATATGGATTTGGTTGGGGCTCAGCTCATATCTTTATTTCTCCCCTTTTAAATAGATTTATGAAAAGATAACATGAAAAGTCCTTCACAGTGAACCTTCAGAACCTGATCCTTCTATAATGCCAAGAGGTGTGAATTTTGTTTTGTATCCACAGTCCTTTGATTTTACCTTAGAGGCGCACCTCCCTTAATAAAATACACGACGGAAGTGGGCAAGAATGGTATTGGAGTATAAGCAGGCATTCGGATCTAAATGGAAGCTCCATGGTAGTAAACACTTTAGCACACTCTAGTATACAATGTTCTATATAACTTTGGAAACTAAATTGCAAACAGCGCTTGGGGACACATTTGGTCTACAAAATGAAAATCGGCCTATTTCTGCAAAACACGCATTCTGCAGGAAGTGGCAAAAGCGCCCAGTTGCTTTCCCTCTGCTCTTCATCTTGGATACGACTTTAAACCCAACAGCATCATCTGGTTTTGCCTTTTTTCCTCACCAACATCTTACCCACATCTCTAACTGATTCGGGATTTGGAAGTACAAAAGGGTCCGGTAAAGGATGCCCTCGCACTGGAAAAGGGGTTTCTTGAATGAAAGGGAAATGTTCTGCAAACTAACCCAAAGCAACCATAGTCCTGCTCCTGCTTCCTCCCTTCAGCAGAATCCTACTCTTTGCCTACAGCATATCACCATCTCTTTCATGGTGGGCACTTTGGGGAACACGTCCAACCAATTTTACATTCACTCACTCTGAAATGACAGTAATGAAACACCAAATACACACAAAATTTACATGCCAGTAGAACTTTAAAACCATGTAATGCTCTTGCATTTTACTTGTTTGCTCATTTGTTTCTTGCTTTCATGGAGAAAACATAAAGAATATTAGTAAGTATACAAAGACTTAGTAGGCTACAGTAAACCCCGGAGACACTCAATAATCGTTAACAGCTGGCTCAATGTGTTTAAGTAAAGTCAACTTAGTGATACAAGTAAACCAGGAGATTTAATTCAAAATAGAAAACAATCAAAATTATATCCTTTTTGACTTTATAAATCATTACTGACTTTTTATAAAATATGAAATATATGTACGATCTAGACCAATGATTTTCAAAGGGCCACCTGCATCAAATTCAAATAGGATGCTTATGAAAATTTAGATTCCTGAGGCCCAGACTGGATGTGGTGTCTTAGAATATGCATTTTCAAAGAGCTCCCCAGATGCTTCATATGCAAGTAAGTACCACTGACTTGGACATTAACAGGATGTGTGCACTTCACAATCACAGAGAGATGAAGCAACACAAAGAGATGGAACACAAGTGTTCAAGTGACCAGGTTAGTAAAAGGAGACACTGGCCAGAGAACTAAAGGATGGAGGGAAAGTCAGAGACCACAGTCCAATGAGGTTAACGAAGACCAAAACTGACATGTCCAAGGTCACCAAACTAGCTGTTATGTTATTTGGACTTGAAACCAGATCTCCTGCCTGGCTAATGCCCATTCCAGCTTCCTACACTTCATCTGTCCTTACAAAATAAAAGTTTGAAAACACTAGTTGTTTAAACTTCACACTTGAGCTTTTTAAAATATCTGTACTATTCAAATTAATGAAATAATGTCACTATTTTATGTTTATTCAGTTCTTTACCAACAAAAAAGAAATGTTTCCAGGGCGCCTGGGTGGCTCAGTCGGTTAAGCATCTGCCTTCGGCTCAGGTCATGATCCCAGGGTCCTGGGATCGAGTCCCACATCGGGCTCCCGGCTCAGCGGGGAGCCTGCTTCTCCCTCTAATCCTCCCCCCTGCTCCTGCTCTCTCTCTTTCTTTCTCTCACACTCTCTCTCTCCCAAATAAATAAATAAAATCTTTTTAAAAATCTAAAAAAAAAAAAGAAATGTTTCCAGATGTCCTACAATCCTTGACGTACCGTGTGAGGTAGCCAGGTATTAGCATCTCCACCTTACAGGTAAGGATACTGCAGATCCCAGAGATCTAGTGACCTTCCGAGTCCTTTATCCTTAAAAGTGAAGTCAGTAACCCAATTCTGACCATCTCTCTCAAAGCTCGGTCTTCCTTGTACTTATACTTTCTTGAAGGTCATACAAACTCTCAGTTCAACCACTGATATTTTCCTGCTTTTTAGATTTAAAGATTTAGTTCTCAAGGATCTCCTCCTAAAACAGATGTTACTCTCTGCAGCCAGAGGCCCTGTGCACATACATGAAACTCTGGGTGGTGACTACACATTATCGCAACGGATTTCTATAAGATAGCTGGAGGAAGGTTTAATGTGTGTACAAATCCAACAGATAAAACCCTGTTGAGAACCAGTGTTCATTGTATTATCAGTTTCAGCCTGATAATTTGATATGACAGGTGTGAGGTGCAAGCTACAAGTCTCTCCTTCTTAAAACAATAATTGTGAGCCTTTATTCTACACCAGGAATATCAAGGTCATTGTCTGGATCAAACCTAAAAGGGAGTTTCCATCAACAGATGTCATAACAGATAAGCACCAATTTGACATGCTCTTGCAGAACGATCACCTGCTATCAGAGTGCTTTGACAGCTGGGGAGTAGTAAGACAATGTGGGCCAATTCATCAGTCCTCCAGGCCCCAGTGCTCCCCTAGGCTATGACGAACATATGCCTTACTGCCACACAATGGGTGTTTATTACTGTAGGCTTGTTTGTATAACGATCCAATTAATCAGTGTTGATGGTCATGTATTTTTTGTAATTGATGGAAAGCCAGAATTGCATAACTCTACTGAATGACTACATCCTTTGCCATAGTATGAAAAGGCTGTCCTTTCCAAAAGACTTTGAAGAGGAAAAGGGCGACTATTTTGTATGAGTGTGTACAAGAGCACACACACACACACACACACAAAACCCACAACCCTGACAAGATATAAATAACATATCCATTCCTGGGCTTTGATGTGAAGTTATCTTTGCCATTCAGATACACTTCTTCTTGCCTGGCCAAGTCCTGCCTAGTTTTGAAAGACGTCGTGTAAGTGCTGTCCTGAGTCTCAAGCTCCCCATGCTTCCAGAGCCTCGGCAGGTATTTTAAAGAGGGACTCAGACTGGATGGGGATTAGGTAGCTTGATGAGCTCAGATTATCTCATTGTAATCAACAGTCCCTCCTCAGGTCTGGCTGACTGTTGCCAAAGGGAACCTGCTCTCAGGGTTACCAGGTCTTCAGTGTTTCAAGAGAAGTGGAAGTCTGAATTTTTATTTGCCATCCTTAAATTCTTAAATTTTGGCAATTGTTTTTATTTATGATTCCCCTAAAATTAGAGCTTGAGATAAAGACTTGCAAGTACTTTATTTGGAAAATGATTCCAAGAGACAGGAGCAAGGACAGTAAGGCACAGAAGGCATCACAACCAATCAAGGGGGTCCTAGTGACGTCCCACTGGCCTCAGGGACATGCCGCAGAATAGGCTCCAAGAATCTGCCCTGTGGATGCTGGAAAGTGGCGCATGAATCCTCCAGCCCCTGTCCTTTACTGGTTAAGTGTTGCTACACTTCCCAATTGCAGCTGCCAAAGTGCTGAGTGGCTCCCTCAGTTTGAGAGAAAGCCCTGACAAAGACAACAACTGTGCCTGAGGTGGGCTGCAGTCACCATTCATGGAGTCACAGCTGTGACTGAAATTAGAGGTAACTGAGGGGATGTGACTTAGAGCACCAAAAGCAACTACTACAGCAACTAATAACATTGTATGCATAGTGCAGGTCAAACGATTATTGGGCACAGGCCTGATTTGGCTTATGGACTCCATGTGCTTTTCATCTTGAGGACTGCCTTCCCTAACTACCTCCCAGAGCAAAGGCCCTCAGAGTGAAGCTCCTTCACCCACCACAATGTCAGCATTTACACCACTGAACTGCATCATTCAATGTGGTGTCTGTAAGTCCCCTCCACTATGAGCACCATGAGGAAAGACTCTGCCCCCTGTCCATTATTCCCTGAATCTAGTTTAAGATAGGTGTTCAATAAAAATCTACTGACTGAATTAGTTCACAAAAAAAGGCCCATTACTGTTTGTGGGACTGAATAAACAAATATAACTTAATATTTAATAGAGCTCCATTAGCTACAAGTATAACCAAACCCAATCAGGAGAAACAGTCCTAAGGTCACTAAGGAACAAAGCAATCATTTCTCAAGTCCTGCCCCAAAGGAGTTAATCACTGATGTTAATCAAAAACGTTAATCACTGACAAAGATGAACTTTGTTTCCTCCACTGTCTCCACTATTAAAATTATATGATCTCAGCATATATACTTTTTTTTTTAAAAGATTTTATTTATTTATTTGAGACAGAGAGAATGAGAGACAGGAGGGTCAGAGGGAGAAGCAGGCTCCCTGCCGAGCAAGGAGCCCGATGCGGGACTCGATCCCGGGACTCCAGGATCATGACCTGAGCCGAAGGCAGTCGCTTAACCGACTGAGCCACCCAGGCGCCCTCAGCATATATACTTTTTGATATTAATAAAAAAAGTTTAGAAAAAATTATCTTTGCCCCCAGAAAAACAAAAGAATTATAATTCAGTTTTATCATCTTCTACTACTGAAACTGAATTTTCTTTATATGTGACCTAGAAATTCACTGTCTTTCCCATACAAAGTCTACCTTGATATTTGTACCTTTCTCTGAGACTCTCACAGACTTTCCTTTGAAAGCCATCTGGTCTGGTTGGGACCTGAAGAAGGAGGCCTGAATGACGGGTCTCCATAGGGAAGCTTCAGAGAGATCAATATAGGTGGGAGGATTCTGGAACATTCCATAAAAATAAAGAATCTCTTTATACCAACTGAGTGGGTATTTCAACATAAATGGCATAACTGGTTGAACATTTCTCTCCTACTTTCTACATATGGTATAAACAAAACAGAAAAACTAAGTACTCATTAGAGAAAGTCTAATACAGAATGAAAGTATGCCCAACACACTTTCATATTCATAAAAGGAAAAGAATGTACAAAGTACAAAAAGGTGTCCTGTGTTACTGACTTGGTATACTATTTTTGGAAATAATATATATAATGTATACACACATATACATATATGTATAAATTTCTTAAAAATATAAAAAGAATGTATATAAATGGATTATTAGAGAAAACTAAGTCATCATTCTTGGGTAAAATGGTCATTTATAGAACTAGAAATAGTTGGGTAAATTTTCTATGTAATTATTTTGAAAACATTTTTTAAACCCTGCTTTGGTAACTTATGTCCATTAGTTCCTACATATTATTTTTACTTTTGTATCATCTTTTGATGATAATATGCCCTAATATATTCTGAAAGCTACATGTGTAACTCCCTAAGAAAGATCAACCAAGAGAGGCAGAGGGTGGAAAAAATTTGATGAGAGTCTTTTAAACCAACTTCATTCTAATCTTCCAATCTTTAGTCCATGTTGACCTTCAACCTACAGTTAGAGGAACTAGCCATGTCATGGCAAGGTGATACACATTACAAACTTTTGGGAGGACTGTGTGGAGCATGGAGGCTAATAAGATATACAAAACTTAACAAAAAAAGTTACGATCTTGGAAATACCTCAGACACATGGTTAAAAAAAATCTAGTTGTGCACATCTTCAAGAAATCAGAGTATTGAGTAATAACTAAGAGAGCATGGTACAGACCCAGTCCTGTCAAAAAAATCTAATCTCCTCAGATGAAGTGACTAGCCCAGTAGATCAAGGGGAAGAAGCAAGAGACAATTTATATTTGGATTTTAGCAAAGCTTTTGATTCTGTTTCTCATGACATAATCATCAATAAACTGAGAAAATAGGATGCACATTGCAACTATGAAATGGCAGGAAGGTCATGCCTGGCAAGGAGCTATCGATGGAAAATTGTCAGCCTCAGAGAGAACATAACAAATGGGGTTCCCCTTTGGTCAATTCTGGACAGCGCTCTGGTGGACATTTCTCATTAATGACATGGGATGTGGCATATTAGCACCACTATTAAGTCCCCATATAAAACCAGACTAGAAGGAAGGGTTGAGGGAAGGGAGAGGAAGAGGCGGTAGGGAGTCAACAGCTGCTGAGGAATACAAAATCAGAATTCAAAATTACACTGAATGTTTGAAAAGGAAGCTGCAAATAGAATACCTTTCAGGGAACAGCTACAACGTATGCTACTCCTTCGCCCATCCTTTTCTGTACACGCGCTGTGAGGCAGTGCTGAGTTCCAGGGACACTTGGTTGAGCAAGACAGGTTCTGGTTTCTAATATTACAGGAAGGATCCACTTATTGAGGAAGGTCATTTAAAAGGCAATGACAACAGAGAGTGTTGACTATTACAGTAAGTGTAATACTTTGTCTGAAAGACTTCCTTGATCCTGGTCCATCTTTTTCCCTCCCTCTCTCAGGCTGAGTTAGTTACTTCTCTTAGATGCATTTACATTCCTCTCAGCCTTCTTTTGTATCAGAATACTGCAGTGCAATCAGATTTATTTATTTGTTTACCCTCTAAATTGCTCATCTTTGAAAGGGCATGGGCCACAGATGATGCACCTTTGGGTCCCTTGAGCACATCACCTGACACATAATGGATATTCAATAAAAGTTTACTGATTTGGAACTGAAAATAAACAACACACATGAAAAATGGGCTTCATGTAGGTCAAAAAAAAAAAAAAAATCTAGGAGTGCTGTCCTGAAACTCAAGAGTTAATGCCTCCAATTCAGCCAGAGTTAAAGTTAAAAATATGGAACAGGGCATCTTCTGCACATGTGGTAATTTTATATGCAGTAAATGGAGAAGCACCGTTCAGGATGAGTGAGTGCAGAGGGCCAAGATTGCGTGGGGATGTCTTGCGAGAGAACTGCTCAGAGTGAAGAAAAGAGGCGAGGGTGGGAAGACAAGGACGAATCCAAAGGAGGAATGTTCAAGGAACCAGAAAAACCAGGGAGGATGACCACCTAGAGCTGAGGCCAATAAGAATGTCCCAGAAAGAGTGAGATTAGCAGTGCCAAAGGCAGCAAAGAAAGAAAGAAGAAATACCTGGAGAGAGAACCCTACAGAGCACAACTTAGTCAAAACATACTGTGAGTGAAAACAGAAGGCAGACATCCAAGTACAGGGACATTCAAGGGTATGGGTTTGGAGAACACAAAACCAACTGTGGCACAGAGTATACAATGGTCCAAGTAAGCATAAATACTAAAGATTAAGAAGAGAAGTTCTTAATTAGAGGAATGGTGTTCATACAGACATATATACACACAGACATAGAACAAATTATACAACTAGGAAGAGAATTTACTGAGTCTATAAAAATAATAAAGACACATTAGAAGGTAAATTCTAACCTTAATAGGAGGAGAAGGCTTCCATCATTGAACTTAAAGTTCTATTTCCTTGCACATCTATACAGTCTTCCAGGGACAGTGCTCCTTTCAGTAGATGATAACTTAGAGTAAATGTGTCAATTTTGTCCAAAGACTCATCTTCCTATTCAATAAATTCTGTTCTTAAATATGGCCACATGTGTCTCAGCTTTCTCGTGGCTCCAGTTCTGTGGTGTAGAGGACTTGCCACTCCCACATTTAAAGGAGCTATCGCTTCATAGAATTTGGCTTTTCTTTCAATTTTCTCTTCATTTGTATTGAGGGAAGGGGCAAGAGAGAACAATGTGGAGAGAAGAGAGAGTGAACCACTCATCTGAAAAACCCACATCTAATAAAATTTTTTTCTCAGTCTTAAACCTTGTTTCTGCCACTTCTACAGTCATAAACTTAACTGGCTTACCTTTAATCACAGAGAATGATGTGCTATTGAAACATCTACTTTCCAAGATAATCCACACAATCCAAGATACACAATAATAAATATTTGAGGTGAGTTAGACTCAAAATGTGATCCGATCTTTTCCAATAGTTTAATTGTCAGGGGCACTCCAGATAACTGAGATAAAAGGATTGGTTTAAAAACTGAAAATGAGCAACCAGAAGTCAATACAAAAATTGAATTCTAACATTTACTCATAAAAATTACATAATAACTCTAATTGAATCATCTCAGAGCACTGTATATGAATTTTGTTATAGATCATGCAATGAAAAAGTTAGAAGCTATGTGTTGCAGTCTCTAAAATAATTCGTATCAATATGAGGTTATGTTTCTTCCCCCTCACTCCCTGCACAAAATTATTCCTAAACAACTTTCGAGTCACTGTATTACTGGCATCAACAATGTTGACACAATTCTCCAGTTAAAGCTATTAAGTCTATTTTGGAGTATCTGATTCCAAGGACCTAAACCAAGGGGTGAAAATGAAAAATTACAATCATGTGGCTGATTAGAAAAATAGTTATAATAGGCCTTACTGCTGTTATTATTGAATGTATGAGTGAAATAACCATTAGCCTGTTTTAACCACTGGAAAACACCCTATGGTGGTACTTGACTGATTCGATGCATTTTTGTACACAATTGCTGTGCTAACGGAGCAGACATTTACCCCATAACAAAGGAAATCTCAAATGTAAGCCTTAGGGTTCATAGTAATTCCAGAATACCAAACCACCACTAAAGATTTTAAATGAAGCCTCTGCTGATCTATTTGTTGGTTAAACCCTTTTGTCTCCTCAAAACAGTAACATCACTCACAGGACAAATTATTGATAAATTGCAGAATTTCAAACAAAGAGAAGCAGGGAATTAAAAATCCACGACAGACGTTAGCTTTAGGAAATGTACTTAACAGGATACGACCGTTGGTCTACAACCAGTTTTCCCTTGCGTTTTTCAAGACATAAAGGTCTGTGCAGGTCTCCTATTATCACAGCATACTGAAGAGCAGAACTGGTTCAGCTATGGAAAGAGTGAGTTGGACCAAGCAGTCTTTTGATTGCTGAGGATAATCTATAAACGTAAGACACCACGTTGACCCTCGAAGTGATCTCTTCCCACCTCCTCACAAGGGATGGCAAGCCAGTGATTTCGTTATAGGGTACAAAACAGCATTTAGGAAAGGTTCCTAAAGGAAATCATTCTTCCATGCAACGGTGTTGCCATGGTAACCAAACCAATCAAGCTTCTTCAAAAGGCTTTTATGTCGAGTTCTGTTAGCAAACTCATAGAGAAAGTATAACTCAACTAAATTAACACTACATCTGTTACCTTATTAGAGAGAGGTGAAAGGCGCAAGTCCTTTTCAAAATTAGAGAATATGTACTCCTTCCATATCAACATTTTAAATTAGTCAAGTTCAGTCTTTTTAAATAAATACAACTCTCTTGAAGGCTCTTCTGGAAGAGGGGAAAAAGAATTTACCTAGCAGTACTTACCCTTTCCAAAAATGGATTTTTCCTTTACCTTCCAAGGAACACAAGAGAATTCTTACATCTTGCTAATTCTTTTATTACCATTTCTTTGTAAACCTGTGCTTCAGATACACTTGTACTACAGGCATAACTTACATGGAAAAATCCTAGCATTTACCACCTATCAATTTTTAAGGCAAGCAGAAGACATGGAGAAACAATAGAGATCCATTTTATTAATGGGCATTTTCCTTTAGCATGGTGTGATGAAACTGTAAGATGGATTACAGGCTTAAATTTGAAGGCTGTTTTATGTTAGTGACATGGTTTCACACTAGGGTAACTCCATTTTTATGGGACACTCCTCATGTTAGTTTAATTTACTTACTAAAAATAACTCTGGGATGCCCGGCTGGCTCAGGTGGTTCAGCATCTGCCTTTCGCTCAGGTCATGATCCTGGGGTCTTGGGATGGAGCTCTACTTCTGGGCTCCCTGCTCAGCAGGGAGCCTGCTTCTCCCTCTCCCTCTGCCCCTTCCCCCTCATGTTTGCCCCCCCAAAATAAATAAATAAACTCTTTAAAAAATAAAAATAAGGGTGGCTGAGCCAGCCCAATTGGGTGGCTCAGTCAGCTAAGTGATCAGGTCATGATCCCAGGGTCCTGGGATCGAGCCCCATGTTGGGCTCCCTGCTCAGCGGGAGCCTGCTTCTCCCTCTCCTCCAGGCTTGTGCTCTCTCTCACTATCTCTGCCACTCTCTCTCTCTCTCTCAAATAAATAAAATCTTTAAAAAAAATCAAAATCAAAATCAAAATAACTAACAAGCTTTAGTAAACTTAATAATAGCACACTCAGCTCCAAAGCCAAAGGATTTTCAAGAAAATATCAGTACACCACTCATATTCCTATCTTTGATTTTATTCAGAAATACTAAAAGAAGCCTCATACCCTCATCTTATATATTGTTATAGAAAATACATGCAATATAATTTTCATAGAATGTGAATGATGGAATTCTTAAAATACTCAATAAGCAAACTGATTATGGAAGTGGAGGGTTAATGTGTTAAGCCTCTGTCCTAATATCAAGCTTTGATTTTAAATAATCATTGTTTTCTTCCTAGGCTCAATGGTAGAATTTCAAGATTCTGATAACCAGACTTTGTTCCAAAACACTTGACAACCATGACCAGGTAGGAAATAATTACCAGGATAAGGGCTTGGACTGAATAGAACCTAAATGAGTTGCTCAGAGGTTTTTTAAAGACTAAACATTATCAATACCATTAAATATAAGTTTTAGTACACGTCGCTCTTCCAAACTAAGTGCCTGGCTATGATCTGAGGCATGGACAGTTTAGTATAAATATTTTCACGGTATATTAGCCTGAGTAAAATTGTAAATTAAAACCTGAAACACTATAAATTAAGATTGTCCATTTTAATTTCTAGGCTTTTGGTATCAATTAGCTAAAACATCAATCTAAAACTTTGGAAACTATCATTTTAATTGGTTTTATTTTTAAATATAAACTTATACACCTAATACTAAATAATGATAGCACTTTGCATTTGTATGGTCACTCCAAAATTTATTATGTATAGTCTATGTCTCACTTTATTTTACTCTCTACAATTCTGGGACATAGGCAGAGAGATAATAGGGGAAGAAAATGAGGCTTAATTAGGTTTAATAACATTTATTTATAATGCTGTTGTTTATAGTAATGATTGTAAGAACAACAATTTAGTAAGCACCTATTATAGGCCAGGTATTGTCTGTCCCAAGATCTCTCTCTCTCTGATTCTCATAATAATTCTGAGATGTGGTTATTCTCATTTTACAGATTAAAAAAAAAAAAAAAAGATTCGGAGACATTAGTCTGCAAAAGCCACACAGCCAATAAACCCACCTGCCAGAATTCAAACACCAGATCCACTGAGTTGGCATTATTACTCATTTGCTCTAATAACAGACTAAATACTCAGATGTGCTCCCCACTAGACCACTCCCTCTTATAAATATGATATTTAATTGTTGCTAGTGAAACCATTTATAAAATTCCGCACAAATTGTTAATTTGGCTCTGATCATTGCAAATTTCCCTCTCAGGGATACATTCTGGTATTATTTTAGTAAATAAAATAAAATAAAAATAAAAACAACAGATTTAAACTGTTACTCCTGATAGGTTCCCTATTTTCATTTAGAACAGTGTATCCTGTAATAAAGGAGGAAAAAGACATAGTCTACTAATTGTAACATTTGTTGTGTTAAATAGGAAATATCACTATACCAGAACAAGGTATAAATGCTAGGAAGTGAGAGTTTCACAAGAGCTGAAATTTCAAGTGAAGGGACACATGATCTTATTATCCTTAACCTTGTTAGGAATAAAATAAATCACTAACTTTGATGACATATAAAATACAAAGTTTTCTGAGTCCTGGCCATTCCTTTGCTACATAAAAATAGTTATTATTTAACAAAATTTGCCACATATTTGACTATTTGAATAAATGGAATATATAAAATACACAAAACCTATTTCTGATAAAATATATTTTATATATTTTACTTTATATTGATATATTTTAATATTAATATGTTAATTTATATTTTACATTAACATATCTGTCTAATATAAAAGTTCTTTGGGAAATTTGGAACACATACTAACCTTCTATATGACATTTTCATTGTTTTCAATAAAACTACCTGGGAAATTTTTAGTTAAGGCCAGATTCCTTTGTGACACAATATTGTGAAGTTCGTGATAGCTAAAATTACCAGATAATTCTTGTACCTGACATATAACCAGGGAACATAAGAAAGATCATATGTGGGCTCTTCTGTGTCTTGTTCTCCTCGTCCACACAATGATATATTCTGAAAACCAACTTATTATAAAAATAGAAAAATGACAAGTGTCAATCCCATGACAATTGAGTGTCCTTGTGTCAAGTTTCTTAAAGTAGCCTTTGCACAACAGACAACATTGCTTTTGAGGCAGGATTCTAGATATTCTGAAATTTTATTCCTTTTCTCTGTAATAATAGAGATAAAGGTAAAAAAAATCAATATATTTAATAACAGGATATTACTAACATTTGCTAATACTTTATATATATATTTATAATTTAACATGTATTTTGACATATATGTATAGTTAACACAACTATCTATCATGCAGGTGCAGTTATTATGCCCATTGTACAGATGTGTAAACTGAGGCACAAATAAATTAAGTAATTTGACCATAGGTCACTCAGCTAGTAAGGGGCAGAGCTAGGATTCTATCCTAGGCAGTCAGCTCCATAAACCACTCTTTAAACCTCAGCATTTAAGATGAGGATAGGGTCCCTGCCCTCAATCCAGCTTTGTATTTGGACAGGGAACAAAGAATGTACTCATCACTGGTCACAGAATATGGCCATATTTATTGGCTAATTATAAAATGTCAGTATTTAAATGAGGAAATCTATTTCTTGGTGAATTTCTTGAAGTAAAAATACACTCACACTACATAGCATGCACACACACAGTAGTGTATGTATTTATGTCTCTGGATCCATGTAAGACTCACACAGCTTAGTCACAAAATGCCTTTATTTCATCTTCCATCATACCTTTATTTAAAATTTAAAATTCATTAAGGGCAAAGTTATCTGCCCTTATGTGACAACTCAAGCAGTCCAATTACTTTCCTATTGAATAATATGATGACTTACAGTCACTTTAAGTCACCAAACACAGTCTCAATTCAGAAATTAGAGTGCTCAGTTAAATATATTAGTCATAGTTGAAATGTTCCAGTTACAGATACCTCACTCTTCCAGCCAGGATTGGCTGCAGACCAGTATCCAACAGTAAAGAAGATAGTCTGTCCCTTCCTTCCCTTTTTTACCTCTTTTGATTCCTCAGTTCCTCCAATGGATAGATAAATTTTCCAAACCACCAGGTTGGAGTGGTGAGGAAAATGGGAGTAAGAAAATGTACAGTTGATAGCTGACTACATGTTGTCCAGGTCTGGCTATTGTTTACAGATCGCTCTCTCTTTCTTTCTCTCTCTTGCTCTTTCTCTGAGCCTATCACCTGCTGTACTTTATGGAGAATCACTTCTCCTTCCACAGCACCTAAGAATCCAGGAGAACTTCTGGTGAGGTTTGTTCCTTTCTCCTGGCAGCAAATTGAATAGAGCCCAAGAGGGCCTCAGTTCTCGCTTATAAATGGCCCATATTTTGTCCCAGGAACCACAAATGGATGGGAAGTCAATGTCCATGCAGTTACCTCGTCTTTCCTCCACTTCATGAAAAACAGCAAGCAGGCCTATTTCTATCTCTTTTAGATTTTCTAAGCATGACTAAAGACACCTTTCCACCAGATTCCTTCAACTTCTGAAAACATGTAAAGTTCTAAAGATGCTCCCTTGAAGTTTCTTCCCTGGGGCGCCTGGATGGCTCAGTCGTTAAGTGTCTGCCCGAATTCAGCTCAGGTCATGATCCCAGAGTCCTGGGATCGAGCCCCGAATCAGGTTCCTTGCTCGGCGGGAAGCCTGCTTCTCCCTCTCCCAGTCCCCTTGCTTGTGTTCCCTCTCTCGCTGTGTCTCTCTCTGTCAAATAAATAAATAAAATCTTAAAAAAAAAAAAAAGAAAGAAAAAAAGTTTCTTCCCTCATTGCCTTAGTCAAGGTGGTGGGAAAGGCACCTGCAGAATAGCACTCATCAAAAAAATTGTCTTCATGGGGATACCTGGGTGGCTCAGTTGGTTAAGCGTCTGCCTTTGGCTCAGGTCATGATCCCAGGGTCCTGGGATGGAACCCTGCATCAGGGTCCCGAGAGCAGGAAGCCTGCTTCTCCCTCTCCCTGTGCTGCTCCCCCTGCTTGTGCTCTTTCTCTCTCTCTCTGACAAATAAATAATTAAAACCTTAGAAAATAATTTGTCTTCATGAATCCTCTCCTTAATGCCCACCCCTAAAACAACTTTCCAGTATTTCTCTTGAAAATGTGATATATGGTATCTATCATCTTTGGGTCACAGCCAAAGCTATTATTTTAATACCTTTACTTATATACTTGTAATGAATCCTATGGGCACTTGAGATGTTATCTGTATCGCTTGAAATCATTTTCAAATGACAAGTTAATCTTGAGTAAGGTATTTTAAATACTCGTACTGTGATTTTAAGAACTTAAAATACCAAATATGAATATGTCATTATAAAGGAAATTTCTATGACTACTTCTATTTTGATAGTTTATACTTATTACTATTTGTTCATTAATAACATTGTGTTTCCTTATGGATGTGCCAGATATTCAATAATCAGTACACTGGGCTATTTTTAGAGTATTAGAGAATAAATATTCTCATTAATAGTCTTGGAACTAGGTGTATTTCTTTTGCAAAATAATGACTAATTATTGAAAAATTATTAACAAATTTTATGGCAAAATACTGCACAGACACATATCATCCTCAAACATGTCCATATTTCCCTCCCTTGATCTCTCAGGAAAGCTAACTCTGAAACAAGGCAAGAGTCTACATATTCTGTGATCACATGCAGTTACAGGATTTGTTGCCACCATTTAGGCAAACATGAAAGTCATGGTAAAAGTGGAAAACCTGAGGGCGACTGGGTGGCGCAGTTGGTTAAGCGTCTGTCTTTGGTTCAGGTCATGATCACAGGGTCCTGGGATTGAGCCCACTCAGCGGCGGGGAGTCCACTTCTCCCTCTCCCTCTCCCCTGCTGCTCTCCTTCTCCCCTGTTCCTCTCCCTCCACCCCTTCCCTTCCCCCTGCTCTTGCTCTTTCTCTCTCTCTCAAATAAATAAAATCTTTTTTAAAAAGTGGGAAAAATGTTTTTTAGTTGTTTTTGTTGTTTTGTTTTTGTTTTGCTTAGTAAGCATTTTCCAGCTTCCATTATTCCTTAAATACACAAGGAACTACACCCCTCTTATGTTTTTTATTCTGTACCAGGTGGAGTCACTGCCAGTTTCCTCGATGACTTAGGATATCTGTTCTCTTTGACTTTTGTATTGGAACCCTTTACCCACACCCTGGTAATGTCTGCATCAGCCAGGGTTCTAATACCCTCACTGCTATAAAAGCACACAGAGACTGAGAAATAAAAGACTATAAGAACTGAGGATAAAATGTTAAAGTGTGAACCAATATAAACATGTGTTCTGTCAGAGAAAGTGCACTTTAAATTGTGCACAGCCAGGTGCTCACTACAATTTGGAAATTCTCCCAGAGAGATTAGAATTACTGCCTTTATACCTGGATAGAAGGTTAAAGACATGGTTGTTGAAGGATAATGTTAAAATACTACGACAAGGGAAGGGCAAAGTGCAATGCTTTACAGAGATGAAATCTTTATAAAAGGTATACACATGCTTACAAATACAGTATCAATGATAATAATAATAAGTAATACTATCAGGGGCTTATCTGTATAATGCATTCATCCTCATAACCTTCTGTGGGGGCGTATCATATTTTATCCCCAAATTACACATAAGGAAACCAAAGTTGACAGAAGTTAAGCAACTGTCTCAGGTCCTGGGGCTGAAAATAGACAAGAACTTGGATCCAGTTCTGTTAAAACCCAAAGTCCCTCATCTCCCAAAACCACTACATGTCCTGCTGTCATTTACTTTAAGAGAAGGCAATTTAACAGGTTAGAAAGCAGAAAGGATGAACAGATTTCTGTTCCTCTAAACTAAATTCAGTGTTCACACAGCCCACGTTATGATCTATCTAAAATACACTTCTGGTCAGGTCAGTCCTCTGCATGAAACCCTCTGATACTTCCCCATTCACAGCTGAAGAAAAAACAAATAAATGCTCCAGCAAAGCATAGAATACTCTGTGTTCTGTTTTCCTCTTGTTAAACATAACCACCCACTCCCCCAGCCTCCTCTTGAAACTCTCTTCTCTCTTGGTATTCTATTGTGCCATACAATCCTGGTTTACTTTCTACCACTTGGGTTGCTCATTCTTGGGCTCCTTAAAACATCTAGCTCCTCTGCCTGACCTCTAAGTACTCTGTGCCCCACTGACTCTCTCTTCATTACATCCCTGGGTGATTTCATCTCTGCCTACATAGTTTAATGTTTTCAAACTTTTATCTCCATGGCAACCACACCTTTGACCTACAGACTCATATTGTACATAGTACCCCTCTCTCTTTGGATGTTTCATGGGGACCTCAAACCAAAGGTTTCCAAAAGGATTTCCCCATCTCTCAATGTGCTCATTCACCAACTTTCCCCATTTCACTAAATGACAGCATTTCAAGATAAAACCCTGTATCTATTCTCCATTTGTATCTGTCCCTCCTCCTCTTCCTTTATCTGCCTTTAATCCATCAGAAATCCTGTCTCCATTGCCCCTGCCATCTCTCCTCCTACTACATATAACAGCTTCCTAAATGGCCTTCCTATGTCTACTCTTGTACCTCCCAATCTATCCTTTATAATCTTTCTAAAACAAAAATCAAGCACTCCTCTACCTACAGCCCCTCCCACAATCCCCACTGGGCCTTACATGAAATCCAACTTCTCTACCAAGGCCATCAAGCCCCCTTGACCAGCTCTCTCCAATCTTAACCACTTTCATTCTCCACGAATCCACCACCCTCCAGCTTGGCTGGAAAGCTCATCAAACAGCTGTTTCCACCACTTGTCCTTCAAACATGCTGATAATCACTACCCATATCCAACTGATTACTTCTCATCCTTCAGACCTCAATTCAAATGTTGTCTCCAAAGAGAGATTTACAAGGCCAGGATCTACAAGGGCAGGCACCACTTTTTTTTTTTTTCTTCATAATCCTTAACCAGTTTGTTATTGCATATTCATGTATTATTTCAGGCTCCTTCTGATGGCAAGCTCCCCACTCTGAAGCTGCATTGATCACAAGTAAAAGTAAATATCTAGTGCCTTGCGTAGTGCCTGGCAATACAGAAGACCTTCCGCAAGTACTAGAGTTAAAGCCCTGTGTGATCTGATCCCCGGTTGTCTCTCCCAGCTGTCCAACTCCACACTCTTGTTATCACCATGTCTTTAAAAGGCCTATATTCCAAGGAATATGCTGCTTGGAATATGCTGCTCATTCAGCCTGGAAAATTCCTTCCCCGCTTGTTTAAACTGGCAGATCTCTGCTCACTGCCTGGATCCAACTCTAGGATCTTCTATTTTCTGTCCCCTCAAACAAAAAACACAACACATGAAGAGAGAGACACCAGGTGGAGTTGACTACTTCCTCTTCTATAGGTTCAAAGTATTTCTATTAAAATGTTATCACACTAACTTGCTATAATCTGTTCTCCTATCTATCTCCTAGCTCATTGAGGATAAGGATGATTTCTAAGTCATATTTCAACTCCCAAAGTCTAGCAAAACTTATGGTGAAAGAATAAATGACTTAACCCATCAATCTGTCTGGAATTCAAGGAATTTTAGTTTTCTGCCACAAAAAGTAACCAAATTCCTTTTACCCCCAGACCTTGCAAAGTAATTCAACTCATCATTTACATTTCCAAAACAGAGCATGCCTTTAGCCTATAGGCTATTTATCATGTCCTTTCACCCAAAGATTTATTCTTGTTCTCTAGAGGTTATTAAAATTTTTGAGTTAAACTAAACATGGATCTAAGCCAATTAAGCCATAGCTAAATGAACGTGAATAGGTTCCATTTAAAATAATAGGCCTGAAATTATGTGGATGAGTATCTTTCTCAGGAAAATCTACATTTTTGTAATTATTAGTATAATATCCTGAAGCACATCTAATTAGTACTTACCACCATCCTCAAAATAATAACAAGATAATAATAATATATTCAAAAATGTGTTGGGCACAGTTTGATCTATTTTGCTAGTAAGTCCACTATTAAAAAAGGAAGTAAATCCCATGAAAGTCTATTGGTTACATAAAAAACAGATGAAGAACTTGAAGTAATGATTATGAAACACACAGGCCTGACAGAAAGAGAATCATTTCCATTTTCAAAATATTTATGCTTTGAAACTGAAGGTGTTTAAAGAATTGTGTTTAAACATGAGTATACTAGAAGTTACCACAGGATAATCAAGGACCCAAAGCTATTGTGGAATATACACAGTTGCTATAGAATTGATACCAGGTTCTGCGGAAATCGCAGAACTAGTTGTCAAAATTGAGAAAGTAACAGGTTATCATTGCGTATATAGCTCTAAAAAACATAAAAAATAAAATGTCAAGACCATGCTCGGTGGCTTCATTGTGAAACTTTTAATCTTTGCAATGGGATAAAATAAAATGTGCCATATAAAATTTGTGAAATGCTCCCCCTAAGTAAACTCAAATAACTCAAGACATGGTAGGTTTGTTATTATTTTAAGTAACTCATAGTGCTTTCATCTTCAGAGCATATATGGGTAAGGGTGGTCTATATAATGCCGTACTTGCAAGACAAATATTCTTCGAAATACTCTATCCAGCTATCCTACAACCCAGCATTTGCACTACTAGATATTTATCCAAAGGACACAAACATAGTGATCTGAAGGGGCACATGCACCCCAATATTTATAGCAGCAATGTCCACAATAGCCAAAATATAGAAAGAGCCCAGGTGTCCCTTGACAGATGAATGGATAACGAAGATGTGGTATCTATCTATCTATCTATCTATCTATCTATCTATCTATCTATCCATCCACATACCCACACAATGGAATATTACTCAGCCATCAAAAAGAATGAAATCTTGTCATTTGCAATGACGTGGACAGAACTAGAGGGTGTTTTGCTAAGCAAAATAAGTCAGAGAAAGACAAATACCAGATGATTTCACTCATATATGGAATTTAAGAAACAAAACAGATGAACATAGGGGAAGGGAAGGAAAATAAAGTAAGATGAAATCAGAGAGGGAGACAAACCATAAGACACTCTTAACTATAGGAAACAAACTGAGATTTGCTGCAGAGAAGGTGAGTAGGGGGATGGGGTAAGTGGGTGATGGGCATGAAGGAAGGCACTTGATGTAATGAACACTGGGTGTTATATGCAACTGATGAATCACTAATTCTACCTCTGAAACTAATAATACACTATATCTTAATTAAACTGAGTTTAAATTTAAAAAAATGAAATACTCTATCATACTATACTGGCAATGCTGTATGTTGTATACATCTGTTTTACATCTACTGTATTGTACACTTACTGTATTATTGGAATAAATAATTACCACTAAAGCCTTCTTATTCATGTAAATTATTTTTTCATATTAAAAAACTTGAAATACGATTCATATAGTGAAATGCACAGATCTTAAGTGTAAACTGGATGAATTGTCACAGGTGGCATGAGTATATGACCATATAACCCACATCTTCATCCAGATATACAAATTTCCATTGTTCTGTCAAGCTCCCTCCTGTCCTTATCCAGCCATGCCATAGCCCCCACACACCTCTTCCATTCCCTGTCAAGACAACCACTGTCATGATTTCTGTCACTGTAGATTAGTTCTACTTGTTTTAAACTTCACATAAAGGGAATCATATAGCACGTACTCTTTTGGGTCTCTCTTCTTTCACACAATATATGTTTTCAAGATCTATGTGTTTTGTACACTTATCAACAGTTCATTCCGTTTATATTGCTGAGTAGCTTTCCATCATGGGTTGAAAAACTTGGTCAGAGGGACACTTTTTGAAGGCTGTTATAAACCCTATAGGACCTTTATCATAACAAGTGTCACACTGGGTTGGAGTTTCCTGGTGAACTGTACTTTTCCCACTGTGAATATGGGACTGTGCCTGACTTGCTCACTGGCAGATGTCCACCACATCCTGGAAGCCCAATTATTGGGAAGAGGATGAGCACAACACTGAATACATTTTGTCCCAGAAATATATATATTTAAAATGCATTCTGACAACATGGAGTAACATAACAACTGTAGAGTCAAATGATCAGGGACAAAGAGCCCAGTCTATCACTAACTAGCCAAAATATGCATCAAGGCATTGACCTTCCATGACCTTCACTTTTCTAATCTGTAAAATGGGAATAACAGCAAGGCTTTAGAAAATTACTAAGAAGGTCAAATGATATTTCAAGTATGAAATTTCTTCATAAACTGTACAATTCTATACAAAGTTATTATAATGTAACTGAGATAAGTACTCTTCCTGAGTAATACTAGTAAACAAAATTTAAAAATTAAATACAAGAGGGGCGCCTGGGTGGCTCAGTCGGTTAAGCGACGGCCTTAGGCTCAGGTCATGATCCTAGAGTCCCGGGATCGAGTCCCGCGTCGGACTCCCTGCTCGGCGGGGAGTCTGCTTCTCCCTCTGACCCTCCCCCCTCTCATGTACTCCTTCTCTCTCATTCTCTCTCTCTCAAATAAAAATAAATAAAATCTTAAAAAAAATAAAAATTAAAAAATAAAAATTAAATACAAGAGCTTGAACTTATTGAGTCCTCACTATGTTTGAATCAGGAACTGTTCTTAGTCACGTTGCATATATTAATTTTCTTAAATTTTTAAACAATCCCATGGATTAGGTACTAATATTAGCCTCATTTTATAGATGAGAAAATGAGGTAAACCAGACTAAGTGACCTGGACTTAAAGCTCACGAGAGGCAAAGCAGAAGTATCAACTTAGTTACTTTGGTCACAGAGCCCAAACTCTTAACCACTTTATTCTGCTCCCTTTCAATAATTTTGTTTAGTGTAAATTTTTAGAAATTATGCTTAACTATAGCACTAAAAAAACAAATATGAAAAGATACAAGGAAAATTTTATGGACATTCTGAAGGAGACCTCCAGACATTTTCAAGGGAATCTTGGAAAGGGTGCCGATATTAAGAAAGAAGAGCTAAGGAGCACCTGGGTGGCACAGACAGTTGAGTCTCTGATTCTTGGTTTCGGCTCAGGTCTGATCTCAGGGTCATGCGATGGAGCCACCAGCAGGCTCTGCACTCAGCACAGAGTCTGCTTATGTTTCTCTTTCCCTTTCCCTCTGCCCCTCCCCCCATGCTCTCTCTCTCTCTCAAATAAATAAAATAAATCTTAAAAAAAAAAAAAAGAAAGAAAGAAATGGGGCGCCTGGGTGGCTCAGTTGGTTAAGCGACTGCCTTCGGCTCAGGTCATGATCCTGGAGTCCTGGGATCGAGTCCCGCATCGGGCTCCCTGCTCAGCAGGGAGTCTGCTTCTCCCCCTGACCCTCCCCACTCTCATGCTCTCTCTATCTCATTCTCTCTCTCAAATAAATAAATAAAATCTTTAAAAAAAAAAAAAGAAGAAGTAAGAGTTAAACAAGAATGGAAGGTAGGAAATGAGCTAAAGTGGCTGGATACTGGATATATGATAGGACAATCCAGAGCTCTTGATTGTAGAAAAGTGAGGACCAAGGTCAACTCAGCACTTCTCCATCTCCTCTAGAGAGAGGAAAGAAAGGAGGTCATGGTGAAGCAACAGAGTGTCCGCCTTGATCATGAAGTGTCAATGTTCCTTCCAGAGGATGGCTGCTAGAGTACACAGCAAAGGGGAAGTGGACAATTTTGGGCTGAGAGGAAAATAAAGAGAGTACAGTGCATTTGACTATTCACATATGAGGACATTCCCAATTCTTCCCATAATTCAGAGAAAGAGCTCCCATGGTGTTGAAATCATTGCTTAAAAAATCTCTAAACCCCTCCAAGATACATACTGTTGCTTTCTTTTTCTGAAAAGTTCTTATTTTTTTAAATTAATTATTAAGATGCCTTAATAAAGATTAATCAACAATGGTATTAGCATTTGTTATAGCAACTATATGTTTAATAACAAATATGCTTCAGAATTTGCAGGAATAGTTTTCTGAAGAATGCTGATGATCCAGCTCCAAAGTAAGATATGCACTCAAAATTTTGTGGATTTAGAAGGGACTATTGATATCATCAAATCCAACCCCACACATGGAAGATCAGGAAACTGAGGCTAAAACTGTGCTGTCTGAGTTTCAACTTCCTGTTTCAAAAGAAAATGTAACAGTAGCACAGAAGGACAAAATAACACTAAATTGTTAAATAAAATGTCCCCACTATGTTTCAGTACAGAAGGATTCCTTCCCACCCTAAAAATCATTTTACTAGAGATTACTTGTAACTAAGGAACTACATACTCATAAGCCCACATATGAGTGGATATAGGGTTCAGACAATGCAGGAAAGTGGACTTTTTCTATAATAACTTCCTAAATTTTGAAAGACAACCACCTAATCAATATCAACCTATGGATAGCACTTAAGCATATTTTCTGCTTACCTCCCACAAACAAAGTATAAGGCAGTCCAGAACAACTTGTCTTGCTCTTTGAAATTAGATTTTAGAAAGAAATACATTTTGATATGGATTTGACCTGCTTTGTGTACAGAGTTCACATCCATATGTCCAATTACTATCACATTTTAGAAATGCATTTGTGTCCTGTACCGCATTGCTACACGACTGTTAGGAAAATGGATCTGTTACAAAGTCCATAGTTTTCCCAACTGTATTACCCAGCCCTTCATGCCCATCCACAGTGCACACAGTGTGTTCCCAACAAAGCTGGAGAAGGACAACTTAAAGACAAAGTACAGAGGCTCCACCTATCCTAAGTCCCCTGAGGGAAGCAGCATTTTGAGAAGGGGCCTGCGTGCTCAATCAACTTCATAGTCACACAGACACGTGCACTCAGCTTCATTACATCTGCTGAACCCCATCCTCTCTCGCAGTAGCTCTCGATAGGATCATCACAGCTGCAGGTGTCTATAGAACACCAGACCATTTTTTGGTAAGGTAAGAAGGAAAGAAAGCAGGGAGCATGAAAAGGAAAGAAAGGAGGGAAAAAGGCCGGGGCGGGGGGCATCTACAGAACCTGCCTATTAAACTCAGTGAATATATTACAAACCAGGTAAGCCCAGAAGTCTTATGCTGTTAAACACTCAAAAGAAAATGGTTTTGTTTTTGTTTTTCTGAAATTTAAGAATGAGAAGCAGAGGCAGGGAATGGTTGCTGTTAGAGATTCTCCTTCAAAATTTTTACGAATTGAATCCTGCACTTGTAACAGTTGCTCTCACTTCTGGTCATTGTCTTTGTTGGATCTACCTACTGAATCCTAGGAGACTGTCAGGAAATGTTTAATCCTAACTGAGTTGTTAAAAAAAATAAAACGATCTTGCTTACTCTGTATCAAAGTACACTTGGCTTGCCTCCATTAGACCATTATGAAATTACATTAGGAGTATGTTATATAAAGATGTTCAGAGACTGGACTAGAGATTACAAAGTCCACATACAATTAAAAAGAAAACCTCAATCTAATTCAGTAAAGTCAGTCATTTTGGATGGGAAGAGAAATGACAAGGTGAGCAATATTAAATTTTGCTAACCTTTTTTTTTTTTTTTTACAAACACACACTAAATCCCTTTAAATGTAAACTCAAAGCCCTTCTGAATCAGATACATCATCTCTGATACTAACAGAAAAGAATTCATACAAGATATGTCTCTTTCAGCCACAGCTAGAATGAATGTGATCATTCTGAAAACACTTTGCTATTCATCTCAACGCTGTATTACTTTTATGAGTTGACTGTATTATAAACACTGCAAAACCTCAGAGAAAGTTTCATAGAAGCAAAGACCATTTACATACACTAATTTGGCAAAAATTGCTCTCAAAATCACAATGTTTTGCAAAGGCCATATTCTACTTTTCCTTTAGTGCTTTTCTGACAGATGAAAATGGGTATAAGTTGTAATTTATTTGTATCCATTTCCTACTTTAGTAGTGTCCAGTAAAATCATTCAAAGAGCATGACAGATAAAAAGCAATAATGAAAAGTGTTTGCAATCTTCTGAGAGCTATAATGTGCACTGAATGCAAACGGTAACTGGTGATTAAAAAATACACACACACGTATGTGTATGGTGTTCACACATGTCTAAGACTACTAAGATAGTCCCTAGATGTATTTAAGGACCCTGAAATGAAAATGTAATGTAAGATGGTGTGAATTGATCTAGTAATCTCCCAAGTTCCTAGCCCATCTTTAATTCACTTGAATGCTTTGAGAAAAATCCTGCAAGACACAGTGAATTCTAATGGGGAGGAACAGTATTTTTGTAGGCATGAAAGCAGAACAACAACTAAAAGATGTCACATGTGAGGCCAACAGCAACTAAAGCCATCATGTTTTTCATCAAATCACACTCCACAATTTGACAATTACAGGGAAAATGCATGATGAATCACAAGGAAGAGAGTAAGTCAATTATGGCGATTACCAAAACAGCCACACAACATTTCGGAAATGCCTCACTGAACAGGGCCAAAATACACTTCAAGTTATGTGAAACAGAAAATTAACCAGTGTTTGCACCCACTAAGTGTGTTTTGTTAACAAAGTGATTTTGATTAAGTTTATGGTCACATTGCAAGATCACAAGGCTTCACAAAGAGGATTACTTTTAAATATGAAATCTTTCAACTGTAAAAGTAATCATGTCTGAAGGAGACTAGATATTTAATATTTCTCTAAATTGGAGGGGTTTTTTTCCAGATTGTCTGAGGCTTCATTTTTCCATGAAATGAATAACTACATGTACCCCCCAAAGAATAGAAAATAATATCCTAAATGAAAAGAAATGCAACCCTTCACTTCCTATTAGTACTCTCATAAATTTAATATCCACTGTTCATTATCCAGAGAGCTGTATAACATAAAATACATTTTCTTTCCTATTCTTATTTTGCCCAAGTTAAAAACAAATCAGTCATACAATTGACTTGGTATTTTCTCTGTGGGGCCCAGAAATCTGAACAACAGTGGTAATCCATCCAGTTCATCTGGAGGCCACAGCCATACAACTAACAGAGAAAAAGAAATAAATGGGGTTTCCAGGTTGAGATGGAAAGTTTATAGCTTTTCTCTTCTGACTTACCATAAAGGAAGACCTTGCTAAAGACTGAGTATTATTGGACAGTATTCTACTACCCCTTACTCCCAAGAGGTTATTAACATTGATTTGAACATGTAACCTTTGAAGCTTCTGCAGGAGGTCTGGGCACAGCTATTTTTGATGATCTATAAGCCACAGTCAGTGACAGCCAGAAAGATGGGGAAAGAATTGAGTCCAGTAGGTGGAGATATGTATTATAAATGATAACCTGTAATTATTTCAATTTATTAATTTGTCACTTCAGTGGATGTCATATAAAAATTCTCATTATTCTCTAGACCTCAACAAAATTTTAGGATGTAAGCACAGTGATTAAAGCTAATAAGCACTGTATCACATACTTGAATATGGCTAAGAGAGTAGATCTTAAATGTCCTCACAACGAAAAAGAAATACAGGGGCGCTGGGTGGCTCACTCGTTAAGCATCTGCCTTCGGCTCAGGTCATGACGCCAGGGTCCTGGGATGGAGGCCCCACATTGGGATCCCTGCTCAGCAGGAAGCCGCTTCTCCCTCTCCCGCTCCCCCTGCTTATGTTCCCTCTCTCACTGTGTCTCCCTTTGTCAAATAAATAAAATCTTAAAAAAAAAATAGTAAGTATGTGATGGGTCAGCGGGATTAGTTAACCTTGTGGTGGTAGTCATGCTACAATACAGAAATGTGTCAAAACTACACACTGTACATCTTAAACTTCTACAATGTTTATGTCAATTATATCTCAATAAAGCTAAGGAAAGAATTAAAAAAAAAAAAAAGTTTCAGGATGTAACCCAACTGCTATTCACTGGATGAATGATGCCATCTTAATAACAGACATAATTCATGCTACTACATAGTTGTTAATAATATTATAAGGGTGAATGGAAAATAACTCAGTGTATATGCTTTATTATATAAAAAGTGAATATTCAGTAATTCACAAGAAAGGCTTTAATTTTTATAGATAAAAATGTATAAGAAATTCAGCAATTATGCAAAATGCTTTTGTCAAACATCTGACCATCTTCTATAATTTGTCCTAATTTACTTCAAAATCATGTTATTAATAACTACTCTGTTCATACGTTTATTTGTTTAGATTTTTTTTATTTGTTTGAGAAAGAGTGAGCAAGAGAGAGAGAGAAAGAGAGAAGGAGCAAGGGGAGGGTCAGAGGGAGAAGCAGACTCCCCGCTGAGCAGGGATCCCTATGCCGGGCTCGATCCCGGAACTCCAGGATCATGACCTGAACCTAAGCCAGACGCATAACTGACTGAGCCACCCAGGTGCCCCATACATCTATTTTTAAAGATTTATACAGAAAGGAAGAATAATGGCAAAAGTAGTAATAGTAGTAGCATAAATACTAACAAAAATTGCTTTATGTGTGGAATATCCCACGTGTCAGGCACACTAGTCTTTAAATGCATTATCTCATTTAATATTCACAGCAATAGTACTAGGCAGGTGCTCCTATCATACCTATGTCAGAGAGAAGGAGACTGAGGATGAAAAGAAGTTACACAGTCGGAATTTAAATTGCAGTGCGTCCAAAGACCACCACAATGAGCTAGGGAATGCAAAGATAATGATTTCTAACAAACATCCCACTGGGTCCTGCCTCTGTGGCATTGGACAAGACACTGAAACTCTTTGTTTCTCAGATATTTTTTTTCTTCCTTTCTAAAATGAGGGCAGAAAAGAAAGTAAATACAGAAGTGCTCTATAGAGGTGGCTTAGTTTGTGACTTGAATTTACGTGGGGTTATTAATAGTAAAATAACAACGCATAGCACGGCCAACACTTTTGCCTTAAAGGAGTGGGCATGACTGAACTAAGGAGTCCACCAGCATGGAAAAGACCTAACAGATACGATCTAGGTCATGTAAGGGCCCCGGGGTTAAAGTCAGTAATCAGGAAATGCAGTGGTCCTGGCAGATACTTAAGTGGGGCCTGGAGCATCAGATTCAGAGAGTCAGCAGAGCAAAACTAGAGCATGGGATGGGCAGAGGAACTGGATAACCCTGGCCCTTCTGCCCAGTGAGACGTCATCTGGGCTCCCAAGCACCAGCTGTAGCTAGAATGAGATCAGAGACCATGGGTGGATATGGCCTTGCATTTGAGGCATGTGGGCACAGTGAACAGGATATGTCTAGAATTGTAGCCTCTACAAATAGATCTAAGAAGAAAATGTGCTTAAAAGAGTTGAGAAATGCAATCCAAGCACACTCCTGCCTCGGGATATTGCATTCACTGGTCTCTGCTAAATTCTTCTTCCCCAGAAAGTCACTGTCTCAGATGCCCACCTTCTAGGATGCAGGTCTGAGTCCACCATAGCACTAGTCACTTTAAATCTCTCCACTTCCCCTGACATGTATTTTCTTCATACTTATCACTATCTCATTTATTTTTCACACCACCATGTATCTGTTTATTGACTATCTCTCCACAAAAATAAACATCCCTAAAAAAATAATCTTGCCTTTGTTGTCGCCTGCTGCATCAGTGCCTAGATCCATGTCTGGGATACAGTAGGAACTCAGTAAATATTTGTTTAATTAATATATAATAAATTTTGGGGCTCCTGAATGGCTCAGTCGTTAAGCATCTGCCTTCGGCTCAGGTCATGATCCCAGGGTCCTGGGATCGAGTCCCACGTCGGGCTCCCTGCTCAGCGGGAAGCCTGCTTCTCCCTCTCCCACTCCCCCTGCTTGTGTTCCTGCTCTCGCTATCTCTCTCTCTGTCAAATAAATAAAATAAAAAAATAAAAAAAATATAATAAATTTCAAAGCAACACTGTCCAAATGCCATTTTTCACTTCCTGGAGTTTTAAGTTTTGTGTGCTCCTACATGCTCTATTATATAAACTAAGACTTGGCTAAATTCGTAAATAATAATAAATATAATCAAAGTTAGTGGCCCTGAAACTTGGGAATTAATTCAAGCATAAATACTGCTCAAAATGCAGAACTTGAATGTTTTGATAGTTTAATAGAACACTGACAAAGCAAACTACAAGATATGCTCTATTTCACAAAGAAAGAGAGCCTTTGGCACATCTCAAAAAGACCAGAGTTATTGGTTAATCACTGAAACTCATAATCTTCTTGGACTGTTTTGTTTAGTTTTGTTTTGTTTCTGGTTAAAAATAAAAAGGTTTTAACGTTAGGACATCTACAGAACAACTGATATGTACCAAATATATAATCAAAATCCATCCTTACAAAAAATATAAGAATTAATTTTTAAAATCTTATCTTTCATATATAATTCTTAATTTTAGGTCTTCAGTTCAAAACTTGAATAAAAACACTTCATTATTATGTTTTAAGATTTTATTTATTTATTTGTCAGAGAGCAAGCACAGCAGGGGGAGCGGCAGGCAAAGGGAAAAGCAGACTCCCCGCTGAGCAGGGAGCCCCATGGAGGGCTCGTTCCCAGATTCCTGGGATCCTGACCTGAGGCTAAGGCAGACGCTTAACTGACTGAGCCACTCAGGCATCCCAATAAAAACATTTTAAAAACAAGATATAGAATGAAAAGATGAGAAATTGACGCATATGTAGATTAAATGATGTTTTCTTCCAACTATAAAACTAATTGACACAAGATTCTGGAATCATGAAAACTGGATTTTAAGTCAAAATAGGCATTCCCTAGTTAGAAAATTATCTAGTATCTAACTTTGAAAATGAAAAACAGTACCATTTAAAACAAAAGTAGTTCTGTTTGTTTGCTTGTTTTATGTGATGTCATAAAGAGAAAGGAGAGAATTCCCACTATAATTAATCATTTGACTATAATTAAATTATATATAATGTGCCCACTTCTCAGAACATGAGTAAGTCCTATGATATTTTGTGAACATCTGAATTAAGTTTCTTGGTTTCTAACTCCAAATTTTAGGGTCAACTATAGTACATTTCAAAAAAATAAACTGGAGAAATTACTGAAGAAAAATCTGTAAGGAAAACATGAGAAAGGGTTCAGCCCAACAAGCTCTAACAGTGAGGATATAAAAAAAGGACAGTAATTGAAAGAGTATTATAACTAACTCACTTATGGACCTATAGAAAAATAAAACTGAATATAAAACTTAAAATGATTTCAGGGGCTTAGTCAGTTAGGCATCCGGCTTGTGGTTCAGATCAGGTGGTGATCTCAGGATGGTGAGACTGAGCCTCTGGACCTGGACGGGATATGCACTCAGTTGGGGTCTGCTTGGGATTCTCTCTCTCCCTCTCCCTCTGCCCTTCCTCTGCTCTCTCTCTCAAATGAATAAATGAATCTTTAAAAAAACATAATGATTTCAAATAAAATTATTTGTAAAAGAGCATTACAAATAACTGGGGAAGAAAGGACTATATAGTTTGGGGATAAGTAACAGGCAGGGTAGGGGAAAAAACTAGAATCTTTTTTGTACTACAACTACATATGACCTATAGATGATTTGAAGGTGACACTATCAAACTACATTCCTCTTCATGGAAACATCTGGGTTCTATGAGCTGCTTGGAAACATTTCATTTCCAAAAGCAACTAAGAGCACCCTTTGTTAATTTAACTAAAAATTAACAATGTATGTATTTCACTAAATGTTATTCCATTTTCAAATAACTACTTTAAACAAACAAAAAATACTAATTTATGAATAGTAACATAAAATTGATTGATTAAAGAACAGACCACCTCGTTTGGCAACTTAAAAAAAAAAATCTATGTACATATAACTCTTGGTTGTGGATTTATAATAGGCTTTCTTCTAACAAAACAGTACCAGGTTTCTACGCTGGATACAAATATAATGATAGTTCATGTTAATAGTTCCAAATACTTCACTATCTTATACAGAATCACTTGCCTGAAAAACCAGTATAAAGTAGTACCAAGGGGAATAAAACACCAGAAAAACTAGAAGAGAATCTTTGGAAAGGAAAAGACCTCTAATTCTTTTTTTTTTTTTTAATTTTATTTTATTATGTTATGTTAATCACCACACATTACATCATTAGTTTTTGATGTAGTGTTCCATGATTCATTGTTAGCGCGTCACACCCAGTGCTCCATTTAATACGTGCTCTCTTTAATACCCATCACCTAGCTAACCCACCCCCCCACCCCCCTCCCCTCTGGAACCCTCAGTTTGTTTCTCAGAGTCCATAGTCTCTCATGGTTCGTCTCCCCAATTCTAAATGTAATAGGGATAATAATAGAGACAAAGATCATCAATGCTTTTGACTATAAAATATTGCAAATAATTCTGCACGTAAAATGAATTACTAAAGTAAGACCGATACAGAGACTTGTTACATTTTTTTACAAACATGGCAAAGAGTTAATATGCCCAATAATATAAAGAACATGAACAAATGAATAAAGACCCTGAGGCAAAGGACATGTAAAGATAATTCATGTAACAGGAATAATAACTTGCAAAAAAACATTAGGGAGAAATTATACTTTAGTAATTAAATAAATTCATATTAAAATAATAAAGAGGCAGTGTTTTGCCTATTACATCAAGAAAACCTAGATGATTATTTTCAAACTGACAAAAGGAAAAAAAGAAACTAATATCCTCCAACATTAATAGTGACATTATCAACACATACATCCTTTCTGGAATGCAATTTGGCAGTATGTTTCAAAAGTCATAAAAACATTCATATCCTTTGACCTAGTGATGCCACTTCCATGTATTGATCCTAGGAGACATAATGCAAAATACAGCAAAAAATATCTCCACTAAAATGTTCTTCTAAGCTTTGTATTTGAAATAGTGAGAGAAATGGGGGAAGAACAAAAATGGCTAACATAGGAAAATAAACACATCTAGTCAATGAAATACTGGACAGCCATTAAAGACAATGATCATAACGAGGCAAGATGGGAAAATGTATTTATGCTAAAATGTTAACTGACAAGGTACTGAGCAGCAAACTCACCAGAGAGTATAAAGGACCAAAAATTTTACTCAAGTCAGAACAGTGGGTTGTTTTCAGGTAACAGGATTATTAGGGACTTTTTTTTTCCAATCTAAATTTTCTATAATGAGATTATACTACTTTTTCACTTTAAAATAGAAAATAAAAAGGGTAGAGAAAAGTGAAAAGAGTATCACTTGACCACTGTATTAGAGCAGTGCATAGAAAAAACTACTTTGGATTCATGTTTTCTTCAAATCACCCTGTTCTAACCCAAGCTAACTTTTCTTACTCTGCCACTTGTCAGACACACCCAAGTGGGATGTTCCACATTTCTGTGTCTTTCTGGGCTCTACCTGGGCTATCCCTGGGGCTCAGTATTGAATTTGGCAGGGCTATAATTATATAAATTTAAAATACTAACACATAAACTGCATATTTCTGAACACTAATCATGCCCACCCTTAATTTTATTTTCAGATAATTAAATGATAGAAAATGATTAATTGCCCCTTTAAAGGACTTAGCAACCCTTTGGCACCAATTACATCAATTAACTGCCGTACCATTCCGGATCTAATATTGCATATTCTCTAGCGCCTGTAACAATATGTACAAGAGCCTTTTATCAACAAGGGTCAGTGTTATGTATGGATCACCATGTTACCTTACCTGAGAGTTCTCAGTATGCTTTCTGTAATGACTAATTCAAGTTCAATGTTCTTATCTAGAGCACTATAAGCCATGACTGCAGTGTGGTGGGCTTGAGGGATGGACTATTAAATCTTTCTGGGGTGAAAATGTGTGGCTGTTTTACATAGCTCCTGCCCTATCATAATATTCCTATAGCCATCAAGATTTAGATCTTTAATTACAAAGGAACCTGATTTTCACCTTGGTTACTGATAGAGACGGTACCTATAATCACAATAAAAAGCCAAAACTTGAAAAATGAGACTTTGCAAGAGGTGAGTGTCCTCAGGCTCTAGTGGATTAATTGGCTCAAAGTAGACCTTCCACTTTTCCACTTTGTTACAGGGGGCTGAAAATGTCATGAAGCATAAACACTCCCATCCCTGCCATGAATCCTCTTGGTAAGGAGATAAATCTGTTTTAACAGAAATGGAAACAACCTTTATTATTTTTTTAATTGAGAAATTTTCTGAGAAGGGGGTGGGAGACACAGTTCATGGTCTTAAGCAAACACCACTTTATTATATACCAAACACCCTAGCATCAGGTATATACTATCCCCTGCCCCTAACTGAGTGCTTTGCATCTTTTTTAAAGCTACAAGTACTGCTTAATATACCAACTGATTGTATTTCTAAACAACTGCCTTTAAAAACACTTATCGCTCAGAAACCTGTTTTTGCTGATTTTGAGTTTGTAACATATTGACAAAGAGTCTCAGAACTGATTAAAACAAACAAAAAACTACCTTAACTGTTGCTACCTACTTTCTAAAGCATATTTAAAACAAAGCAACTTCTTTCTATAACTATAGTAATAATGCAAAAAAAAAAAAAAAATTCTACCTGCAAAATGCAAAGCCTGCAACTAAAAATATCAGAACCTGTGGTGCTCCCTGTGGGAGGTGATAGAGACTTAAGATATGAAAGGAAAAGGGAAAGGCATTTGGGAACAATTATCTCAGGTTCTGTGACCAAAAGTGAGGCTGGTTGAGAGAAAGGGAGGCTACGTTTCCAAGAACTGTTATAAAGTAGTTCAGTTTTTATCCCTCCCCCTTCCCCTGACTATTCTATTATGGCTCTATAAAAATATTAAACTGAACCTTTAACGCTTGCATGGATCTGGGAGAGGGTGTGGAGGCTAAGGTGTAGGTTTAGGATTGTTTGGACTACTCTGCCTCTCATACCCACTGAATTGTCAGGGGTGAGTCTGGAGGTCTTCATCCGCCCCACATTTCTTTCAATGACTTCTAACAGGTTTTCTGATACATGCTTGTCAACATTAATTACAGGTGACACTGGCTTGGCTTCATCGCTGACAAAATTCAAGAGCACAATAAGAAAGGACAATAAGAAAGATGCTAAGAGGAGGCTAGGGAAGTAAAGCTTTTGTGTCCCCAGGATTTCCTTCAGGCCTCCCTCCTGCCCATTTCAGCCAACCCAACGAAGACACATTTGCTCTGCTCTGCATATGGAGCTTTAAGACATCAGAACTATCCGGTCGGCTTAGAAAGGCCTCATCTACACATGTTGTCCCATTAAGAGCGTCCCCATTCACTATCACAGCATCCTATTTGGATGTTAAAGTATATAATCACACTACTGAGCCCCTTCTTTCAGCCACACTGCTACTCCTTAATCCTTCTCTGGGATCTCTGCAGTGGAAATGGCTGAAATACAAACAAAAACCCTTTGGAAAATAACAGAAAAGACTGCTAACAAAATGAGAGGAGACGTGGTGGAACCAACAGTCCTCCATTTGCTTCCTTCCTTGACTTCAATACAAGTGTCCCCCCTCTACATTACACAGGGACAAAGTAAAGAGTATGCATATTTGTCATGAGACAAAAAGCAGAGATTCGGCTATCAGTTCACTTTCCCTGAGGATGTATTTCTGAGACACAATATCTTTCACTTACATCTGGCAGGTACATTCTTTCCTACTAAGATCAATGGGTGTTGTCAGTATGTAAATGGTCTAGCTTTATTTTATTACATCTGAAACCTTAAAAATACCAAATGATGTTACAGACTGATTAGGTAGGCTAGTGTTGCCCAATGCAGCTTTGTGCAGCAATGGTAATGTCTGTGCTGTTCTGGCTCACACCGACTACATGGGGATACTGACCACTTGAAATACAGCTAGTACAACTAAGTTTATAATTATATTTAATTTTAATTAAGTAATAAGGAGACTTGGAATCTTATGTGTATATACACACACACACACACATACATGATAAAGATCTATGTCTTTTAGTTTCCCTTGGATTTTTTTTTATTTTTTTTATTTTTTATTTCTTATTTTTTTTAAGATTTTATTTATTGGAGAGAGAGAATGAGAGAGAGAGCACATGAGAGGGGGGAGGGTCAGAGGGAGAAGCAGACTCCCTGCTGAGCAGGGAGCCCGATGCGGGACTCGATCCCGGGACTCCAGGATCATGACCTGAGCTGAAGGCAGTCGCTTAACCAACTGAGCCACCCAGGAGCCCGCCTTGGATTTTTTTTAAAGATTTATTTATTTTAGAGAGAGAAAGAGAGAGAGCATGTGAGCAGGGGGAGGGACAGAGGAAGAGAGAAAATCTCAAGCAGACTCCCTGATGAATGCAGAATCCCACCACAGGGCTCAATCCCCAACCCTGAGATCATGACCTGAGCCAAAATCAAGAGTTGGACGCTCAACAGATGGAGCTCCCCCGGTGCCTCTCCCTTGAATTTTGATGAGAAAAGGCAGTAGATTCCTCATCAAAGCAGATACTGTCTGATGTAGAACCTTCCTCCAACTCAGAACCAGCAAAGCATTGGCAAGGACCCCACTTCTGTCAGTATAAGAGGGACAATGTTAACTACAGAAAACAATGGCCTAGAGTTCAGGAGACCAAGGTTGAAGGGCAAGCTGGGACAGTGGAGTCTCTTCAGCTCTTGGGGTCTTAGTTTCCTAACATGAGATTCAATCTAATGAACTTACTAGCACCTTTGGAAAATTTCCCATTCACTCTCCGAGAAATGGCTATCCCTATGACAAAGAGGTCGACGTGGCTTATTATATAGACAGAAATCTGGAGACACAAAAACATAGTGGAGTTTGTCACTCTGGTATCTAAATAATCAAAAAAGAGAAAGAGTCTTATGCTTAAAATATCTAAAAGATAATTTATTTCCCCTTTACCTATAAGTAGTACTATGTTCATACAGGCTTGTGGATGCAAGCTTGTATCTATTTCATTACTTTTCTCAATTCTAATTGCAAAAAGAAACATTACTACTAAAAAAACCCTCCTACATTAATGTACATCTTTTCTTCTAAATCATGAAGACCATTTTGAAAAATTTACACAATCAGAAATGGTAACAGGCCTTTTAAATATGCTTGCTAAACACTGTTAATCACATTTATGTTACTTTTACATATATATATATGTATGTACCTATATATATATATAGGTATGAACAACACTCACTAAGTGACTAGTTTGGCATACCCCATTAAGGGTTCTATCATTTTAAGAATTTTAAGAATGCTTTGAAATAAAATATTTTTTAAGAATGCTTTGAAATAAAATATCAGTCAGAAGCAGCTAAGAAGATGCAAATTTTAAAAATTTCTCATAGAAACTAACCATCTGTACAATAATCCATTGTCTGCTCTATCAAGGTGATTTATTAAGGATAATGAAGCATATGATTTAATAGCTGCTGCAAATCCTTTTTCAAGTAGGATGGGTATAAATAATACAAAAAGATGGTCCAATAATAGCCAAATCCTAACCTAAGAACTATTCTATATGCTAGGTCACAGGAAATTAGATGAGCTCAATTAACTGTGGAGCTAAGTGACATGTGGCTAGGTACCTAAGGCTCTAGCCACTCTCTCTTAGTCTAGTAGTGGTTATTATTACTATTTAGTGAGTCTGTAAGTTCCACTATCATGATGGAATTTGAGTAGCTTTTTTCCACATGACAACACAAAGCTCTCCAATAGGAAAAGGACTTTATGTAGCACACATTTCTCAAAATCTTAAGAATCTCGATCTCTATTTGTCAGTGCAAATTTTACCTGGCAGTGTTTTGCTTATTTGTATATTCTGATAGTACTTTGCATTTAGCGGAATTTAATGTGTGGCACTTTAAAGAATGAATACAAAAATGGGAGAGCGGGTGGATAGTAAAATGAGGTCTCTAAAATCCTTGCAGAAAAAAAAAAATGCAATTCCGTGTCCTTGTGAGAAGCAGTTCTAACATTTGCCAACACTTATGCTTTTAACTTTTGATGGCCAATTGACAAAAGGTTATTTCCTTTGGTGGCAAAGGTTTCTATAGGCCAGCTTCCTATAAAACACAAGAAAACCCCAGGAAATCATACACACTGTCTGAATGAAAAAAGCCAAACATGAGCTCCTATTTGCAAACTGACACATTCCTCGTTAACTCTGTTAATAGTCAAGTCTTGTGGAGAATTTATGAAATCAGTGAGGCAAACTTCTGATGACAGGAAGTAAAAGGCCTCATACCTGCCAACTGTTTGGCATGAAGAGATTGCCGGAGTGTTCCTTACAGATATGGCATAGCCGTTCATCGATAAGCTGACACAGCCAGTCCTGTCCACATGCCACCCAGCAAGTCCATCTAAAATAAGAGTCCATGTTACAGATCCTCGTGTTTAAAGGACACTGGGCTGTGGAGAATTTCCACGGCTCCACAGAATCAAGGGGCCTATGTGTGAGACATATGTCACCTTCTAAAAACTGTATGCTTCACCAGGCACATTCACCACCAGCCTATTTCCACACTGCACTTCCTACCACTCTTGCTCCTGTGAGCCTGGCTTGCCAGAACTGAGATCAATTTTATTAGATACCATTAGTCTCTGTTAGGGCGGTCATTTGAATAACAACAGATTGGCAAGTATAAAACTAAGGCACCTGTTGTACATTTGGCAGCCTGGATGAGGCCCTTTAAAATGAAAACAAATACAAGCTATAATCATGCCAGGCAATGGCTTTTGGTTCAATAATGACCATGTGTCAGAATCAAGTGCATCTGGGAATTCCTACCCCAGCCAGATGTAAAGGCAGATTTGTCTTGTCTAGTGACATATGAATAGATACACACAGTATACTCAGATTTGGCTTTGTCATGGTTTGGTAGAGAACTAGGTAAGTGAAACTTAGCTCAAGTAAAATAAAAATTAATTACTTAAGAGCAACTGATATTATCATAAATTGTAGAGTTAAATATTAAGCATATGGGTTATAAGATTTGGGCCACGAATTAATCTATCTCTGACTTTTCTGCTCACACTTGATTTGTTCACGGAATACTTTACAACAATGTGCCAATATCAGGACTACACTGAGCAAGGCCATGGGCTAGGTACTAGAGATCCCACTGGGAACAAGACATGGGTTTCAGCTTCAAAGAATTTGTAATCCATCAGACCATAAATAAGCAATTGCAATGCATTATGATACATGTTACATGTCAAATTTATTCAGTGCTTGTTTAGTGCATAAAGGGTATTCAGTCTTGGGAGAACGGGAGTCTTCCTGGAAGAGTTGTCAGCCAAGATAAGACCTGAAGGAAGAGGTGACTCGGGCAAAAATGGAAGGGGAAGGGACTTTACACCTGGAAGAGAGAAGACATGCTCAGAATTACAGAGAGAAGAGTCAGAGTAGTGCATCTTGGAAACAGCAAATACTTTCATGTTGCTGGAATGCACATTCATTGAGGGTGGGACAAAGGGAACAGAGAAAATGAACGTAAGAATGGCAAGGTGGTAAGAGACAAGGCAGAGGGAAAGATACCAGAGGCCAGGTGACTTCTGCTGCATATTTCAAGCCATATTTCAAGGAAATGTGGAACCATAGGAATATTTGGAGGAGAAACAGAGATTTGAGTTTCTTAAAGATCACACTGGCTACAGAGCATAGAAGCAACTATAGTGTGATCCCAACTAAACACAGAAAGGCTGCAAACCAGGCAAAAGATGATGGGGACCTTGCCAACAGATGTCAGCTAAAATATCAGAAGATAGTGAATAATTCGGTTGAAAGGAAGTTAATATTAATTTTAGCATACTTGAGACAACAAGTTATTTAGAGAAAACAGATTTTAAGTGACAAATTTTAAATCAAAATTTAAATTATGGATTTCCTAATTTTTTCGGTAAAACTAAATCAGATCAAGTTGAGTCTAGATAACAGTAAAATCAGACTCAAATGCATTTAGGCAATCATTTCTTTGGTAGTGCCTGAATATGCATAACAACAATTATTTAACTTGTCATTCTTAATTTGTAACTGTTATCATTAAAACACATTTATTAAGATTGACTACACATTACCCAAAGAAGATAGGATACCCCTCTCCAGGCTTCTTGGAGGCTGTGTTTATAGATAAACTCATAGGAAAACATGGCTAGACAAGACAGTGTATGATTGTGAGAAGCATTTAGAAGCCTGGGCAAAGAAGACTTAACTGTTGATATTCTGTAAGAGTCATAAAAGACCAGAGCATTTTCCATGTAACTTTATTTTATGTACCATGTCTGATTTAAAACTTCAGGGTGCCTTGTTGCCAGAGAAAAAAAAAATTTTCCAAATCATCAAACAAATGTAAATCCTGTACTGTATTATTTATAAAATCATAATTAATCAGAAATAGGCCTCGGAAGCCTCACAAAAAAAGAAAAAAGGTAAACCTTCACAAAATAGATTAAATGCAGAAAAACTTATCAAATCATCCATCTGTTATTGATAATGAAATTAACAGGTAAGCAGTAGAAATAGAGTATTTTAGAAGAGACATTATAATTGACTACATTTCCCAGATACAACTGTGTAGGGCAGGCTGCCAATAAATAGAATGCATATATATCAGTCAGTTGGCATAATTTCATTTCTTTGATGGGAGGCTGCTCCTCAGATAATCCTGCTGGATCCATATTTCTCTTTATAAAAATGCTTTGATTCCTTACCTGTTGGGCAGTTTTGAAAATGCCAGCCTTTGTGATTTTTAAAAACTATTCTCGGTGGAAATATTTTGTTTAACCACTTCTGCTCCAGAGCTCAGGCTGTTGTGTCACTGGCCGGAAAAGCATATAATTTTGGAGTTGAAAGGCAACTGCCACAAAAAGGCCATCTAATCCAAACAACTTAAGTATAAAGAAAAAAAAAAAAAAATCAATGCCTAGAGTCCAAACCAGAGAAAGGAGAAGAGACTCATCGGAAATGATGGAGGGACAACCTACATTAACACCTAAGATTCTTCCTGAATTTGGGTCAAGAAAGCACCATATTGGTTTTATTTGCCTGGTATATGTGAAATAATTTTTTTAAAAATCCTGTCAGACACGAGCATATATTGAGGGTTAAGACGGGAGCAGGTGAGAGTTGGGACTGTAAGATCACTTGACTTAAACCCTTGGCTTTAAGTTCCTTCTTTACTATTTCTAGCTATGCAACCTTGGGCAAGTCACTTAACCTTTCCATTAATCAGTTTCCTCCTAAATAAACTGGTGATAATAAAAGCATCAAACTTATACACAGTTACTTTAGAGATTAAATATGGTACTCAAGAAAAAGTGCTATGCTGAATGCCTGGCACATAGTAAGTACTCAGCAAATTCTAGCAATCACTCGTATGAATTGACACACATCAACCACTGCTACTGTACTTCCAAAATCACAAAAATTAACAGAAATTTGGTTTTTACCTATCTCGGTATCATGAGCATCATAAGAGGTTTCAAATGAACAATTATTCTTTACATTCGTGGTTTCAATTAAATTCAACTCGAACTAAATTCAAGGAAAAGGGCACAGTACTTCAGCTGAGAATTAGAAAATGAGAGAATAATTAGAAGGATTTCAAGGGATGCAAGTTAGGACAGCTGGTAGAGAAAGGGGATTCCAGAGACAGTACTGCCAAAACCCGACGGGGCTCTGAACACTGTAGGTGGATGAGCATCTGGAGTTGTGTGAGGGAGGCTGCGGGCCAAGCAGGTTAGGGTTCAACTGCAAAGTGCTTGGACTGCTGTATTGAGGATTTGGCACTTGAGCATGCAGACTTGAGAAGGTTGGCATTTCAGAAATGAAAGTTTCTAGGAAGAATGGAGAGAAGTGTGAGCACACAGAGATCGCCTAGGCAGCTATGAATTGTGTGCGGAGCGTGTCAACAACATGGGAAAGGGAGCAGTGGAAAGGGAGTGATAAGGTTAAAAGAGATTACAGGAATCAAACCTGCAAAATTGAATAGGGACAAGAATGAAAGGAAGGGAGGAGATAAAGGTGACGCCCAAGTTTCTAGTGCAGGGATAAATCAGATGATGAGGCACCAAGGAAAAAAAAGTCAATTTGAGTAGGATGGAAGATAATGTTTTAGGTTTATGAAATGCAGAGTGTGGGATACAGGAGAGACTTCTATTTCTCAACCATCTAAGAAGCAGATAAAAAATCAGGTCTGGAACTCCATTAAGAGGTTAGGAAATTTATTTTGAAGGTCATCTATGCAGAAATTATTGCTTCTGTGAGAGGTGGTTAGGAATATAACAGAAGACGGGATAAATGGCGACCTGAAGAGGGCCACAGAGAAAATGACAATAAAAGTGTTTAGGATGAAGATGGAGAGACAGAGGCCAAAACATCAGACAAAGAGGAAACAATGTTGATGAAAAAAGTGCCAAAGAAAGAACTCAGAGAGAATGACTACCATTTATAGGATGTTTCCAATGGAAGATGTTTCACAAAATTTATTCCTCTAAAAATACTAAAATCCCCTCCCTTTTCCCCCCAGGAAAAAAGTGAAAATCATTCCTTGGTCATTAAGTGGATTCAAAATATTTAAGTCATTTCCAATAGACTACTATCATTCCTAACTATCCAAACAATCTTGATAGATCCATTTAAAATAAGATATAAAACCATGTACCTAAAAAACATACTGAACTGTTTCAAACAGAAACATGAAAACTGGTAGACACATTATTTTGTTTCTCTCTTAAAATCATTGAGTAATATTTCAATTAAGTTACTGTAGCAAGTAGTTTGAATTGTTTTACAGAGAGGCCAAGGTCTACTTGCTCAGTAAACCATTAGTGCACACGATCAAGAGGTCCTTTCAGTTGGGATAGAACATGAGGAAGGGGGAATGGGAGAAAAAATTATTTTAAACTTTGAAAACAAATGTCTTTTTGACCTATAATGGAACACTGGATCAGCATTTGATGTGTCTAGTCTAATTTTTCTCTGTGAAATTGTACTGGCAGATCTTAGGGAGAGACAGAAGGCAGTAAATTCCTATCCTCCATCAATACATTTGACCTCAGAACAAACCCCACAACTGGCTACAGGCACCCACCATCCATCATTGCTCTTGAAACCTGATCTTTCAGGGAAGGACAGCTGCACTGGGCAAAGAGCTAAGGAGCTTTCTAAGATGCACTACCATTAAAGAAAAAAAAGGCAATTCTTTTGGTTCACTATTTTAATTAAGTGCTTTTCTAAACATTTCTTCCCCCAGACCACAGCTCCACATCAAATATCAACAAGAATCTATTAATACATTTTTGACTTTTAAGCAAAATGCTCTTTGTATATTTTAGGTAAAATCATTTCTAGCTTTTGCTTTAAAAGCTTTCTGAGATAGTGTCCCATGACATACTGATGGATACAGACTTCAATACACATGCTGGAAAAAAACTGTACTTCCAGCATCTGTAGTAATGGTAGCAAGTACACAACAGTGCAAATTGAACAAACATACACAAAACATCCATAACCAACAAGTCCTAATTTTTAAGTCAGGTAGCAATAATTTATAGCAGATAGCCAAAGACAGCAGAATTCTATCCGAGAAACTAGCATTAATGAATATAACATGTTCCTTACATACTCTTACATCCATGATTTTTTTTTATGAAAAATAAGACAAATTCTTATTATCTAATTGGATCTTCATTATATCTATGGTTATTTTCTCCACTTTATAAATGATGAAACTGAGACTTCGAAATGTTATGTAACTTCCCTCAAGATTCCACGAATAAGCGACAAAACTAATGTATAAATTCAGTTCTGCTTGCATCAAATTTATGTTCTTTTCACTGCAGCAAAAGAAAGAAAAGGAGAAGAGAAGGGAGGGAGGCAGGGAAGGGGGAAGGAAGGGACGGAGGAAGGAAGGAAGGAAGGAAGGAAGGAAGGAAGGAAGGAAGGAAGGAAGTCAAGATTTTACAATCTTTAGCATTACCTTTATATACATTATGTACTAGCAGGATTAAATAAGAACTAATTTTCGGGGCATCTGGGTGGCTCAGACAGTTAAGTATCTGCCTTCAGCTCAGGTCATAATCCCAGGGTCCTGGGATCGAGTCCCATGTGGGGCTCCCTGCTCAGTGGGGAGCCTGCTTCTCCCTCTGCCTGCTGCTCACTCTGCTTGTGCTCTCTCTCTCAAATAAATAAACAAAATCTTTAAAAAAAAAAAGAACTAATTTTCAATTATTTATAAAATCAGTACTAACACAAATTTTTTTGTTAATAAAAGGAGTTGATTTACTGAAGCTTAAAACAGAAGTCTCTTATGACTTGTGACCCAATGATTACGATGATCATTTTATATATTTGAAAGTACAATATCTCCTAATCCCAAAACAATACTGAGAAGTGCTATTCTCTCTTTGTAATTCACAATCTCAATTTAGTTAGCTACTGCTGCATTGAGGAATATAGCCCAAAGGCTGTTAAAAAAGACAATTAAGAATTTATAAATTCAATCAATTTCATGAAACTGACAAGAGTTACAGAGCTTAAATCCAGTAAATAACAATGTGGTGAAGGTCACAACGCTCCTGACATCGTTTTCTGAATGTCAAGTTAAACAGGGTTTCTGGTCAGTGAAAATCCAAAGGCTTTGGAGAAAGCCCAGCCTCAGATGGTTGCTTTCGCTTTTGTATATTGTAATATATGCTAAAGGAGCCGAAGAAGAGCCTGCCACCTAAGAGCAGTCATTTGCAAAGGAAAGCGAGGCTTGCTTGCTGCAGGTGGGGAGTAAGGATCATCTAAGTTGTCTCAATATTACTTATCTACTGGTACACCTGATCTGCTGGCTTACAGACAAAACTAGTTGTCTTAGCTTTCCAAATTGTCAATTCTTTCATTTACTGATCCATGACACATAGGAATTTGATTTGAGGGACAGTAAAGATTGAAAAGTGAATAAAAAGTTCAGTTTTGCTCTATTTTTTTGTAATTTTTAAAAAAGCTATAGACAAACTGACAAGTATTGACATGATCCAATTAAATATATATCAGCATCAAATAGAAAATAATGAACAGAAAGATACCAAATGGATTATCTGGAGAGGGAGAAAGCAGGACATTACAGGCACGATTTTAGTCATTTTTTCCCCCGACACGTTGTTTTGAGAATATGGCAATATATGTGGTCATAATACTTAAATTACTTTAATGCCGAAGTCTTAAAAATATTTGATGACAAATGTTAAAAGAAGAAAATGCAAACTGACTGTTGATTACATGAAAGCAACTGGGTAATTTATTCAAGGGGAAGCGAGGAGCAGAAGACCCAAATGTAATTTTGTGAAATACTTCTTATAAGAATTCTATTTCATTAATGCTTCAGTCTAGCACCACTGTCATGACTTTATTATTTAGGTTGCATTAGGTCAGAGACTGCTGTAACGTATAAGTATTTGCTCTTTGACCTCCCCAAGACTTATGACGCAAAGAAAATGCTGAACTTTTACATCTAAGGCTATAATTTCGTATAATGAACAATCAGGAAGCACAAGCCATATATTCTTTCAGCTGTCTTTTTTAAGGGCTTAATTGTGAAGAGCTGAAATACATTTTTATTTAAAAAATGGCGGGGGGGGGGGAGTTGGACACTTCAATTGTCAAAATAAATGCAAGCCAAGCATGAAATTTTTAAAAGTGTTATCAACTACTAATTAGAAGCAAATGAAATTATCCATATAGAAAACATATTCCCAAACAATTCCTTTGGTGGAAATGTCACTGTGTTATGAAATTACAGAAGCTTAAACAAGTGATGTTTGTTGGAATAAAATTCACTGACAAATCCCTTCTAAGCAATCTTCTTCCACATTATCAGATTTCTTAGATGATGTGTTATACGGGAATCCTCAATCTTGTAGTGCACAGAGAGAATAACTCCTCTCGTTGCTCTTTCTTGGCAAATCATTAGTAATATAAAAAGAAATGTTTTTAAATACTGACTTTGCTTCAGGCTGCACATTGCCTTTGTGCCATCACTAGTAAGTAGCTTTCCAAAACGAATTTTTCAAAGAAACCAAACAGTACAAAGAAAAGGTAAATAGCTCCATTAAGGCAATAAGGCACCCAGAGTAGGCCTGACTTAAAATATAACTTATTTTCTCACACTAAACTTTTCAACCAAAAACTACTGTCCCTTTAAGGAAATAGGAAAAAAAAACAACAACAATATATTCTTCGAGTACTCTGGAAAACTGAATACTTACATTTGTATATTTAGCACTTCATGTATCTTGTAATGCCAATCCTAAAGGTATATTCTGTGGCCACTAAGTTGAGCACACTCTGTCAAAGCTAGAGTTCCTTTGTGAGATAACCAGGAACTTCGGGGGAACTAAAAGGGTACCTATGAGCAAAGATTAAGTGCATAGATTTAAAGATGTGAGTCTAAAAGTTTGAGGCTCTCAGGAACACAAGTTAGAGCACACACATATTCACCTCTCAGACTACCCACAAATACACAGCTGAAACTGAAGAAGAGTAGTTTTAAAGCAAAATCACCTTGAGAAATCCATCTTTCCTGAAATGGCACTTTTCATATGGGATTATGTTAATGAATTCTTATTTATCCATAGCATCTTTTTAAAAATAGAATTGTTTAATGGCTTGATAAATCAAGCTGGGTCTGAAGGAAATCCAATATGCAAATGCTGGTAGTGTGCTCTCTTACCAACAGTCACCCTTGTCAGTTTGAAAAACTGAAAATCAACAAAAGAACAGTGTAAGTATACTTGACCTTATTGCCTAATGTCCATCAAGATAGCCACGGCTGGTCGATTTCAAATTTGTGAAACTGACACTTAAAAATGTGTAGTGCATCTTCAGTCCAGGTCCCTCAAATGCTGACTAAATGAGTCAGAGACTCAGATTCTCCTTCCATACTAACTTGCACAGCACCTTACAAAGCGAATTTAATCACACCATCAATCTACGACTACACTTTCCTTAAAGTAATTCTGCTTCATTTATCTTTTAACCCTATATTATGCAAATAACCTCCTTATCAGTCCAATAAAAAAAAAGTTATTAATGTTCCTACTTGTTTATCCTTGACATACACTGAGAATCTGGGATCACATATGAATTTACACAAATACTTCTTTTGTTTCACATTTTATATGAAAAAATCACCTTACACCATCATAGTTTCAGAGAAGCTCTGTAAATAATGTTCTTGAAAAACTCTTCAATCAATGTCTGTGGCTAACACTAGAGCATGAGTTAATAGGTTAAAAACAAACAAAAACTTAGGGGACTGCCTACTTTTTTTTTTTTTTTTTTTTTTTTTAATGTCTCTCTAGGAAGGGTTTGCATCTGCCGTACAAGGGTATCTCCTGGATATAAGAACAGTAATACAGGCCCCTAGTGGCTCAGCGGACAGCAGCAGATGAGGGGATTCCGATTCTCAGTTTTCCACTTGGAGATATTCTGGCTTTACATGAATGTCATTATTAAAAGGCAAATCAAGTCATTGTATTTAATACTTTAATCAGTTTTACTTTCATAGTTATCTACCAAAATACATATATATTAAAGTAGATCACCACATTTCATTACTTTAATAACTACCACTGCACTGGTCCAGGAAGAATTTGTGTTACATAATCTCCACAATAAAATATTTAACATCCACCTCTTTACATGTCATTACAAAAAAGTGATATATTACTCAAATATATTAAGATATATTTGAGAGGCAATTTTCCTCTTTGAATTTCATTCTTATTATACTTAGGATACTGAGGGCTTTAAGAACAGATAATTTCTAAGTAAAGTGCTAACTGTTTTAAATGAAATACTGATACAAACTGAAGGCCACTTTTAAAATAGTAGAAATCGACATGTATTTCCCAACAACAGCCAGTGATAAAACTCACATTGGAGTGCACCTATTTTTAAAAGATGTACAATTAATAACACCCCTTAATCCTCATCCTCTTGCTGTCTTTCTTTTACAAAAGAAAATTCCAGGCAGGCACATTTACAGCTTTTAGCAATTTTTAACTGGACACAATCTGACAGCTGAATTCATGAAACTGACCAGCTTGTCAATTTCACACTTTGAAAGTACAATAATAGCTGATAGCATGAGGGTGAATTTTAAAAATCTGTCACAGAATTGCTAGCTCCATTGAAAAGCAAAGTACAGTACATAATTACAGGAGGTGGGAGGTAGGGAAATTTTCTTTCTATGTCCATTTAGGATGTCTATTTCAAGAATTCGGACACCTAGCATTGAAAATTTATTCTCTTTGCTAAGTCAATAAAATAATATCTATCTGTGGCATGTAACAGAATTTGCTTTCAAAATAAGTATAATATCTACTAAGCATTGTCCTGGATATCATCATATTACCAACATAACACAATCTTTAGGTAGGTATCATCTAAATCTTCTTTTAAATCAGTATATTTCAAGTCCTGGTACATCACCTTGGTTTTATTCAAGTTGAGTAGTGGGTGTGTACACTTTCATACAGACAGAATAGCCAAAATAGTCAAAAGTATGAACGGTTGGACTAACTCCCCATATTCGTGTTATTACAGGATGGTTGGAAAGTACACATCAAAGGGAAAGGTCCATGTCTGTAGCTCTGGAAGTCCAACAGCAAATCTATCTCAAGTCACAAGCAGTTACTAGTCTCTAAGAGGCTCAAAATGAGTGTGCTAAGCTCTGTTAAGTCACTGCCACTGTGTCTATAGGCATCTATAAGAAGAAAAAAAAAAACTTTAAGACAAAATACAAGAAGAGTGAACCCTCGGGAATCGTCTTGGGTGCTTAAGGCACAAACTGTAGCTTGGTCTTGGGGGATCACTCTAAGAATTTTAGAAAACAGAGACATTAGGCAAGTCGTGTACTGGGAGGCAATCTGGAAACAATACAAGTAGATGTGATAGTCCCGGTTTTGGAGAATTGAACTACTATTCAGAACCCTAGAACACCCAATTAGTGAAAGCCAAGCTCACACTTTAGTGTTCAAGAATTTTTTTTAAGCATAAGAAAACTGACTTCATTTGTTAATGCTTCTAAATGAAAATCAACCTCATAAACAATCCAAGTTTTCTACATGCCTACATAAAAGCTACAATAAATCGACGGAAAAGCCAAGAAGCTTTGGTTTGTTGTGGCTTTCTTTTTAAATTGTTTCCTACAACTTGGATTTTTCATTATAAATTCTGCTTTCCCTTCCCTACGGAAGGAGTGAGAATAGCAGATTCCCGTAGCAGAACTAGGATCTTTGATTCTGCCATGGAAAGGTCTCCAAAACAATCCCCCTCCTCTATGGCAGCCGTGTAGACTTTGATTCCTGCTATTTCTCCTTCCCCCCACTAGTTCGGAGGGAAGAAAGAAAAAGAATTCGCCCCCTCACCATAACCAGCCCTCCTTAAAACAGTAATCACTGCCTCTTAAAAAAAAAAAAAAAAGATAGATAGATATAGATACATGCAGAGGCAGAATCCCTCCTGGGTAGGGTCGGATTGCCCCACAGCTCCTCCATTTCCCCAATACTCTACCCACCCTAGGAGGAGAGAGCGGGGGTCGCACAAATAACACATACACCAACACCCTCATTCTCTAGAATTGCCACTCTCCCTTGGTCTGAGGTTTTAAACGACAAGCGAACCGTGCAGGGGAGGACCTCTGCCCAAGGAGGTTCAGAAGAGCCAACTGTGTGCGCTCCGGAGCCGGGGCGCTGGGCTCGCGGACGCGGGAGTGGGAAGCCCCGGCCCGGTAGGAGCGGGCCGCCGGAGCCGGCTCAGGCAAGCCCCTGGCGCAGGGAGGGGAGGGCACAGGGGGCCGGACCGGGTCACTCGGGGACTTACCTGGTCATGTTGGCTCCGGGCCGCAGCCGCCACCGCCTCCCGCGCCGCCACCAGCACTTTTCCCCAGCGCCTTCGCGCCCCGCCACGGCCGCGCAGCCCGCTCCTGCCCAAGCCGCCGCCTCTGGGCGGCCAATTTAATCCCGCCGAGCTGCGGCCGCCGCCGCGGGAGTCCCCCCGGTCGCTGCCGCCGCCCGGCCCTCGAACGGCCAGCCCAGTCCGGAGCGAGGAAGTGGAGGAGAGTCAGCGAGTGAGTCCCAAAACCCGAAATCCAGCATCCAGAGGAGCGCGTCCCCCCGCCCTCCCTCCACCCCTACCCCCTTCTCCTCCTCCTCCTCCGCCTCCTCCTCCTCCTCCCGGGCCGTCCTCCCGGCCCTTCTGAGCCGGAGGCTTCCGCGGCGGTTTCTCCTCCTCCCGCTCCTCCTGCTCGCCCCGCACTCGCTCCGCAGCTGCGGCCGCCGCCGCTGTGTCTGCTCTCCCTCCTCCTGCTCCTCCTGCTCCTCCTGCTCTGCCTCCTCCTCCCGCTCCTCGACGCTCCGCTGCTCGCGGCTAGGGGGTCCGGGGCCGGGTCTCCTCTCCTCCCTCCTCTTCTCTGGTTTCCCCCTTCCTGCCGCTGCTTCTTTTAAAGAGGATTCTTTGGCCACAAATAGCAACTCGGCTGCCCCCCTCAGCGCCTCCCTCCCCTTCGTCTCTTCTTCCCCCCAAAAGTGAAGCGCACGCGAGAGGTAACCAGAAACTGAGGCCGGCGGGGAAAGAAGGGAGGCAGGGGAGAGGAGGCGAGGCGAAGCCTAGAGACCGGCCCGAGCGGAGTCAAGAGCCAGGAGGTGGGATGGCCAGTCCAGCCCAGTCCTTGGACTTGGCGTGAACCTGGTGGTTACGGTTGGAGGCGAGGTGATTTTGGTGGGGAAATTAAATGAAAAAGCTCAGGAAAGTGATCGGAAAGCTTCTTTCTTTGTTTCCTTGCCTGGGTGATTTCTAAAATCCTCGTAACCGTGCTGGGGATCCCACGGAATCGCGGTGCCCCCGCGCTGGGAGATTGTGTGTGCGCGTTGCCAGCGCGAGAGTGTGAGTGTGGGTGCGCCCGGGCGCAGGGAGAGCCAGGCCCGCTGCGCCCGCTGGCGAATCCCTGAATCTGGACCACTGACCCACTGAAAGGGCCGGAGAGCCGGACGAAGGAGGGGCAGGCAGGAGAGCTGGGTGAAGGAGGCGCACACCACACACACACACACACACACACACACACACACGCAGAGGAGGGGCGGGGTGACGTCACTCCCCAGCATCCATCCACCAGGCCAGAAAAGACCCCCTCTAACAAATTCACTCATCTCCTAAGAGATGCACACCCGGGTGCCTCCTGCTCTCCTGCTCTGCATCCCGGCACACTGGAGGAAAAAAATGCTGATCGCGCCCCCATTCAAAGCAGTTATAATAATATAAGGAGCGCGCGTTGATGAGACCGTTTGTGTCCGCCCCAGTTCACCTTGGCAGTCTTATTCGGGGATGCTCGTAGGATCTACTTTAGAGTCAGAGAGGAAGAAAGGGAAGTATCGAATCATCCTTAGTGGGATAACTCTCGTCTTGCTTCCATGCTATTTGCTTTTTAGGATGTTGGAAATTCACTGCTCCCCGCTTCTCTGAAGAATACCATAAAGCCCCCTCCCTAGACACGCACTCAGTTGTTCCGCTACACAAGCTTCATCTGTGAACCCTTCATCCACAGAACACACTGGATGGATTGTTAGCTCACAGGCACATTTTAACCTTCTTCACTCCTCCTCACAGGATCTCCAGCATGTGGAAAAAGTCAGCAGCTGGAAGCCACCACTGGCAATTGGCCTACCACAATTTTATTAGAAACTTGGTCAGAAAGGTAAAATAAAGTAAAGGCAGGGCCTCCAGCCACCTCCCTTGCTCATTCTACACTCAGGCCAGCATATACACACAATACTTATCCCTGCAGGCTGGAGGCTGTTTTTGAAAGGGCAAAGGTAAGCAGACCTCTTAGGTTCGGACTAAAGAGCCGGCATCCTGACTGTTGTCTCAAGCTGCCCATTTGTTCCCACCATCTGCATGCTGTACTCCTGAAACACACTGAAGGGTTGGTCAGTAATCCTCTGCCCCTTTTGTGTTCCAAAAAGAAGCCACATATTTTTGCCAGGAGTCTTGCTAAATTAAGTTTAGTTTTCCAGCAATTTTGGGGGTGGGGATCATTCTGGCATGACTCTTCCTTGTACTTTTTTTTAATGGTTAGCCTTATAGTAAAAAGAAGAAATTTCTATCTGTTCAAGTCACCCCCAGAGCCAGGTTTACCCTCCAGTCTTTCTGATGACATGAGGAACTGAAAGGCTGAACAGGTTATGATGGGCCCCTCCCTGCCCCTGTGCCCTAAGGATGGATTCCGAAATCTGAGCCTCCACACAGGTGATTCTCACTCAAGGTGTAAACTGATTTGTCTTTCTCATTGCCACATCCTCCTCCATAAACTGGCAAGCCCCATTTTCCTCCTGCAAAGTTGGATGTCAGAGGAAAAAAAAAAAGAAAGTTTTTAAAACCCTAATAATCCTTTTATGTTGCATTTGGTGGACAGACACGCATCCTTCTGCCACTTTTAAGGAGGTCTGACCAGATCTGACCTGATTTTAAAAGATGGTGGCTGGGAAGTCTGACTACCATCTGGGAGTGTAGTTAAGGAAATAACCTACCCCACTGGCAGCCAGTTAGACTACCTACAGAGTGTAGAAATGATCATTACCAACATGAGCAACAAACAGGTAGCAAAGAGATCCAAAAAGAAGAGGAGACAGAGAACAGTATTAGTAAGTGAGATTAGCCAAAGGACCCTACTTTCCTGACACCAGGAGGTCCTAGATCCTCCTGTCCCACAATAAAAAAACATCTTGGAGAAAGAAGTAGCAATGGGAGAAGGTGACTATCGAGTCTGAGCTATTATTGTACAAAATCCAGCATTATTCAGGGCAATGCTGCTGAGGATGAAGGGATCAAGGAAACAGAGGAGCCAGACTCTGTGCACATCTGAGCAGCAATGGGCTAAGACAGCCACCCCATATACAAATATTAATACATTCACAGCAGATTTGTAATGAAACAACACTCTGTGGCATCTCACATAATCTCTGGGAGTGTTTACTGTTTGGAGATTTGAAGTTGAAGAACATCAGAAGTGAGCTAATCATCTGTTGAAATCACCTAGTTTTACAGGTAAGGAAACTGAATCCCTGAGAGTTTAAGGTTACCCAACTATTTGGTGGCAGAAGGAGACCCAAAACCCAGATATCATGACCCAGTGTCACCCTACCCCCAACTCTTCCTAGTGACCTCCCGGTTCTAGGTCAGTTTTTTCCCACTTATCAATGAGCAATAAATATAGAATATTTTAAAACTATACTTAAGTGAAGAAAAATGAAGAAATGGGCCTAGACATTTTCTTAGTTCCTTTGCTCTAACATTGTCATGAATAGCACACAGGAACTTTGCTATAGCACAACCCCCTCTAGTGCATAATTCAGCATACAATGAGTATGAATCTATTTTGGACCCCATCCAAGGGAGTTAGTTCCTAGAAGTACTTGAAAGATTTTATTCTCATCTATAATGAAACATCCTAAAAAGACTAAAAATAATCATAACGACAATGATAGTAATCACTTGTTACTCCTGTATTATATACTAAACATTATGCTATTCCACTGTTTTCAAAAGGCGCATCATGACCTTTTGTGGGTCACAAACCTCGTGGGTCGTGAACAATTTTTAAGCAAAAGAAATGAAAGTAGGAAAGAAAAGAAAGAAGAGTGCATTATATATACTAAATATTGTTCTGTAAAACCTATGTTTCGATCATGTGGCTAGAGATTAAAAGATTCAAGGCTGATGCCTTGCCTCCAGTCTTAACAACTGCCTTGGTAGTTAAATATAATTAGCCCCATTGTACAAGTGAGAAAACAGGATCTGAGACAATAATTTGGCCAGGATGACATAGCTAGCAAGTGGCCAAGCTAGAATTTTAAACCTATATTGGCTTGACTTCAAATCGTGTGTTTTTACTTCTATTCTGATTACACATTATTAACCAAGGAATCAAATACTTGCTGTCGATAATATTTTCTTTGTAAGAACCAGTTGTTGTTTTTTTTTAATTCAGTTAGAATGGAGAAACAGGACATAAGTTCAAGTGACATGTTCTGAAGACAGTTTCATAAGGTAGTGAAATGAATATCTGAGATCTCTTCCTACAGTTGATAGTTATGTCCAGTATACTTAATTCATTTGTGGCTAAATGCACAAATGGAATAATAATTAATGGTTGGGTTCCTGGGTGGCTCAGTCGGTTAAGTGTCTGCCTTCGGCTCAGGACATGATCCCAGGGTCCTGGGATGGAGCCCTGCATTGGGCTCCCTGCTCCTCCATAGGGAGTGTGCTTGTCCCTCTGCCCCTCCCCCCAATTCATGCTCTCGCCCTCTCTTTCTCTCTCATGTGTTCTCTCTCTCAAATAAATAAAATCTTTTAAATAATAATAATAATTAATGGTTTTAATCTTCAAATAACTATTCATCTCTACAAGGGTTAAAATGTTTGAGTTTTTCAATTTAATTCATACAACAGTTTTCAGTAGCTTACTTCTTGTTCCAGACACAGAACTGGTACATGAGAGAGATGAAACAAATAGATATTAAATATAGTCACTAAACAATAGTTTGATGCATTTGGGAACACAGGATCTACACATGTAAAGTAATCAGAATACACCATAATTCCATCTAACTTGTGAATAAGAAAGGAAGACAGTAATTCAGATGCCATGCTGATTTTTGGATTCATATGGTCCTATGCATTCTACCAGTAACATAGCATGTTTAGATGCTGTTAGTCCCATTCTTCAGATTTGGAAGCTCCTACGCAGAACTAGTTGGTCATTGAAATCAGAGTCTAATCCTGGTCTTTCTGATTCCACTAATGAACGAACGTCTTTTTACAAACAAGGGGGTTTCCAGTAGACAAAGAGGTGGTTGGAGATTTTGAGACATGCTATGCAAACATTCACATTTTTCTCCATATGAAAGAAAGGCACTTTCTTTTTCTCCAGGGCAGCATTTCTTGTTGCTGTCAGGCAGCAGTGTTCTCTTAAGGACAAGAAATCCATATCTTTCTCTAAAGAAAGGCCTAGAAAAGCCAGGCCCTCTACCCTGACTGTGTTCAGTTCGGCTGCTGCATTTCACCCTCACCTGCAGTGTGTAGAGGACGTTATGGTACGATGCTATTTTCCGTTGGCTCTGCTACTGGAGATTACAGCATGCGACTGTGACAAATGGATATTCCCATTAAATTCTTTAGTAGAGTGGGGCATTCCATTAACCATTGGCACTATCCCAACCCAAGTAAAACATTGGGTCATTTTTTTCTTGTGAGCAAGAAATGGAGGGGGAAAACAAAGGATATACTCTAATTACCTTTCTTCCTTTTTTTTTTTTGTTGCATGCATTATGATAGCCGTATATTACAATTATTTATAATTAATATATGACAAGCTGTCAGCTAAAATTTAACAGGTGATTTGTCAAGAAGTCCCATTAACTCATACATTAAGCAGTGGGTTTCAGTATTCCCTAACAATAAAAGTGTGTTTTGGTTTTGTTGTCTTAAATCTATTGTGTTTAAATATTCAGAGGCCACCAATCTTTATATATTTGCAGCATCTTTTAAAAATACAACTATTGCTAATATAAATGGGCACTCTGTTAGTAATGTAAGGAATAAGCACATTTTTTGTCACTTTAACCTTTAAATGCTAATGTTTTCATTGACGAAACTAACTGCCTAGTGTTTATTTTTAAGTTTTAAACTTTTATGATTCTTTAATACATTTTCCAAATGATGTCTTTGGTAGTAAAGGCAAAGCTGAATAAAGAGGAAGTAATTGCAGTTTCTTATGTTCCATTTAGAATTTGTATCGTGCACTGGAGAACTTCAAAATGAAGGAATATTTTAAAATACAGAAAAAGATTAAGAAGTCACCAGAAAGCTAGTAATTAATCACTCAGTAAAGGTGAAATCTACAGAGACCAGAAACTGATGAAGCAGGCTCCATTTTGCTGAATAGCAAGAGAATATAGAAATGAATCACAGATATTTCTTGGGAGGGATAACAAGAGTCTTTAAAAGAGGAAAAGCTTGGGTTCACTATCTACAGAATGTCAATGTCATGGGATATTGTCTGGAAATGAAGTTAAATTTTAAACTACAATGTTATTATTGGTTCCATGGCCAACCAAAGTTTGTATTGTTTGTGAGAATGATAGGGAAAATTGTTTGGAGAATGACAGGGAAAAAAAGAGAATGATGGAAAAGTAAAGCAGCATTTGTTTAAAATTTCTATTGCATGAGGCTGACTCTTATCTTTCAAGACTAGGACCTGCTGCAGGATGTTAAGGACTCACAATCAGCTACCATAGAGGTGCTGAATCTCCTTAATGAAAGAATGTCCTTCAAGATTCAATGGTTAGGAAGAGAGAGAGGGGAAAAAAAAAAAAAAAGCGAGGGTAAAACCTACAGCATAGCAGTTTTTCAAAGCTTGTAAGACTTCTGCGTCCACCAATCAAGTTCAGTTTTCCCATTTTTAGCAAGAAAGCCATACAAAGTCGCAACTTTATTTCAAAAGGGTCTTTCAAATAGGGTTTCAGAAAATGATTTTCAGAAACTCAGAAGCGAAATAGCACAAGTTGATTTCCGCGTAAGAGTGAGTCTACTTCTTCACAGGTTGGGGATTATAAATGACCAGTGCAAAAATGGTCCCGGCATCCTGGACGGGGATCGGTCCCAAGACCTCACCTTGCTTCCCAGATACGGCAAGACCCCCATGTGTAGCTGTGGATGCTTCCACACACATTGAGGAGCAGTTTTCAAAGCAGTGAATGAAACAGAAACATCAAGACTACGATTTTTTTTCAGTCAATTTTGAACCTTTTATCTTTGTCTTATACATCTTTCCTTATCTTACACTTCAATTATGTCACTTAACAATTTCTACGGGGTGTGCATATTTAGCAAATGTTCCTTCTCAGCCGTCTGAGAGCAGATTAGCGTCTGATTAGAGCCAAAAACTCTCATCATGGTGCTTTAAGCACTATAGAAACTCCTTAAGTATCTGAGGAAGTAAAGGAAATGAGGGATGGAGATAGGAAGAGAGGATGAGGAAATGAATTGGTTGTCAATTGCCCTTTTTATGTGAAATATCACTTGCTTTACAAAGCTTATTGCAGTCCACTAAGTAGAATGAATTCGCTCTGCCTCTGTTCTCCCATTCTTTCTTTTTCTTATTTGGTGTCTGCTTGTATTTTTATTTTTATTGTGTATATTTGTACCCTATTAAGTTCTGAGCATGTCCCCACTGTTTATATCAGTGAGCACAGAACCTGGACTATAAGCAGATCTCAAAAGATGTCTGCTGAATGAATCAAGGGATGATAACATGGGGTTATTAACAATCTTTGACCTCAAGAAGCACAAAAGCAATTCAAGTCAAGCAGGTGTTTTTCTCTGCCTTCCCCTTGGCAAAGAAACCAGTGGTCAGACATCTAGAAGCAGTCCTGAGAAGAACACTTGGCATCCACGCTTTTTACTTTTTTCCATCTATCAGAGGGACCTCCAACCTAGTGAGTTGCAGGCTCCAGGAAATATCCTATCTTGTACCAAGTGGGAGTAAGAAGGAATAGGGTATGGGCTTTGCTTTTCTTTCTTATAGTTGTGCTATTCTAAGAGTTCGGATGTCAAAAGTGCTCAGTTTGGTCTGTTCTATGCTGCGGAAAGAAGGGATGAGAAATTAGAACAAATGCTGAAAGCTAAAACGTTTTGTCTGTGATTCCGTCCTCGAGTCATCCATAACACACTTGCCGTTTATTAAAGTTATATCTATCCTTGCTTTGCTCATTCCTTCCCTATGCCTCTGCCATAGGCCAAAACCCATATATCTTTCCAGATTGCAAGACTGTAAAATCTTTAAGAGGAAGACTGGGTCTTAATCTTCTGTGTGTACTTTGTACATCTGCAGAATGTCCTGTATAAGAATTACATGATAGAATGCTGTTTAACTGAATTTTCCAAAGTCTAGTGTGTTCTTTAAAATTAATGGGAAGTCTATGGGGCACGAGCACATCCCACATTTCCTCATTTAATACATTCTATTATATTGACCCCAGGGAGTATACTTGCATTTATCGACCACAAGCCCAAATGTTTGGACTGCCAAATCCTAGAATGGAGGTTCACAACCTCGGCTGTATGTTAAAATCATCTGGAAAACTTTTAAAGCATATGCCCAGGGACCACGTGTATGAGCTGAATTGGATTCTTTGGGGGTGAGGCTCTAGCATAATTTTTTTAAGAAGCTTCCGAAGTGATTCAAATGTTTAGCCAAGGTGAAGTAACCTTGCTTTACAGCTCTAGGAAGGATGATTTGAAAATCACTAGACTAGATTATTTCTAAAGTATTTTCAAACTTAGGATTCTTTGTGAAATCACTTTTGTTTTGTAAGTGAAAAAGAAATGACCCTTTGACTGGATTCCATTTTTAAGTAGTCACTACAAAGAGCACACAGCCCAAATTTCATATACTAGGGTGGTATTTTTAGCATTTCTTTTTACTTGGTTTTTATGTTTGCCCATTCATCCCGCTGCTCACTCGTTCAGGCCTCCAGTGTGTGTGAGGTATGTCAACTATGCAAGATTAAGGGATTTGAAGAATGTGTGCTGTGACCAAGGCGCACATATTAAGGAAAACCCTTACATCCAAACACAATACAAGCATCCCCTAATGATTTTCATCCCCTGCAGTTCAATTAAAAGAGGAAGAAATGCCAACAGCTAACTGAAATTCCAGCCACACCACCCCCAAATGAATCTGTGAGTAAAACAAAGAAAGAAAGGATCAGAAAGATTGAAACCTCTCCTTGGAAAACATTTGGAGTTGAGTCTCGATGTTCGTGTGTTATTTTCAGAGTTACCTTAGAAATAACAAAACTACTACTTTGAGAGAGAAAAATGGTACTCACACATTTTTGCTCAAGGAATTCATTTTCTTGAGAGGGAAGTTTTCTTGGTGAATTCTAATGCTAGAAAACTATCAACTATGCAAACTCACAATGATAGCAGTCTTTTTTTATTTCTCTGAGAGTTCCTAGCCCAGTGCCTGACAAATATAAGGAACACTCTCCACACCACATTATTCAATATCACCATTTATGTGGCACTTTGCAGTTCACACAGGCACCTGTCTCTTTTAAGGCTCTTAGTAGTCCTGTGGATGGTAAAACACCCATTTTACACATGACCCAGACCCATGAATGGAGCTTGACATTCTGAATCAGAACCTCTGGACTAGTTCTGGGGAGTCAGAATTTTTGGCAAGCTTTTCAGGTAATTCTGAAAACCACGGTGATAACTCCATTCAAATTCATTGATTTGTATTGTTCCTAGGAAAATAACCCAGTACAGCTGGGCAGATTCTGGCAGTTCTGAGGAGGCTAGCTCTCTTTTTTCTAGGACTTGCCTTTCTTTCTTCCATACTTTTCAAAAGGGGGAGAAAATCACAGGTGGCACTATTTTGCCTAAATCTACAAGCTTTTGAATTCTGCTTTGCACAGCTGCCTTATTCTAACGGTTGCCCTTGCTGTGAAGGAAGCTCCTAGCTTCTGCCACTGGTGGCAGGACTTGAATCCTACCTACTCCCCTTCTGGCCACAACTAAGGTCTTAACAGCCTAGGGAGACCACAGGCCTCCTTCAGCAGGCAGCTGTAATTACATGAAATGTGCTGGACATTGGAGTGCAAACCCAGCAGCCTGCTGGGGCATTTCAGTCAGCCTTGTACTTGGGAACCCACTAGTTCTAGCTGTTATACTCAGGAAGAGAATTGCCATGAGCTGTTTGTGTTGGTGTGTGTCTTTCTCCATCAGTTTTTTTTTTTTTTTTAACTTAAAAGTAAAAGATATATTCTTAGCTAGCCACCCCCCGCCTGCCTTACATTATATTAGATCCACATAATACTACCTTGCAAATACCATCTCATATAGAACTCGGAAAAAAAAAAGTCAGACCCCTCAGTAAACCTTTAGAATAGAAGTATGCATTTCAAGAGAGGAAACAATGTTATTTTTACCTTATAATTATTTCTAACCCACACAGAGGCTGGAGAGAAGAGGATTTTGATTTTTAGGTCTGGAATGAAATATATTTGATTGGAAAGGAAGATGCAAGAGGGGAAAAAAATCCTCAAAAATTAAAGGAAAAGAAAGTGTGTGTCAACCACCCCAATCTTCTTGATTCTCAAACTTTCCGAATTCCTTTGGTTCACCACTCCAACCTTAGTTATACTCTCTCGTTTAACAACCCTCCAGCTATTATGGTTACAGTTTCTGGGAAATTTGTCTGTCAAAAGAAGAAAGATTCCAAAGAGTTTGGCTCTTTTCTCTTGGGCAATAGAAAGCCATAAGCGTCATAAGATGTCAACATGAACACACACACACACACACACACACACACATTCGGTGTCTCACTTTCTCTCTGGGGTTCAGCAGCCCATGACATGCTGGTCCTTCTGGCTTTGAAGAAAACACTATAATGGGAGAGAGCAGGGATGTACCTACATCATACTCTCTGACTCAGATATACTCTAATATAAATGACTACTTTAGCTGGCTGAGAACTTTACCCTCTGGTCAGATAGCTTTGCAAAGTGAAAGGGATATTGGGAAAGAAGGACACAAGGCAGTTTGCCCTATCTTTGATTATCCAAAAGAGTAGAAGAGCTTTACGCTTTCCATTCCCTGCTTGCTAAGAAGAAAAGGTTGCTATCCCATTGGAAACCATTTGTTTCCTTCGAGTTTGTCTTATACCTTTGAAACTCTCAAATAAGTCCACATGTTGCTAGGTCCATAATTAAAGCATTGGCAATGCCTCTTCTCTCGCTTTCAATTCCATGTATACAAATGTTCCCATCGCTCTTTTTAAAAGCCCTGGGCACATGTTCAAAACATATAACCCAAACAAATAAACAGCATAACCTAAGCCAAACCCACCAACAACTGTACACTCTCCTCACTTTGGAAGGCCACACTGAGATGTCACTTAATTGCAGAATATTCTGTGAATCAAAGTTCACAGAGCTGAAAATGGAAGTTTTCTGTTGGCACCTTATCCCCCTCCCCCAAAAAAGTGGGACATGCAAATAAGCCACAGAATCAGTTATTTAAGATTCAATGGAGTAAATTTCACCTTGAGTGATATCCTTAGAAAACAGAATATTTAGAGAAGAGCAGAGTTCTTATGGGGAATTTAGGGTTAAACTTTGGTGGTATTACTTGCAAGTGCTGAGAAAGAGTTTATATTTAGAACTAAGCTCTTGATCTTATCTAATGATTGACTTTTCATGGCCTTTGGAATTATCTTTGATAGCAAAATTCCTGTCTTTTATTTACCCCTAAAGCTGACATGATCACATCATTGGAAGCTGCTATAAATGAGGCCATGATAAGAGTGAACACTTTACCAATGGGAAGGACTCCAACATATAGGAAAAAGAATGAATTTACTACAGACTGATTTTTACCTTGGTGCAGCCAAAAAAGAAATAGCTCAACAAAATTCAAATTTTGGTGTGAAATTTCTGCAACACAGAATAGACAGAACTGCCCAAAAGCACTGTTTGGAGTACTAAGGAAATAAGGATCTTTGGCAGTGATTCAGCCTGGCACCGTGGTCCTGGGGTGCCACTGAGAAAAAATGCATCCTCTATAAGATGGCAACCTGTGAAAATCAGCAGCGGTACAATCGATCAACAGCCAGGGCCAAAAGCTCTTGCTTCCGTTTCTCTTTACAGAAAAAACCACTATAAAGTCGGCTCACAGCCCCAACAGAAACCGAAAAGTTTATAACAAGTGGTACCACCTGTGCTTAGGTTGCAGCCTAGCCAAAATAATTTCCTCTCCTGGGTCTTCTAACTGTGGCGCAGGGTGAGGAATGTGAGAGTCCATGAAGAGGAAGAAGGTTCCAACAGGGAGCCCGCAGAGTGAGTGGATTAGCCTTGTTTGTGCTAGCAGAGATCAGCAAGTCTTTCTCCTTTACTCTGGGAACAACTGTGTGTGATATGATCTCTCATCCCCTATCAAAAAAGGCTCTGTCTTCAGGAAAACAAAGACTTTTCTGCTCAGCGTTGTTCTCTCACATGATTGAGCTTTCTTTTTAACAATGTTACATTATTACAACCTTTGTAAAGCTTAGGATAGGGAGCCTGTATTAATAACACACAAAAAAGAAAAGCAGTTTGTTTATACAAGCTAGTGTTTTGACCATAATTATACTTTTCTCTGTCTTCCTGATGAATCAGGAACTTTTGAGCCAGGTATCTGAACAAAGCGTGATAAAACTAGGATCATCCGGGATATGACCTACATTTTTGTAAATCTTGTGGAAACAAAGTTCTGTTCTTCATCCCTTACTTAAAAAAAACAAAACAAAACTGTAATTCTTTCTTTTTTATCTCTGATTTTCATGAAAACCATCCAGAGACAGTCCACATTTTTCAGAAATAACAAATTTTTCAGTACAGGAGGAAGCATTTGCCAGTACAGCAGCAAGAAACCAGCCAAGATGCTTTGGAGGACTTAAGCAAGTCCATTTCAATAAGGACCCAAACAATCCTTGGCCACTAATCAGAAAAACAAGTCATCAATGCATTAGGAAGCCCTCAAATATGAGTGCTGTCGGTGGAAAATAGAGTTACTCACCAACTGAAAATGTTTACTTGAAGTGAGAATTATTTTATGGAAACCACTGTGAGTTTTGGAATACTTACAATCTGTTCAGATTGGTCACTGTGTATAATGTTCCTGTCGCAATATGCCCTGAGACTTCTAATCTGTCTGCCTAATGGAGCAGGTGGTGAGATGCTCTACTGAGCTGTTGGCTCCTGGAGGGCAGGGACCATGTCTTATTCATCTTGTCTCTTGCACAGTACCCGACTCTTCAAAGGCAGTCAATAAATATTGAATGAAAGAATCTTTATATACATGACCACACTCCCTGATCTGTGGCATAAAATATCAATACCCCATCATCTCAGTCCTATTGCCCTGCTTTATTTTTCTTTTGAGCAATTATTACCAGCTGTCATGTTATGTCGTTGTTTTTATTATTTATTATTTCCATTTTTCCCTACCAGAATCTAAGTATCCAGAGGGTGGATTGAACAGGTTTGATTTCCTGGATATCCCTAGTACCTAGGATGGTGCTTGGCACATAACAGGCAATTATAAATATGTGTTGACTTCTGAATGAATGAATGAATGAATCAATGAATGATAAATGAATGGTATCCCTTTCCACTGTCTATTCTATTCCATTGTCCAATGTCTCTCTATTTTTCTCTCCTCTTCATTCTCATCTATTTCATCTTAATAAGGTCTGAAAATTCTACTATGAACTTTAATGAATAGTAACAAAAAAGTGTTTCTTCATTACATAATGGTTTATTCTAATGAATGGAAGGATCAGGAGACCAGGTTTTGTGGGTGTCTGGCACAAGGGTCCACAAACCTGCAGATAAATATGAGTGACAAGAAATGAGGAAGAGAGGGAGGTAAGAAACAAAATATTCTCCTGGAGGCCATCATTGGTGGACGCTTTCTGAATTGACAGGCTATCTCATCTGAATAGCACCATCTTCTAGATTTTAGTCATTAAAACATATGACTACCTCCTTTATCCTACTGGGCAAGGCCTTCATGTCCTTCCAGTCTTTTAGCGTAAAACTACATCTTATCTAGATTTTGAGTTCTCTTAACGTGTCACTTTTAAACTTAGGGTAATATTTTAATAATACAATATAATATTTGTTTCCTTCAGGCATTTCTGCATTGTCCTCATGTGAGAATGAATAGTAATTCCCAACCCATTAATAACATTCCCCTTTTACTACCCAATTGTGTGGCTGATAAAACCACTGAGTGGGTGGCTCAGTGACTTGCCTGTGACTTACATGTGGTTGGTCATCATGCCAAATATAAAAAAACTTTCAACTGCAAACTCCAGATATTATTTCTTTCTTTTCAAACCAACATGGAACAGGAAGTTCTTTGTTCCTTGGAGATGCCCATAATATGTGATGACAGTTGAACATACTTATTTTTGCAATTTCCCAATTTGGGTATCACCAAATGAAACTGGAATAAATAGGAAAGCGGCCTAGCTACAGTGTCTAAGTCTGGAAAAAAAAGCACTGAGTAGGAAATGTGTGTCGTTGGCCATCTATTGCCCCTTTTCTCCACTCTAGGCCTCCTCTGAGCATGTTATTCTCTCTACCTTGACCCCAATCCCCTTCATACTCTAGGCTGGCCAACCACTCAGTTGCCTTGCTCTCTTAACAAATCTTATCTCTCCCCTAATTTACTATAGTGGAAATTGCATTGGAAATGAGAGAACATAATCCCTAACTCTGTTAATGGCTGTGTGTCATGGGGTGAGCTGTAGAAATCCCCGGAGTCCTAATTTCTTTATCTGTAAAAACAAAGATAGTAATATTTATTTCACAGAGCTATTGCACAGACTACATTAAATCATGCACTTGAAATTTCCATGCAGAGTGTACCTCCTAAGAAATGTTGGGATGCAAATATCTGGATATTTGTTCTGACCTACACTGGTAATTCTAATGAAATTTTCAAAACAGAAATGTGGAGGACATTTTTCTAATGGAGGTGAGGAGACTCCTTCAGGTGGAGCAAGGGTGGTATGGGGAGGAAGTGGAAGATTTAGGGCCCTGATGGACAGTTGTTCAGTCCCCAACCTATACAACCATACATGGACACACTGAAGGTAGACATCCATTTGTGAAACGGGAAAAAAATGAAGATGAAAATGGAGAAAAAAAAAAACACAACAACTCTTAATGCTTTGGGGATGATGAAATGAGACAGTAGAATGCCAATCACTAAATATATTAAATAAAGTTAATTATGATAACAAAATTGTTCATCTGCCTGGCTCTTTCTAGTGTTGAGACTGGGAATTCTAGTATAATCACAATAAATGTAACTGAAAACTTTAGAATGACTTTAGGAACTCTTTACTTGATTCCTTCGGGCCATATTAGTTCATATTATTTCTAACATGTTATGATCATGGACAACCCTATTTCAAGCATAAGGTGAGCATCTCGAAGTATATTTTCTTTTTTTTAAATTTTATTATGTTATGTTAATCACCATACATCATTAGTTTTTTTTTTTTTTAATTTTCTTATGCTATGTTAATCACCATACATTGCATCATTAGTTTTTGATGTAGTGTTCCATGATTCACTGTTTGTGCATAACACCCAGTGCTCCATTCAATACGTGCCTTGTTTAATACCCATCACTGGGCTAAACCATCCCCCCACACCTTCCCCTCTAGAACCCTCAGTTTGTTTCTCAGAGTCCATAGTTTCCCATGGTTTGTCTCCCCCTCCGATTTCCCCCCTTCACTTTTCCCTTCCTACTATCTTCTTTTTTTATCATGTAACGTATTATTTGTTTCAGAGGTACAGATCTGTGATTCAACAGTCTTACACAATTCACAGCACTCACCACAGCACATACCCTCCCCAATGTCTATCACCCAGCCACCCCATCCGTCCCACCCCCCACCACCCGAAGTATATTTTCTAAAGTGTGTAGCGGGGACAGGGAGTTTATAGTTGTGAAATAGACAAATCTAGTTGTATGGATGCTCATGTATATCATTGTGTTTAATAAAAAGCATTATCTCATTTCCTTCCTGATGTTTAAAATCTGTAATATATATCATGACTTTACTGTGATTTGAAAAATAGGTTCTAGACTCAGAGTGGGCTGAACTTCTGGCTCAGCCATAAACAGAGTGACTTTGAGCTTAACCTTGAGCTCTCTGAGCGTCACTGTCCTTGAGAAGGGAGGAAAAATATACACACTTTTCACAGTTGGTGTGAGACATGTAGAAAGATCACAGGTTTTTTTATAATGCTGAGCCATGAATTAACAAATACTTAAGCCCATTTCTTATGAGATAACAAGTGTCCTTACTGTTTAAATAACATTTTTGTTGGATTCTCTCTTACTTGGAGCTCAAAGCATCTTACTTGGTACATCTCTTCTTTTCAGTACTTTGGAATGTGAGCATATACATAAGAGAACCAAGCACAGAACTGGCCTGATCTTGTGGCTTCTACCACTAATGCTCTAATGTTTTTTGCCAGGTTAACCCAAACCAAGAGAGCCTATGTGAGTGTGAGTGTGTGTGTGTGTGTGCATGCATGTATGTGCTGCTATTCAAACAACTCATAAGACATAGCTGAAAAAATTCACTGAGATTGGTTTTATTAATAATACACTCGAGGTATATATTGGGGAATAGTCATCAAACCAAATGAGTCGATGAAAAGCTCATATTCTAGGGATGCCTGGGTGGCTCAGTTGGTTAAGCGTCTGCCTTCGGCTCAGGTCATGATCCCAGGGTCCTGGGATCAAGTCCTGCATCCGGCTCCCTGCTCAGCGGAGAGCCTGCTTCTCCCCCTGCCTGCCACCCCCCTGCTTGTGCTCTCTCTCTCTCTCTCTCTGACAAATGAATAAATAAAATCTTAAAAAAAAAAAGAATGGAGGTGTGGAAGGAGACTTCACAGCAACAAACGCCTCTTTAAAAAAAAAAAAGGCTCATATTCTAAACATCAGTTTATCTTTTCCTTTAACCTCTGGAAATAGACCAGGAACCTGCTTCTCTCTGGGAAAAAATGTTAAAAGAGTCCTGAAAACTCCTTCTGCCCCTAAACCTCCTTTGTAATGTTCATGCACTCTAATATTACAGGATAATCATTTTACTGCAATATCCTCAGAAGAATTTGGAGGTTTGTCATTTCCTGGTTAAAGGTTTCATTATTTGCTTCTGGCAGAAACCTAGTCAGGAAGAATTAATTGGTTTATAATTCTAAGTTAATATACTCTGATCATTTATTTAAATCTGTGAAATTTACTTGCAAAAATAACTCAGCACATTTGTTGTTCTTTAAGGACTGCAGTAAAACTTCACTGAGTGACCTGGTACCCTTTGCAAACAAGGACTAGTTTTAAATATTTGAAAGAAAAATGCAAGTATGTTTGCATACATCTTTAAAAGTTACAAAGTTCAAGATCACAGCCTGATGGATGACCAGAGTAGATTATGTTTTAAATGTGTCCTTTTAAAAGTGTCCTTCTTGTCTTTTATTTTTACCACTTGGCTTCACATTTTAAATATTTTGTATTAGCCAAATTAGAAGAAGAAAGATAATCTGAGCCTTGTTCTATGAAGTCAAACACAAAGAATTCAGGGTAACTTCTATGTCAAATTAATGCTTAATTAAAACACTGCATAATCTGAGTAGATAAATGTCACATTTTTAGCTGTTTTGGGAATCTTATGAGACATTGACATGGGAGGACTTTTACAGTGGTAGTTTATTTCTCTGTTGTAAAGGATTTCAAAGCAAAAAAAAATTAGCAAATTAAATTAATATCTAAATAGATTAACATATTTTAATGATCAAGCTATCTTTTATTATGTTGGTATTTTTTATGATGTTTTTTGACAATAGGCCAAATTATAAAAATTTGCATTTGCATCTACTTATAAAATGATAGAACTTTATCAGGAACAAAAATGCAAAGGAACTTTCAGATCTCCGTTAAACTTGACATTATTTTCTAGTAACATTTGCTAAGAATGATAACCCTCAGTGACATTTTATATTCACAGAGGAGGCAGGCCAATAGACAAAGTTTCCAGGGGTCATTCTTTTGTTCTTTGCCCCTTTAACATTTAAACACTGCAAACAAGTTTTATTCCAACTCCTCTCAGATAATCCAATTTTCACTTTCTTAAACATGAAGCCTATGAAGGATGCTGGATGGAAGTAAAAGTATCTACGGACAGAACTCCATGAAAGTATCACCGATGATCCACCTCAAAATGGCCTAGAAAGAGGGTCAAATCTTTCCTTCGTTGTTAGTACTCTTCATCTTAAGGAAACTTGACAGTTTATATGATTGACTTTGAAGATTAGCTAGAGATCCTGGAATGATGAGCATTTGTTTAGTGCTTTGTGATATACACCTGGGAGTGGTGCATACTAATCATTCTTAGAGAGAATAGTTAGCTTACATTGTTAGATATTCCTTATTTTCAGGAAGTTATCTGAAGTCATTTTATGAAACATTGTGTCTCAGGAATCCGAATAGCTGGAATCGTTTAGGAGCTCGGAAAGCAGTGGAAATTGCTCCACACTATGTCCTTCTGTGCAGTTCTTCATTCCAGGCACAGACAATACTTGGAAGTAAATACAATGACTACTATATCTGCCTCTGTAACCATCCAAACTAAAAGATATAGGGTCAAGTGTGTGGGGCTAGGGCAGGGGACAGTGGAGACAAAGATGGAAGAAGAAAACTAAATAAGGAAGGGTTGTAAATGTTTAAGAAGAAAAGAGGAATTATTTGATTTACTTCTAATTGAATTCTCTGCACCTTATAATCCCTTTTAGGGTACACAACACAAAAAAGAATGACCATAGCTCTGCCCTTGGTGACTCTAGGTAGATGCCGATTCTACACCATCTCCAGGCGACTGTTTGCTGTACTTCTGTGTTTACCAGGCTCCTCTGGTACGTCACATAAGCATTCTGTCTGTTTTAGGTGCAGAGCAGTTTCCTTTATCATGGGCAAGGATGGAATAGGAGGCCTAAGATGCATGCATTTAAAACTTCCTTAAAACAATGCACCTTTCTGTATTCCAGTGAGAGGCCAGTATCCCCTCACGTCTGTGGGAATTTGCTGTCCTTTCTTGGACTCATTATGGGCTCAGAGAAGTAGGATCTGTTATCTATGAGATGGGTGAGGGGTATGGAGGGAGAATGCCCTTCAAATCTGTCCTGGATGTTCCTGTTTTCCTGTTTTTACAATAAATAAAAGCGCTGGGTGTGGCTGGGGTATGAAGAGTGAAAAAACAATGTGATTGGGTCTGGTAGGCTTGGCTCTGCATTCACTCATTTGCTCATTCATACCTTTTTTTTCATTCATTTACTCAAATACCTACTGAGAGCCCACTATGTGCCTGGCACTCCACAAAACACTGAGGGTACAATGATGAGTGAAAACAGACACAATCGGGTCACTGGTCTATTAGCATGGAGCTCACTGGTCAGTAAGAGTCAGTCCTGATTATTATCTTACTTTTGGAAGTCCCTTTATAATAAATGTCCACCTTCCTATCCAAATTGTGAGTTATAGACTTATTAAAAGATTCTGAACATTTTTAGGGGGGGTATTATTTAATTTCAGTGATTTAAAATATAATCATGCATCTTGAAATTGATGCTAACTTCTTTTAATTTGTCATGACAACCTTCCAGCATTAAAGTTTATTAGACTTTGCTTCAACTTTACTCAGACAGAGATGGAGAGAGGCGGGACCAAAGCCAGAAGCCGAGGCTCTGGTCATCCATTTTCTGAGACTCCTCCAAACACCCTCTTGTGTTTCCAGGTATTATAAAACGTGTAATGAGAGATGAGTGATCCTTCCAAATCACAGGAGATCAGAAACCTATTGACAGAGAGTGAACCTTTTTGGTCTCACTGCTTAAGTAAGAATTTTCAAAGCAAACATTTCAACCCTCCACTTGTAACACTGTTTACAGAGAAAATACACCCTGTGTTTACTGTGGGGACTGGAATGTAGTCTTAAAAATAAAGGCAGGGGGGATTCCTGGGTGAAAAGAGGTCAAAATGTAGGGAAATTAAGACAGTCATTTTTCTCAGTACTGACTCTGAGCAACACAGTATCTCCTGCCAGTAATCTACCTGGTTACATCTGGTATAAACTGGGATGGTAGCCACATTGATAATCACTGAATAAACAGCATATTAATAGCAACTGTTTGAAAGATAAGGAGGGATTTCAGATCCTCAAGTTGTTTTTTCTGAGGGAGGCTTCAATTCAAAGCCTCATCCCCTGGCTCATCCCAATTCAGTGTTATCCATGGAAAGGGCTGGCCACCTGCTTCTGCCTTCTCTCTTCCATAAAGATGATGATGTGGCACAGCACACAATAATCTCCTACTCACTGCTTTTAATAGTATTATTTCTATTGAGCAAAATTCTCACTGCTTAGAGATAACTATTACTGTTTAATCTGAGGGCACATATTAGGAATAATGTTATTACTGCAAAGACAGAAACAAGCAAATGGTCCAGGTACCCTGCACTTTTCTCTCCTCCATTCATGCCTACTGTTTCTCATCCTAAAGCATTAACAAGTGATTATTCATGTGTATAACAACAAAGTTATGCAACCTCCCCTGAAAAGATAATTAAAATATTTTAATACATTTTGTTTCTTTAGCCTAAAATAATATTTCTAAGGTCATTTCTGATATGCTGCAAGAATTGGCAATACACTATGCTCCCTCATTTAAAAATCATAGTTGTAATGGTTCATCCCTTCTCTCATTTACTCATTCCTTCAAAAATACCTATTAAGCATTAAGTGTATGCCAGGCACTGGGGGTGCAGTGGAAAAGAAACATGTTCCTTGTTCTCATGGAGCTAAAAGTCTAGTGAAAGAGATTATTCTTTAAAAAGCTGTGTATTCATCAAATATTTATAAATTCATAGTAAAACTCAACAGGGTAATGTGGTCTTTTAAAGATTTTTTTTTTTTTTTTTTTTTTTTTTTTTTTTTGAGAGAGAGAATGAGAGACAGAGAGCGTGACAGGCGGGAGGGTCAGAGGGAGAAGCAGACTCCCTGCCAAGCAGGGAGCCCGATGCGGGACCCGATCCTGGGACTCCAGGATCATGACCTGAGCCGAAGGCAGTCGCTTAACCAACTGAGCCACCCAGGTGCCCCGGTAATGTGGTCTTAAAACAAAGTTCCCCATTAATACGTTTGTAAGGTAAAACACTGACTTTTAATATATCTATTTGGCTAGGCCAGATATATCAGGTTTTATTAAAGCTGGGCACCTTTTTCTTCTTGAACATGAGAATGCTTTCCTTCTACAAGGTCTCTGCGGAGGATAGTGATGTAGACGTATAGTCCGCTCAGTACAGGACAATGAAGGAGCCATGGTATACATCACTGTGTATTGGTATAATTACAATAATATAAATTTAAATAAAGAACAGGCGCATAGACAACTAAGCACAATTCAATGTATGTGCTTTACTAAAAATGTGAGACCATAGCAGAGTGCAAAGTATGAAGGGTGGAGCCACTGGGGACAGAGTTTAAAAAACAAAACAAAACAAAAAAACCCCTCCAGGACCAGGTTCTTAAGGACTAATAGAATAAACCAGAGAAAGGAAGAAATGGTGAAGAAAAGGAATAAATTCACAGAGAATTCAAGACACTCAGTCATTGTCTTCTTTATGGGTATTTGGTCAGTCCTCTCATGGAAAGAATGCCTCGATTCCCTTTCTAGATGTTTTCTTGGACTCTTAATGGGTTCCTTCCTGTCCTCTTACTCAAAAGAACAAGGAAAGGAGCAGGGAGGCATCATTCAGCTTTCTCACCATAAACAAAGTTCTATCCTTCTAGATGGGACTGGGCTGACTATCATTTAAAAGGCTGGTAGAAAAATAGGGAAAAGAGAAGAGCCCCAGTATGCTGAAGATCATGCCTCAAAGGTCAAACCAGAGTGCAAATAAAAGTGGTCTGAAAAAAGCACATTAGGGCAAGGACCAACAGGGTCTTTATTTTCCTTCTTCTCTTTATGATATTAGGAAGGGTGAACACTTAGAGAAATATTGTTGACTCATGGACTAAAAATAGAATGGTGGTCCCTTTATTTTATTTTGTCTTGATGAGATTTATTTTTAGATTTATTTTAAAGTACCTCATCTTGAACTTGTAGTTCTGGAAAGGATCTTTAAAATGGTCTAATCCAATCCCCTTGTTTTATGGATTAAAGAATTACAGACCAGAGTGCTGAGATAATTTGTTCAAGAACAATTACTTAGGGGGCAAAGTTGAGACCAGAAATCAGATCTTCCAGTCTCCCCAAAAGTAGAAAGTAATTTAGAATCATTCAGACCTCATTTGAATCTGTGATCTTATTTATATCTGTATCTGTTTCCTCAGTATAATGGCAATTATAATAGTTTGCAGGGAAGTTGTGAGTAATAGATGAGAAAAATATATGAAAAGCACCTAGCAGAGTACCAGAATCCTCATAGGTATTCGCCTTTACAGCCTCTTTAACTGTGATTAAGATATTTTAGAGCATGACTTCTGAAGCCAGTTGAAATAATGGACACTATTAACGGAAGATAAATGTGAGAATTGAAGTCACACACACACACACTCACTTATATATACCGACACACACACATGGTTTCCTCCCACAGTGAATAATGACCATATGTTTGAAGTTCTTGGTAATGCCTTAAGAATACCAATTATATCAATAATGAATACCATTAATTGAGCACCTACTGTGTGTCCCATATTGTGCCACTTCGATTACATACATTAATTCTAATTCTGGCAGCGATCCTACATATCACTTCACAGATGTGATATGTATACACTAGAGGCTTAGTTGCTAAGTAATGTTGCCCATGGTCCAACAACTAGCATAAGGATTAGATGAAAGTTATGGAAAATTTTTAACTCTCAGATTTGTTCCATGCAGAATAAAGAGAAGTGATTTCTTAAAATTTCTGTCCAGCACAGATGCCTAGACACTTAAACTAGCAGCTGTTTTCCTTGGATTTCAATGGGCAACGTTGTTAGGCTTGACTGGTCTGGACCATAAACTTGGGTAATTTAAAGATGGAACAAAGGGCATAGATGGTGATTTCTTCCAAGCACACACCTGCTGGGAGCTATGAGTAACTATCCCTGAGGTCAGACTTAATTGGATTTAGATCTAAATGAACTCTGACATGTTGATCATTCACTGCTTGAAAGCAGAAGGAAGAAAAATGCTAAGGTGAGAGGTCAGGAGTGTAAGCTTTCCTCTTTCTCTCCTGTGGTTCTCAAAAGTCCCCACTGAGGACTTTCTTTTAATCAAGTCTTGTATTTTCACTTTTAAAGTCACTTGGGGAACCTAAATATTCTGGTCCTATATCCATCCCAAATACATATCTTTCCTCACAGCCTCACGTTCTACAGCTTCTAGAATCAGTCTGGTGATGGATATTAGGAGCCTACCAAAGGCAGCATGAAGTATTTGGGGATACATATTCAAGAATTCTCACAATTAATCTCTTCCACAGAATTTTAAGAAAGGGAAGTCGGCAATCTTAGAGATGATAGGAGCATTAAGGTGAATAAGAGTGAATGAATTGTCTACTCTGTCCCAAGCTTTGTATATTGTACCTCAGTTAATTTTCATAACTATTATTCTCATTTTATCACAAGTACAATTCTTATCCTCATTTTATCAAGGGAGCAACTGAAGCTCAGAGATTTAATGGCACGCAACAGTAAATGACATAGTTGTTATTCAAGATGCAGCTCTGTCTGATTCTGGCAGCCAGAGCTCTGAGAGGGCGATTGTCCTGACATGGTCATTGTAGACTAGATACTGGGTTAAACTCATCAGAAAAACATTCCTGGAGAAGGCAGGTCCTGAGTTGGAAGACAAAGAAGGAAAAACAGGCGGCTTGATTGCCTCCTACTTACGTCTGGCTCCTGAGACAGCAGGCTTTGGGAGGGCGGGCAGCAGGAGTGTGGCCTACTTGAAGTGGCAAGCACAGGAAAATGAGTAACCCAGAGGTTAGAATAAGGTGGAGTGAGAAGAGGACTCTGAAGGATTCAAGAGAAGATTTTTTGAGTTTGGAGCTGGACCCAGGGATGAGGCTAAAGGCAGCCGGTGGTTGTTTCAACACAGCAGGAGGACCACTGGATGCTTGAGAACCAAAGAACAATCTGGGAGCCAGAGAGTGAGAGCAGACTAGACCGGTCATTTGTTAAAGATCAATAGGTATATTGAAGATTCTGGAAAGGAAATATCCCTGTTTAATAGTAACACGGTTTTCGCACTAAGTGAGACCCATGACAGAAAAGATGAGTTTGTAGGGAAGAGAAAGGCCACAAGTCAATGTTTACTCTACTGGTCTACCATAGCTCGACCTCTATTTGTCAGGCCTCATTCTTTCACTTAATAAGTATCTCCTAAGTACCTCCTGTGCATCAGGCTGGCTGTGGATATGCTGAACTACAGCAGCATATCAGGTCTGCATGGAGGAAACAAAATGTTATCTCTTGGATTCCAGTGAAGGTGACATAAAATTGATGACCATTGAATCAATGATGGAAAATTCACTGTGGAAATTTAAGTGCTTTTGAGAATGAGATGGGATTAATTAGATGACTATCCTAGTGCAGGTGAAATGTTGATTGTGTTGAATAAAATGGAAACAGGAGAGCCTTTGCTTTGAGAGGAAACAGAATAGGAAATGTGGGTGAGATTTATAATGAAAATAATCGTTCCCATTTAGGGACCCTAGACTTCTTGACTGTACAAGATGCCTTACTTATTCACCAGTCCACACTACAGCTTTGTGAGTAAGTTATTATTACCCTCATTTTATTGGTGAAGAGTAGGATGACAAACCACCTATTGCCTGGGACTGAGGGGTTTCCCTGGCTGAGGACTTTTAGTGCTACAGCTGGGGGAGTCCCAGACAAACTGGAATGGTTGGTTACCTTAGAGGAAACCAAGGATCACCAAGTCACAAGTCAAAAAAGACAATATGAACTCATGCCCAAGATTTCCAGGTGTCTTTCCATTATACCACACTGCTCAGTCTTTAGATCCCAAACTTAACAATATCAGATCACATATTTTCTAATTACATAAGCATGACAAAGTTTTTCTTTCTTGAATCAAATGACTTCCACACCATCTCTTCTGTTAACTTGCTCATTGCTGTTGTCTTGACCACTAATCCCTATGTATGATCTAGCAGATCTTTGACTAACAGCCTCTTTCAACACAGGAGAATCATATTTATATATTAAATCTTTTCATTTTTCAGTTTCTCAGTTAGAATCTCAAAGGTCAGTGGTATAAAAGAACTCCAGAAGAGGTTGTGTCTACAAGAGACTAACATCTGGAAGAAAATGAAACAAAAAATGAAAGTCCAGCTGTTTTGTCCATAAGCCAAACATGATGCTATCTGGGGACATCTGGAGAGTTGATCGAACTTTTTTGATTTCCGTACAGATGTTCGGTGTCATACAGACACAGCCATAACTGCACATGGAAAGATATGCATAATGGTGTTTCACGACATAGTTGCCGTAGGGAAACCTTTCATAACGCTAACGTCTGTGGATAGAATGAAGACTCACCCTGTTGGCCTAGACTGGTATATCAGTTATATTTTATAGCATGTGGTTATTATGTTCCAGGCCATTATCTTGACCCAGATAGCCATGCCATGAGGTAGACATTGTGCATTTTGAAATTAGTTACTTTACAGCCTTTCTCTTTTTAAGTTCTATTTGGTTAGATTCAAGCAGGAAAAGTGGATTGCCTGGGCTTTCTTAAATAACTAAGCAAACATATTTAAGACTTGTTTAAAAATGATTCAAATAATTCAAACTTGAAAATGATGTCACACTCTAACTAAAGATCGTCCTAGGGCTCAGTGTACTCAGCAATCAGCTTGTCCCCTTGTTTGACTGTTGTGTGGAGCACTGGCATTATCTGCTTTTTGCCAAGAAAACTCCGCACTGTGTCACGGTGTTTGTTGTTTGCTAATGTGCTAGTGGTTGCAAACTGCTTAAAAACTCTAATTATAGGGCGCCTGGGTGGCTCAGTTGGTTAAGCGACTGCCTTCGGCTCAGGTCATGATCCTGGAGTCCTGGGATCGAGTCCCGCATCGGGCTCCCTGCTCGGCAGGGGGTCTGCTTCTCCCTCTGACCCTCCTCCCTCTCATGCTCTCTGTCTCTCATTCTCTCTCTCTCAAATAAATAAATAAAATCTTAAAAAAAAAAAAAACTCTAATTATACATTTTTATATAATGCAAAGGTGGTGTGGGGCAGGCTTCATTACTGGAAGACATACACATACAAACTACACTTATATACTTTGTTTGGTGCATAAATGCTTTGTAAGTGCCTGAAAAATAATATCAAGCCTTAACTGATTACTCACAATGCACTGAACACTGAGTTAAACATACAAAATGTATATTACTTAATCCACAAAATAATCCTCTGAGGTGGCCTTATTATCTCCATTTCACCTACGAGTTAACTGAGGTGCAGAAATGTTAAGCAAGTGACTCACGTCAGGTCATATAAATCTAACATATGGCAGAAGCAACCTTTGAACCCAGGTTGTCTAGCCCCAAGAACCCATGCACTAACTCTTATGCTCTGCTGCCTCTTCCTTTTTCTCTTTTTTTTAAAGATTCATTTGAGAGAGAGAAAGAGAGGGAGAGCACACGCAAGTGCATGCGCGCATGCATGCGGGTGTGGGGGAGGGGCAGAGGGAGAGAATCTCAAGCCGACTCCTCACTAAGTGCATGGGGCTCGATCCCAAGACCCTGAGATCAGGACCTGAGCCAAAGTCAAGAGTCAGCTGCTTAACTGACTGAGCCACCCAGGCGCCTCCCTCTGCTGCCTGTTCTTGAAATGAGTATCTGATGGCAGAGACCTAGATTTGCTAAGAACCCCAAGACTGGTTTAAGACCACCATCAAACACAAACATGCACAGATCATTTTATGACTATTTCATTAAAAAAAAAGTTTTGGCAGAGATGTCCTGCCTCTGCACGTAGAATGAAGTGGACAGAATAGGGGGGAAAAGTACACCTTTGGTATACAAACCCCACTTGCACACATTCAAAATGATTCAGTCAGTGGGTTAGCAAAGGTTGTTTTAAGCCAAATGACACCTGTAAAGGAAAGTTATGTTGCTGCACTTTCCTTTTAAATTTGAACTTCTTACTTACTGACCTGGTCTGTTGCAAACATCGATGTGTCATAAAAAATACGTTGCCTTATAAATCACATCTCTCCTGTAGGAGATTACAACATTTTTTATAGCCCATCTGAACCTCTTGAAGCTTTGTTTCTTCAGAATCTATTCCAGTTACAAAGAGATGAGGTTTTTACTTCAAAGGAAGTAGTTATGAAATTTACACTTGTAGAACACAAAACTACCACCTTAAGGTTTTTTAATGATTGTTACGTCACTCACTTCTTGCAATTGCCACTTAAAAATTCACAATACACATAATAAAGGGTGCACCTTTTATGATTATCCCACTGATAATTTCAACAATGTATGCAAACAAGTTGGAAAAATAGTGTGTCAGCTCTTTGCCCTTAAGTCTTATCTCCTCTCAGTGGAACTAACTGGAAGAGCCATCTCATTTCCTGGAAAACCACAGGTTTTGGTGTATTGAACATGTAGCACATTAAGAAATTTCATTATACATCTCCACACAGTCAGGGATTTTAAGTCAAATGCCTGCATTTTTCTGTGTGAAAATTTAAAAGGAAGATAATTATGCCACTCATTGTTTAATAGAATAATCAAGTGACATTAGTTAGGTTGTTTTTGCTTTCTTTGAAAAGAATGCTCATCAAATACTATGTGAAAGACTATGTTTACCTACCAACATAATAACACCTTTCATTTATGTGGCCATTTATTGTTTCCAAAGTGCTTTTACATGTATTACATAATTGGGTGATATCATTTGAACACTTGAAATTATACTCCAGATACAGTCCAATAACTGTTTTCTGAACACTAAATTCAAGGTAGATATGCTTTTCAGGCACTGCCTTGACTAAAAAAAGGTAACAGAAAATAATACTGTTCTAGTCCCAAAGGGATTTCAGACAAAGAAACAAAAAGATAAAACAAAACAAAACAAAAAAGAAAAACACCACCACCACAACAGTATCTCATCCACTGTTAAACCACAGTGAAATTTACAAGAGGGGCTTTTGTTAAAGGATTTTTCCCAACTGGGCCAGACTACAATTTAACAGTCAGTTCTTGTAAGATTAAGTGCTTCACATTGAGCGTTTTTTTTTTTTTTAATGGCTGCTTCTAACTGTGGTGCCTCACCTTAGATATAAAATATCATCTCGGAGAGATGAGCTAATGGTGTGTCTGAAGGAACCTCTACTGGGAACCTCCATGAGTGAGAAGCACAATCAGGGAATACCGTGGTGGATGCAAAGCAGTGCAGGAGAATGGAGAGAACACAGACTTTGCAGTCAAAATGCTTTTGATTAAAATCCAGGCTATTCTGTTTACTAACTTGAAGGCCTTGGTCAGCTCATGTAACCTATCTGAGCCTTAGTTTCCTCATCTCTGCAATGAAGGTGATAATATCCTTTATGTTTCATAGGGTTATTGTGAGTATCAATCATAATATTGCATGTAAACATTTAGTTGGTGCACAAGATATTAAATAATAAGTGGATTCATTGCCCACTTATTATTAGGCCTGTTTCCTTGTTACTGCAATGTTATAGGCAGATATCCAAGAGGGTATAGACCAAGAAACATGTTTCAGTGGAATAAAGAGGAGGAAAGAGCTTTAGTGAGGATGGTGTCCTGGATTGTGTCTTGGGAAGCTAGAGGATGATGATGATGATGATGATATTCAATAAAACTAGAAATAGAGGGAGATGAAGGAGGAGAGTGAGAAAACTAGTGGGAGAGAGTAAGATTATATAGCATAGCACATTTGTCTTTCTCACTTCTGAATCCCCAGCTCCTAACAAAGTCCCTGGAACAGAGTACAATGATTATATATATATAAATTAATGAATGAGAAAATCACATACTTAGCAAATGACAAATACTTATGAGCAAATGACATTATTGGGTAACTCAGACTAATTCAATGACCATATTTGAATTGGATGCATGATCAAAAAATATATGCATCAGAGAATATTCTTATCAGAAATATATAAACATGTAACTTGGCATTTATGCTCTTTTTCAAGGGCCACAACAAAAAACTTGCATAGTATTTCAAATAAAATGGATTGAGAATGAAATATACAGAAGAACAACATTACCTAGAAAAATCAGGAAACTGTTCCTTTCCTAGATCCAATATGTTAGGGATTGGAAGCCTTACTTTTTTTTTTTTTTTTTTACCATTTCACATTCCTGTTTGGGTGTACAGAAGTCTAAGTGACAAGCCTAAGAAATCATTGGTCTCTGGCAAGAATATGCAATGGGAAAAAGACAGTCTCTTCAACAAGTGGTGTTGGGAAAACTGGATAGCTACATGCAAAAGAATGAAACTGGACCACTTTCTTACACCACACACAAAAATAAACTCAAAGTGAATTAGGGACCTAAATGTGAGACCTGAAATCATAAAAATCCTAGAAGAGAGCACAGGCAGTAATTTCTCTGACATTGGCTGTAGCAACATTTTTCTATATATGTCTCCTGAGGCAAGGGAAATAAAAGCAAAAATAAAGTATTGGGACTACATCAAAATAAAAAGCTTCTGTACAGGGAAGGAACCAGTCAACAAAACTGAAAGACAACCTAGTGAATGGGAGAAGATATTTGCAAATGGCATATCTGACAAAGGGTTAGTATCCACAATATATGAAGAATTTATATAACTGAATACAGAAAACCCCAAATAATCCAATTAAACAATAAGCAGAAGACATGAACAGACATTTCTCTGAAGAAGGCATACAGATGGCCAACAGACACATGAAAAGATGCTCAACATCACTCATCATCAGGGAAATGCAAATCAAAACTATAATGAGATAACACCTCACACCTGTCAGAATGGCTAAAAAAAACCCCACAAGAAACAGCAGTGTTTGTGAGGATGCGGAGAAAAAGGAATCCTCTTGCACTGTTGGTGGGAATGCAAACTGGTTCAGCCACTGTGGAGAACAGTATGGAAAGTCGAGTCCTCAAAAAGTTAAAAATAGAACTAACATATGATCCAGTAATCACACTGTTAGGTATTTACCTAAACAATACAAAACACTAATTTGAAAGGATATATGCACCCCTATGTTTTTGTAGTAGTATTTAGAATAGTCAAATTATGGAATTGTTCATCGATAGATAAATGGATAAAGAAGAGGTGGTATATACATATATGTGTGTGCATATATATATAATATGGGATATAGATAGATAGATGGATAGATAGATATTATTCATCCATGAAAAAGAATGAAATCTTGCCATTTGCAACAACATTGATGGAGCTAGAGAGTATATTGCTAAGTGAAATAAATTAGCCAAAGAAAGACAAAGACCATAATGATTTCATTCATACATGGAATTTAAGAAACAAAACAAATGAACAAGAGAAAAAAGAGACAGTGAAAGTGAGAGAGACAAACCAAGATACAGACTCTTAACTATAGAGAACAAACTGATGGTGACCAGAGGGGAGGTAGGTGGAGGGATAGATGAAGTAGGTGATGGGGATTAAAGAGCACACTTTCATGATGAGCACTGAGTAAAGTATGGAATTATTGAATCACTATATTGTACACCTGAAACTAATATAACACTGTGCGTTAACTATAATGGACTTAAAATTAAAAATCTGATATATTTTTTAAAAAATTAAAAAAAGAAAAGATGGCATTAGTCTCTGGCAGAGATCTTGTCAACTTCCATAAGCTCCTAGTGCTTCATTTCACCTCTGCCTGAAGACTCATAAGTGACAAAGAGCCCTTCTCTATGTAGAATCCATCTCTTGGGTCAGGACCAAATCAGCATGGCAGTGTGGTTTGAAAAAAAATGTGTGTTAACTAAAGGATGGCTTGGATCTTCACATGGAAAAGTCTTTATTTTATTTTTCTTTTCTTTTGAAAGGTCTTTATTTTCATGTACTTATTAGGTAGTTATTTTCAGATGCCGTTAAACATCTCTATTCCAGGCGCCTGGGTGGCTCAGATGGTTAAGCCTCTACCTTCGGCTCAGGTCATAGTCCCAGGGTCCTGGGATCGAGTCCCGCATCGGGCTCCCTGCTCCTTGGGAGCCTGCTTCTCCCTCTGCCTTTCTCTCTCTGTCTCTCATGAATAAATAAATAAAATCTTTAAAAAAAAAAAAAATCTCTATTCCTAGAGCAATCTCCATTCCCATTTTGTGCTCCATTTGACTTTTCTTTTCTTTAAGAGAATCCTGTCTTCAATGCCACTGTAGGTAAGCAGATAATCTATCTGCTATTTATAAAGCATAGCAGTTTTTCCAGGAACCTTGGGCTCTAAGAGGCAAAGTGCTATTATAATTGCCTATTTACATTTGTTATTTTATTGTGAAATAGGGTAAAATGTGGGAGTGTGGAGGCCACATTTGACAGCTGCCTGTCTCCATGAGAAAATGGGCAAAAGAGGCCTATCAGGCATAGACCAGTTTCAACAGCCTGTTAGGATTACTGATGGGGTGAAGTTTATCATTTTTAACGTGCAAATAAATCACAGGTTTTTATTTTTTTTTTTTAAGTGAAATGTATTACTTAAAGGATAAGGATCAACATCTTTGGGAAGTCAATTAGCCCTTGTGTTTGAACAGATACAGTGTGGTACACTTCTCTTAGAACTTCCGGGCTTTGAATCAGTCTAATATATTTTTTTAGGTAAGCATTCTCTAATATGCATGGAATAGTATGATCTTAAAAACTATAATGCTAATACATAAAAGAGTCATTTGCTAAATGCACGAATTAGCAGCATACGATTTAATCTAGGATTGGCAAGAGATGATTCTGGACAACAGCAATGTCTTCTCAGTACGAAAGCCACACAATGGCCTGCCTTTTGCCCCCTGTTGCTCACATGTAGTGGTGGAAGCAGGATACGTTCACACATCTCACAGGACAAGACTGGGTGGGCCAAGTAATGTGTTAATGGCGCCTTTTTCCAGGAGTGAGGCCCTGAAAACATTTATAAGCAATAGCACAGAGTTCTAGGAACTGCTTGAAAAAAGAAGGTAGCTCTCTGTGACAGCTTAAAACTACCTTGGGATCCAGCAGTCTTGGAGCTGCATAGACTTCTGTGATCTAAATAAAAATCTATGACTCTTGTAGATGCATTTATTTTATCCTGAGCAGGCTAAAAAACCCTTATGGTTATCTTCACTTCTTAACATTCCCTTGTGAGCTCTTGTTTGCTGCTCCTTCTTCTTCATTCTCTTACTCCCTTTTCTTCTCCTTCACTTCCTACTATCTTTATTTTCAGTATATGAGGTTTAAAGAATGGAGAAGAGGGAATGAAATTCCACAGTGGGTTTTATCTGCTCCTCTGCTGCATGGGGGATTCAGGAGGACCAGTTCTTTCACCCAGCCTGATGTTTCTCAGCTTTGACAGGAACACGCCTGGTACCCCTTGGGTTCTGGCACAACACTTCTCCAGCAGGGAGAGGGCTAACTGTGCAAATGGGTAAGAGAGGCAGTGTGGGAGGAAGGAGACCGGCTGTTGTCATCACGGACTCTGAACCAGTGTCTTAGAACTGGAAGAAACCCCAAGGAAATGCTGGCCCGATTTACTGACTTACTCCCCAAACATTTGCCAAGACTCTTGTTAGGCACTGGGGATGCAGAAATGCCCGTCCTTCAGAACCTCTCATATCTTAGTTAACTATAATACAAAGCCTGAATTTGTGTGTTGTATATGGATATGTGATATATATGTATATGTATGTGCACACACATCTGCTAAGGTTTCGTGGGAGCTCAAAAGAGGGAACCACTAAAAAAAGGGGAATCATTAGTTCTGAGGTTGGGAGGAAGGCGAAATCTTAGCAAGTAGTAACATGCAAAGACCAAGAGATAATGAGGAAAGGGTGGAGGTACAGGCATGAGGTGCCTAGAAATGAAATGAGATGAAGACAATAAAGTGAGTCATGGGACGCAAGATGTCATTGATAATCTTGACATTCATTTCAGTGGAATGCAAGGGGCCAACTACAGTGAGAAAGGAGGATGATAAAGAAAATAAGTGGACAGATTAGCGTTGGATGGATTAACATTGTATTGGACTAGAATTGCCTTTTGTTAATTAACAGCACAGAGAGGGAGATACGTATCTGTATTGCCACCCACAAAATCTGTAGGGAGAGTGGAGAAGGGGAGTGTGGGGAAAAAAAGAAAAGACTTGTGGAGAAACGGGAGTTGAAATGACCATAACGTTCAACATGACCAGGGACACACCATTCTACCCCCAACAAGTTTGCAAAAACCAACAAGCCACAAGCAAACAAATAGAAATCTGGTACTTCCAAGTGCTGACATGCGTAGAACAATGAGAGCTCATGCATCTTTCTGCTATGCCTGCTTTGAGAGCAATTTGGTACAACTCAGTAAAGGTGAAGGGTGCATACTCTCTGGCCAGATTACACTTCCAGGTATGCACCATTCCTGTACACAAGGAGGATATTATCTAAGTGGCCATCAACCCAATAGACATTTTTAAACGTGGCGTATTCAGTGAGCCACCATCCAGAAGTTAAAATGGACTCAGTATGCATGTATCAAAGTGGAAACACATCTGTAGCACAATACTGAGGGAAGAAAGCAAATGGTGATTGGTGTGTATAAATGGATACATTTTCATATGTGGAATAAATAAAAAATAATTGACAGAATACACGGTTCACTCTTACTGAATCTTATGTCTTTAACATTCAGTTTGCAAATAATTTGGGAAATATGCACACAACAGAATACCATGTAGCAATGACAATAAACGATCTATAACTACGTGCAACTGTACAGATGAATCTCACAAACAGGACATTGAACAAATGCAACCAGGAAACAAAGAGTACATACTGTAGAATTTATATAAAAGCAAAAACAAAACCAAAAAATCAAAGCCAGTGTATCTTGGTAAGAATCAGGATAATATATTTTCGTGGAAGGCTATGAAGGGGCACAGAGTGGGTCTTCTACAGTGCTGGTAACATCTTTTCTCTTGATCTGTGTCCTGTTAATAGAGGTGTTTTCCAGTTTATGAAAAGTCACTTACCTGCACACTCACTAAATGTTTACTTTTCTGAATGTATGCTATACTGCAATAAAATGTGTAAAAATGTTATTTGACAAAGGAAAAAATATATTTACTCTGAGGTGATGGGTTCATAGGTGATTTTACATTTCCTGTGCCTTGCTGTTTATTTGTAATATTTCATTACGAAAAAAAAAAAAAGACACCAGGAGCCCACTTAAGAATTACAGATAGAGGAAGGCACCAGTTAGTTGGCAGTGATAGAAAATGAGGAATCTGAGGCTCAGAGATGACAGAAGATGGGCTGAAGCAAAACCAAAACAGGAATCCAGTCTCCTCGCTTGTCATCCTAGTGCGGTGCTGTCCTCTTGCATGGGTATGTGTTCACTTTTTATTTTGGAAACGCATCTGGCTTCTGCCTTTAAGTCTCGTGCAATGCCCTTACTCTGTGTCACTAACTATATTTATCAACAGTGAAAGAACTTTGCCACCCTCCTAGTAGCTGCTGATATTTTAAAACACTGCTTTTGAGGTAGAGGAAAGAATGACAATGCTTCCTTCTCCACTTTTCAGATTTTCCCAGAAAAGGGGAATGGACCACACCAAGTCTTTATAAGGTATTATTTTTTAAGACACCCCGGGATGATTTGAAAACCTGTCAAAGAGGTTCTGGCATTCACCCTCTTTGGTCTTCAAAAATAAAAGCATAAGTCAAGCTCAACCCTATCGATGGGTAATGGGTACTCACTTTCTCTGACCTTATGAAAAACACTGTGAATTCTGGGGCGGGGTGGGGGATGGTGTGGGGAATTCAGTGACAGTGTGTTTGATTTTAAATACACCAAGTATTTGGAAACTGTGTCTCAGATAGTGAAACCCTCCAACAGTGTGGGAGATGTTTCAGGAAGTTCCAAAAGTAATGAACTCACGTCTAGTAAGTAAAAGAGAGAGAGGATACAATGCCCCGTATAGCCCACCGCCTCCCCTCTCTGTGCAGTTCGTGGGCTGCTGCCCTCACTTTAATGCTCAGATGACCCCAGGGCATTTAATTCATGTCACTTCAGAGCATCACACTTGATTGCAGAATTTAAAGAAAACAAACAGCACTGTTGACATGGGAGGGATGCCTCGGGACTCAGCTTACTGTGTAAAGATGGATGGGAAAAAGTCTTGCAGATTTAACTCTTATGTATCTTGAAACTAAAGAAATGAGAAAAATGACACATTTCAAGTTACAGTTGGGCATTTCCATCAGAGAGAGGTTGAGCAGCCCCACCCTCGTTCCCGTTGAGGTTCAGCAGGATCTTGAGAGCCTGTTAATATCTGCTGCCCCCTGTAGTTTGCTCTTGTAAAGATGCGTAACAAAATCAAGAGAGCTATTTAAAACTCCAGTTGCTCTTCTAAATCCTAAGCACTTGTGGAATTTCATTCTGTCTCTTTTCAGCCCAACTCCACACATCGGAGCGAGGACATGGGGCGAGGCAGAATACATCTACGAGCAGTTGTGATTTCACTGGAGAGAATACACTGGGGGAAATGATTGCCTTTTAAACATGCAGATTGTATTCTATGGAGAAAGCTGCTCAAATAAATATGATTTTCTTTAAAAAAGCAAAGGAAGCGTCTGTTTATTAAACTACTTGCTCAATTTCCTAGTGCCTTCTGAATTGGTTGTGGGACATGATTGCCTTTGTCTCCAAGCTCAATAGCTTCTAATAACATTAAGCTTAAAATAATATAGTAGAAAAGTACAGACTCGTGGTTTGTTCATTTGCTGAAACTAATATCGATGGCAGAAATTTGATTCAAGCCTAAAATAGCACATAGAACACTAGAAATTTAACAATGGCTCAGTGATGAATGAAATTTCATTATAAAGAACCACAACCTAACATCTAACTTTAGTAAAAATTTTGGAAATAGTTTTCACCATGAACAAATGCTGGGGCAAAAGGTAATAAAACTGTTTACTCTAGCAATAGATTTATAAAGAGGAAGGAGCAGGTGATCCTAAGATAATTTCACCCCATAGTCTGTGTGACTTGAATAATTTTAGGTTTAATTTCATAATTCAAGTGGCCTATGTATATGTAACTCCCAGAAAGATTATGAAAGGGTACAATTAATTTGTACAGTGCTAAAACTTCCCTCAGGCACAGAAAACATCTCCTTTAGTTTCTTTAGAATCTATATTATAGATTCAGATTTTTTTCCCAAAAAAGGAAAGTGATAATTCTAATTAAGTTGGTAAAAACAAAGAGATAGCTATAGTTATTTTGAGATCAAAACAGATTAGCTCCAATTTTGTATGGTTAACTAAAGTGAATTAAACAAAGCCACTTTCCAAAAAAGGTAAAAACAAAAAAAAAAAACAAAAAAAAACAAAAAAGAAAGGAAGAACCTTTAATATATATATAAAATCTTAGTAAATGCATGAGAATAAATCATATTTGCTGATAATCATGTTTATTTAATTTTATTATAAAACTCTCACAGTATAACCGTATGATTTTATTTTGTTGAGGTAGAAACAGAGACACCAATCCACCAATTAAGAAATATTGGTTGAATATTCTTGGCTTCCTGCTGTGAAGAATACAGAAGAAGCCTAAGATGCGGATGCTCTTCTCAAGGTACTTGAAGACTAACAGGTAAATGAGTGAAAAGATAGTAAGCATTTGAGAAGTTTTTAAAAGAGAGATAATTTTTTCTTAGAATTTCTCGAAGGTCTGGTCTGAGTGGGCTGACTGAAAGGACCGGGAGGGAAGGACTTCTGAGGTTTGAAACATGAAGGGAAGCTCCGAGGGGAGCTGCCATGCACCAGTGGCGTCTGCTGTAAAAGCAGGCACAAAAGCCCTACCAAAGATTTTGGACTGGTCCTAGAGGTTTCTGGCATCTCCAAAGGGACCCTTGCTCACGAGATACTCTATACCAGTAACACAACACAGAAGGGATTTTTTTTAGTGAGGCACCCCTCATGGTAGACCCAGAACTCAATACCTAGCTGAACACTACTTCCATGGGACCCTGATGAGGGACCTGGCCAAGGAGGAAAGAGCCTCCTCTGAGAACCTGGGAGAGAGGCTGGCACCCTGAGAAAGTGGGTATGAACACCGCTGGAAGAAATGCCCAGCTGGATGGCCAAATATTCGATTCAAGCCCCTGCCCCTTTTATAGTGTGTAAAGCTCAAGCATGGGCTAAACTTCTCTGGTCCTCAGTCCTTTAACGCCATGTGAAGATAAGTAACACCCCTTCCATTGACATACGTTGTACAGTTCTGGTGAAAAACAAATGAGATAATGTAGGCAAAGGTACTTTGTAAATTGTGAAATGCTATGTACATTAAGGCTGATCGTGCTCAAGCTTGCAGTCAACATACATGACACCTCATCCCTGATTCATTGGCTGAATCATGGCCATCAAAACTCTCTTTCTTTCTTCTGCATTCATCCACATCCATTTCTCACTTCCCTGAACTAGATCCACTATTTTCGGGAAGCTCTCTCCACATATCTATTGTCAGGCTTACTTCTCATGCCTTCAACTCTTAGGCATGATTTATATCACATTATTCATTTTAACTCATGTTCTCTCTTATATAAGGATGCATTGCCTCTCAGTTGAATTATAAACTCCTGAAGGAAAGGGAGTTTGTTTTTTTACTTTTAAAATGACACCAGAATTGGGGTGCCTAAGTGGCTGAGTTGGTCAAGCATCCTAGTGATTTTGGCTCAGGTCATGACCTCAGGGTCTTGAGATCAAGCCCTACATTGACTTCACACTCAGCGGGGAGTCTGCTTGAGATTCTCTTCCCCCTCTGCCCCTCCCCACCCTGCTCTCTCTCAAATAAATAAATAAATAAATAAATAAATAAATAAATAATAAATAAATAAATAAATCTTTCAAAAAATAAAAATAAATTGACACCGGAACTATACTTGGAAGCAAAGAAATGGGGAAAGAGTATGTTGAAAGACTGAGGATTCAGGGAGGGTGGCAGAGGAAACCCTAATGTAGACGGACCCCATCACAGGTAGCCTGGCAATTCTTGTTCTTTTCTTGACAGTCATTTATAAAATGAAGAAGATAGTCCATATCTCCAGTATATATGAACTGAGTTGAATAATTACAAAATAATAAACACAGTGAATAAACATGTTGCATTACATTGTAAACATACAAAATGGCATTCAAAAAACTAAGTTAAAAAAACAGAGATTGGGTGAGATTTGTATTTTCTGCATCAAATAGTTTAAACTAATTGAATATCTAATCCGTAAGACTTGGGCAAGGATAAGATCTTGATGCTTTTTTTTTTTTTAATTCTGAGAAACAACCAGCTTACTATTTTCCACCACTGATAACATATATTGTTCAATTACTGCTAACCCTGGTATGATGATACGGAATGCAGAAACCATGCATATCAGATAGACAAGTAATCTGTGCAAGGTCATATTAAATAGGGGGAATAAAGTGTTGGATTTTACTATTTAACAAGATGCATTTGTTTTATGTAGAAGAAGACTACTTTTCATGTTTCAATCAACTCACTGAAAAAAGGAAAATATAATATCTAAAAAAGGAAAATTGGCAATAATGTAATACAAACAGGACATTTAATTTCACTTTGTGAAAATTCATTGTTTTGGATTATCTGCCTCAGTGACCAACCTATCAATGTCTCCTTCCATAAACTCCTGTGTCAAATCATTTCCCTCTTTAAAGCTGTTATCTTCCAGTACAAAGTTAATAGAGAACTAGGTAAGATGGAAAGATTGTTTATCTGCTGAGTGGGGCTTATAAAGTCATCTGGCATATGCTTCGAAGCGCTCTAATCCATGAGCACCATAATTACCAATCTGGGTCCCTCAAGTGGTACTTCTCTCTTTTAACTTACAGCACTTTAAAACTAAAGGTAACAGGCCTTCTTGAAGATAAGTGAGTCGAACATAATGGACTCCGTGTTTCTGTAATTTAAAAATTGACCGTGCTCTCAAACCTTAATTCAAGCGGTGGTACATTTCCAAGGATGGGATTGGGTTTCTGCAGTGTTGTTTCTGTTGTTCAAATATAGATCAGTGCATCCTCCACCTCTGAGTGTGGACAGACAGCAACTGTAGCTGATAAGGGGATGGTGGTATGAAGGTCTCAAAGCAGAGATTTGCTGGAATAGTGCTTGCAAAACAGATTGTTTCCATTTTTGCTCTCTCCATCCTGCAGGAGATGGTTATTTCATGTCCAGAAGCAGTTGTGGGAAGGTTGTTGAGGGTGGTTTAAAGGAAACAGCCTGTGTTTAGACTGGAGTAGATGCTTGGAACCCACAAAAGTGAGCGTTTCTCCTTTTACTAGCATTTGTGATGTGTCACAATGGGGACTGCTAACTCTCTCCCAGATGCTAGTGTGTGCATGCTTTAGGTGCCCTTGTGGGTGAGAGTTTGGCAGTCAGCATGGTGCCTTAGACTATAAAACAGGAAAAGTTCATCGTGTTAAAACCCAGACACTTAAAGAGCAGTAAATGTTTGTTCAAGTTTTTAGAATGGAAGCAAACAAAAGATTTGGAAATGTGAAACTTCATGATAAACAAATCCAAATTATTCCAAACAGGCTTGAGCACTTTTTTTCAGTACATTTTTATTTCTTTTTGAAATGTTTTATGAAGCTCTTTGGTAAATGTAGATGTGTATCAAACCATTGCTAAGCACGGAAAAGGCCTATTCGGTTCACCAGTTGTTATCTTTAATGCAATGAGTGGGCTTATGTGACAATGTTATGTAAGTCATTTGTTAAGAATGACATTTGAGCAAAATAATTAGGCTCAAGGGTATTATTGTGGAGAACACTCATTATTAAAAGATAATAAAATATCTCTCTTAATACATCAAAAATGTATTCTTACAGGAGGTAACAGGTTGTCATACCATTAAAATGTGCACAGTAAAAGGGATGTTGACTTTTAAAGACTAAGCAGCCAAAGAACATTTTGGATTTTGCTTAAAATTTTTTAGATTCCTAATTGCCTATCTGAAAACAATGTAATAATAATTTTAAAAGTGCACTCTTTATCCTAATAAAGGGCAAACATAAATTTCATGTTATAAACTGAGTTGTTCGGACTCTTTATTTTGAGAGTCATACTATTTATTACTACTTTTAGAATAATCAGCCCCGGGGTCAGGTCACTGTTCGGTCAGAGTCTGACCCTGAGTGGTGGTGCTCTGCCAATTTTCAGTCATGATGATACTGATAGAATTAAGTAGGCTGGGATGGTAATAATGTTGTTGTAACAACAGCATCATATGAGGCTACAAGGCCTTCTTGTAGAATTTTCAAAATGCTAAGAAAAGACGGTCATGTTTGTAGGTAATAAACCAAATCAGCAATGAATGAAAATTAAACATGGGGAGATAGAGTCTCAAAGAATCCATCACTGAACAGGTTCTTTTTTTTTTTTTTTTTTTTTTAATATTCATTTATTTACTTTTGGGGGAGGAACAGAGGCAGAAGGAGAGAGAGAATCCCAAGCAGACTCCCTGCTGAGCGGGAGCCTGCCCTGGGACTCGATCTCAGGACCCTGAGATCTTGACCTGAACCAAAATCAAGCTTATCCAATGGAGCCCACCCAAGTGACTCCTGAGTGGGGTTTTAGTTGTAAAACAAGTGCTCAGTTTAGCATATGATGCTTTTGGTAACCGTATTGACTGAACTTTAATTTTTGAACATAGAAGCTGAAACTGGCACTTTATGCAGTTCCTTCCCACTTTGATTTTTATTTTTTTAAATAAAAAAATGTGCTGTGACATATATACAGGTAAGCAACAATTAAAGGTGTTGATATCAGTAGGCATTATCGGATTGGAAAAGGTTGTAGAGAAAAACAAAAGGAAAAGGACAACCTGGGTAAGTGGGGGAATTAGAGCAGAAGCTGAGAAGGGCAACAAGACTGGGGGGACAGGAAGAGAGGCCAAAGAGAAGTGTCCAGTGATCTCGATGGCTTCATTGGAACTCGACAGGTCTGCACATGGCCCAGTGAGGGACCCATGTACACCGTGAGACCGAACCAACTTTGTATTTTCTGATTCCATCTGATTGTCTCTGGTGGATAAGAACTGGAGCTCAGATAGCCACCTAAACTGGCTGGGATAATTTCAGAAAGAGAAACATGTAGCTTCAGAAAAGAGAGAAATAAGTTTAAGGCAAAATTCCCTTTCCTTGTTGGTGCCAGTGGAAAGGTCAGTATTCACAAATATTAATACTAATGGTTTAAATAATGATGTAGAGCACTGTGAATTGCACATATCCATTCTACATCTATTCCTTCACAACAGCAGCATGGGGAAAGTAGAGCAGTGATTCTTATCTTCAATTTACAGATGAAAAACAAAGACAATTTCATAAATAAGTCAATCAGAGAAAAACAAGTATCATATGATCTCACTGATATGTGGAATTTAAGAAACATGGCAGAGGAGCATAGGGAAGGGAGGGAAAAAGGAAACAACATGAAACTAGAGAGGGAGACAAACCATAAGAGACTCTTAATCATAGGAAACGAACTGAGGGTTGCTGGAGGGGAGGTGAGTAGGGGATGGGGTAACTGGGTGATGGACACTGGGGAGGGCATGTGATGTAATGAGCACTAGGTATTATATAAGCCTGCTGAATCACAGACCTGTACCTCTGAAACAAATAACACTTTATATGTTAATTAAATGAATTAAAATAAAAATTAAATAAAAGGAAAACCAGACAAAATGCTTCAAGAAATTTGAGTAACTTGTCCAAGCTCCTGGCAGAAACAGTGGCAGAACTGATGCTAGAACTTAGGTATCCTGATTCCCAGAACCAAGCTCTTTCCCTAACTTCTTTGGCCACCCCTAATCAATGAGTCACACTTGTATAACTTAAACCAGAAAATAAAATACTTGGAACTACTTTGTAACTACATCATATTATTCATTGTTGCAAATCTGCAGGTACCTTCTCATTCTAGATCTTATTGCTCTCACTGCCCTGACTTTATCATTGTCTTTATTTTTCTCAAAAAATGTCATACTGCTGGTTTTCATATGTGTCAAAGATTAGAAAATCCTTCTCAAGATGAGAATTGGAGGCATGGGCACAAGTATCAGCTCTATGGCTTCATATCAACAATTTTGAATAAGTCCATGAAATTCTCTGAATCTCAATTTTCCTTCTTGAAAAATGACAGATTCAGGTTTAGTGCTTCTCTACACAATCACATACACACTCTCCATTCAGTTGTTTATTAACAAATATATTATTACATACTGCCCATATATTTATTCATTTATCATTTATTAGTTTTCATATGATTTAGCCTTCCACCCAAGTTTCTAGGCATGTGTTTGTTTGCAGCATTGTCATATGCTGGACTCCCTTGCTTTTCAAACTATGGTTGGTAGAGCAGTAACATCACTGTGACTTGGGAGATCGTTAGAAATTCAGAGTCTCCTGTTCCAACCCAGATATTAAACCAAAACCTGCATTTTTAACAAGATGCTTGGTGATTTGCATGTACTTTAAATTTTGAGAAATAATACCATAGATCATAAGCTTCTAGGAAGGAGAAACTAGACTTTGTAACTGTGTATATAACACGTAGTAAAGGATGATTTAAAAACTTATTTAAAGGCAAGTCTAATTTCTATCTCTATTAAGATTTTTCAGAAGGTAGTGAAAATTTTAGATATTTTATTATTTTTTTCACTTGCTTCACATTTTTTTTGGAAGTAATGGAAAATGTATGTAATTAGAATGATGATCAAAAGCTCATCTTGTCCTAATTGTCTTGAATAATAGGAAGTCAAATAGTGAACCAGTCTCACCGAATTCAGGAAACCAGATCCATTACAGAATTTGCCTAAGGTCACACAGTTAATACGTGGTTGAGGAGTCTGATTCTAAAACCTAATCACATTCTATTATAATGGGCAACTGACTTGTAGTTAACACCAGAAACATGTCCAAGGAAAAAGTCCATTATTGCTAGAAGAAGTATGGAGCCAATTTTTTTTTTTTAAGATTTTATTTATTTATTTGAGAGAGAGAATGAGATAGAGAGAGCATGAGACAGGGGAGGGTCAGAGGGAGAAGCAGACTCCCCACTGAGCAGGGAGCCCGATGTGGGACTCGATCCTGGGACTCCAGGATCATGACCTGAGCCGAAGGCAGTCGCTTAACCAACTGAGCCACCCAGGCGCCCTGGAGCCAATTTTTACTACAATGAGCACTCACGTTCTCTTTACCAATTGTGGATATTTTACCACATATGTTTTATTACTTCTCTCTTCTCTTCCTGAATCATTTGTGAGTTACTTGCAGTCACCATGACACTTTATCCTTTTATAATTCAGTTTCTCATAAGAACTAGGACATTTTTTCAGATAACCAGAATACAATTATATAACTCAGGAAATTTAACATGGACATGATGCTATTATGTAATATATAATCTACATTAACATTTCCAGTTTTGTCACTGTTTATTTTCCAAACTTGGATGCAATGGAAAATTGAACATTACACTGAGATGGTCATGTTAATTTGTAAAAAATACAAGTAATCATGTATTACTGTGATTTTTTGACATTTTTCTATAAGAATAAATGCAACTCTATATCTGATTGTATGCTTATAATTCATATTTTCATAAAATTGAGGTAAAATCAAATTCAATTGCATTTTTTTTGAAAATTTTTGAAATTTTTTTCTGATATATAAACACACATTTTTTTCCCACTGAAATGAGCATGTTTGGACATTTTTGGTGTGTGTACACATTAAAATTGGCTGAGGATACAAACTTGAAACTTGGCAAGATTGTAGGAAAATAAAACCAGGGTTAGAAGAAAAATTCTTAAAGATTTAAATGACATGAAAGATTTGAATTATGAGTATGGAGAAATGAAATAAAACACTGCCTATCTCCAAGGTCATCCTTTACCAGTCATCTCTTCTGATTGGGTGGCCCAAAGTCAAGTTGAAGTTAAAGAACTTAATGTAACATGCAAATCAATCCAGTGTTTATGACTGAAACAAACCAAGCAGTTCCAAAGTAAAGAATTTTGTGGTGATTTTAATTTGGCCACAGTTTGCATTTCTGTTCCTGTTTTCATAGATATGTATGAACTTGGCCTTTCCCTTGGTCTTTCTCCCATGGGTATTCTCTGGTTGCCCTCAGAAGTATTATTCTTTTGGTGTATATGATGGCCCTCCAGATGCACTGTGTTTCCTTTGAATGTTCAAAAAAGATATGGAACTATGAGCATACTTCAGAGAATAAAGAATAAGCTTACTTTTCTTCCTCCCTGGGTTGGCTTAGAATAATTTGACTTGACACAAGATATCGCCCATACCCTGCAGATGGGTTGCCCAATGGGTTTATTCAAAATGACCCTGAGAAAACAAATCAAGTCTATATTACTAATGTAGACCATGCATTATCAAGCAGAAAAATAAATATTATTCTGGTCCAGCTTCTTTGGAATACCAAAATTTAAGTTTTCCAAGTTTAGTTTTTAAGTGTGCATTGTTTAGGCTTACATTTTATTTTCATATGTGTAGATAAATGTAGATAAATGTATATGTCTGAAGTTTAGAGAGTCACATGCATAACTTTTTTAAATGCAATGAATACAACATAAGCATGATAAATTCTGTATTTTTAAGAACTTATGCCCTGAGTTTGGACATTTCTCTGCTCAGATGATTTTTTAACCTTTAAAATGCTGTTAAAATCAGCATTTTCTCTCTCTCTCCCTGCCATTCCCCCTGCTCCTGCTCACTCTAACTCTCTGTCAAATAAATAAATAAAATCTTTAAAAAAAATCAGTATCTTTTATTTTTCCTCAAAAATAAAAGTTTACTTTTAACTTATGAAAGTTCAAAAATTTGAATTGTAAGAGACTCAGCCTTCTTTTTATTTTTTTATCTTTTGGCAATTGTTGGAGCAAAATAACTACTCTATCTTGTCCCACAATTCTTTTGCAATTCATTTTAGTGAACTAAGAAGAGAACACAAGGAAGACAGATAATTGGCAATATCATTTTCTAACAGTATAACTTTGGGGAAGTTACTTTGTCTTGATATGCCTCAGTTCCCTCATCTCTAAAATGGGAATAAATTATCTACCTTACTAAGTGATCACAGAAGTAAACAAGATAATGCTATGACACATCAACAGAAAATAAGTGACCAATAAGTGGTAAGAAATCATATTGTTACTATTCTTATCATTACTTATTGTTTTTTTCCCCACTAATATACTACACTAAAGGAAATATTTAAAAAATCATCAAGACACCATCACCATTCTAACTTGGTAACAGGAAACATCTCCTTTAAAATAAAATGGGTCTTCTAGGCACAAAAATTTAAAGAAGTTAACAAATTATCTCCATAAAAAACAACTATAAAACACATTTTTGGACAGAAATATAAAAAACAACCAATTGAGTAGCAATTATTAATAAAAAGTACTGAACTTCAGGGAAGAACAATGGGAGTTGGTGGTGTTAATGCCTAGAGTTCCTTCCATTCTGTCCACTTCCTCCCCCTGCCCTCACACCTTGATCAGCATGATAGTTCTGTTAAGGCAGCACTGTCTGTTAAAATCAGCAGCTTTGCTTAATTTAGAAATCCATGCCTAAAGAATTGTTAGTAGAAGTAGTAGCAAACTTGATAGTAAATGAATGAGAAAAACTTGCAGCTCTCCTCTCTTAGATTGGAGTTCTACTGGGGCAAGTGGGAGACTTTATGACTATCCAGAAATTTAACAGAGATCCTAATGAAAGAGGTGCAGAGGAGCTTAATAAACTCTATGTATTCCTGGTTGGTTGGAAAGTTGTACATGGGCAGGGGAGACCTGAGAGGACCCCAATTCTCCACATATCTCTGGATGTCTAGAAGCCAGTGCATATGCAGGGGAGACTTGGAAGGATGCAGTGGAGAGTAAAAGTTAGGACAGAATTGAAAATTGTCTGAACTTTGCATGCACACACACACACACACACATTTATAAGCAGAGTGTGGAAGCCTTACTGGCTTGAAGTGTTTGAGCACACATTTGAGCCAAGCAGACACTTGAGCTAAGTAGACAAAGTGGCAATCCTTAGGAAGCTAGGCTAAAAACTAAAAATATGGATGAAATACCTGAGCAGAGATAGGAGTAGCTGCACACTACAACAGAGACAGAGTCTGCAGATTAAGCTCATGAAAATTACTTACAAACCAACATATAAACAAGCAAACAAACAGACAGAAAGAAAGAATAGCTCCTAGAGGAAAAAAAATCAAAATCCAGAGTTACTGCAATATATTATCTAAAATATTCAGCTGTCAACAAAGAATTCTGGGATATGCAAGTAAACAGAAAAAAATGTGTATTATACCCAGAAAAAATGCAGTCAAAACAAATTGTTTCTGAATTGGCCTAGATAATGAACTTACAAGCAAAGGCTTCAGTGAAGCTATTACAAATATGATCAAAGAATCAAACCATGTTTTCAAGAATCATAGAAAAATATAACACTGAATCATTAAATTGGGATTATAAATAAAAGAAAAAATAACTATTAAAAAACAGAAATTTTTGTGTTGAAAGATAGAATAACAAAGATCAGAATTCACAATACAGACTCAATAAAGATGTAGAATAGAATAAGAAAGAATCAGTGATCCTAAAGAAATATCAATAGAAAAATTTCAATCTGAAGAACAGAAAGTAAAAAGATTGAAGGGAAATGAACAATTTCAAAGACCTGTGAGGTAATGTCACATCAGCCAACATATATGTAATGTGAATTCCAGAAGGAATAAAGGAAGGGAACAGAAATAATCGTTGAAAAAAAATTTTTTTGAGATTGATTGATTGATTGATTGATTTGACACAGAGAGCAAGAGAGCACAAGCAGGGGGAGCAGCAGAGGGAGAGGGAGAAGCAGGTTCCCCACTGAGCAGTGAGCCCGAAGAGGGGCTCAATCCCAGGACCCTGGGATCATGGCCTGAGCCAAAGTCAGACGCTTACCTGACTGAGCCACCCAGGCACCCCAACTTTCTGCTTTTGGTGAAAAAGAATCTATAGATCCAAGAAGCTAAAGGAATCATAGTAGGACAAACACAAAAAGATTCTGACTTAGAAACATCATAATCACACTGTTGAAATCTATAGGAAAATAATCTTGAAAGCAGAAAGAGAAAAATGGCTCTGCATGCAGGGAAACAATAGAACAATTAATGGATGACTTCTCATTAGAAACAATAGGAGCCAGAAGGCAGTGGAATGGGGTATTCAAAGTGCTGAAAAAAACTGTCTACCAAGAATTCAATATTCAGCAAAGCTATCTTTGAAAAATGAAGGTTAAATAAAGATATTCCAAAGTAGACAAGAGTAAGATGCTTGTTGCTAGCAGACTTGCACTACTTTCATGAGGGTGAAAGGAAATGACATTAAGGGATAATTGGAATGCTTAGGAAGGAATGAAGAATCTGAAACCATTGAAAGAATGTTTTTTGATCACAATGAAGTCAAATTAGAAATCAACAACAATAACAATAAAGAAATTTAGAAAATACATAAATATGTGGAAATTAAACAAACAATTTAAAACAACCCATGGAGCAAAGAAAAATAAGAGATAAATAAATAAATTAGAAAATATTTTGAACTGAATGAAAATGAGAGCACAACATACTGAAAACTTATGGGAGGCAGATGAAGTAGTGTTTGGAGGATAGTTTATGGTGATAAATACCTATATTAGGTAAGAAGAAAGGTCTCAAATCAATAATCTAAGCTTCCATCTTAAGAAACTAGAAAAAGAACAGGACACCTGGGTGGCTCAGTTGGTTAAGCGTCTGCTTTAATCTCAGGTCATGATCTCAGGGTCCTGGGGTCAAGCCCCACATAGGACTCCCTAATCAGCAGGGATTCTCCCTTTCTCTCTGATCACTCCCCTGGGCTTGTGCTCTCTTTCTCTCTCTCTTCTCTGAAATAAATAAATAAAATCTTAAAAAAAAAAAAAAAAAACTAGGAAAAGAAGAGCAATTAAACTCAAAACAAACAGAAGAAAGAAAATAATACTGAATCAGAGTGAAATCAGTGATATATAAAATGGAAAAACAATAGAGAAAATTTTTGAAGCATAAAGCTATTTCTTTGGAAATATCAACAAAACTGAAAAACCTTCAGATTGACCAAGAAAAAAAGAGGAGACATTAATTTCTAAAGTCAGGACTAAAACAAAGGCTATTACTACTAACCTTACAGAAATTAAAGGGCTTATATTTTGATATAATTATATAAACCATGAATTATACACAATTATATCTAAGAAAATATGTATAATTACATATAATACAAAGATAGGTAATTATGAACATTTTGAAGACCAATTATACAACTTAGATAAAAAAGACAAACTCCTAGAAAGACACAAATTATGAAACTGACTCAAAAAGAAATAAAACATCTCAAAAGATGTATAAATTAATCTGGTAATTAAAAATCTTGCACTACTGGGTATTTACCCCAAAGATACAAATGTAGGGATCCGAAGGGGTACATGCACCCCAATGTTTATAGCAGCAATGTCCACAATAGCCAAACTGTGGAAGAGCCAAGATGTCCATCGACAAATGAATGGATAAAGAAGAAGTGGTATATATATACAATGGAATATTATGCAGCCATCAAAAGGAATGAGATCTTGCCATTTGCAACGACGTGGATGGAACTGGAGGGTATTATGCTGAGCGAAATAAGTCAAAGAGAGAAAGACATGTATCATATGACCTCACTGATATGAGGAATTCTTAATCTCAGGAAACAAACTTAGGGTTACTGGAGTGGGGGGTGGGGTGACTGGGTGATAGACACTGGGGAGGGTATGTGCTCTGGTAAGCACTGTGAATTGTGCAAGACTGTTGAATCTCAGATCTGTACCTCTGAAACAAATAATGCAATATATGTTAAGGAAAAAAAAAAAGATAGAAGGAGGGGAAGAATGAAGTGGGGGGGGAATCGGAGGGGGAGATGAACCATGAGAGATGATGGACTCTGAAAAACAAGCTGAGGATTCTAGAGGGGAGGGGATGGGAGGATGGGTTAGCCTGGTGATGGGTATTAAAGAGGGCACGTTCTGCATGGAGCACTGGGTGTTATGCACAAACAATGAATCATGGAACACTACATCTAAAACTAATGATGTAATGTATGGTGATTAACATAACAATAAAAAATCTTCACACAAAGAGAAGCCAAGGACTAGACTGTTTTCCTGGTTAATTTTATCAACTTGTCATTTTTTTTTTTTTAAGATTTTATTTATTTATTTGAGACAGAGAGAATGAGAGACAGAGAGCACGAGAGGGAGGAGGGTCAGAGGGAGAAGCAGGCTCCCTGCCGAGCAGGGAGCCTGATGCGGGACTTGATCCCGGGACTCCAGGATCATGACCTGAGCCAAAGGCAGTCGCTTAACCAACTGAGCCACCCAGGCGCCCCTCAACTTGTCATTTAAAATAAACTCTTTCAGAAAATGGAGGAAGAAAAATAATCTCCAATTCATTCTATGACAGTGGTATTATCCTGGAGCCAAAACCAAACCAAGACAACACAAGAAAATAGATCTATAAACCAACATCCCTTGAGGACATAGATACAAAAATTCCTGACAAAATATTAGCAAACTAAATTTACTTACATAAAAAAATGGATTATATACCTTGACCAAGTGGAATTTAACCAAAGAATACAAGGTTGGTTTAATTTTTCAGAATTCAATTAATGTAATAAACCATAGTAACAGGAAAAAGGGCAAAACCATATGATCTTCTCAATAAGTTCAGAAGAAGTTTTAAAACATCAAACATGCCTTCCAGATAAGACCTTTCAACAAACTTAACAATAAAGGATTCCATCAACCTGAAACAGGGTATCTACAAAAAGTACCACAGAATACTTAATGATGAAAAATGAATACTTTTTCCCTAAGATTAAGAAAAAGACAAAGATATCTGGTCTCTCCACTTCCATTCAACATTATTCTGGAGGCCCTAGACAACGTAGTGAGAAGAGAAAAAGGAAAAGGAGGGCAGTATTGAGGAGGAGTGGGGAGAGGAAAGATTTTTAATACCTCAAACCGTATGCAAAAATTAACTCAAAACATATCAGATATATAAATGCGAGAGCTAAAAGTAAAAAGTATATAAAGTATATACTTCTAGACAAAAACATAGGAGAAATTCTTTGTGACCACAGGTTAGATAAAGATATCTTACATATGAGAACAAAAGCATGATCCATAAAAGAAAAAAAGCAGTAAGTTGAAAGTTATCAAAATTGAAAACTTCTTATCTTCAAAGTGCAATTAAGAAAATGAAAGAAAATGGGGGGAAGGGAGCAAGATGGCGGAGGAGTAGGAGACCTGGATTTCGTCTCCTCTCAGGAATTCAGCTGGATAGGGATCAAACCATTCTGAACACCTACAAACTCAACAGGAGATCGAAGAAAAGAATAGCAACAACTCTCTCATCAGAAAAGCGACCACTTTCTGGAAGGTAGGACGTGCGGAGAAGTGAATCCTCGGCGATATTCGGGAGGATAGACGGCGGGGGAGGGGCCTCCGTCGGCCACTTCTGGCAAGTGATAGAACCACGGAGCACAAAATCGGAACTTTTAAAAGTCTGCTCTGCCGAGGGAAGTCACTCTGGTAGCTAAGCGGGGGGTGGAACCCTCCGGGACAGTGTGGTCTCAGGACCCTCGGGGTCACAGAAGGACCGGGGGTGCCTGAGGGCGGCAGAGCTCCCAGGTAACAGAGCAGGGAAGCCAGCTGCAGAGGCGGAGCCCAGGCGCGGGCTCTCAGATCGGGGTTGCCATAAACCGTGATCCGCGGCACAGTCGGGCCACTGCTCCTCCAACAGGGACCCAACAAGCGGAAGATCCGGGGAGACTCACCTTCCTCCCCCCGGTAGAGCCGCGCAGGAGTACACCGCAGGGATCTGCTGGGTTTGGAGACTCCACCCGGGGTCGGGTGCCAGAGATAGAAACGTGCGGTCGCAGGCCAGGTGAGCACGGAGTGCGGCCTGAGACCGGGGAGACGGGAGTGACTGACGGCTTTTCTCTGAGGGCAGACTGAAGAGTGGGGCCCTGAGTTCTCGGCTCCTCTGGCATGGAGATTGGGAGGCCACCATTTTCACTCTCGGCCTCCAAAGCTGTAGGGAAAGCTCGTAGGGAACAAAAGCCCCGGAGAGCAAACCTGAGCAGATTACTTAGCTGGGAGGGGCAAGGGCGGGGCAATTCCGCCTCCGGCAGAGACATTTGGAAACCACGGCAACAGGCCCCTCCCCAGAAGATCAGCGAGAACAGCCAGCCAAGACCAAGTTTACCAACCAATGAGAATGGCAGAACTCCAGCGCTAGGGGAATACTGCACATAGAATTCATGGCTTTTTTACCATGATTCTTTAGTCTCTCAAAGTTAATTTTTTTTTAACTGTCTTTTTTCTTTTCTTTTTTTTGGAATTTTTCTTTTTCCCTTTTTCAATCAACATCTTATCAATCTCTTTTTTTTAAAAAAAAAAACATTTTTATTTTTCATTTTTAGAGTCATATTCTATCCCTTCATAGTAGTGACGCATATTTTTGGCATATATGTATAAGTTGTTCTCTCTTTAAAATTTTGAGATAGTTTCTTCTAACAGATTAAAATATACCCTAAATCTCTAGTATATAGTGTTTTCTATTCCCATGCTTGATCACATTCTCTCCCTTTTTTTTTTCTTTTTTCTTTTTTTAATCCTCTTCTTTCTTTTTTCAAACAACTTCTTATCAATTCCTTTTATAAAATTTTTTATAATTCCATCTTTACAGTCATATTCCATCCCTTCACATATCAACCCTTATTTTTGTACATATATAAGTTTTTCTTTCTTTAAAATTTTGGGAGGCACTTTATTCTAACAGACCAAAACACACCCCAAATCTAGTGTGTGGCACTGATCTATATACCAGCCTGATCATATTTGATCACATTCTGGTTTTTGTTGTTGTTGTTGTTTTGTTTTGTTTGTTTTTGTTTTTATCTTTTTCTTTTTCTTTTTTTCTTTTTCTTTTTTCTCTCTTTCCCTTTCTTTTCCCACTGCTTCAGGTCTTTTCTGATTTGTTTAGACTATGTTTTCTGGGGATGTTGTTACTTTGCTAGCATTTTGTTCTCTCATTAATCTATTCTCCTCTGCACAAAATGACAAGACGGAAAAAATCACCTCAACAAAAAGAACAAGAGGTAGTACCGACTGCCAGGGACCTAGTCAATATGGACATTAGTATAATGTCAGATCTAGAGTTCAGAATCATCACTTTAAAGATACTAGCTAGGCTTGAAAAAAATATGGAAGTTATTAGAGAAACCCTTTCTGGAGAAGTAAAAGAACTAAAATCCAACCAAGTAGAAATCAAAAAGGCTATTAATGAGGTGCAATAAAAAATGGGGCGCTAACTGCTAGAATAAATGAGGCAGAAGAGAGAATCAGTAATATAGAGGATGAAATGATGGAAAATAAAGAAGCAGAGAAAAAGAGATAAACAACTACTGGATCACGAGGGCAGAATTCGAGAGATAAGTGATACCATAAGACGAAACAACATTAGAATAATTGGGATCCCAGAAAAAGAAGAGAGAGAGAGAGGGGCAGAAGGTATACTGGAGCAAATTATAGCAGAGAACTTCCCTAATTTGGGGAAGGAAACAGGCATGAAAATCCAGGAAGCACAGAGAACCGCTCTCAAAATCAATAAAAATAGGTCAACACCCCGACATCTAATAGTAAAACTTACGAGTCTCATAGACAAAGAGAAAATCCTGAAAGCAGCTCGGGAGAAGAGATATGTAACCTACAAGGGTAGAAACATTAGATTGGCAACAGACCTATCCACAGAGACCTGGCAGGCCAGAAAGGACTGGTAGGATATATTCAGAGCCCTAAATGAGAAAAATATGCAGCCAAGAATACTCTATCCAGCTAGGCTGTCATTGAAAATTGAAGGAGAGATAAAAAGCTTCCAGGACAAACAAAAACTAAAGGAATTTGTGAACACAAAACCAGCCCTAGAGGAAATCTTGAAAGGGGTCCTCTAAGCAAAGAAAGAGCCTAAAAGCAACATAGACCAGAAAGGAACACAGACAATATACGGTAACAGTCACCTTACAGGCAATACAATGGCACTAAATTCCTATCTTTCCATAGTTACCCTGAATGTAAATGGGCTAAATGCCCCAATCAAAAGACACAGGCTATCAGACTGGATTACAAAACAAGACCCATCGATATGCTGTCTGCAAGACATTCATTTTAGAACCAAAGACACCCCCAGATTGAAAGTAAGGGGGTGGAAAAACATTTACCATGCCAATGGACACCAAAAGAAAGCTGGGGTGGCAATCCTTATATCAGACAAATTAGATTTTAAACCAAAGTCTGTAATAAGAGATGAGGAAGGACATTATATCCTACTTAAAGGGTCTATCCAACAATAAGATCTAACAATTGTAAATATCTATGCCCCTAACATGGGAGCAGACAATTATATAAGGTAATTAATAACAAAAGCAAAGAAACACATCGACAACAATACAATAATAGTGGGGGACTTTAACATCCCCCTCACTGAAATGGACAGATCGTCTAAGCAAAAGATCAACAAGGAAATAAAGACTTTAAATGACACACTGGACCAAATGGACTTCACAGACCTATTCAGAACATTCCACCCCAAAGCAACGGAATACATATTCTTCTGTAGTGCCCATGGAACATTCTCCAGAATAGATCACATCCTAGGTCAAAAATCAGGCCTCAGCGGTACCAAAAGATTGGGATCATTCCCTGCCTATTTTTAGACCACAATGCTTTGAAACTAGAACTCAATCACAAGATGAAAGTCGGAAAGAACTCAAATACATGGAGGCTAAAGAGCATCCTACTGAAGAATGAATGGGTCAACCAGGAAATTCAAGAAGAATTAAAAAAATACATGGAAACCAATGAAAATGAAAACACAACTATTCAAAATCTTTGGGATGCAGCAAAGGCAGTCCTAAGAGGAAAGTATATAGCAATACAAGCCTTTCTCAAGAAACAAAAAAGGTCTCAAGTACACAACCTAACTCTACACCTAAAGGAGCTGGAGAAAGAACAGCAAATAAAGCCTAAACCCAGCAGGAGAAGAGAAATAAATAAGAAAGGTCAGAGCAGAAATCAATGAAATAGAAACTATAAGAACAGTGGAACAGATCAACGAAACTAGGAGCTGGTTCTTTGAAAGAATTAACAAGATTGATAAACCCCTGGCCAGACTTCTCCAAAAGAGAAGAGAAATGACCCAAATCAGCAAAATCATGAATGAAAGAGGAGAGATCACAACCCACACCAAAGAAATACAAACAATTATAAGAACATATTATGAGCAACTCTATGCCAACAAATTAGATAACCTGGAAGAAATGGATGCATTCCTAGAGATGTATCAACTACCAAAACTGAACCAGGAAGAAATAGAAAACCTGAACACACCTATAACCACTAAGGAAATTGAAGCAGTCATCAAAAATCTCCCAACAAACAAAAGCCCAGAGCTAGATGGCTTCCCAGGGGAATTCTACCAAACATTTCAAGAAGAATTAATACCTATTCTTCTGAAACTGTTCCAAAAAATAGAAACGGAAGGAAAACTTCCAAACTCATTTTATGAGGCCAGCATTCCCTTGATCCCAAAACCAGACAAAGACCCCATCAAAAAGGAGAATTACAGACCAATATCCCTGATGAACATGGATGCAAAAATTCTCACCAAAATACTAGCCAATAGAATCCAACAGTACATTAAAAGGATTATTCTCCACGACCAAGTGGGATTTATCCCTGGGCTGCAAGGTTGGTTCAACATCCGCAAATCAATCAATGTGATACAATACATTAACAAAAGAAAGAACAAGAATCCTATGATCCTCTCAATAGATGCAGAAAAAGCTTTTGACAAAGTACAGCATCCTTTCTTGATCAAAACTCTTCAGAGTATAGGGATAGAGGGGACATACCTCAATATCATAAAAGCCATCTATGAAAAACCTACAGCGAATATCATTCTCAATGGGGAAAAACTGAGAGCTTTCTCCCTAAGGTCAGGAACGCGCCAGGGATGTCCACTATCACCACTGCTATTCAACATAGTATTGGAAGTCCTAGCCACAGCAATCAGACAACAAAAAGAAATCAAAGGCATCCAAATTGGCAAAGAAGAAGTCAAACTCTCACTCTTTGCAGATGATATGATACTTTATGTGGAAAACCCCAAAGACTCCACCCCAAAACTGCTAGAACTCATACAGGAATTCAGTGAAGTGGCAGGATATAAAATCAATGCAGAGAAATCAGTGGCATTCCTATACACCAACAACAAGACAGAAGAAAGAGAAATTAAGGAGTCAATCCCATTTACAATTGCACCCAAAACCATAAGATACCTAGGAATAAATCTAACCAAAGAGGCAAAGGATCTGTACTCAGAAAACTATAAAATACTCATGAAAGAAATTGAGGAAGACACAAAGAAATGGAAAAACGTTCCATGCTCATGGATTGGAAGAACAAATATTGTGAAGATGTCAATGTTACCTAGAGCAATCTACACATTCAATGCAATCCCCATCAAAATACCATCCACTTTTTTCAAAGAAATGGAACAAATAATCCTAAAATTTGTATGGAACCAGAAAAGACCCCGCATAGCCAGAGGAATGTTGAAAAAGAAAAACAAAGCCGGCGGCATCACAATTCCGGACTTCCAGCTCTATCACAAAGCTGTCATCATCAAGAAAGCATGGTACTGGCACAAAAACAGACACATAGATTAATGGAACAGAATAGAGAGCCCAGAAATGGACCCTCAACTCTGTGGTCAACTCATCTTTGACAAAGCAGGAAAGAATGTCCAACGGAAAAAAGACAGTCTCTTCAACAAATGGTGTTGGGAAAATTGGATAGCCACATGCAGAAGAATGAAACTGGACCATTTCCTTACACCACACACAAAAATAGACTCCAAATGGTTGAAAGACCTCAATGTGAGACAGGAGTCCATCAACATCCTAAAGGAGAACACAGGCAGCAATCTCTTCCACCTCAGCTGCAGCAACTTCTTCCTAGAAACATCACCAAAGGCAAGGGAAGCAAGGGCAAAAATGAAGTATTGGGACCTCATCAAGATAAAAAGCTTTTGCACAGCAGAAGAAACAGTTAACAAAACCAAAAGACAACTGACAGAGTGGGAGAAGATATTTGCAAATGACATATCAGATAAAGAGCTAGTATCCAAAATCTATGAAGAACTTATCAAACTCAACACCCAAAGAACAAATGATCCAATCAAGAAATGGGCAGAAGACATGAACAGACATTTTTCCAAAGAAGACATCCAAATGGCCAACAGACACATGAAAAAGTGCTCAACATCGCCCGGCATCAGGGAAATCCAAATCTAAACCTCAATGAGATACCACCTCACACCAGTCAGAATGGCTAAAATTAACAAGTCGGAAACGACAGATGTTGGCGCGGATGCGGAGAATGGGGAACCCTCCTACACTGTTGGTGGGAATGCAGGCTGGTGCAGTCACTCTGGAAAACTGTATGGAGGTTCCTCAAAAAGTTGAAAATAGAGCTACCCTATGATCCAGCAATTGCACTGCTGGGTATTTACCCCAAAGATACAAAAGTAGGGATCCGAAGGGTTACTTGCACCCCGATGTTTATAGCAGCTTTGTCTACAATAGCCAAACTGTGGAAAGAGCCAAGATGTCCATCCACAGATGACTGGATAAAGAAGAAGTGGTATATATATATACATAATGGAATATTATGCAGCCATGAAAAGGAATGAGATCTTGCCATTTGCAATGATGTGGATGGAACTGGAGGGTATTATGTTGAGTGAAATAAGTCAAACAGAGAAAGACATGTATCATATGATTTCACTGATATGAGGAATTCTTAATTGCAGGCAACAAACTGAGGGTTGCTGGAGTGGGGGGTGGGGTGGGAGGGACGGGGTGACCGGGTGATAGATACTGGGGAGGGTATGTGCTCTGGTAAGCGCTGTGAATTGTGCAAGACTGTTGAATCTCAGATCTGTACCTCTGAAACAAATAATGCTATATATGTTAAGGAAAAAAAAAGAAGAAGAAGTTAGCGGGAGGGGAAGAATGAAGCGGGGGAAATCGGAGGGGTAGACGAACCATGAGAGACGATGGACTCTTAAAAACAAACTGAGGGTTCTAGAGGGGAGGGGGGTGGGAGGATGGGTTAACCTGGTGGTGGGTATTGAGGAGGGCACATTCTGCATGGAGTACTGGGTGTTATGCACAAACAATGAATCATGGAACACTTCATCTAAAACGATTGATGTAATGTATGGAGATTAACATAAGAATAAAAAAATTAAATAAATAAATAAATAAAATAAAATTTAGGAATATAAAAAAAAAAAAGAAAATGAAAGAAAATGAACCACAATCTCGGTTTATGGGAAAATCCAGAGCATTCGCAAGGGAGAATATGTTTACCTATTATATTTCTGATAAAGAACTGCTATAACTCAATAAGGAACAGACAACTCAAATAAAAACTGAGCAGAAGACTTGGGGAGACATTTCACAAAAATGATATAAGAATGGTCAATAAAAAATGATGTTCAATTTCATTAGTCATTAAGGTATGCAAATTAAAACTAGTGTGATGCTAAGACAGCCCCATTAGAAGGGCTATCATAAACAAAACAAATAATAATACCAAGTGTTGATGATGTGGAGATGGAGAAAGTGGAACTCTTTACATTTCTAGTGGGAATGAAAAATGGCACAGTAACTCTGTAAAACATTTTGACAGTTTTGTAAAAAGTTAAATATGGAATTGCCAGATGACCCAGGAATCCATTCCTAGGTGTCTACTTTAGAAAAATGAAAACATATGTTCCTACAAAAAATATGTATGCAAATGTTCATAACAACATTATTTTTAATAGGCCAAACTGGAAACAATCCAAATGACCATCAAATGGTGAGCAGAAAAACAATATGAGGTACATTCATAGAATAGAACTCTATCCAGCAATAAAAAGGAACAGACTATTGATAAACCCTACAACATGGATGAATCTCAGAAACATTACTCTAAATGAAAAAAGCCAGGTATAAACACAAAAGACCGCATATTTTATAATTCAATTTATTTAAACTTTCCAGAAAGGACAAGTCTGTAGAGATAGAAAGCAGATCAGCTGTTGTCTGAGGCCAGGATAGAAATGGGAATTGACTAAAAACAGGAACTTGTAAATTATAACCTGATAATCCCGTTAAAAATTAAAGGAAAAGTTCTACTAAAATCAAGAAAATTAATTAATTCAGAATATGTATAATTTTTTAAAAATTATATTATTTATTATACAAAATAAGAATTAAATGTGGAGCTAAATTTAAATCTTGGCTCAAGAGATTTCTGTAAAAATCTGGTCAAATTACCATGGTTAAAGCTCAGTTTCCTAATTGGTAAAATTAGGGATGTTAATGTCTATATTCCCATTTGAAATCATTGTTATGCAACTCAAATGAGATATGAAAGTGTCTTGTAAGCCATAAAACTCTACACAATTATTAATTATAATGATGATGATGACCTTACCTGATAAAGAATCGATTTTGAACAGTCCGTTTTATTCTTTAGCTTAAAGACTTCCTGGTCATACAACTTGCCCTTCTGAGAAGCTCAATAACATCACCTTTGTAATTCACTCCCCCTCCTTCAAACTAAATACTACAGAATTTTCATAAAACAAAACAAAACAAAAAATTTTATGAACATTATCTGACCATTGTATAGTACAACATGTAGTATAACTTTACTAGGTATGTCGTTGTAAGTAATTAGCAAAAGAGATAAGGAAAATACCATGTATTTCATAAAAATCTATAAGGTAAAATGTGAATGTTTCTCTTTCTTTGCCTTTGTAGTGATTACTAGTCCTAGAATCTACCCTTGTAAGACATATTGCTGAAAGCATCCCTCTGGTGGATGTTTACAAACAAACACATCAAAGGTAGAAAGAAAAAGAAAGAAAGAAAGAAAGAAAGAAAGAAAGAAAGAAAGAAAGAAAGAAAGAAAGAAAGAAAGAAAGAAAGAAAAGAAAGAAAGAAAGAAAGAAAGAAAGAAAGAAAGAAAGAAAGAAAGAAAGAAAGAAAGAAAGAAAGAAAGAAAGAAGGAAAAGGAAAGGAAAGGAAGAAAAGCAAGAAAGCAAGAAAGCAAGAAAGCAAGAAAGCAAGAAAGCAAGAAAGCAAGCAAGCAAGCAAGAAAGAAAGAAAGAAAGAAAGAAAGAAAGAAAGAAAGAAAGAAAGAAAGAAGGAAAAGGAAAGGAAAGGAAGAAAAGAAAGAAAGCAAGAAAGTAAGAAAGAAAATAAAGTATTTTGCAACATCAATCTGTTTTTATCAAGCCTTGAAAATCAGGCAAAGTATATTATTTACACATGAGAGTTTCTATTCTGAGTCTACATACATCTGGCATAGCTCATATTTTTCCTTAATTTAAATGAATACGTGTTATAATGACTGCCTTTTACTTAATTGCTCTATATTGGTAAGCTTCTGCCCCAAATTTAGGAATGTGTTTAGCAAGAATGAGAGTCTCATTAAGGCATACTCTCCCTTCCCCATTCTCCATCCTCTTCCTTTCCTCCCATTTCCCAAATGAAGAATGCCTAGAAATAGTGAAAAAAAAAACAAAAAACAAAAAACAACAGCAACAACCCTCAATGTTACCAATGTTATGCAGCTAAAGGTACACTTGTTGGTGGGCAATGAAGAGGGGAAGACAAAAATTAGTCGGGCATACTGGTTATCATCACTTGGAGTTAGAGAAACTTGGATTAAATCCTGGTTCTTCTAAGTATTACCTGTTCAGGCAGTCATTCTTCAATAGGCTTTTATTAAGTATTTGCTTCATGTCAACATTGTGCTAAGTTCTGCCAATGCAGTGGTAAGCAAAAATATATATATGGTGCTATGCTTAAGCAGGGGTCAGTTATTGCTATTTAGCCATTCTTTAATTTGGATATAAATGTGAAAGAATATATCCTAATTTTGAGGATATGACTCAAATGAAGCAAAATATTTCATGTATATTTTAAAATTGTTCTTTCTAAACAAAAATATTACACTTTGCCATTTGTCCTCTGTTTTGCCATTTCAACTTTTGAACAGAAATAAAAATTCCAGAAATTTTTATTAATAATTATTAATTAATTATTAATAATTAATAAAAAACAGAAATTCCAAGGGGTCATACAAAATTGCAGAACTGAGGTAACACAGATTGTTTCTTTTACCTATAATTACTGTGCTATCATTGTTTATTTAGAATTTACTGTTTAAACTCTGAAGTATATAGTATGATAGAAGTTGAGACAAACCTGTACTTGAGGTGAGCTTGTAATGGTTGTGAACATTTATGAACTTACTCTTAAGAAACGTGTGTCTCTGAGTCCATGTTTAGGGCTGGGAATGCAGCTGGGAGTTCTCCAAATTAACTTCCACATAGAATATAATGCTTCTGGAAGGCTAATTTTTTTAAAAAAATACTAATTTAATGTGTATATAAATATTAAAACTCAATAGCAATCACTTCTATCATTAAGAACTTAGACCAGCAAAAGATTTATTCAGGAAAGACATTGTTTAGAATTGCTGACAGAAGGTGCTAATAAAGAGCAGACTAACATTTAGTGTGTTTTATTACTGCTTTTAAGTTCTCCAGACAGTACACCCCTTTAGTGTTTCCATCCTGGAAGACCCTTCTACCATCCTGCCCTTGGTACATCACAGGTACAAGGAGGGAATATACATAACAAGAGGAACTCAATCACAAAGCGTGTTCCAGACATCTGAGAACATATGTTCAAGCAAGTGCAAAATATCCAATGAGTCAGTGTTATGAAGAACAAGGGAGTAATATGAAAACAGATTGGAGAAATATGTATACAAGACTATGTGGAGCCACATACATCATATTCAGGATTTTGATCTTTATCCTAAAAACAACAGAAAGCCTTTGAAGCATTTTTTGGTGGAAAAGTGAGATTGGGTAGTGAAGAGATATCATAATCAGGTCAATATTTTGAAAAATGCACTCCAGCCATAGAGAACAGATTGAGTGGATATCAGTGTCATTGTAGGTCAGATGCTACAACATTGGTGTAAGTAAAAGATAGGACCCTGGTGGTGACAACTGAATTAGAACCAGGTGGCTCATGACAAGAGGAACTTGGAAGAAGTAAGATCAACATCAATTAGTGACATATCTAATGTATACGGAGAGAGAGAGAGAGATTGATTTATTCCAAGGAATTGGCTCACACAATTATGGAAGCTAACAAATCCCAAGATCCTCAGTCAACAAGCTGGAGATCCAGCAGAGCCAATGATGTAGTTTCAGTTGAAAGGCTGGCAAGATCAAGACCCAGGAAGAGCTAATGTTTCAGTTCAAGTCCAAAGTCAGGGGGAAAAACCCCGATGTCTCAGCTCAATGCAGTCAGGCAGGCAGAAATTCCCCTTTACTCATGGGAGGGTTGGTCTTTCTGTCCTGTTCAGGCCTTCAGATTATTGAATGACCCATCTTCATTAAGGAGGGTAATCTGCTTTAGTCAGACTATAGACTCAAATGTTAAACTCATCCAAAAACACACTCATTGCTACATCAGAATAATGTTTAACCAAGCATGTAGGCATTCTGTGGCCCAGTCAAATTGACACATTAAAGCCAACCATCACACTGAACATAGGGCTGAGATAGAGGGAGGTGTTTAGCAAGATGCCTATATTTCTATTTTGGATAATCTGGTGGCTAGTGGTTGTTTTCACTAAGCTAAGAACACCAGAAAAGCATGAGATTTTAGGTCAAAGATCAGACACTTTATTCTGAACTTGCTGAGTTTGAAGTGACTTAGCAACATCCAAGTGGGTATACCAATGGATAATGGATATATGGTCTGAGCTCAGAAGGGAAATTTGGTTTAGAAAGAATTACATGGGAGTCAACAGCATGTAGATGTCACTGGAAGCCATCAGCATGGGTAGACAGGAAAGAAGAAGAAGTTCGATAACAGGTCAAGAGAGAAAGAAAAAGGCCGAAATCAATCCTTGGGGAATTATGACAATGAATGACTAGATCAGGAGGATGATCCTGCGAACAGGACAGAATCACAGTCAGAGAAGTAGTGGGCATACCACAGAGAGTTTTGTGTATGAGCCTATGCTAGGGTGAAGCAGGGTGGGTGCTGAGGTGAGATGTGCTGTCATAGAATATGGAGAAGGCTGAAACATAAATGAGCAATGATGAACTAGAGGCAGTGTGTATAGAGAGCTTTTAGAAAAGTGTGAGAGCAGAGAAATAGGGTAATAGATGACAAGATTCTCAGTGATACAGTTGTAAAACTTTCCTTCCTTACTAAATGCAGTGCAATGAGCCACCTAATAGAATCAGAGAGTAGCAAGATGGCTCACATAGTGCTCAATAAATATCTGTTGAATGAATACATCCTTGAATGTCTGACACCACTCCCTCTGGAAAACCATTCACAACTCATGGCTTTACTTTTTTTCTTAGAAATGATGGGCTATAAAATGCAATCTATTATACGTAATGAATTATAATAAATATTTATATATATCAATGCATGTACCATATTATTAAAACTTCCATTTAATACCTCCTGTGGTATCAAATATCCAAGGCAAACTGTACATACAAACCACTGGGTTCCGGCAGATTCTGCCTATAATAGTATTCTCTTTATGAGGCCTCATGGGATAAATGTCTCTCTTTTCTCTACACAAAGAATAGACTTGTTTTATTGTTTCGTCGATGGGAATTGTACAACCGACTGTGTTTTCCTCTTTGGGGCAAGGAAACTCAGGGCTAAGCCGTGGTGCACTTGTAACAAACAGAGACAGGAAACTGAAGAGCATGATTTTGTCTACATAGCTCATCCCTGGTTTCTTTTTTCCTTATCCTTATTTTCTCATCACCCCAATTTTCTTTGTCTGGGTATACATAATAACAGGGTATACATAATAAGCAAATAATCCTGGCAGTCTATACAGTTCAGAAGGATGCACCTGTGAGTGCGCTGCCCTGTTTTATTCCAGAACACAGAGTTGGTTTTATTTCACTTCTGTAAATGGAACATTTGGCAAAATGGTATGATTCAGACCTCAGGGTTTATTGCTAGAGATCATTCGATGGAAAGGCAGAAAGGGATTTACAGTTCTACTTTAAAGGGCGATTTTGCGTGTGAGTGCATGTGCAGGCCCACTCTCCCACCACATGCGTGTAATTGTTAAATAAGCCTCCCTTTTTGAGGATGGGAAGTGTATTTTTAACGAGCAAGTGACATTAAAGGGAATTTGGGGCCTCTCAGAATCAACAGCATCACAACAAGCTTTCAATTAGGGGGACATCTGTTGGGAATATGGGGGAATCTCCACCCAAAGTCAGTTGCTAATCACGTTCACCTGCCAGAGCAGCCAGACAGCCCCATGAGCTGGGAAAGGTTGCTTATTTCCTCCAAGCTCAATCACACTGCATTAAGTGGCCACCTGGGTAATGTGTGAGTACACACCTGCTGACCTACCCAGACTAACAAAACGTACTGAAATCAAGCTCCTAAAATAGACAGAAAGCAGATCCTCCCTTGGCCCGAAGGGGAGACAGAACAAGCAAAGAAGAAGAAAAGATCCAAAACTGGGAGTACATAATGAATTGTCAGGAAATCAGCATTAACTTTGGGACCTGTAGTTACCATGTTCCACCGTTCTTTAAACAGTGCATTTTAGAGATCCTTATCCCTCCCCCCAAAATTCAGCCTTTTCAATTTCAGCACAATAGTATGTAATTTGAATCAGACAAATAACAGCCTGATCTGTAGAGGGTGATATTAAGCAGCATTGAATACATATGTACATATATATTTTAAATTTTTGAATGATTTATCTTAGCCTATTTTGCAAACGTATTGTACATCTCCCTTTTCTCAATGCATAAAAAGTGTTTTTCCGAAAACATACAATGCTGCTTAATTACAATCCAACTGTTGGGAAGGAATATTCTATATTTCACAAGTTGTAAAGGAATCAAGCAAAGGGTAGTTTATAACACAATACTGCAGATCAAACTTTCTTTAACTTGACAGATTGCACTACTGCAGTCTCTTGCACTGTTATTTTTCTGTCTAGTACACATTGTATTTTTTTTTTTTCAGGGCTGGTCTGTTGACAAACTTCAGAAAATCTAAGAAATTTTAACAAACAAACAAAAAACCAAAATCAAACCAAACCAAAACAAAACAAAGAACCCAACACATCCTAAGGAACAAAAGTTTTATTTCTGAGATTTCTAAACACAGATGCATGTAGATACTTTCTGCTTCTTTATTGTGCTCTTCTCCATAATACCGTAGTTAAGAAAGGATGAGAGCAGTTATTTAGGTACAGTAGATCAAGGAGAAATTTTGGCCTGAATTGTGAACTTTCTAAATTTCTTTGGTAAACCTCCATCTAAGATTTATGCATTTTTCCAGTTCACTCTGCCTATTTAGACATACACTTGCTGTTTTCAAGTTTTATTCTGGCAAATTGGCTTAATTAAACATCCTGACTAATGAGGGCATTGTGTACATTGAAGATGTTTTATGTCATATGGAACCATTTTGCTTTTTCTAGGTTTTTCATATATAGATTCACCTTACGTATAACCACACTTACAGTATTTTTTAAATCACGTGTGTGTATGTGTGTGTATCATATTAATAAGACAATATTTCTCTTAAATATTAAGGAAGTGATGTATTTGAAATAAGGAAAACTACTGAAAACATTAAAAATATCTGTCTTGGTCAAATTCTTAGAATTGAATCAAAATGATTAATAACCAAGCTTAGCCTTCCTCTAAGCACTTATATGCAATTGATATGTTGGAATAAGAAAGAATACTAAAGCATGCTACAACAGAGCCTATAATTCCCAGCAAGCTTCTCCGTTTTCTGATGGAGATAATCAGTAAGTAGATCTCCAAGGCATCTATTAATCACTGTCAGTTTTGACTAAATGGAGGTTCTGATTGGCTGCTCAGGAACCACCAGCTGCTAAAGGAAACTGGAGAAACTGTGAAAACAAAATCTTTTTTTTTTTTCCCTTCACTGAAATAACTACTAGTTAAAGGTACAAAACCTCTTTAAATGGAAAGAGAAGGGAGAGAGATCTGAAGAAATAACATTTGTGGATTCACCAGCTAAGAAACTAGTTTGTGAGCATTAGTAACACTTATTGCTGCATTTTAGAATAATGCAAAGGTAAACCAAAGTAAGAAAAGTAGTATGTGTAATAAAACATTATCTCACATTGTAATAAATAGACTTCTCAGGTGCACAGCATCATGGACTATATTTACATATGTATGTTGCTGTGCAGATCCCGTGATATGGGTCTTAGCTAGACTTTGAAAATATCAGTGTCTGTGTTAAAAGCTAGGGCAGCTAATAGTCACATAATTTTGATTGTTGCTTTAAGGTTTCTACTGTAGTTAGCTGATAATGTTAATATCTTTCCATCCTTAGGTATCTAGGTGTTAAGTCTCAAGTTCCGCATACTAAGCAAGTGGTTATTTTTTGCTAAATTTATTTAGTATCAGAGACTAAGGGGCTTTGAATCTAGGGATGAAAGTTGGCTACAGAAATATTTGATCTTGATATTCAAGTGATGCCACTAGGTCCCTCCATCATTCATTCCATTCCTTGCTGGTGTCTCTCTCCTAAAAACAAAACAACAACAACAACAAAACCCACAAAACAAAACAAACAAAACACAATGGTGTCCCCTTCTCAGAGAATATACTGAGACAGCTTGGCTGAATGCACTTTTGGACTTCACTTCTCTGGCCTCAGTTGATGGATACAAGGTGGGACAACCTAATTGTTTCTCCCAGATATTTGGGATTTGGGCACAACAATCCTAATCTCTTGTCCATACTTGAATGGAGGAGCTATTTGGGGCTATCCTGTGTATAGAGAAAGGGAAGACTGCTGGGAGGTATAGAGAGATTGGGATGAGTAATCCATGTAACCCCAGAATGAGAAAGAGATGGAGAGAGAAAGACTTTGACCCAAAGAACTTTCCAGACCTTGCATGGCCTCTTGTATGGCTTTACACACTTACTTACTTGATATTGGCTATAGCCATATCTCCGTGGACAAAAATTACATTGCTACTCTTTTTTACTTTATGCTTATTACACAAGTGAAGTTATAACTTGCAGTTTTGAAAACCAAGAGCTAGTCTTCTTTTTATTGTGATAGAGCAGACTAACATGAGTCACTGCAGTGTGTGTGTTGGGGGGTAGCTAGCAGGTTCACTGAGCAAATAATTAGTAAGGGAAGTAAGGTAAATGTAAATTATAAAAGTATAATAGAAATATATTCTAGGCAGTGATTCCATGTTAAAGTCTGAACTTGCTCATACAAACATACAGAGACTTTCCCAGGACTGCTGTGCATATCTGTCCATCAAATTCCCTTGAGGAGCTATTTCATTTTGTTTCATTTTATTTTATTTTAAGAGTTTTATTTATTTATTTTAGAGAGAGACAGAGAGAGCACAAGCGGGCTCCCTGCTGAGCAGTGAGCCCGAGATTGGGCTCAATCCCAAAATCATGACCTGAGCTGGAGGGAAGCAGATGCTTAACCAACTGAGCTACCCAGGCACCCCCTGAGGAGCTATTTTAAAATACTGATTCCCAGGGGCGCCTGGGTGGCTCAGTTGGTTAAGTGACTGCCTTCGGCTCAGGTCATGATCCTGGAGTCCTGGGATCGAGTCCCGCGTCGGGCTCCCTGCTCGGCAGGGAGTCTGCTTCTCCCTCTGACCCTCCTCCCTCTCATGCTCTCTGTCTCTCATTCTCTCTGTCTCAAATAAATAAATAAAATCTTTAAAAAAAAAAATACTGATTCCCAGTACTTTTTGCTGTATCTTTTGAATAATAGTATGGGTATGAGGCTCATGAATCTGTATTTTTATTTATTTATTTATTTTTATGTATTTTATTTATTCATTTGTATTTATTTTTATATATTTTTTAAGTAGGCTCCTTTCTGTGCAGGCTTGGATTTGCCACCCTGAGATAGAGACATGAGGTGAGATCAAGAGATGGACACTTAACTGCTGAGCCACCCCGGTGCCCCATGAATCTGTATTTTTAAAAGGTTGTCCTTTGACATTTGATGTGGTAAATCCAGCCTGGTCTTGGAGAGCCACTGTTTTATGCAATTGATGTGTGAACCTGGTAAAATTAAAATAGTCTGAAGTGAATTAGAATGGACTAGAGTGAGATGTGGATCTAAAGCTGAACAAAGAAGAAGATGAGGCATAATTAGAACAATAAAACAAAATGTCGGCCAAAAATCAAGACAGATTAAAAACCCCAGTCTTTCTTTGCTATGGGGCACTTATTACTAATAAGAAGGGATTAGTAGTTAACACCAAGTTCATACTGTAAACTGGCAGATAATTCATGGATAGTATACTGATTTCAATCCTCATGTTAATATTTACCTAAAAGCATCTATTTGTGCATTGTTTTTCTCAACTAGTTCTACTTTTCTCTGTAAAGTCCATTGTGTGTGTATATATAAAGTTTATATGCATATATACAAATATAAAATTGTTATAGAAATATTTCTGAAGAGGGGAGACCCAATTGCTAATTTTTATCAATACCAAGACCTTCAGAAAAAATATGTCAATAAGCTCTTTCCTTACACGATGGTCCCTGAACCAGCCATATTCCTTTTTTATACTTTTACCTTACACACATACAAAAATACATCATATGAAACAAATCACTACTCCTTGCTTATATCACTGACTTTTTATGAATAGAATAGAAAGATAATCAGGAAAGTTCTTACTTCTTTAGCAAGAGTCAAAATAACATTCAGAGTTCTAGATAATTCTCATTTATTATCTCCGCCATCCAACTGTGTGAGAACCAATTCAGAGGCCTAATACGTAGGGATGTGAGTTGGGTTTAGAGTCACTACTCCTGCATAGCTCTGCAACTCTTAGATTTTTTTTTTCTTTTTTGATTTAAAAATTGCTTATAGCCATTTAAAATAATAACATGTTAAGCCTTTGACATAATAACAAAACATAGGCGAGATCGCCAAATGTTGTCAATCTCTTTGGTAGTCTGTTCACAAACACATGGTACTTACCGAGGAGTAATGAATGCCAACACATGTGGTTCTGCATGCCAGATGGAAGGAACACATCACCAATTAGTCACTGAGTCCATTAAGACAACTCAGTGGGTCATATGTGATTTTAAGTCCTGCATTTTCGAGCAAGGCATTGTAAAATTTGGAAGATACAGTCTATATTTGGATCCTCCAATTGTTTTAATTAAAATCCTTTAAACAACATTATACCATTTACATAGCTAAAAGACCGAACTGTTTACAAGTCATTATCATTTATAGAAAGAAGAGAGTCATTTTCTAAATTTGGAACAGTAGAAATATTTTAATTTTATTATTATATCTACTATTTGTCTTAACAAAGGCACAGTCCCATGGAGTGGAATGGACCTAAGACACTATTAAATCCAGCACTCTCTCCTCACTCTTATGATTCAGTACCTTCTCAGAAAGGGAGTTCCTTAAGTGAGTCTATAGCGCTGAAAAGGATTAACATTGGCAAACTACCAACCAAACACATTTAATTATTTTGCTAATGCAAAAAATGTTCTTGAGGTTTTTTTTTTTTTCCCTAACAAGCAATGTTTCAATCACGTATTCATTGAACTCCTAATAGTTGTTCAGCTTTCTGTTTGGTACAAAGGGAGGTAGTAAACGACAATAACAACAAAAATCTAGTCCTCAATGGGATAGAAGGAGGAATCAGTTATTAGGTACTTTCTAGGTGCTTTCAGCACACTGCATCATTTTGTGGAATTTAGACTTTATTTGGGGAGGCAAATACACCCTTCTAACAATCAGGGAATCAAAAGTGGTATTTGAATCTCACAAAACTGTCAGTCCCTTTCTCTTGTCTTAGCTTCTCACCACCTTAGCTCCCTAGACAGATGGGTCCATGGAGGACTGTCCATCATTAGCAAGCTCACCAACTCCTCACTTGTAATTGCAGAACGGATTTTCCTGGGGAAAGAAATTCTAAATGACTCCTTAAGGGCTCCATTCCACTTCATTGACCCCAACCCCACCGTTCAGTAAGGCATAGCATGAGTCAGCCAGCAGATGTTAAATAGGATAGGACATGTATTTTTTGAAATGTCTCTCTAATTTTTTTGAAATGTGACAATACTTAGTATTCATGGAATTTAGAAAAGCTGGATCACCTGAATGGGCCCAGGAAGCTATCTTTTATGACATAGATGACATTTGCTTACATTGTTGATGAAGGTGCAGGACATGAACACCGTAACTTGCTGGGTTACATGTTTATATTCCCTAAATACTTTAAGATGTCTTGAGAGTTCAGAAAATAAAATAAAATGGCCCTGCTTGTGCTGCCTTATTATGACCATTTAAATATTGGTATTGTCCCATGTTTCTGTCCATGTCTAATTCTATACTTACACTACTGCGAGTAATCTCATGTTCTCCCTAGCTCTGATTACTTCCTATGTGATGATGCTGCCGAAGTCTTCAACTCTAGTTTGAGTTTTTTTCCAGAGAATCACACCCAAATACACGGCTAATTTTTGGTCATCTCTCTCCATAAAATGGTTCTCCTGTAGCAGGGTGGTGTAGGAAGGCAATGAGGAGTTTGGGAAAGGTACATTCTCTTCCCCATAATCTTCCACGTTAAAAAAATACAAATGTCAGAAAGATGAAAATGTCACAAGTGTATAAATTCACCTATGTAATTTCTGAAGCATAAGACACAGCTGTATCTTTCCTGATAGGGTAAAAAAGAAAAATCAATAAGATAAAAAAGGCAAAATAAAGAAAAGCAAAACAAAAAACCTAACCACTACCATGTTTAGGCAATCCGTGTTCTTCAAGATATTTTTCATCCAATTAGGATGGTACCTCTACGTGGACATCCACAAAGACCACAAGTCAGCATGTAATATATCGTGTCATGTCCAAACTGAGAGCTTGGACGTCATCTTTAATTTTCCCTTTCCTTGACCCCATGCATCTAGGCACAACCAGCCCTCCCACCTGTAAAGATCTCTCATACCTCTTTCTTCCCCATCACCCTCACTATTAGAGAAGCACTGCCTTAGGGCAAGTCCTCTTCAATGTGCCAAATGGCCTCAAAACTAACTAACCTGCTTTCAAGTTTGCCATTATTGAATCCATTTTTATATGGTAGAGTAATAATCTTGTTTAAATCATTTCAAAGACTCTCTCCTTTTTAAGACGTAACCCAAACTACCTAGAATGACATAAAATCAACATTAGATCTGGCCTTGGTATGGACTGATAGCGCTACCTCATGCCATTTCTCCCCTCACACATTCTGGTTATTCCTGAGCTTCCTGTAGGCTCCTTAACAGAATGTGCCCCCTTTCACCATAGTGCCTTTGCCCTGACTGCAAACCAGAACACATTTCCTTGTCCCTGCTATCCAGGTTTCACCTAATCAACTTCTATGTGTCCTTCAAACTTATTTCAAATGATACCTCCTCTGGGAAGCCTTCCTTGAACAGCACAACCTGTTAGGGCATCTTATGCTTACCTCAATACAAATAGCAGTAATAGTAATAATAGTGAAAATGAATAGTTACTGAGTGAATTCTAGGTTCTAGGCACTGTGATAAGCATTTTCATAAATTTTGCCTTGTACAGTTTCTAATACTTTACAGAGAATGTCTGCCAACTTGATGGTTTCTCCCATGAGATTCTGAACTCTAAAAAGGAAGGTTCTATATCTTAATGTTTCTTTTTTTTAACATTTTTTATTTTGTTATGTTAATCATCATACATTACATCATTAGTTTTTGATGTAGTGTTCCATGATTCATTGTTATTTATTTATTTATTTATTTATTTGAGAGAGAGAGTGAGAGAGAGAAAGAGCACAAGAGGGGGGAGTGGGAGAGGGAGAAGCAGACTCCCTGCTGAGCAGGTAGCCCCATGTGGGACTTGATCCCAGGACTCCAGGATCATGACCTGAGCCGAAGGCAGTTGCTTAACCAACTGAGCCACCCAGGCGCCCAGCATGATTCATTGTTTGCATGTAACACCCAGTGCTCCAATCAGTATGTGCCCTCTTTAATACCCATCACCAGGCTAACCCATCCTCCCACCCTGCTCCCCTCTAGAACCCTCAGTTTGTTTCTCAGAGTCCATAGTCTCTCATGGTTCGTCTCCCCCTCTGATTTCCCCCCTTCATTTTTCCCTTCCTACTTTTTTTTTTTTTTTAAACATATAATGTATTATTTGTTTCAGAGGTACAGGTCTGTGATTCAACAGTCTTACACAATTCACAGCACTCAATATCTTAATGTTTCTTATTCTCTGAGCCTAAAGCAGTGCCTTGTTTATTGAATGACAGAATATTCTAAAAGATTGTGACTCTGTTCTTCATGGAAAATTCCCTGATTCTCTCTGCTGGAAACAATCACTTTCAAGTCTGAATTTCACTTTGATAGAATTTGCATTCCTTCCCCACTTATAGTAAATATTTTCATATATCTATATAACCTGGCTGCCCTTCATTCAGTCTACAGTTACTGAAGGACCCCATCTTTATCATCCTTTTTGACAATATCTCGCAGACACTTCCAAAACCTTTGGAATTCAAGTTTTAATGTCCATTTAAATCCTCTCTTTCTGGTATTTAAAAATTTTAAGTATTAACATTATTTGAGGTAATAAACATTATTTGGACCCAGAAATGAATGATAAATCAGTTTAGATTTCTTTCTTTCAGAACATGGAATTTTAGTGCTCAAAGAGAGCTATGCAAATATGTCATTCAATTTCTCTTTCTCTCCCCCCACCCATTTTTTTAAAAGAGGACTAGACTGTGGTTGAATGATTTGTTCAGGGTTACAGAGTGATTTAATAGCTGTATTTGGACTTGCTCTTAAGAACACAGTAACAAGACAAAACTGCAGTTTAACAATTTTAAGCAAGATACCTACCCTACACTCCCTTCTCTGCTCTAAGACATACTTCAGTATCGACTGTTTATTTTTTTTTCTATAAAAGGGTTCTAGAGTAACATACAAATAATCACTTATTCCTTTGTTATAGCAAGTTTAAGCTTTTGTTCTGAATGACTACAAAAGCATCAGCTGTGGTGTACATACATATATTCTATCATTGACACCAAAAACATGCCTCTCCCATTCACAACAAAAGAATGAGTTGAGTCAGTTCTCTAATGTATGTGACTGATTTCCAGTGAGCTAATGGATACCTGATACAGTTATTCTATCCTAATGTATTTTTTTAAAAATGAATACAAAGTATTCAATGCTTTTAACTGCAGGAGTATTTGGCTCAGAGCCATCGCCTGATGTGCTACTTCTGGGTCTTTCGGCCAAGTCTATTTTTTCTTTTCTTTTTTTTTTTTTTTTTAAACACCAGATCATAAGGTAGAATTTTTTTTTTTTAAGATTTTATTTATTTATTTGACAGAGAGAGACACAGCAAGAGAGGGAACACAAGCAGGGGGAGTGGGAGAGGGAGAAGCAGGCTCCCCACAGAGCAAGGAGCCCGATGCGGGACTCGATCCCAGGACCCTGGGATCATGACCCGAGCTGAAGGCAGTCGCTCAACCAACTGAGCCACCCAGGCGCCCCTCGGCCAAGTCTATTTTTGTGCTTGATACACTGACATCAGAAAATTCCAGGGGGTTATAAGGAGATAAGAACTCAATACTTGGTAGCAGTTTGACCATCTGTAAGTAAAAAAAAAAAAAAAAAAAAAAAAGATGCAACCTAACATCTTAAACTTTTCTACCATTAATGGTCAAAAGCTGTAAAAACTTGAAAAATAGTAAATCACAAAGGTAGGATTTCTGTGGCAAGTTCTCTACCTCAGTGTTATAGGCATACATATTTGGGTTTTGCATTTCATTTTGCATTTCAGGAGGAGAATGTTTCTTTAGCAGGTGAGGGGGGATTAAATTTTTATTATGTTAATAAAGGGCTGGGAAAGGAGAAGAAAGTTTGGAGCCTAGAGCTTCAGATGAAAAGTGTAAGGAAGGTCAATGATTTTATTTCTCAAGTCTCCTTCCTCAAGGGAGGAAGAGAGAATTGGCTACAAAAAAATATTTGTTAACTGAGGTGATAGGATAATATAGAAGAAAGAATGGAGAGACAAAGCTTTTGGTGCCTAGGCCATTTAAATAAAAATAATGTATAATTAAGAGAAGGCTCGACCCTCTAAATTGAGTTCCATCTCAGGCCCTACAGACACCGAGTTTAGCTGGTCCCTATCTCTAAAATAAAATACTTCGAGAATTTAAAGTATTGGCAAATAATAGATGTTTAAAATATCATCAAAAGAGAAAGTCTGTCTATTCTTCTTCATGCCCTTACAATCATACTAAGAGACTCTGGGGAGGCCTAGATAATGAACACTTCTTTCACATAACCAGCTCTCTCTTTATAGGAAGCCCTGGAGGAGAAGGCATCCGAGTCCACTGTTTGCTTCACTGGGGAAAACCCTAGCAGTGGGAAATTACATGAGGCTTAATGCTGTATGAAATGAGAAGCTGGAAAAAGATATTTTTCAAAAGCTGTTCCAAAGAACAGAATAATCAGTCTTACTCGGAGTGATTTAGTCCTCTTCTCATAATCGCTCTCTTTCTTTCCAAAAGTGGGTAAACAATCTCCCTTTGGGGTTCCACTACCAATTTGAATAATGATACACAATGCCTGTATCTCCAAATATTGCCGGAAGCCTCACTACATGATGTGAATCTTGAACCTTTTTTTTTCTCTCAGAGTTGTGATAGAGTTTCGGTGGAGGCCAGGCTCTTGGCTACATGGTTTGACATTCACTCCATCAACTCCCAGAAAGATGTTTGTTGTTCCCTCTGCTTCTGACATATTATCTTGAATGACAGAAGCCTTCATCAAATCAATTGATGGAAGGTCAAGAGAAAGAGAACTTTCATACAATGAGCTATCCAATCCGTATTGTGTAAGACAAGCAATTTAGTGTTTGGGATATGTGGCAATTATAATTGGCTTAGTTTTCAGTAGTTCATCTCTAAGACAGTCTTGCTTTGAGGAACTAGAAAGCTAGTCTGGCTTTGAGGGAGTAGAAAGCATGAGAACTATTCAAATGCAATAGAAACAATCAGTGAGAGACAGAAATGAAAATGTTAAGCTTAACTTGCCTGTAGTAAAATACTGATAATCATTGTAATGTGGGCTTAATTTCATGGGTCAGTTCTAGCACTGACTAATCCAGTTTTCTTCTAAGACCTTAGCTATAATCAATTTATTGCTAGCTATTCAAAGGATAAAGGTTATACATTAAACATGAAACAGTTAAAAATGGTTTCTTGAACAGAGTGCCCTTTGGAATCCACATTAATCTAAGGGAATGAAAAATACATAATAATAATAGATTGAGCAATTCGAATTTTATTTACTAATCTATTTTTATCAACTTATCTAGTGAAAGTGGCACTTTTTGGTTTGTTTTTGGTAATAGGTAAGAACTAAAATACTTGGATAGGTGTTACATACATAAACACTTTCCAATGATATATATTCCTACTCATATAAAAAAATAGGGATGATGGGGGGCGCCTGGGTGGCTCAGTTGGTTAAGCGACTGCCTTCGGCTCAGGTCATGATCCTGGAGTCCCGGAATCGAATCCCGGATCGGGCTCCCTGCTCGGCAGGGAGTCTGCTTCTCCCTCTGACCCTCCTCCCTCTCATGCTCTCTGTCTCTCATTCTCTCTGTCTCAAATAAATAAATAAAATCTTTAAAAAAAAATAGGGATGATGGTCTTTCTACTTTATCATAACTTATGGGCTACCTGAGAAGAACATCAATTAGCTATATTGTGTTGAGTAACATCTTAAAAATCTCCACAAAATTTGGGACAGCCACTGTAACTTTAATTACCTGTGACATCACAGTAGTCATGCAAATATAGGATAAAATAGTCAAGAATATGTGTGGAATTTACATTTAGTCACATACACAGAAATGTCTCATTTCATGTAAGTTCATAACAGATTCTCTTTCCTATAGAACCACATTTTCAGAATCACACTAAGTATGATTAAAATAAGCAGAGATTAGGCTTTGAAATTACCTATAGTCTGCATTTATAAAAGCCCTTGCTCATTTAGAAAGAAAATACTTGGGTGATGACTACAGATCCGTTCCAGTGTTGTTCTTTTCCATTCTCTTTTCTTTGTACCTGATAGTCTAGTATTTTTAGCAATATTCATCTCTCAACAAGACCCTGTGTCCTTCCAGCTCTATAGTTTTACATGTGCTGCATAAAATGTCTTTTTCTAACCTTGACTCCTCATCCTTGCTAATCAAACAAGACTCAGAGTAGCAATATGTAAATGTTTGAACTTTGGCACTTTTCTCTACTTTTCTTCAAAAGATCACAGTTAAATAACTATTTTTGTTGGTATGGTTTGGTTTGGTTTCTTTCTATGCATTGTCTTAGAACACTGGGTGATGCAAATGGAAGGACTATATTATGTTAACCTATTCTCTTATTCAAATGATAAGTATGAACCTACATATATACCTTTATACTTAGTTTAAAAAAGAAAAAAAGAGGGGTGCCTGGGTGGCTCAGTTGGTTAAGCATCTGCCTTTGGCTCAGGTCATGATCCCAGGGTCCTGGTATTGAGCCCTGCATCAGGCTCCCTGCTCAGCAGGGGAGTCTGCTTCTCCCTCTGCCTCTGCCCCCGCCCCCCCACCCCCTGCCCTCTCTCTCCCTCTCTTAAAAAAAAAAAAAAAAAAAAAGAATTTGCCCTGTTGATTCATAAGTATCCCTGACTTGTAAGGATATATGTCTTGATTTGGAAATGTATTTGTTTGGAAATGTATTTGCCATAATATTTAATATAGCACATACAGTATTTAGGTACATACCACCTCATAAATGCAAGTTGGTAAAATGCTACTGATTAATCTGACAGCATTTAAGTGAAGGATAAAAATGATGTTTCTTAGGGGACAACATATCTCAGTATAGAGTCCACTATGAATAAAAACTCAGTACCATTATTCTGAAGATTCTAATCTCTTCCCAAGACACTGTCTTTATGGACAAATTTTCTACAAAGCAAATTTGTAGCTAAGCTTGCCTAAGCTTTCAGTAAAGACATTAGCTTAGTTAGCATATCAATTAAGACAAGTTCAAATGCCCTCTTCCCTTCATTGCTATATAATTATTACACACTCAACATTTGTCCAACACAATTCCATCATATAGAAGCTGTCCATCTAAGGTTGCTGACTCTCACAGTTCTGCCCTAAAATTACTGAAGTATGTTAAGGATTCCTGGCCGTTGGGTGCTTTATTTATTTTTTGAGTATGTAATTGAATTTTGAGTGTACATTATGTGATTAAGGATTTAGAATACTGCAAGATCTTTCTGAATCTCTTAGTAGGTATAATAATGTTGCTACTGTACATGGTGATGATTTAAGTCCTATCTTTTATTGCCACTGGAACTCTTTCCCATCCTCTTAGAATGGAAATACTTCCCTTACTGCCACTGATATTTATTTGAACAGCTTATTTAAGTTCCTCCATTGCTTGCAAGGAAGAAAATACCTATAATATTTTTAAAGGCTCTGGAGACACTCCAAAGCCTTTTTGGACTAAGGTGGGGAATAACTACATCAAGTAGATAGGCAGTTAAGTGAACAGACAGATAGTACTCTTAACTTCATTTTGAAAGATAAAAATTTCTGTAATATTTAAAATGGTTCTATCATTTACTGGGATCAAGAAATATTTTTCCTTTCATCAAGAACTATGGGCAAAAATACATAGAATTGTTGAAGATAATATATTATATTGCCCCACTTCATCTATATATTTGCTCTTATCTATATATCTATGTATGTGCTATGTTATATACATAATAAAACACACACATACACATACACACACACACACACACCTGTTTATTCCCAAATGTGTCTGCATTGCAAATCTTTCCAAGTTTAATTAAAAGGCAATCTGAAAAAAGAAATGATATTTCTATTTCTTTTCTACTGCAAAGGATTGTGGAAGATACTTAAGAATATTTCCATCTTGCATTCTAAAATGCTCAACCATTTGATTCGGTTAAATAGAAACCAAAGCAAATCAGTGTGATAAATACTGATAATATGGAGATTGAGGGTTGCTTCATGGTGTACCCGGTGATAATCTTCCTAAACTCTTCATTCATTATTATTTTTAAAAAATTTTTCTTAAGAAAAAAATTAACTCAACATGCATGTTTTGGGGCCTCTTTTAAACACAGTAGCAAAATATAAGATCAGAATAGGCTAAAGTATTAGGGTTTTAAACTTAGATCAATTCTGTATTTAGGTAATTACAAATAAACTTGTAAAAAAAAAGTATTGGATTTTTGTGAAAACACAAGTTTTGAGACTGTAGAATGTCCTATATCCCAGTCCCAGTCCATAAGAGCTGAGGCTCTGAACTCAACATCAGGCTATCTGGTTAAGTCTCTAATACCTTGCTTTGTTTCTTTGCAACAAGATAAATTTTACTCCTCATATGTTCAGCAGCTGACTAAAGCTCTTTGCAGATCTCTTACTGAACAGGTTATACCCAATACCTCAGTAGCTCACTCTGAGTTAAGAATGCCACCAACACTCCCAACTGGCATCTTTTCGATGCTGTGACAGACCTGCTGATTGGAGACCCTGTCTACTTTTCACTTATCCATATTTCTCTGAATAAACTTGACCTCAATACCCCTTTTGGCACTGTGCCTTGGACAGAACCTTGTTGTCTCTTCACAGAACTGCTACTGCAAAATTGTGACAACAAAAATAACATGATGATGATGTCGCCAGGCCAGCCCATTCTTAGTGACCAATACTACTGCCTAGATTCAACAGTCCTCCTGCTCAGTTTACACAGTTCCAAGCAAAAAACCAAAAACCAAAACAAAACAAAATGAATGCTTATAAACTGAAGGTATGGCTTCCAGCTTGAAGATTTAGACATTATCTTAGCACAGCAGTGGTCACTCATCAGGAATTCCCGATAAATCTGTCTCAAGCGGGGTGCCAGGATGGCTCAGTCATTAAGTGTCTGCCTTCGGCTCAGGTCATGATCCCAGGGTCCTGGGATAGAGCCCCACATCGGGCTCCTTGTTCCGCGGGAAGCCGGCTTCTCCCTCTCCCACTCCCCCTGCTTGTGTTCCCTCTCTTACTGTGTCTCTCTCTGCCAAATAAATAAATAAAATCTTTGAAGAAAAAAAAATCTGTCTCAAGAGTGTCATTTGTGGAACTCGACCTAACCCAGCTGGGATGCACATGCCTTTTATGTTCTCTTTGTTCATAAGCACCTCTGTTAAGCTAAATATATAAAAGTAAAATAAAACACTGGTTACATTTATTTATTTAAACTTGTTATATTAATGAAGAAGCATTTATTAAAAGCTTTAACACACGACAAAAGCAGTATATGTGCAATTTCTTCTAGAGTATGAACAGAATTCTGTATCTAGATATAGAATTTTAAACATATTTGTTAGAAAACAGAGCTGTATTTGAGTCATGGCTCTGCTAATTCTAGCTGTGAGATCTTGGGTAAGTAGATTAACTTCACTTGTTCCCTTTTTTATAAAATGAGGGAAATAATTCTTTACAGTATTGTTGTAAAGACTGAGCTTAAATTTGAAAGTGTAAATTCTAAGTAATATACTAGTGAGAAATAATAATATTACATTTGGCAAAATAAATAAAGTTAAAACAATTTTGAGAGAAAGCTACCTGTCAGTGAGATAAGGTGGATGAAACAAATTGGACAAAGATCACAGCAAAAATAGGACTTGCCTACTTAATTGTTCAATATGAAACAGAGAATGAAGGTCTTAATTCAACCTGCTGGCATCACATTGATCAATTGCTGAAATTAGAAACTGTTGTCCACTTTCCCCATTGCTAATAATATATTTTAACAATATATTTCCTTCTGCAGTTGTATAGTTGAAGCTATTTTATAAAGCTGGTCTAAAATAGGTACAAGTTATCAATCCTGGCCTCTACCCCTGCCTCCCATTTATGGGACACAGCATCACTGTGTCACCTGGTTGGTGACATGGGCATTAAAATTTGATCTGTCACACAAAGGGGTGGACACTGACCAGCCTCCATCAGAAGCCTGCACTTGCTGGTAGTGACAGGATCAAACACATTATTGAATGTGGCGAGGGACAAATCCTTCTCACAGAGAAATGAAATTAGCAGTGGTTACCAATTAACACTGAGGGAAAGCAAGGTGAAGCAAGACAATTCCTTTGCAAATATTAGAAGACAGCCAATTTGATTGAACACAACAGCATACAACAATCAAAACAATTTTTCTTCTTAAAAAAAGAAAAAAGAATTGGAAGTCAATGGGTGCAGGTAACTGATTTCCTTCTTTCTTTTCTCTCTTTCCTTCTTTTCTCTCTCCTTTCTTTCTCTCTCTCTCTTTCTTTCTTTTTCTTTCCTTCTTTCTTTCTTACTCTCTCCCTCTTTCTTTTTCTCTTTCTTTCTTTCTTTTCTTTCTTCTTTCTTTCTTTCTTTCTTTCTTTCTTTCTTTCTTTCTTTCTTTCTTTCTTTCTTTTCTTTCCTTCTTTCTCTCTCTCTTTCCTTCCTTCCTTCCTTCCTTCTAATTTTAACTTTATTAAGGTATAATTTTATAAGGTATAATTGACAATCAAAATTGTAAGCTATTTAATGTAGAACATGGTAACCTTATATATACACACACTGTTGAAAGCATTTCTCCATCTAGATAATAACACATCTATTACCTCACATATCCACCCCTTCTCTTTTTTTCCCCAAACTTTGGGGAAAACATCTGAACTCCACTTCCCATCAAACCTCAGTCATACAACCCCCCAGTGTTATCAACCATGGTCACCTTGCTTGACTTCAGATCCTCAGACCTTATTCATCTTATAGCTGAAAACTAGTACCTTTTTACAAACCTCACCCTATTTCCCCCCACTCCCAGCCTGTGGCAAACACTTTTCTATTATTTCTGTGAATTTGACTTTTTTTTTTTTTTTTTAGTTTCTACATGTAAGTGATCTCCTTCTTATGCTTGTCCTTGATTAACCTGCATATTTGGATTCTGACCTTCAGCTTCATTATGAATAATTTGTCAGAGACAGTTTAAAAGAAGTAAATCTTTTTTCCTTCCCTCTTACTTCCTGCCCATATCAGAACAGTCTCCAATGTTGCTCTTCCTCTTTTACTTTTCCTTCTGTTCCGTTTTTTCCTATATATTTTTTAAAGATTTTATTTATTTGTCTGAGAGAAAGAGAGAGAGAGAGCAAGCTCGGGGGAGGAGCAGAGGGAGAGGGACAAACAGACACTGTGCTGAGCACAGAGCCTGATGTGGGGCTCCATCTCACGACCCCGAGATCATGACCTGAGCTAAAACTGAGAGCCAGATGCTTAACTGACTGAACCACTCAGGTGCCCCCATTTTTTCTATATTTCAAGTTCTTTCCTTCCTTTTCATGTTCACTGTTGTCAAATCACTTCAGTACTTAGCCATCCGTAGCAATCCACTGTGTGCACTAGAATCTTCTACAGCATGGTTTTCATCATGATACTCTCTTGCAAAGATATAATAAAACCTTTGTTAGTAACTGATTCAGATCCATGCTCCATATACTGCCATTCAAATTCTGTGCCAGTTTACCTCACTCTGTATTTCCAATTTGATCATGATTACTTAGCAACATGATTCTACAATCTTATCTGCACTGATGCCCTTACATAGCACACTCATCTTTGCCTCTGTAACTCTGGATGTACTGTTCCATTCACCTGGAATGCACCCTCCTTTCTTTAGCTAAACTAAATCCTATACATTCTTTTTTTTTTTTTTTTTAAAGATTTTATTTATTTGACAAAGAGAGACACAGCGAGAGAGGGAACACAAGCAGGGGGAGTGGGAGAGGGAGAAGCAGGCTTCCCGCCGAGCAGGGAGCCCGATGCGGGGCTCGATCCCAGGGCCCTGGGACCATGACCTGAGCCGAAGGCAGACGCCCAACGACTGAGCCACCCAGGCGCCCCAATCCTATACATTCTTAAAGGTCCAGTTAAACCTAGTCCCTTCAAGAAGCATTCCCCAAATAAGCCAGTGAACAATTACAGGTTTACATTAAAATTCTTAATTCCTGTAATATTTTCTCCTCCTTGCCTAGAGATATTTCAGAGTTTCTCAAACTCGTTCCTTTAGAAAGGTACTCCTAAGTCATGTTTCTCCTGTAGAAAGAGAATGAGATATTGATTTAAATTTCTCATACAAAGCTAAGAACATCCTTTCTAGCAAAATGTAATTAAATACTTGTCTATTACACAATATAAAATAGTAACCAAATGCATTTTGTGTTGAAGAAAAAGATAACCAGTTGTTAAATCAATACCATCAGCAAGCTATTCTTAAATTTTGCACCAATAGTTGCTTGCTTTTTGGTCCCTTATTTTGGTGTTAGTTTGTACTGTCAGAAAACTGAAAGAAGTCATCAGGGATTAAGATAAATCAATTTATTTTTTATTTTTTAAAAGATTTTATTTATTTATTTTACAGAAAGAGAGTGAGGCAGGGGGATCAGCAGGCAGAGGGAGAGGGAGAAGCAGCTCCCCACTGAGTAGGGAGCCTGACTTGGGGCTCAATCCCAGGACCCTGAGATCATGACCTGAGCTGAAGGCAGACGCTTAACCAACTGAGCCACCCAGGTGCCCTAAGATAAATCAATTAAAAAAAAAAAAAAAAAACTTACAAAGGAGAAATTTTCTTCTAAGGAGGAAGTGGAGTATAGGTTTAAAGGGTTTTCTCAAGGTGCTGGTCCCTCTTTGTGTCTTTAGGAAAGTCACTCAACCCATATGCACTATAGTTCCCTTATGGGGGTATGAGAACTGGGTATGAGGAAGGATTAGATGATGTAGCACGTGGAAGGCCTTTGTCCTATAACATGAGCTTGGTAACTGGAACTTCAACAGAAGTGCAAAGCTCACCACTGACCATTCTTGTCTTCTTCTGTTTTTAAGAAAGTGGAGTGCTACTGAGGGCTGATGTTACCATGCCTGGTTTAAGGGCAAAGGACTAGGGAATGTGTTCTTAACAAATCCCAGCCTGCTCCTCTCCAGGAGCCCAGAGAAGGCAAACCAGCTCAGGCCCTACTCACACCTGTCTCTTGCTCAGTCTCTCTGACTCTTTGTCTCTCCCTTTCTGTATCTTTATCATTCTCTTTTTGCCTCAATCGTATCCATCAGTCTCTCTCTCTTGGTTTCTGTCTTTTCATCTTGTTAATATTCAAGGGTATTCACATTGCCCTGGCATAGGAAATTTCTTCCAGATGAACTCCTTAGAGTTCTCTGCTTATTGTTGTTTTATTTGCATTGGGTGAGTAGGTGGGATAATATCTCAGCTCATAATCAACTTTCAGTTTGCTTTATGAACACATTTTATAGTCTTTCCATGGATCTCAAGAGGAGACAGGGCACGGGAGATGTGTCTTTGGCAAAACAACAACAATAATAATAGTTCACATTTATGAAACAGTTATAATGTGCCAGACACTATTTCAAGTGTTTTACTTCTACTGACCTACCTATTCCTCACAACTACCTAAGAGTTGAAATTACAATTATTATTACTAGGAGCAAGAATGTGCACCAGGGAGTTCTGTCCAGACAGCACACCCAGGCTGGGGTCTTAACTACCATGCCCAGAAAGCTTCAAAGTTATTGGTTACTACTGGTATCCATTGGGATTTTTTTTTTTCTTTTTCCCAGATAAAATGAAATAACATAGCTCTTACTTGATTTTAGCAGTGGAGCATTTTTGGACTTACCTTATACAATATTTTGTGGTAGCACAAAAACAATTAATAAAATATAAATAATCTTATTAATAGGACCTGTAATTTTGTATCTTTCACAATTTCTGCTAGATTACATGCTCCCTGATTATGGAATGAGTGACTCAAGGAACAGAAAAGGGCGGGTAAAGCCACAATTCTGAGGTACTTTTTGAAAGATAACAGATGACACAATGAAGGTAATCTGAGTCACAGAAAGAGATGGCTGGACAAGGGCTTCCAGTGTGTGGATCAGTTGTTTCTGTTTTTGTTTTCCCCCAGTGTGAGCACTATTTGTAAAAATAGTGTAATAAAGATTTATTTCCACCATGGAGAGCGACTAATTGATAGGTAAAACATGTTAAGAGTGGTAAAAGTAACTTATGGTATTAAGTGTTGTATTATTATTTTTAAGACTAGACTTCACCTAGAAATTATTTTCTTTTATTTATATGAAGACATCAATTCTACTCCTTGGGTCACAGCCTAATCTACATGAAAAGCCTTAGTTGAAAAAACAGTAAAAATATAGCTGGACTAGTCACAAATAATAATCGCTTCCATTTATATAACACCTTTGAAAAGGTCCCTAGAAGCTTGCTAACTTTTAAAATCATGCACAGATTTCATATGCAAAACATCCTGCTAATGTGATGTTGAGGTTACAAATCTAAATGCTTTGAGGTCAGCAAATGAGAGAGGTATGGCTCTCATTATAACATTATCTCACCCACATAATCATGCTTTATTGTTTTTTTCTTAAAATTCTGTATTTAAGAGTTCAACTGCTACAAAAAATATTACACCTATCTAAGTATTTAGCATGACAAAATGTAAACATTGTAGGATTATTTTCTTCCATGAGTTGATATTTTGAAATATGGCATAAACTTGGTACAATTTGAATTTTGATTTTGCTTAGAATCATAAACTAAATGACAATGCTGATCCAGAAGGTGAATAGAAATTTTATTTGTTCACCTTGATTACTTTGATTTACCCATTTCTTGAGTTCAAGAATGGATGGAGGCACAGAAGGGAGGGTAGTGCAGGAACTAACATTTATTGATTGCTTATTGTCTTTGTGACGCTGTTAGGGGTTTTGCCAATGTTAACTCACCGTCCCTTTCAACAACTCTAAAAACTGGATATTGGTATATCTATTTTACAAATGAGAAAATGGAAGCTCAGAAAGATTAAGTGACTTGGCCAAGCTGAAAACTATTAATGAAATTCAAACCTAAATTTGTTCATTTTTAATGTTGTCTCCACTTTTCTCATTGGGTGGGAAGGAGGAAGGAGCCTACTAAGTAGTTCTACCAACTGCCTTCCACTTCCTCCAATTAGGGTCTCAATAGGTTGTAGAAAAACACGCTAGGAAAAAAATTTAAGCACAAAGTTAAAAGTTCTGTAACATATTGCTCACAATTGACATCCAACATTTTAATTTAGGAACATATGGAGAAGGGTATTGAGTCCAGTTGAGGAGAAAGCTTTGGGGCAATACCATCTGCTTATATGCACTAGTTCAGTCACCTTCCCAAAAAAATAAATAAATAAGAGCACAATGCAGATTATCAAGCAAGTTGTTACTGTTTTGGGGAAGGAAGGTTTTATGATATATTAGATAGAAACTCTCATTGTAATGGAAACATATTTTCAGATGTCATAACATCATATACCATGATGTCAGACTACACTTATAAAACTGTATGACAGAAAAAAGATGTGATTTTTCCAATAAGTAGAATTCCCAAGGATACTACACACTCATTTGAAGTCATTAAAATTTAGAACCATGTTCTTTTAGAGCCAGAAATACTCTAAAAACTCTTCTTCTATTACTCTGAACCTTTCAGACATCTGAAAACTGAGGCCAGAGAGGTTAGTTGAATTAAGCTAGTAAGTGTCAGAGCCTAGACTAGGACCCAAGTTTGCTTACCTTCCTTATTCAGATTTTATTGCCAGTTGCTGACCACAGTAAATATACTTTGGAAGGCAGCTTCAGAATTCTAGCTTGCTTTTCAATGAAGTTATTTCAGACAAATTTTGATAGTTGAATCCTATTTGGGATAGACTAGAAGTACTCATAGTTTAAAGGACACATTTTAGAGTGATTGGAGTAAGCCATTCATTGAGGATAAGGGTGAGTGAATGGGAGAGAGAGAGGGAGGGGGAGAGAGAAGAGACAGAGAGACAATGAGAAGACAGAGAGACATTGTTGGTAGATACCAATTATTTGAAACATTTTCTCCACTGTCCTCCTAGTTTAACACATTTCCTTCATTTTCTTATTACAGTTTGGGCCATTTTTGTTTCATTCCCTTTGCTGGATCCTCCTCTTTTTCCAGGCCTCTAAACATAGGAATATGTCAATGCTGAATTTTCAATATTTTCCATTCTCTTCCCCCTTAACTAGGTAACCTAATCAAATCCCAATATCACCTTTGGCTTAATTTAACTTCGTATTTGTAACTTCAATCACTTAACTTTCTACTAAAATCTAAATTTACATAGCTAGCAATATTATATTACTAGTTTATCTAGTAGTGATCTAAAATTTAGCATGGCCCCAATTGAAAGCTTGATCTCCCACCTCTCATCTATCTCTGTGTTCTTTATTGACCTGAGTTGCTCAGACCAGAAATCTTGAAACCATCCTTGACTATACTGTTTCTTTCCCACTTCATATCCAGCCAGTTAGGAAATCCTATGTGATCTATTTTCACATTATACCCAGGGTCAACTTCTCAGCACCTTTACCACCATCATCTAAGCCACCATCATCTCTTGTGTGAACCACAGCAAGAGTTACCTAAATGGTCCTCTCCCCCCCCACCATATCCTATGGTTTACACATCAGCAAAAATGTTCTCCTGCTCCAAATCCTCTAATAGGTTTTTATCACACTTGAAATAAATTCCAAAGTCCTTATCATAAGGTATAGCATTGCTTCCTTGCTTCATTCAAGTCTTTTGAAAAGCTGTTCATGAATAGATAGATGATGGATAGAGTACTCTTCCTTGCTTGACCATCACTAATTACCTTATTTCTCTGTAATGCTTAACATTACTACATATATACACATACATATATATATATGTATGTGTATATATATGTGTATATGTATATGTGTGTATAAATTTTCTGTTTCCCCACTAAAATGTGAGCTTCATGAAGTCAGGGACTTCATTTGTTTTGTTCATTTCTACACACTAAGTACCAACCATAAATAAATGTTGAAGAAATGGACTGATCATTTATATTTGTTCTTATGTATCAAATTGCATGGAACTTAGAAAACACAACACATTGGGGTGTCTTGGGGGCTCAGTCAGTTAGGGTCTGCCTTCAGCTCAGGTCATGATCCCAGGGTCCTGGGACGGAGCCCTGAGCCCCTGCTTCATCCTCCCCTTTGCCCCCTCCCCCCTGCCCTGCCTGAGCTCTCTCTCTCACTAAAATAAATAAATAAAAATAAAAATTCAACATATTAATATAAACAAAGCATATAGCACATTACTGTAAACAAAATATTCCATTTTATTACCACTATTCTAGAGAATGGTGCTCAGGACTACTTTTTCTTGAATTAATCATACAATAACTATTTTCTACCTTCATTCTTAAACTGTATCAACTAAACATAAATATTGGATTGATATTTAACACATACATATGTACACATTTCCCTAAGTGTCCCAAACCAAAAAGCATGAGTAAATGAAGCTTTCTTTGTTCCAAAGAATAGCTAAGTGGTGATGATAGGATTCTATATTCCAGGAAGCTGCAAGTAAAATAATTCAAAAGGTCGTAAGTAAGTAAGTAATCAAGCTATCTGAGGACAGATGGTATCTTCAAAGAAAGGAAAAATAACCTCCATTTGTTTCTTAAAGGTGTTGAAAAAGTGAGATTTTCATAGAAGATTAAAATCTATGTAGAAGTGATCATACGGTGAAAAAAATAAAGCTCGGTGGAGGAAGAAACAGAATTAAAATAATTTTAAAAGATTACATTTACCCACCCTGAATATGGTATAGCCTGACGTCCCCAGACGTATATAAGCGACAAGGGTGTAAGCAAAGGGGAACCAGCTCGGTTGGTACTCCAGAGCCGCTCTTCGTCAATGTGAGGCGGTAGCTACCGAACCACCAGGTCCTTCGCCTCCGAAGCTGTGGTTGCCGCCAGCTCCACGTTACTGACTTGCGATATAGAGCAGCGAGTGATACTGCTAGAATCGACATTTTTTCCTATCAAAACTTATGTTTTTGGTTAGTGTAGGAGATATGCAAGATTCTATGGGAGCTCATAACAGTGGTGACTAAGCTGTCTCCTGCGGTATATTGTGTGCAAATGGCGGGGGCGGAGGTAGATGTGTGGGTTTCAGAAATGTCCTTTCCGAGGAAGGGCCATTTGAGCTGAGAAGTGAAAACCGCCCATTCCGATGAGATGAAACAGAGTGAACGACTCTGAAAAACCAACTGAGGGTTCTAGAGGGGAGGGGGGTGGGAGGATGGGTTAGCCTGGTGGTGGGTATTGAGGAGGGCACATTCTGCATGGAGCACTGGGTGCTGTGCACAAACAATGAATCATGGAACACTTCATCTAAATCTAATGTTGTAATGTAAGGGGATTAACATAAGAATAAAAAAATTAAAAAAAAAAAACTAACACTCTACTAGTTAGTATGCAAATAAGCCTTTTGGTTTCAGTCGTAATTGCTTTGCTTTCTGTTTTCTTGGGCATTTGGTTAACTGGTCAAGGTTTCTTCACTGGCTGTACAATGTGGCTAAAAACGATGGCTTCTTAGAGCCATGTTTAAGATTAATTAAAGAAAAAGAAACCATATAAATAAATAATATAATCTATGTGAGAAATACAACTTATGTTAAAGAACTGTACGAATGTTGATTATTACTATGATGCAAACTACAGACCACCACATTCTTTCTCAGCTTCATTTTATAGTCTTGTGAAAAGCTTATGTTCTCCCTGGGCTGTTGTACTTTAAAGATGTTGACAAACTAGGCAGCATCTAAGGAAAGAGCGAGAAATTGAGGAAGAAGTCTCTTGTTAAAAGGCGAAGGAGTTTGCATGACTTTGTCTGGAAATGAGATGGCTGAAGAAGGATATTGTAACTCTTCAAACTATGAAGAGCTGTTATTAAGAAAATGTAGACCAGCTGCTCTTTGGCTCCACTGAAGTCAGAGTAAGAAAAAGTTGGCTGAGTTTGTTTAAACATTTGTGAGAAAGCCTTGAAAGTAAAGGTTACTTCTAGATTCTTGGAGACAGGAGATAGGTTGTCTTCCTAACAGGCGATCTTGAGATATTATCTGATCGGATGAAAGATACTCCTCAAGCTCTTGGACCCCATGATTCTGGTATCGCGCTTCAGAATAGTTGGTAAAGGGTAGCAGTGGGTTCATTTGCAAGACAATCATCAGCATAAATGTTCAGCTCCTAGGGACCTGGAAGTGCCCTTTTCTGAGTTCCCTCGAAGGGGTTCTCTTGATTGTCAACTTCCCCTGAGCCTTTCACAGAATGATGCTTTTCTCTGAGAGGCTATTTCTGCTTTTTATTGTCTTCCATAGAAGCTTATTTTCCAAACACAAGGCAAAAAGACAAGAAATCTTTTAAATTCTTTATCACATTTTTATTTATTTGTTTATTTTTTAAAGATTTTATTTATTTGACAGAGCGAGACACAGCAAGAGAGGGAACACAAGCAGGGGGAGTGGGAGAGGGAGAAGCAGGCTTCCCGCGGAGCAGGGAGCCCGATGCGGGGCTCGAACCCAGGACCCAGGGATCATAACCTGAGCCGAAGGCAGACACTTAACGACTGAGCCACCCAGGCATCCCTCTTTATCACGTTTTTAAACATCAGAACTTGAAATCTAAATTACGTGCCTTTTAATTAAAAAAAAAAAGAAAAAGTTTTCACACACATCTAACTCCTGTAACATATTTAGTGCTAACTTGTTAAACCGTCTCAAATGTAACTGTCTTTTGCTGAAGAAAAAAAAAAAGAAAAGAAAGAAAGAAACTCAAGCCTTAGACCTACATATAGCATTCATTTGCATATCTATGCATATATACACACACCTTATTTTACATTAAATCTGTCTCTATACTATTTATATTTATACCCATTTGCTATGTCCAAATATATTTGGTTATTTTTGAAATCTACAGAGTATTCTTCTGAAAGTATTCTTAAGAAGTTATACTTGGTAAGACTTTGCAACAAAGCTGAATTATGGTGGAAATCCTATACAAATACCCAATCTTTCCAACAGCAATAAATTACAATGTCAGAAACATAAGGTGCTGACCTCCCAGTGTGAACAGTGTGGGGGGTGAGTGATAGGGATAAAGCTCTTGATTAGAAATGTTTTTCTTGAAGAATAAAGCATTTATGCAGGGAAACAGCCATGAATAAAGTCTATCACCTCCTGATGTTTATCCATATAAAGCACAAGATGATTTCTCTTCAAGGAAGAAAAAAAGAATAAGAAAAACCTCACATTTTGGACTGATACTCAAAGTTATAAATGTTTAATGCATTTGATTACTACAATTTTATAGGGTTTTTCTTCCTCTGAACAAATAAAGAAATATTTTATTTTTTTAACAAAAAAGAAGCAAATGAACAATCTTGAAAGTGGAAAAGCATTTTGTAATTTTAGAATACAGAAGTGACTAGTGGGTTATGTGCAAATTTCTTTGAAAAATAACAGCACACTGCGTGAGTTGGATTGTATTTTTAAAAGTCAGGATCAAGGACTGGAGCTGTGTAACGTGCTTCACAATAGGAGAACAGCTATCAAGCTCCTGAACTCCACCAACCATGACAGAAGCAGAACATTTCTTTCATTCTGTCCCTGCCTCCTTCCCTCTAAAAATTCCTGATAAAATACTGTACACCCTGCAATAAGGAGAGAGCATTTTCACAGAAACTAAACCCACCATCATGTTTCCCAGAGTTCTTAAGCTTTTAGATGGTCTGCTTTAAAAAAAAAAAAAAAAAAAAAAAAGCAATGCCCGGGCCCCACTCAAGACACACTTTTTGGATGGTACCCAAATATTAGTATTTTTAAAACTCTGCAGGTAATTCTAATGTGAAGCCAGACTGGGTACTACTGATCAGCCCATTGGCATCCACTTGTGTGTCCTACTGTCTTAATGGTGGCAAGAATAAGTCAGTTATATGGGCTAACAATTTAAGCCCTGGACATCCATTCCTTCTTGGTAGTCTTCAGTCCTTTGCTTCCTCAATAATCTTTTGGCCATCTCCATAGTCAAATCTTTCCCTTGACATAAGAGCACTATGATAATATTCTCTAATCTTGATACTCTTCTGGCTGGATCTTTTCACACACAGGGATCTTCTAGAGATGTAATATTCATCATTTTATTCCCTAAACATAGCCCTCGAATCTTCTGTGGCTCTTTTCTTTTTCACGAAAATATTCAAATTCATTAAACAGAGCATTCCAGGACCTCTGCAATCTAGTCCAGACTTTCTTCCCAAGTTGAGAGTGCATCATTTCATGGCAGAGATCCTTAGTGTTTCCTGAGCACCTTAGTCAATCTTGATTTTTTTCCTTTTGCTCTTGTCTTAAACTGCTGACTCCCACTGTTCAGCCCAAACCAAACCCTGTCCACTCTGTACTCTAGCTCAAGTATTTCTTCCTAAAGCATTTCTCAACCACACAAGCAACTTTCATTAATTCACTGTCATTAACACTTATTTTTAGCACCATTCAATTTGTCCAACTGTGCTCACAATGCTATTGTAAGCTTCAAGAGGACAAGACAGGTTATCTCATCTACAGCTTTGAGCACCTGGTGCAGTGTCTCACACATAGTAGGTGCTCAAAACTCATTTGTTAAAGGAATGTAAAGTGATTAAATGGCACAGAGCTACCATGATCTCATATCTTAGTGGCTTAATGCTGAGTATGCAAGTGCTGGGAAGTGCTGTCTGGATTCCAGTGCCAGAATTATATTTATGAGGACATATGGAGGACAAAACAGAAAGGAATGCTAAGGTCCAAAAAAGAAAAAAAAAATCATTCTCAGAAAAAGAATACCATTTTTAACCTTAGAGTGCATTTAGATTTCCAGAAGATCACACACACAAAAAAGTGATGGAAAGTAAAACTTCAGTATGGAAGAACCATCAGTTTTAAGGTCCTTCAAATGTAATCCTAACCAAAAGTTCCTTAAATGAAGCTTTAATCTTTATTCTAATTCAGCATTTTTAGTGACCAATCAAGACCGCTCTATCCTGTTGATGTTAAATGTATCCTTTTAATATGAGAGGGGTGTTAGAATTTGCTATCACACAAAAGAAACTCATTTATTTGGGTACCCATGATGCCTCATTCCCTTTCCTGTCCTGCTTAGCACTTCTATATCTGACTAAGCATGGAAGATATGGAGTCACAATGTTTCCTGTACTTTTATAAAAGAATAATTTCTACCTCTTTCCTAGAATGAATCTTTGTTTTGATATAACATTTGATTAAACTTTGATTTTTTTAAGCTTTCTTTTTTTTTTAAAGATTTTATTTATTTATTTGAGACAGAGAGAATGAGAGAGAGACAGAGCACATGAGAGGGGGGAGGGTCAGAGGGAGAAGCAGACTCCCTGCTGAGCAGGGAGCCCGATGCAGGACTCGATCCCGGGACTCCAGGATCATGACCTGAGCCGAAGCAGTCGCTTAACCAACTGAGCTACACAGACGCCCCTTTCTAAGCTTTCTTTAAAAAAAAATCAAAGAGCACGAGAGTAATATAGTGCAATTTTCAGTATATGATAGTAGTAGGCCTTTTCCCCTCATATCTGGCTAGTTAGAATCAGCAATATGATGCTCCAGGAGCAGGGCCAGAAACCCATCATGGTAAACTCACTCTTCACGTAGAAGAGACAGGAGTGGTTGACCCAGGAACCAGGGCATAAGCCAATGAGCTTTTCCTAGTGATAGAAGTATTTCAGAAACAGGCACACGGCTGAATGAGAGCCAATAAAATACAAAGATAAATAAGCCTAGTTATTTCAAGAAAAAAAATTTCTTACTTCTATGCAAGATTCATAGAAGAGAAACTCTCTCACTATCATCCACTAGACATGGCTGAGGAAACATGCATCCGTAACTGCTTCTAAGACCATCCCACAACACCAAGGGAAGGGTGGGGTATGAAGTTAGTATCATGGTTAGTGCTGAGAGGTGAGGTGGATCAGATTCCCTAAAAGCCCACTCTTCCTTGTGGTCTCTTATTATGTGAGCCCATAAATTCTGTTTTAAGTTAGAGCTGGGTTTCCTATTATTTATGTCCCAGGTACCACAAGTGATACAATGACCATGAGAACTCAGACAGATACTAAAGGAAGAGCATAGCTGATTCCAAATGTCAAATGAGCTTATGGAGCCAAGATGTATCTGCTTTAAAATGTGTCTTGTTTTGATAATTGTTATTAACACAACAGTGGCTTTAGTATAGAAAAGTCTTCATTTGTTAATTTATCAAAAATTCATTGAGCAGGGACGCCTGGGTGGCTCATTCGGTTGCGTGTCTGCCTTCGGCTCAGGACATGATTCCAGGATCCTGGGATCAAGTCCCGTATCAGGCTCCCTGCACAGCGGGGGGTCTGCTTCTCCCTCTGCCTGCCGCTCCCCCTGCTTGTGTGTTCTCTCTCTAACAAATAAATAAATAAAATCTTCAAAAAATAAAAAAAAAATTCATTAAGTACCCACTATGTGCAAAACACAGTGAAAGATTCCAGAAGATGAACATTGAACATAGGTGCTTATAGGGGCTATGAGTGTTAGGAAGAAGAGCAGGATGCTAAGGAAAGACATAGTAGGCGAGCCAACCTATGGTTAGAACTCAGAGAAGAGATCCTTGATAAATCCACTTGTACTCCAAGGTTTGGTAAGAGTGAGAACAGAGAAACAATATGTACCAAGTCCTGGACGAAAGAGGGAGTGTGGTACTTTTGAGAACTTGAAGAGCTCGAATGTAGCAAACGTGAGAGAAGAGTAGGACCAGGAAATCAAGACCTTGAGAGTCATGATAGGCATTTGGGCTTCATCTAAAGTCTTGAAACATCACAAGTGCAAATATCAGATGTAAATGTCAGATTGACACTATTCCCTCCATTTGCATTTTGTAGTTGTTTAAAAGAAAGTCTGCTTTATATGTATGAAGTCTTTATATGTATGAAGTTGGGAATTCATGTTAATAAAAGAATCATATGAGTATATCCATGGGAAGGCAACTATTTTCCTTTCAAATCCTCCACTAAGCCAGATGGATAAAGTTTCATGATCTTGAAGACTTTTGAGTGCTTTAAAATATTCAAAACAAATACTTGCCCCTAGGGCATGTAGATGAAGCCACTAAAGCATTCTCAGTTTTATAAAGTTAACCAACTTCAAGTCCGGAGGTGAAAACTTTATTTTCCAACAGTATTTATCGAGCACCTCATCTATCAGGTGGTAAGTGTGCTCCACAACCTATTTTTTCCCGGTTGTGTCATGCGTATGTTCATTTGGCTACTATACATAATAGTTGATTTTAAAGAATTCTGCAAATATTGTAGGGTTTAGGACATCCCTCAGGGATTAGATTCCTTTCATTTAAAAATCCCCTTGAAATTTACTAGCTGTGGCACAGGGGGCATGTTACATAACTTCTCTAAGCTTCAATTTCCTTCTTTGTAAAGTGGAGATAATATTAGTTCTATGTCAAGCCTTTGTTCTCAGGATCAAACAAAATTAGATTTATTGGACAATATGCCTGGAATAGAGCAGGCACTCAGACATATTAGTAATTATTAGTAGTAGTCATTATTTTTAATCCATAATGCATGTAGAGGTATCAATCCATATTGAGCAGCAGTGAAATGGAAAGGTCATTGGGCTGCCGTCCCTTGGAACATCGGGTGCACTCAGAAAGAGCAGTGGAATTAATGACAGGAATGCACACTAGAACATTGGGCTTTGGACAGGCAGCAGCATCCGTACATCAATCCAGGAAAATTCTGTCATGTGGACTCAGAAATCTGATATCTAAGATTCAAAATGCAGTTGGAAGACAGAGGAAGATTGCAAACAAGAGCAGAAGATCTGATATTGAAGTATTAGAGAAAATATTCCAGCTGGACTAGCTACATTTTAAGGATCCGGTAGCCCTGAGGCAGTAACTCAGTCTAGAGGAGAATTAGGCTTGACATAGATGCTGGCTAAAGTCAGAAGATTGCTTTCTCATTTAATCTTGACACTCCTAAGCTATTGATTCTGAATAAATTACTTATCACTTTTGTGATTCAGTTTCCTCATCAGTAAAATGGGGATAATTATATCTGGTTTGCCTACCACACAGCACTGTCGTGATGTCTAAACTATGTAATAGGTAAGAAAGTACTTGAAAATTCTAAAACACTATGTTAAATTAAAAATAAATCCATTCAGCAACATTTATTGAATCTTTATCCTGTTCCTGGTGTTGCAATACAAAATGAAAATAAATATTCTATTGTTTTAAGACACTGTCCAGTAAGGAGTCAACTATGAACAATCAATTATATTATATGCTATATAATATAATGAGACACCAGCTTTCACAAAGACATGCATAAGATTCTGTAGAACCCAATGTGGAAGGAACACCCAAGCCTGCCCAGGAGAATTTAGGGAAGATTTCGTAGAGGAGATAAAATGTGAGCTGATATTTGGTAGACAACTGGGAGCTTTCCAGGTGGTTGGGGGAGGGAAAGATGTTCCTGGGAGAAAGGGCAGAATGTACACAAAGCCCAGTTGTATCTTTTGTGGATTAAATAGAAACAAAAGTTGCAAGTATACCAAGCCAAAGGCTCTGTGGCCTGCATTCTTTTCCAATGTCATCATGGTCATTTCAGTTGCAGAACATGTTGGAGAATGACTGACCTTGATCCTGGAATATTCCTCTCACTGGGCCAGGTTCTGTAATTCTTCCAACTAGGTCAGAGTTAGCCTTGCACCTGCAAATATCATTGTCTCTAGTAGCCAACAGTGAGCACACTCTGTGCTGAGTTCCGCCTAGCCAAGTTCTACATTCATTAAGCAGCCTTTCTGCAATGAAGGCGGAGGATATTAGAATATCCAGTGTGGCTGATTGCATTATTTCTGCCCCATGGCTGAACAGAAGGTTTCAGTTTCCACTGCCTGCTAGGCTACTTAACCCTTTTAAGCAGAAATATTCAGATGAAGAAACCCAACTGTTACTATAATTTTGTAGATGTGAGACATCTGTATATGACTTCATGGCATCTGGCATTGTTTGAAACATACAAAATCCAGGGCTGAAGTTTCAGTGTCTCTAAGTACACCATGTGACAGTTTAGCACCAAAACTCCACTTCCAAACAAGGTAATACAAGGAAAAGTATATATTCTTCCAAAATAACCATATAAGACTATATATAAAATGTACTGTGTGAGGAAAAGTCCAGTCAAATTTACATAATTTTAGATCATCTCCCCATTATATCAAGATGAGTTCTCATAAAGTATCTTTAACATCAGAATGTATAAAAAGAGACATTTCTTGTTTCTTATCCATTTAACAAACTTTTATTGAAAACCAGTTAGGTTCTAATCATCCTGATGGACAATGTGAATAGAGAGATGCATGACTATTCAAGGGAGGCGAGATGTAAGTGAACAGTTAACTACTTGGTGAGAACAAGTCATTGTGTCTGCACAGGTGACATTTTCACATTCTTTGGAGAACCATTTCATGGGGTTTTGATGAGGTGGTCAGTCTGGGTACTCTGTCCCTCAAAACTCCTCATATTCAGGGACAGTGCATGATTCAGAGAGGCTAATATGTGCTACACTGGGCTTTACCCCCAGAACATGCAGGAAAGTTTGTCTCTTCCCACCTGGGTTACTATGGTGAAAGGGTGGCACTCTGAATGTCATTTCAGTAGTCATCTTCCCCAACATAATGACCAGAGCCAAGAGATGGGGAAAAGTCTGAAGAAGAATGAAGGAGGGAGGGAGGGAACTAAAGAGAAACCTTATGCTATCACTTGAGCTTTGTATTAAGTGTGCTTACAACCCTTTAAAAAATTTCTAATTTAATTAGTAATTAATAAGAAATTTCATTCTTTAATTGATATCTGAATATGGTGTACTGCAACTGTCACATCATAAAATACCAAATTATCTTCGTTGAGGAGAGGCAGACTCAAGAATTCATTTCTCCTTTATGAGGAATTTGGCTATGGCATAGTAAAGAGACTAATCTACACCTATTACATTTTAACACTCAGGCTATCAAAGACAGCTTTGAAAAATTGGTATAAGCATTATTCAAAAGCGGTGTGGCATCATCCAGCAAAGCTAAGATATGTGTATTTTGTGAACAAGCAATTCAATTCTTAGGAAATCATGTATATGCACAAAGCTCAGGATAAATACACAAAAGGTTTCCTAACAGCATTGTTTACAGTAGCTCCAAAGTAGAAAAAACAGCTATCTACCGAGAGTAAAAGACATAAGTAAATATACGGTGGAATACTATACATCAATAAAAATGAATGAACTATAACCAAACAGCATGGTGTAATTATAATATCATATTTAGTAACAGAAGGCAGACACAATAAAGCATAAAATATTATTCCATTCCCTTACAGTTAAAATAAAAAGGCAAAACCATATATGTTATTTGGTGGTAATTGGTAAGACAATAAAGAAAAACAAGAAAATGGAAAGCTAGGAAAGTAGTTACCTCTAATAGGGCTTGAGTAGCTTGAGATCAGGTAGTAATACATGGAAGGCTTTGAGGTACTAATAATGCTTTTATTTTAAACAGGGCATTTACTTCATAATTTTTCATAGAATTGTGTTTATTCAGATTTTATGAACTTTTTTGTATGTGTGTTACATTTCACAGTAAAAAATAGCATAAAACAAAGCAATGCATTATGACCAAATGGATTTAGCTAAGGGTTGCAAGAAAAATCCAGTCTAAAAAATCTATCACATTTCTTTATTACAAAAATTGATTATGAAGAAAAAATCATGTATTATCTCAAGAGATATGTCAATAAGATTCTCTAAATTTCAGCAGCCATATACAATTAAAACACCCACCAAAATCTAGCAAAGTATGAAACTTAATAAAGGTTATATACCAAAACCTGCAATAAACATTATATTCTGTAGGGAAACCTTAAATACTTTCTCTTTCCAAACAGCAGCAAAACAATGATACCTATATTATCACAACTGCTTAATACAGAACTGAACGTCTTCGCTAATTCTATAAGGAAAGCAAAATAACTACAGGATTGAAAAAAAATGGAAGAAAGGAGATAAAATTGTCACTATTGGTGGATGATATGAATATCTATGTAGAAATCCCAGCACAATTAAATTCAGAGTATTGTTTTTGTTTTCTTGTTGGATACAAAATCAACCTTCAAAAACCAATAGCATTTTTTTTTTTCATATCAACATTATCCCAAGTGAAAAGGTAAGGTCAAGAGCAATAAAATTATAAGGTATCCATAGATTTTAATTTAACAAATAGTGCCCAGATTTCAATGGAGAAAAATTATTTGCATAAAAGATTGGGGAAAAACATTTTGTGCTCTTATTTGGGATTATAAATAATAAAACTTTTAATCCCCTGCCAATTAATAAATAAACTCAATGTAATCAAAAGCAAAATTTCAGTGGAGCCTGGGTGGCTCAGTCTTATAAGCATCTGCCTTTGGCTCAGGTCATGATCCCAAGGTCCTGGGATTCAGCCCTGTGTCTTTGGGTTCCCTGCTCAGCGGGGGAGTCTGCTTCTCCCTCTGCCTCTGCCCGTCCCCCCGTTCATGTTCTCTCTCTCTTGCCCACTCTCTCTCTCAAATAAAATCTTTTTTTTTTAAAAAGCAAAATTTCATCTGGATAATTTTTAGAACTCAATGTAATCATTCTAAAATTTATATGGAAGAATAAAGACAACAAATAGATGATTCTTCTTTGAAAAAGAAGAGCAAAGAGTAGATATTTTGTCTCTCAGATAATAAGATAAAAGCCAGTAATAAAAGTAGTGTGGCTTTGGTTCAGGAACATCCTGAAATGAAACAGTGAAACAAAATAGTGAGTTTATTAACAGATCTTTGAATATCTGGAAAGTCAATACTTGATAATCTGGCATCAAAAAATCAATAGGACATAAATGAGTTTTTTAGTATATGGGATTGAGAAAATAGATTTACAGTATGCAGAAAAATAAAGCTGGATCCCTATTTAAACATATATACTGGCATTTTTGTCATAAGAGTAACATATATACAGTGCTTAGTGTGTAGGGATAGGTACTTTTTAAAGTGCTTTTTAATATATTAGCTCATTCAGTTCTCACAATCCTATGAGTCCATTAGTATTATTGCCCCCATTTTGCATACAAAAACAGGTGTATAGAGATTAAGTTGTCCAAATTTACCCAGTTAGTTTGTGAAGGAGCCACAACTGAAAATTCAAACAGTGTGGGTTGCAGTAAATCTCTGTGATCTAGATATGAGGAAGGACTTCTTAAACAATATCACAAAAGCACAAGTACTAAGGCAAGGAAATAATGCCTTTTACAAAATAAGAATTTAATATTTTTATTTACTGGAGATTGAAAGGAAAAGCTCCCAATCAGATGGGAAACTGGGCGAGGAAATTCAATTTGCAATGTCTAAACCTGACAAGATTTATAGTAAGATTATTGAGCAATTCCTGCTAATCAAGAAGAAGAGGACAGCAACTCATTGAAAAAATAAGCAAAGGATAAAGGATATTCAATAAATGAAAGGGAACTCTCCCCCTCAAAACTTGTAATCAACAAAGTGATGACCAAATTCATATAATTAGACAAATGGAAATCACTGACATCACTTTTCACTTATTGTATTGACAAAAATTGGAAAACTGAATCATGCCAGGTGTTGGCAGTGATGTAAGAGCCCTCATTAAATTCCTGTAGATATTATAGATGGAGACAGACATTCTGGAGAACAATCTGATAGTACTTTGAATTCAGAATATACCTGACCCAGCAATGCCACTCAAATACCAAAGGGTTGGTATACATGGATGTTTATCAGGAGGTCGTTTGTGTTAGTGAGGAGTTAGAGGTTTTCTATGTGCATATGCTAATTTCATACCATAGAATACTATGAGAGAAAAGCAATAGACAATGACTATTATACAACAATATGGATGAACTTTTAAATTAATGTTGAGCAAAAATAGTGAGAAACACAGTGAATTCTTGCATATTTTACAAGAATATGTACAATTGAAACACATCAGAAGGACCATCTGTGGGTGGTGGGAGAGGAATGCCAGTTGGAAATGGGGATAAAAGATAATAAATAAATGGACGAATTGATAAATAAAATCAACCAATGATGACAGGATGCCATTCAATAAGGGGGCTGATGAAGTCATATCCCTGTCCCTGAAGTCCACGATAAAGATGAAAAAAAAAAAAAGAAATAAGAAAAGCAAGACCAACAAGCATCCAGACTTTATGGCAGGAAATAGATATTAACCTACTAATTACAACATTGCTTTTTAAATTACTATTTTGAGAAGTGCTATAACAGATGATAGAATAGGGTGTTATAAAAGCATAGTAAGGTATAGGAGAAAAATAATATGTATCAACCAAGAAGTCATTAGATGAATGTTTACATGATATGAGAAATTGGACTAAGAGTCACAGTTTTAAAACTGAGGGGTATATAAAGTTGCCATGTGCTCAGTGTTTAACGAGAAATTCTTGACTCATTACTATTTCTAATAACTTAATATATGTTATGAAGTAATTTGAGCATGAATACTCTTGCTCACTCCCTAGGCTAGTGTTATGGACTTACTGGCATGATTTTCATGTTAAATAAAAGAGTGTAAAGCTTATCATCTGTACATCCAAAGAACACTATGGCAGCCCTACACAGTGGAGTTGAAAATAGCATCTTTTCAGAAGAGTGAGTCCTAGATAAGCTTTCTATGTTTGAAGATGCATTCAGACTTGTGAAAAAATTCTGCAAAACCAAGGAAGGTGTCCATCTTCCAAAAGATTATAAAAGGTCAATTATCTAAAAAAAAAATATTTATTTTAGGAAATAAGAAAGTTATTTAAAAACTGACTCTAAAATACAAGAATTCATGAATTCTATGAAACAGAGAAAAAAATAACAAGAAAAAAGCCATAGGCTATGAAAAAGAATATAGAAATGGGATTAAAGGGGCACCTGGATGGCTCAGTCAGTTGACTGTCGGACTCTTGATTACTGCTCAGGTCATGATCTCAGGGTTGTGAGATCGATCCTGTGTTGGGCTCCATGCTCAGCAGGGAGTCTGCTTGGGATCCTCTCTCTCCCTCTCCCTCTGCTTCCCCCATCCCCACTCCTGAGCTCTCTCTCTCAAATAAATAAATAAATCTTTTTTAAAAAAAGAAATGGAGAGTGGGGCGCCTGGGTGGCTCAGTCACTAAGCATCTGCCTTTGGCTCGGGTCATGATCCCAGGGTCCTGGGATCGAGCCCCGCATCGGGCTCCTTGCTCCGCGGGGAAGCCTGCTTCTCCCTCTCCTACTCCCCCTGCTTGTGTTCCCTCTCTCACTGTGTCTCTCTCTGTCAAATAAATAAATAAAATCTTAAAAAAAAAAAGAAATGAAGATTAAAAATTAATACAAGAAGATACCATTATAGTAGCTAACTTAAAATCTATTGTGGAAGTAATAAAATTGACATTACAAAAATTCAAATCAGTGAAAGTAAAGAAAAAAACCTTAGACACTCTTGCAAAGTAAACCTGCTAAATAGAAAACCAGGTTGAACTTAAAATTTTCAGTTGTTTTTGAAAAAGAAAGTAGAACAAGAGGAAACTAAAACACACAGAAGAAAACAAGACGCAGTAATGAGAATAGCTTATCTGAAAACATCCCTAAGAAAGCCTTGTGTGTGCATTCTGCAGACAAAACAAAACAAAACAAAACAAAACAGAATCAACTGAAGATATGCTTTTACAACATTTTTAGGTTACCCAGGTTTTTAAAAAGCTTGAAAGCATCTTCGTAGAAATTCAGGTTATCAGGAACAAAAAAAAAAATATTAAGCTGCCACCCTTCTTTTCTTCTACAACTTTAAAATGTTAAAAGATTATGCTTAGGGCGCCTGGGTGGCTCAGTCGTTAAGCGTCTGCCTTCGGCTCAGGTCATGATCCCAGGGTCCTGGGATTGAGCCCCACATCGGGCTCCCTGCTTGGCAGGAAGCCTGCTTCTCCTTCTCCCACTCCCCCTGCTTGTGTTCCCTCTCTCGCTGTGTCTCTCTCTCTCTCTGTCAAATAAATAAATAAAAATCTTAAAAAAAAAAAAAGATTATGCTTAAAATCTGTAGAATTTTTTTCTATGTAATCTTTCAAAAATATTTTAACTCTAGTATTTTATCTAGAGCCAAATTACTGTTATGCGTAAGTACAAAAGAAAACTTTACTAGATGTAAGGCCACTCAGAAGGTATGTCTTTACCGAAAAATCCCTAGTCACAGACACACTTCAGGGGGCCAGGACATAAATGTATATAAATTCACAATTGAGAAAAATTTTAAAAATTGAAAGAAAAATACCCCAAACCAAAGTCCCACCTCTGTCTGTTAAAAGTCAATATACTAGAATACAGCTTGAGCACACTGGCTTTGGAACCAGGTGGCTAGAGTTCAGAACCTGGCTCCTGTAATTACTTAATTTCTTTGTGTCTTATTTTCTTTATCTGTAAGATGGTAAGGACAATAATGTCAACTACACAAAGTTATTGTGAATATTAAATGATATTTGTAACTGTTTCAGATAGGGTCTGGTACACAGTAAAAATCTAATGAGTAGGATCTGTAATTATTAAAAATCTTGAGAATATACTTTTAGATTATGGCAGAAACTACAGCAAAGTTTTCTTCTTTGACCTGTTTTCGTGGGGCAACCATCTTAACTAATCACACTAATGAGATGACAGAGGTTGAAGCCAAACAATAATAGCATTAAAAAAGGCTATACCTATATTGGGCATTTACTGAATGGCAAGTATTTTATATTATCTCATTTAATCCTCGTAAAAATCTGAGAAGCATATACTATTCTTATCCCCATTTTATAGATAAGAAAATGAGGCCTAAGAAATAAGCAACTTTCAAAGTCCCAGAGCTTGCAAGTGGTAGAGCTGGGATTTGAACATTGACCCCTGCCAGCTTCATTCTATCTTGTTAAAGTTAATTCTTCTTTTTATCCTCTACCAGAATTGAGTCAGACAAGCTGTTGCACTGTATAACTTTTTTTCATTTCAATACAATGTAACTATATTAAACAGCATACAATTCTGTGGCATGCAAAACAAACAAAAAAGGATATTTAAATGACCTAACACGAAACAACCCAATCCAGGAGTCAGTTCTGACAGCACTATCTCACTGCATTACACACTGGATCTACATACACTTCTACAGTAGCATCTATTATACATTATCTCTTGCATTCTTTTTTTTTATTTGAGCTTTCAAAGTGGTTTTATTTTATTTTTAAAATAAAAGTAGCATACATTTAAGGTATACAACAGGATGCTTTGATTACATATACGTAGTGAAATGATTAATACAGTCAAGCCAATTAGCTTATCTACCTATACATTCTTGACATGTCTGTCTCTGTAACACAGTGCCTAGTACTCAATAAATGTGTGTTGAATGGGTGTTAGACTTTTAGCTGAGGACCGCTGACAACATTTCCTAAAACCTTTAGGCCATAGCTCTATTGGGCATGAATAACACATGAAAGAATGGCAAAAATATAATGATGGAAAAGTAAAACATTCTCATTTAAAGGATTCCCCCCAAAAATAATGAAGACCTTTAAATAAAGTCATATATGCACCTTCTTATAATATATCCATGATTAGGAAGAATTAATGTTGGAGGAGTAAAGTAAGGAAAGAAGGAAGGAAGAAAGGAAAGAAGGCAGGCAAAAGGGAAGAAGGAAGGAAGAAGGAAAGAGGAAAGAGGGAGAGAGGAAGGGAAGAATAAAAAAAACAAAAAAAAAGGAGCTAAAATTAACATTTGTTGAGGGCTGAGAGCTAATCAATGATCTTGATATTAGCATGCATTATCTCACTTAATTCTTAGAACAAGACTTCATGGATGCAAATGATTTTTTTTTTTTTTATGACTAAGGACATCGATACCGAGACAAATATAAAACTTCTAGTGATTCTTCACAATCAAGTTCAGACTTCTGTTCTATTCTGTAAATTTCCCAAGAACATTCCCAAGTGGAATGAGAATCTACCAAGGTTTGTACGCTCTCTTGAGAAATAAATATGTACTATGGATAAAATGGTGGCAACATCCAAGTAGGAAACACAATTCTATTCTAGTTAACTTGTTTTTGAGTAGATCAATGTCTTAGAGATCTTTAATGGACTACTAGATGAAATTTAATTTTCTTTCTGCTTTAATTTACACCCATATTATTCTTCATTGACTACTCATAGAGAAAAAGATATCCTTCTCATAGCTAAAATTTGTTGCTGGAAAGTATGTGCATCATGATTCATATTAAGGAAATGGCCTTTTTTTTTTTTTTTTTTTTTTTTTTAAGGAAATGGCCTTTTTTATTAGAGTCCTATTACTACAAAGACTCCTGGGTATATTGGTTTACAATCTCCACTTTCCTATTTTCGGGATGGCACCTGTTGCCATCAATTGGAGAACAGCCGTTTCCCTTCATTGGATTATCTGGATTGATCACATATACTGCTTTCATTTATTACTCCCTTTTAACCCTTTACTTACTTTATGCCATGTATAATATAACCAGCTATAGAATCACTCAAAAGAATAAAGATGCAGGCAGGAATAGTGCCTCTATAATGATATACCCAAGGCACCATGAAAGATTCTTACAGGCCATTCATCAAATCAAATCCATGGAAAGGGTGATGAAAGGAATGGGCATACACTGCATATATTCTTTGTGTATAAATAAATATCTACTTTGCCTATATAAACTATTTTAGTTTATATAGACTTACCGAATGTCATTACATCTCATTTCAGTTCAAGTCTCTTTCTACACCCTGACTTCCTTTTGCCCTATTTGGATTACTCTTACTGAATTGTTGGGTTTAAGTTCATTGAGAGCTAGGAATCACATAGCTATTAGTTTTGAATCCTTCCCTGGTAATTACTACAGCATTTTGCACATAGTTAAGTGTTTGGGAAATGTTTATGGGATCTAATTCATATTTCCAAATATGACTAAGTAATCACCATCAAACACTAGGCTCCATATGCTGTTTTGCAGTGCCAAATTAATATGCAAGAGGACTATCTGAGTGATAATAATTTGAAGTGCATTTTAGCTAGTCTTTTAATAAATAAAAGGTAAAAGCATGCATATTAAGATCGTGTTCCTACAACTAAAACGATGTGTTTAATCTGGGCTATACCAAGTAGCTCCCCGACTTAAAACAATTGTATAAGATTGTCAATGTAAAGAAATGCTTTGTTTAATTTAATTTTGAACTTGTGCTCTTCCTTTTCCTGTACTGGGGAATTCTAACCTTTGATGACATTTGATCCATATTTTGCTTACATCCTATCCACAGACTGATTTTATTTTTTTATTTAAAAAAAAATTTTTTTTTTTTTAAAGATTTTATTTATTTATTTGACAGAGAGACACAGCGAGAGAGGGAACACAAGCGGGGGGAATAGGAGAGGGAGAAGCAGGCCTCCCGCGGAGCAGGGAGCCCGATGCGGGGCTCGATCCCAGGACCCTGGAATCATGACCTGAGCCGAAGGCAGACGCTTAACTGACTGAGCCACCCAGGCGCCCCCAGACTGATTTTAAATAGCCAAATATATTGTCTCCCAGAGTAATGAGATTGAAGAGTATTCCCATCCTTCTGCTTGAAGCGGAAATAGATATTGTTGATTTTGTGGAGTGGTTAAAGCTGGACACTTTACTTGCCTCTAAAGATGAAAGCCAAGATGTTGTCTTCACTATGGGGTTGCTGTTCCCATTTTTATCTCTAAAACTAACTTTTCTTTCAAGCTTCAGTCCTACATCTTCAATGGCCTGGTGAGCATCTCTACCTAGATGACCACTGACTCCACAAAAAAAGGACATCCAAAAATGAGCTCTTTTCCTCACTTCCCAAATATGCTACTCCCAAGATATTTTCTATTACTTGTCCTTACCATCCATAAACAATCAGTTACCAAGTCTTGTTGATTCTACACTGGAAATATCTCTGGTATCTATCTGTCTACTCCATTCCTCTAGCACCTTCAAAGAGTCAGGACTCCTTTACTCCCCACTGGTTTACGTGACTAGTGTACCCTCCTCAAATTGTAACTTGTTGGCAAAATTTATCCCAGTCACTCTTGCCAGGTTCATAGTTTTAAAGTGCAACTTGGATCATATCACTCACTAATTAAGATACTTTAAAAGCTCCCAGGCCCTCACAAAAACTTGATTTGGAATATCCCACCCTCAATGATCTGCTTCTACTTTGCATTTCTAATGTCTCCCACTCTAGCTCTCTTAATACATTAGTTAACCTGCGCTCCATTTAAGCTAAACAATTGGAGGTTTCCTATATGGTTCTAAGTGTCCTTGTTCGAGGTATCAGAATACTCTGCCATTCTATCTTGAACACTGAAGGTCCCATTTAAATGCCATCCCAATGTGGAGAAAGGGTAACCCTCCTACATTGTTGGGGGGAATGCAAGCTGCTGCAGCCACTCTGGAAAACAGTATGGAAGTTCCTCAAAAAGTTGAAAATAGAGCTACCATATGATCCAGCAATTGCACTACTGGGTATTTACCCCAAAGATACAAATGTAGGGATCCGAAGGGGTACGTGCACCCCAATGTTTATAGCAGCAATGTCCACAATAGCCAAACTGTGGAAAGAGCCAAGATGTCCATCAACAGATGACTGGGTAAAGAAGATGTGGTATATATATATACAATGGAATATTATGCAGCCATCAAAAGGAATGAGATCTTGCCATTTGCAATGACGTGGACGGAACTGGAGGGTATTATGCTGAGCGAAATAAGTCAAACAGAGAAAGACATGTATCATATGACCTCACTGATATGAGGAATTCTTAATCGCAGTAAACAAACTGAGGGTTGCTGGAGTGGTGGGAGGTGGGAGGGATGGGGTGGCTGGGTGACAGAGACTGGGGAGGGTGTGTGCTATGGTGAGCGCTGTGAATTGTGCAAGTCTGTTGAATCACAGACCTGTACCTCTGAAACAAATAATGCAATATATGTTAAGGAAGAAAAAAAAAAAGACAGCAGGAGGGGAAGAATGAAGGGGGAAAATCGGAGGGGTAGACAAACCATGAGAGACGATGGACTCTAAAAAACAAACTGAGGGTTCTAGAGGGGAGGGGGTGGGGGGATGGGTTAGCCTGGTGATGGGTATTAAAGAGGGCACGTTCTGCATGGAGCTCTGGGTGTTATGCACAAACAATGAATCATGGAACACTACATCTAAAACTAATGATGTAATGCATGGTGATTAACATAACAATAAAAAATTTAAAAAAATAAATGCCATCCCGAAGAAATTTTTCTCTGTTTTCAAAAATCATAAAACATTTTTATCTATACTATTCTGTAACAGGGTGAAAAACTTGTTATCTTATCTGCTAACCCTCAATCGTCTCTTAGTGTCTTTGTTTAGGAGAATACACTAGTGGGCTACCTAGAGATAGAAAGCGAGGCTCCAAGACCTGGTGTTGGATGGAGACATGAAGACGGATTTGAACCAACCTATCAAAGAAATGAAGGAACATTCGAGGTGGGGAAAGACTACTGGGAAGGAGAAAATGAAAATGAGGATGTAACATAGCAGAGATCCTATAGAGAAAGGTGGCCAGCAAAATATCCTTAGTTACAGATATCTAATATTATCTAATATTAAATTTTAAGTTGTTTACATTGTGCTCTTTTACACACATAAATTCCTTAGCGTGTTTCACTTTATTTGCTTTCCCCTAAATCAAGGAAAGGGATGGCATGGAGCAGAGAGAAGGGAGCAGTTCTAGAAGATGAGACAAATGTGAGGTGAAATGCAGAGAAAGCAGAAACCAGGAGCCAGGAGTGAATTTAAATCCACAATTCCTTGGTAATTACCTTAAATTTGGGAGAGAGGGAATGTCCTTGAAATTCCTACATTGTATGGAATAGGGGCTTGAGTTGAATTTGTCTGAATCTCAGAGGGCAGGGTGGTGTTAGCTGATGCATGGGTAGCATCTTTCATAGCCAATTCACTTCCTGCTTGCATGTGGTTATTACTGTGTAAGTCTGTTACGGTTCTAGACTGAAAATGCTCACCTTTGCTAGAACCCAGCTTTGTACCTTCCATAACGCTTAGCCAGGCAGCTTTCACATGTAGGCTCTCAATAAATACCCACTGAATGAATTAATGGGAAACTACAGAGTGAAATTTAAGTACATGGAGTCAAGGTCATCAGGTTGCCTGCATGCAAAATTGAGAAAGGCGCCCTCTTGAGGCAGACCCAGCCCCATCGGCATTCACGGGTGAACAATCCAGTGGTACATAGCCCTGATTCAAGGTGGGTGCTTTGTGGGTGCAACATGGGTTGGAGATTAGCCATGCTTCTCTATGCCCCCTGCCTTGGCTTATGCCAGACAGGTATAACCTGTACAGCCTTAGGTGGCCACCCTGCTTAGAGAGAGAGAGACACAAGGAACAATGGAGGAAAGAACAGTTGTCACATGGAGTCTTAAGTGATCTGGCAAATGAGTCTCAGAAACTGAAAAGTTGCTGATCTGAGAGAAGCAAATGTTCATATGTCCTACCTGTTCAACTTTACTGCTAAAGATTCCAGACAATATCTACTACTTTGCAAGGCAATGCACATGTAGTTATTTAGAGTTGGCTTTGAATGACATTAATTTCAGTCCACTGGGGCTGTCATCTTTTTCTCTTTCTTTTTTCTTATGTTTTTAGTTGTGGTTACTTTAGATTACAGATTCTTATGAAGCTGAAAATCTGAACTTTGGCAGCAAACCCAGATTTGTAATTCATTTCTTGTTTGTTTCTTTTTAAAGGTTAAAAGCAGTTCAGTTGCCCACATACAGGCACACACTGGATAAGCTGTAAGTTCTTTAAATTCAAAAAATCATTTTTCAAAATTGGTTTTAGATGATTTTGAAAGCCTTTACAACTAATGAAATTATTCCAAAATATTCAGACATATTCTGAAGTATTCCTAAAGGACTGGGGAATAAAACTAACAGATAATAATATCATGATATAAAAGTCTATTGGATAGCAACACTACGTTTCTAGAATTTTTGTAAACATTCTTAAGAATATTAAAATTATCTGAAGAAATTCCCTGTGGACAAATTGAGAGTTACGTTTTCCTAAACAAAGGGAATTTTTCCGTTAGGGAAAATGGCTCTGGCATTCCATTAAGGATAGACTGAACAACATCATCTTACATGTATGTAACCCCAAATCCTGACTGTGAGTAACACACAATAACAAAGGCTAAACCTTCTGGAGGTGAATTCTGTGCATATAGCTATTTCTCAAAGCAGAGATCTGGGGACTCACATATAGATTTATGAAGCATAAAGGGCAAAGGGTGGATCCAAGAGGAAATAAAAGAGACCATGAACTGTTAACATATGTGTTTCTGCAGGCCAAAATTCCATCGTGTAGATTTCTATAGAGATAATGAGTATAAAACTGACATTGGCATCAACCTCAGTATTATGGGCCTCCTAGATGTCAAAGCTGAAAGCTCCCATAATCTTCGAGCAGCATGCTGAATTACTTGTCCCCATCAACTTGCTAACAAAATTTCCTGTTCCTTTATTTTCAAGAACCAAGTGCTTTCAGGATCCTGATCTAGTATGTGGTTGTCACCTAAATCAGCTTATAAAATATAATATACATTTTGTTTTTCATAAGCACATACTTCTCTGCTAGATAAACAAATGAGCATAATAAAAATAATTTTTTTTTTTAATTACAACTGACCTCACAGCTTGTCATTAATAGGATTATAATTTTTTCAGGACAAAATTTTAATGGAGGGGGCATGTCTATACACTAAATACTTGGAATTCATTAGCATGCTCAAAATCATTTCAAAGCATATGTTGTCATGTGATTCATTTCTTTAGTTCAAATTTTTTTGAACAGGTATCATTTAATAAAGTGTTACATTCTTCATGGTAGTTCAATGGAAACAATGGATTTGCGGTTTTAATATTTTGGAAAATAAGTTATGGAAATGCTTGTAAAATATCTACTCTGCTGGGCACCTTTGTGGAGGGCCCAAGTGGCACAACTGTATATGGCAATCCAGGGCTTATGTTCTCTATTAATGAACAAATAATAGCTAATTTAGAAAAAAATGACCAAAAAGAGGAGGGCTGGGCACACATAATTATGTTTCTGAACATCAATTTCTTCTTCCCCTGCTTACTTATAGGATTTTTTAAGGCTAAATGAGATAATGTATGTGACTGTATCTAAAATAAAATACTGTGTAACTAAACTAAATAAATCTTTAAAAAAATTTAAAAATAAATAAAATAGTGTGTAAGAAGGTAATGTGATTATTAACTTTCTAACTTTCTACACATTTGGAAAATAGAACCATCTTGCTATAGGGAATAGATTAAACTGAAAAACAATGTTAAAGTTATTTGTCTTTTTAATGTTCAAAAATTTTCTTTTCATTAGTTTTCCACAGGCTCTCCTTCATCATATAATCTCATCAGAGCAAAGGTAGATTACTTTTTAAAAGTCTTAATATGAATGAAAATTCAAATCTGAGTAAGAAAGTTTATAATTCATCAGGGACAGAGTAAAAAACAAAAATAGCTCAACAAGCGAAAATAGTGAAACCCACAAATAACAGGGAAAACGGGTATTCCATAATCAAATTAACACATTGAATATAATATTTTCACATTGTAAAAGGGAAAAGAGGTTAAAAGGAGAAAATATTGTCATGCACTTAAATTGCACATATGATCTGGCTGACTTAGTATTGGATGCTGTTTATATGAAATGCATATATCCCACTGACTCATAGAAATTATATGACCTTTCTTTCCATTGTATGTTCTGGGTTTGCTCCAAATCCCATGTATTAGCTTTTTCTAGGGTATAAACCATACAGGTTTTCAACCTTCATTTGTTTCTTTCTATTGGCCTCATAAGTGAAGTCCTTCTCTCTGTTCTCTTGCCAAAAATAACCTTTTATCTTAAGCAAATTGCTTCCCCAGCAATTCAATCCTGAAATCATCATTTTAATCATTATAATGTGTTCTCCCACATTCGTAGGATGGTTTTCAATATATGATTCTTATTCTATTTTTAAGAGAATTAAAATACTACCTAATGGGAAAGAACAGAAAAACGAACAAAAAAAAAGCAAAACACTCCAGAATCATCATCTTTATCATCAATCTATAGCTCCTGAGATAAAATGTTTCTAAAATTATATCCATCCCACCAATCTAGTTCATTCCTATCTGCAAATTCACCATTTTCTTCTCAATTATCACTCATATGCAGCAATTACCATGCCTTTAGACTAATTATAGTCAAATATTATTTATTTTCCTCATAATTTTTTACAATATTCAGCACTACTTTTATTCAGGAGGTCTTTTTTGGGACTATTCACATGCACATCACCAGCCGGTAAACATTATGTTTTTGGCTCTCTTCTAATAGAGAGTATAATATCTCTAGATAGGGATACACACTGGGACTGATATTTCAGATTGTTGAAGTGGATCATCAATTAACCTCACTTGCAATGAGTCGAATCATACCATGTTCTATTACTCTGTAACATACTGTGGAAAAAATCTATTTGATGTGATACAATTTTTCTTTTATTCATAAATCATTTTTTATTTTCTCTAGTCTGTTTTCATCATGAGTTATTTAATACTTTGGTGGCTTCCCATCACACATATAACATTGTAACTAGTAATAATTAGATGGGCAAAATTAACCTAATAACCTATGGATGAAATCTACCTTCTTCACATCATGAAAATTTCATTGAGATATCTTCGCCTTAAAATAGAGTTTGGTGAAAATTAAAATGCTTCATTACGAATTATAACTGATGATAATTTCAAACACAGAAGAAAAACTTCTGATGCTGGTGGCAAATTTCCTCAATTCATAATATTTTGCTCTTATCTCATAGAGAATAATAATATTTTCTGCAGTAATATCAAAAGTCTCAACTCACATTGTTACCATTCAGTACATCTGTTTCTTTAAGGGGAGATGCTGTTTATGTACTTTTTTCACATTTGAGAAACGTTATTTATTTTTTACACTTTCTTCATCCCATCCTTACCACAAAGTTATAAACTAGTTATTATTATTATTGCTTTTTTACATGTAAAAAAATAGAGGTTTGAAAAAATCAACTTCATATCCTTAATATGTGGTATACCTGAGTCTCAAACTAAGGTCTGTCTGAATTCAAAAACCAGCATTTTAAAATTTCAAGCAAACCTCTTTCAACTGTAAATATATTTTAAAACAATAGCAGGCAATCTCTTACTGTAACATAGCTTAGTATATTTATGTTCTGTTTAGTATAGAATCAGTTAAAAAGTGTGTATGTTTGAAGAGTCCATTTTTTAAGCACTAATGGAAACAATACAATAAAAACAAAACAATGAAAATAATATATATTTTTTAAAGATTTTATTTATTTATTTGACAGAGAGAGACACAGTGAGAGCAGGATCACAAGCAGGGGGAGAGGGAGAGAGAGAAACAGGCTTCCCGCGGAGCGGGCAGCCCGATGCGGGGCTCGATCCCAGGACCCTGGGATCATGACCTGAGCCGAAGGCAGACGCTTAACGACTGAGCCACCCAGGCGCCCCTGAAAATAATAATTTTTTAAAGATTTATTTATTTGAGAGAGAGAGAGAGCACGAGCTGGGGTGGGGGAGGGGCACATGGAGAGGGAGAGAGAGAATCCCAAGCAGATACCCTGCTGAGCACAGAGCCCTAAGCAGGACTCGATCCCAGGACCTTGAGATCATGACCTGAGCTGAAATCAGGAGTCGGCCGCATAACCAACTGAGCCAGCCACCCAGGTGCCCCAATAAGAATTGCTACTAAAATGAAATGAGTAATTTAACTTTCTAACATCAAAAGTAGCATAGATTTTATACTACAATTAGTAATATTTAATGAGTTCTGGGTTATAAAATGTATCCTAAGAGGAGAGGTGAAGAGCAGAAATAAATCATTTTCTTAAACATAAATAAATGCAATAAATATTTTAGTAAGAACCTCCAGTTCCGATGGCTACTATTCCTCTCCAGATGTATCAGCCTAAAAAATCATTTAGGTTATTTTAAATTTAGCACAAAACGATAGAACTCTATACTATGGAAACTGAAACCTAAATTTATGAACTGTTCTGAAACATACAATAAATTCCTTTGGATGTGAAGACTTCTAGAAGCACAAGCAAGTAAGCAATAGTAAAAATCCATCTTCCTTCTGACTTCTCAGGCACATTAGGCTAATTTCAGGAATAAATCCAGACAATTGGCAACTTAACCTCTTACTCTCATCACAGAAGTCATCTGCAGCCTTGGGTTGAACTGTTTTCTTTCCCCTTGGTCTCAGTCCTTCCTTTAGTGGTTCTGTATTTATGGTGTCACTTGGAGAATTTATCTATGATAAGAATGCAACTCCTCTGAAAAATCATTTGTTTTATAAAAGCTTGGACACAGGGATCATATATTAAATAAAATCTCCTTAATTCTTTTAAAATAGATTCTTTTTTCCACTGTTGGGTACACTGTTGTTTTGTATTTTTAGAACTACTGACTCAGGACTTATTTTATTTGGGCTTTGGAAATAACTGAAATGTGTTGGAAAAAATTTGGTTTTGATCTATTTCATTCTAACCTTTCCTGCAGGCTCACTTTTTAGAACCCAGTTCAAGGCTAAAAGACAAAAATCCCTCAGTAGAGAGTCGCCTTTCCTTTTTACCTTGTGTAACCAGAAACACAAAATTGTAAACAAGGGCATATTTACTTTAAAAAGTTTGGATTTGGAACATATTTCATTTATATCTTTAAAAGTAGATAGGAGAAAAACTATCTTACATACTAAGAATATACTAAACATATATATACATATGTAAATTATTGCTGATATGGCAGAAATGGATGATTGGATGTTTTAGTCAATGTAAGAAATGTGTATCTCTTATAATCTTCTGTAAAATTACAACTTATTTTGAAATAGATTCCCATACTTAATCAACCTTTAACAAATCATTGAGTAACTATGACCAGCATAGATAGATTAATATATATTGTTTGTAATAGCAAATAGCAGTGACAAGTAACATTCCTGTAAAACTTACTGTGGGCTTGGCTCTGTTCTGAGCATTTGGCTTATTTAAATCATTTAATCTTCCAACCATTCTAAATGCAGCATGGCTGAGCAACTTGCTCAAAATTACACAGGTGTTAGGTGATGAAACTGGGATCGATCTGTTGCCAGAATGTTTCCAGAGCCCATACTCTTTAACTATTGTGTTTTAAAAATCATTTAAAAATAGCTATTAGAGGTTATGTGTGCTGTGATTAAATTTCCCATTTTTTAACAATATATAGTGTACCTATAACTTGAGGTTAATTAAGTTATTGAATACCTAGTTAAAATAAAATACTGGCTAGTACATTATGTTCACATGCATCTAGTTAAAGCAAACTCTCATGAAAATATCAGCTGGGAAACAAAATCATTTTCTTCCATTAGCAAAAGGCTTACTTCGTTCTATTGTTCTCATTATTTCTTTTTTCTTCTGTTTCCACAAATATTAGCTATAAACATTTTTATGGTGGTTGATTTAAAATATAAAACTTTTTTTTTTAATGTTTTGAGTATGTTGGTAAGGGTTTGGGAGAATCTTTACAATTCAGTTATACAAGGATCAGTCTATAAGAATAGCAACTTTTAAAGTGAGCTCTGATTATAGTTTCATAAGTGGGGGAGTTACTAAAAATACGTACTGTTTAGGTATAAATAGGTAAAATTGTACAAGATAGATGGATGCAGGTAATGACTTTATGAGGACAACTATTTAGGAGATATGACAGACAGGATTCTGATGTATGGAAATGTTTGGCTAACATGCTGGCAGTGGGAAAGGTTAGAAAAGGGGGCATTTTCAGCATGGGCTAAGGACAGGACTGTTTTTCATTTTGCTACAGTTATCTGTCTTTCAGCTTTCTATGAACTCTCCAAAATGATCCAAACATTATTGTTTTTTGGAAATCCATATCCAGACTTTGATTTCATTTTTAATTTAAACAAATGTTATTTTTTAATTTATGAAAGTGACATAGAATCATTGCAGAAGAGTCAATAAAAGAGAAAACAAAACTACTATAACTCAAATCAAGAGATAATAGCTGGTTTGATTTTGTATGATTTTCTTCCTGTATTTAAAATAGATATGTATATATATTTTATAAGTATGTATACCTATATACTTTTTTCTTAGTTGTATAATATCTTATAAACCATTTAGTATCCTCATTTTTCATTAAATATTACATAATAAAAATCTACCCAAGCTGTTGGTTTAAAAGCAATATGTAGCTATATGTTATTCCTTCATATGATTTGATAATTTTTAACATTTTGAACCATGCTGACATTTAGCTTTTATAAATAATTATGGTGAAGAGCATAAATTTTGTAAAATCTTCTAAAATCATATGCTTACTAATTAGACTAGATGACTAGCCTGGGAGGTACCAGATGCACATGTACTAGTGTTTTTGAGGTTCTCGTACTTGAACACTAAATCATTTCCTTCCCACCAGCAGTGTGAATGCCCATCTCGAGGAACTCTTGCACTCACTGAAATTTGTTCTTTTTCAGTCATCACAACTTGTTACTTGAAAATGACATATTAGGGGCGCCTGGGTGGCTTAGTTGGTTAAGCGTCTGCCTTTGGCTCAGGTCATGATCCCAGGGTCCTGGGATCGAGTCCCACACGGGGCTCCCTGCTCAGAGGGAGCTTGCTTCTCTCTCTGCCTGCAGTTCCCCCTGCTTGTGCTCTCTCCCTCTCTCTGACCCCCCAAAAAATCTTAAAATAAAATGACATATTACTTTAAAACTTGCCTGTCTCTGAGGACTAGAGAGGCAAATATTTGTGTATATGTATTAGGTATTAACATTTAGTATTAGGTATTAACATTTACTTTCCTCTAAGTTGTGTGCTTTCTGGCTTATGTTTGTTTTTGGCAATCCAAAAAATAGTTACTAATAAATAAACCATGAACCCATTTCTCTTAGAAAAAGAAGACACTACTGGAATTCATCCACCCTTAGAACCTTTCTAAAAATTACTTAGGCTTAGAGCATATTCCCCATTTACATAGGACAGCCAAGGGAAAGATCTATGTTATCAGTTTCTTTGGCATTCGTGGTATTAGGTTTCTGCTGACATTTCACCAGGTGTGACATCACTGGCTGTCATTGAAGGTGGACTCGACTGTGTGTGTGGGGGTACCTGGGGCAGGCAGGGGAGGACAGTGCACCTCCATAAACTGTCTTCTCCTAAATGGAAGTCAGTATTTTGGCTCTATTAACAGCACCCTCAAACAGGAATATCTCTAGTAGGAATGCACATTTTAGTTAATTTGCACAATGATTCCTACTCTGGTGCAGTTATACCCTAGCTTTTCTCTCTCCTTTTAGTAGTTTTAGAACAGGGTACAAAGGTATGAAATGTGGCGGTAATCATTCGTAGAGAAGAGAAAGAAAGGGTGTTGTGTTTGTGTTACTCAATCACCAAAATGTTTGATCACCTAACATGTGCCAGATGCAATGATAAGAGCTAGCGTGTCACTGTGTATGTGGGTCTTGGTCTATGTCTGCGTCTGGTGTCTTAGACTTGAGATGACACACACAACAGGGTGATGATTATAGTTTCATAAGTGGGGGAGTTACTAAAAATACGTACTGTTTAGGTATAAATAGGTAAAATTGTACAAGATAGATGGATGCAGGTAATGACTTTATGAGGACAACTATTTAGGAGATATGACAGACAGGATTCTGATGTATGGAAATGTTTGGCTAACATGCTGGCAGTGGGAAAGGTTAGAAAAGGGGGCATTTTTAAGGAAGAGATGACAATATTTTGAGAAAAAATAAATAGTAGAGAGGTAGGAGGATGAACCAAAAGAATCGCCAAATCAGCTTTTAAGAATGATGTTGATATTACTTAAGAGAGAGCAGATGAGAGGAAGAAGTGATCTGTAGAAGATAAGAAATTTTATATTGCTGTGGCAAATATTAAGTGAAAATGCTTAATAGGAAGCAGATATATCTCAGGTGAATCAGGATTAGAAGCCTATGTTGGGAATCCTCAGCCTGGAGACAGTAGTTAAAGCTACATGACTGAACAGCCCTTGAATAGAGTAATGGGGAAAAGGATGGGTAGTGGAACCATAGTGGTAGAACATGAGGTAAGGCAAGCAAGAATGAATGAAGCAAAAGTGGGGTGGTGGTGGGACTGGGTGCACGGGGAGAGAAATTGAAAATGCAATTGCTTTCCCCAGGGTAGTGTAGATATATGAGAGCTAAGACAGGAAAGCATTTCAAGGAGGTAGCTGTAGTCAGTCTTATAAAAACCAAAGACACAACAACAAACAAACGGATATCACCCACACTCTCCTCCTGGGCCAAAGGAAAGGTGGCCTTTGGTGGCTGGGCAAAAGAATAAAAAATGAGACTGTAGTAGTTTAATATTTAGATAAAGTGATTAACCTATCATTGGCCCTGCATAGTTATATTTAAGATATTAAAACAAAGAGATATGGAGGCCGATTAGTATGTTTCTCTAACTCCTATTGATTGTTGCAGTGACATCTCTCAGAGCTATTTTTCTTTAGAAAAACTGTAAGAAGTCCTGGCTTTTATAATCAAAGCTATGAGTGGTATCTTTGAGTAGTGTTCATTTTTTAGGGTCAGATAATAAAGTGTTTTATTTAATGACTGTATTTGTCAGTGTGACCTGGAATTTTATGCTAATGGAGATAAAAACAAGTTTTATTTATTTATTTATTTTAAAGATTTTATTTATTTATTTGAGAGAGAGAATGAGAGAGAGAGAGAGCACATGAGAGGGAGGAGGGTCAGAGGGAGAAGCAGACTCCCCGCTGAGCAGGGAGCCTGATGCGGGACTCGATCCCAGGACTCCAGGATCATGACCTGAGCCGAAGGCAGTCACTTAACCAACTGAGCCACCCAGGCACCCTAAAAACAGGTTTTAGCAGCCCTTCTCATGAAGGGTTTTATTTGCAAAAAGAAATCTCTTCTTTTAATTTACATAGATGTGGTTTAACAGTGTAATCCCTTTATTTTCATTAACATTACAAATATTGTTTTTTAAAAGTCTTTCCCCCAACCTATTGTTTTATGAGAAGAGTTAAATTTTGCTTTTTGTGTCTCCTTCATTGCATGGGGTTTGTTTTCATTTGTTTGTTTTTGTAGTCCTAATTGGAAATTTAATGTGTCTTTCTCCTGAAGACAAGAAGACACCAACCTTTTCTTCTACATAGAATTGTTCCAAAAAGTGAAGTCAGTCCTTAGGGGTATCAATTCAGAAGAAAATTGGCATGAATTAATGGAAATAGCTGCATTCAGAATTGGGAAAGCAGAGTTCAATATTTTCTTTAGTACAAGAATATTTATACAAGTTCTTTCAATAATATTCTCATGAATTTCATAATTAATTTCTGTGAATGTTATGAATCAGACTCTAGATTTTAACCATTCACATCTCAGTTTCTTAATCAGTATAATTATGTGAATAAATCATACTCCATGATTCTAAAGAGTTGTAGGTTGTACGACCAACAGTTAAGGTGATGAAAGCAAGCTCACTATTAAAAAAAATTAGAAGTGACTCATTTAGAATATGTTTTGGTTTGTTTGTTTTACACTTAAAAAGTAGATGAAGTTCTCTGGAGAATTACGACCCATAATACCATGAAACCTTGAAAAAGGAAACATTAAGAAAAAGTTTTAAAAGCACTATTTACTGTTAAAGTGAAGTCAAATTGCAGTATGAATTTACTTCTATGTTTTTAATTAAAACATTTATTCAGACTTTTTTTGTATAAAGGCTAAAAATAAAATAAACTTTTTTTTTTTTTTTTTTTTAGAGAGAGAGAGAGCATCCATGTGTGAGGGGTCTGGGGGTGTGAGGGTGTGGGGAGAGGGCCAGAGGGAGAGAGAGAATATTAAGCAGTCTCCATGCCCAGCACCTGATTAGGGGCTTGATCACATGACCCTGAGATCATGACCTGAGCCAAAATCAAGAGATGGATGCTTAAGGGTGCCTGGGTGGCTCAGTCATTAAGCATCTGCCTGCCTTGCATCAGGCTCCCTCCTCCACAGGAAGCCTGCTTCTCCCTCTTCCACTTCCCCTGCTTGTGTTCCCTCTCTTGCTATGTCTCTCTCTGTCAGATGAATAAATAAAATCTTAAAAAAAAAAGTTGGATGCTTAACAGACTGAGCCACCCAGGTGCCCCATTTGGAAATGAACTACAATAAAACCATATTAATTTGACCTCACTCAAAATTTGAGATAACAGGGACAGGTTTAGACTTGTCTTTTTCCCATTATTTATGAAGCAAGCATTTGTTAAGCAAATTTAACAGTGCAAAAATGTTCAAGAGAAATATCCTCAAGTACTTCTATTCACACTGAGTATAAATATACATAGAAAATCTTGACCAAATTCAGTTGACTTATGAACTTGAAGATCCACTGAGAAAGGAAAGATAGTGAAACAATACAGGATCAATAGGACAGCTTAGAAACAGCCCATGCTAAGTGATCCTGTGTCAATTAAATGGAATATGTTGGGATACTATCCATCTAAGAGAAAAGGTCATAGGTTTCAGATATGTGTTTCCACTTAACCCCTAAAATGTAATTCAGAGAGAGCAGCGATCTTGAACTTATTATCAATAGTGTCCATACATTGCCTGGCACATAGTAGGTACTCAGTAAATATTTGAATGAGTGACTACTGGGTATGGTTTAATTTTTCCTCATTTTAATCTATAGTGCTCATCAAGCACTTTCTTTGCACAAGATACCTTCGGTCTTGTGTGAAGGATTGATGGGCCTACACATTTCTGGTTCATATGTGTGGGAGTAAGATGGAAAACACAGGCAAATGGAGGCTTAGATTATTCTATAAAATAGACTGGGGAAACTATTTTCTTTCTGAGAAGCTTTGAGTACACATTAGCTGTGCACAATATGCTTGTTAGAGTAATTTTAATTAAGGTAATTTTGCCCTGTCCATCAGATCAACAGTATTTTAAAATAGCTAATTATCTATTTGCTAGTTCACAATAAAGATTTTGGAAACCTGCCTATATGCCTTAATTCAGAGAAATATTTAATTACATATGTCCCTCAATGTCTAATTTATTAGACTACTTCTAATGAAACAGTTGTTAGCTAGGACTGAACACTAAATTTTAAGGTTATTTTCATTAAAAAAATTTTTTTAATAATAGTAATCAAGGCTTATGATGCTCAGAATGGTAGGATAAAGCCAAAAATAATGTTCTGGAAAGGGTTTAGAAGAGAGTGGGGATGGTGAGTTTACAGCTCAAATATTCCTACAATTCCCCATTTACCTTCTTCTAATGAATAGTCTTCTGTTTGGGGCCTTAAACAAGGAATCCGAGTCTGATGATACTGTTATGACATATAAATTTGCTGGTGGAAATAACTCTAACTCAGAATGGAAATAGAAAGAAATATTCTGAAATGCCAGGTGTCAGCATATCAAACTGTAATAATGGCAACTAAAATTGACAAAGCACGCTCCTTTCTAAAAAGAGACTTTTTCATACTGGTTTTCCACACTTTTACTTGCTAACTTGTCTATAATTTGTATTATAGTAGTCAAATAAGGGGTGTGATAAACATTTGTTAAGAGTTCATTTTAGACTCTCCTAGGGAGGCTGGAGATGATGGGGGTTGGGGAGGGTTAATTAGCATTTGAAGTACACTAATTGGGAATATTCCCAGCAGGGTGGTTGCCTGGAAGTCCTTACTCTAGAAAGGATGCTACTATTAGAATTTCAGCTATTTTTACCTGATCAACAGCAGAAGTTTGGTGATTTAACATACAGGATACTAGATAAGATTTTTCTGTGGTGACATGAATGGTTTTCAAGATATCTGAATTGCCAGAAATAATATGTAGCCACTCCTAGCTTAAGAGCCTTTCAGAATATGGCCCTGGGTTTAGGATTCTCATCCGTTCTTTTGTTTAAATATTTATTGGAAGATTCTGTTACCCGTTCCTCACTAGAAAGTTAGCAAAATTACGCCATGCCTCAAAGGAAACTTTAACACAAGATTCTGTGAGGGGGCTGAAAAGGACATTTGGGACTTTCCCAAGAGTACAGGTTGTACAGTCTTTTTGATGTTTGCATTCTTGTGGATGTGTGTTGATAGGGCTGGTTGTGGTCTTCAATGTTCTTTCACTTAACACCCTCTCTGGTATTGAGATTATGGTGGGGGGGGAGAGATTATAGAGGACAAGACATATATTCTGATTTTCCCACAACTGTAGGAAGTTACTGACTGGCTATAAAAGATGAGTATGAGTGACTAAATGGTCTTACATAACCTTGTCCCAGTAATCACTCAGAGGAAGAGAATTATGTTTCACGACCTACATGAAAGCACAGTTTCACAGGTGTGGAACCGGAGCCACATGCTGGATCTGGGGAACCTGGCTGCTGAGTTAGAATCTCTATCAGCTGCTCACAACCTGTGTAACTCAGGACAGGTTGGTTAGCTTTTCCATGTTTCCATTTCCTCATCTGTAAAATGGGTTTAATAGTAATATCTACCTCATAGTGTCATTTTGGAGAGTAAACAAATTAATATATATGAAGAATTTGTATTGTCTGGTAAAAGGAAGTACAGAGCAAATTTTAGCTATTATTATCACAAAATGCAAGCATGAAAACTGAGTCAGTGGTGTGTGCTCTCCTTAAGGTGTTTTCCCCATTAACCATTCTGTTGAAAATTTGTTAGTTTTTACTCCCTTATCTGTTTAGAACGTATGCATAGTCTAAGCCATATTGACCAAATAATCAAATGACTAATATAATGCAATGATTTATTTGAATCAAAATTTTCCTAAAAACCTCAGGGAAAAATCAATTGAGATGGTTTTATTTTCCTACTTTTATAGAAGAAAATTTCATATTGCTTGGAATTTATTTCAGTTCTGTTCGCCAAATCTAAAAGTCTTATTGCTCTACTTTATTTCATAAGCCCTGATGAAGGAAGAGTTTCTTTTTCAGCAAAGAAAATTTTCTTTATTTATCAAATGTTTAAGTGCTTACTATGTCTGTAATATTCCAGCAGACCCAAAGGGGTGTACAACAGTTTATTTACAATAGCAGGAGAGACACAAATAAAACCATGAACAAATGACTATTGCAATTGATGTAATGCATGATGATACCTGCTAAAGGTATGCCATTATGGCATCCCAATAATTTTGTGGATTATATCCTAGGCATTTTAACATTTTACTTATAAATATATCTTCATGTATCTCTAATGGATGATGATTTTTAACACAAAATAATGTCCTTGTCACACCTCATAAAGTAGCAGAATGATGTAATATTATCTAATACCTAGTACCATGTTCAAATTTTCCTAAGACATTGGCTTTGGTTGTTATGTCTGTTATGTCTCTTAAGTTTCCTCTCCCTCTTTGAAAATGCCACACATTTACTGAAGAATATTGCATATCTCCATATAAAATTTCTCTCATATATCCTTGTGGTTTTGTTAAAGATGTTTCTGTACCCTCATGTCTCCTATATCTGGTAGTTAGATTTAGAGGTTCTTTCAATTGCTTAACTAATTATAGTAGGGACAGTAGGAGGGCAGATTTGGAGATTCAAAAATTACACCACCACCACCATCTTCCCCCAACACTGCAGAATGATTGCAGGGTGTTCCCTTTAGCTTAATTGCATGCTGTGGGATACAAGTAGAGCAACCAAGGGCATTTTCTGTTGTGCATAAGATGAAAACCACATTCTTTAGCTTGATGCTCCACATTCTGACACAGACCAGTGCTATCTTTCTTTTTTTTTTTTTTTTAAAGATTTTATTTATTTATCTGAGAGAATGGGAGACAGAGAGCATGAGAGGGGAAGGGTCAGAGGGAGAAGCAGATCCCCCGCTGAGCAGGGAGCCCGATGTGGGACTCAATCCCGGGGCTCCAGAATCATAACCTGAGCCAAAGGCAGTTGCTTAACCAACTGAGCCACCCAGGCGCCCGCTATCTTTCTTAATATATCTCTCAATATTACCCAACATGAATCTCTTACTCTTTCCTGTTCATCCTTTCACCTTGCCTTTTCTCATGATCTCTCAGTACCAAAAAAAAAAAAAAAAAAAAAAGTGCTAATGATATTTGTCTTCAATATTTGTCCTGATCGCTCATTATTGCCAAAATCCTTTTCCTGGTTTTTTGGCGAACAATGATGTAGGAAAGATGACGTTAGGGTTTGAAGCCGACGGCCAAGAAAGAATTCTTGAGACATCTTTGGTGCAAAAAGGGATAATGTTCTTCCCTACACCCATTTGGGGATAAGAAAAAAAGTTGAAATTTCCTATTAGGATGCTGATTTCCATTATTCGTTCTTCTTATGGGGATATTTGAAAATTTCTGTGGTGGGTCAAGCTCTTTTTCAACTTAACACAGGACATATGAGGCTTTTATAGACCTCAGCGATTTGGCACCTTGGCTTACCATCCTGTGTGAGCATTATTCAAGATAGTGTTACCATATCATTTAATAACCAGAATATTCACACCCACAGAGAGTTAAATCTGATTTCTCTAACATAGAAGTTGCCCTCAACTTCTGTTTTCTTACCAAAGAATCAGAACAGAGCTAATTCACAGAAGCTTCAGGTTTTGCAGTGATACATACTGGTTCCTAAAAATTCTCTTTAGGATGCATAACACTAGTTTATATTTTACAATGCTGTGAAATATAAAAGGCTATTTTCATGAGCTGAGAGAGCAAACTGAGACAACGTGACATTATAGAGTGGCCTCGAAAAGGAAAATCTATTTCTTCTATTAAACATGTATTTCTAGACCTAGATTCAATATCTTTGTCCTGGTTAATAAATGATCGCAATAAGATACCAAGACGTACCTCTCAGAATAGCTAAAATTAAATAACAACAAAAACAATGACGACAAAACAACAGAAAATACCAACTGCTGGTGAAGATACGGAGAAACTGTCAAGCTTTGCTGAAAGAATTTAAGGATGCAGCCACCTTGCAAAACAGCGGGCAACTTCTTAACATCCAACATACGGTTAATATACATCCCAACTACTTCACTCCTGGCACTTCTCAGTTTTTTTGTTTTTTTTTTTTAAGATTTTATTTATTTGACAGAGAGAGACACAGTGAGAGAAGGAACACAAGCAGGGGGAGTGGGAGAGGGAGAAACAGGCCTCCCACCGAGCAGGGAGCCCGATGTGGGGCTCGATCCCAGGACCCTGAGATCATGACCTGAGCCGAAGGCAGACGCTTAGTGACTGAGCCACCCAGGTGCCCCCACTTCTTAGTTTTTACCCAAGAGAAAATAAAACTCACGGGCGCCTGGGTGGCTCAGTTGGTTAGACATCTGCCTTCAGCTCAGGTCATGATTCCAGGGTCCTGGGATCAAGCCCCACATCGGGATCCCTGCTCAGGGGGGAGCCTGATTCTCCCTCTCCCTCTGCCTGCCATTCCTCCTACTTGTGCTCGCTCTCTCTGTCAAATAAATCAATAAAAATCTTAAAAGAAAAGAAGATAAAACTCATGTTCCCCCCAAAGTATTCAAATAGTATAGCAGCTTTAATTCATAATCACCCAAGCTGAAAATAACCCAAAAGACTTTCAACTGGCTCATGGATAAATGAACTGGATACATCCATACCTGGAAAACTACTTAGTTAAAACACAGAAACAAACTACTGATACACAGAACAGCAGGGTTGGATCTCAAATGTATCATGCTAAGTGAAAGAAGCCAGACACAAAGGCTACATATTGTATGGTTGTATTGATATGACATTTTGAAAAAGGGAAACCATAGGGACAGAAAACCAAAGCAGGTGTTGTCAAGGGATAGAGGTGGGGGGAGGCCAAAGTACAAAGAGCCATGAGGGAATTTGGAGCAGGGATGGAATTGTTTTATATGTTGGTGGAGGTAGTAGTTGCATGACTGTGTATGCCAATGTTCAAAATGTACACCGAAAAGGGTGGATTTTACACATGTAATTTATATTTCTATAAACCTGACCAAAAATTTAAAAAATTAAAACAACAACAACAACAACAAAAAACCTCTCAGAGTCCTTTCCCAGTTTCCTGCACCAATTCTCATTTCTTTCCTTATTTCCTTATTTGTGAAAAGTCTGAAAGGCCATAATATTCTATCATTTGGATGAACTGTCACTGGCGTAACAATTCTTCTATCTGAGGATACTGTTTTAGAAAAGCAGTCCTGCTAACATCCAAGTCTCTTTGGGGTTTACTCTTTAATTAGGTAAACCCCAAATAATAGTAGCACCATTGTTTGACTTCATTAACATAAATTCTTTCTTTTGCAAAGTCATTTTAATGTACATTATGGGGAATTCCTGGATGAAGATGAGCACGTAGGAGTTGATAGAGAAGACACAGAAATGGAAAAACAGAAGCACATAAATGCAGAGTCCTATCATAGTTCATCTCAAGGTGCTTGTTTCAACATCCCTTTATGAAGCTTTGACCTATTAACCTTCTTTAAAAAATCTGCCTTTGCTAGGGACCTGTACAACTAACAGGAACATTTCTTTAGTAAGACTCTCTGTGTGTCTAAGCATTTTTAATGACCCCCATTGCCATGGCACCATCTGGACACCTGACATTTTAAAAACAAACATTTCAGCATAATTGATGAATTCTACCTTAGATGGCTATTATGCAGGTCTGACTGCGAAACATACAGGCAGCCCTCATTTCACCAAATTACAACTTGCTAAGCAGAAATATCACATTGGGCATATTAGCATGGGTGTATTGTACAGAAAGCTTAACCTGAGGGGACCCTTTATAATACTATGAGTGATGGTCTCACCAAAACCAAACCATGCAAAATAACCTGCTGGATTTTGGCCAGCAGCATAATCACAATGGATAGGTCACTGGGAGATTGCAGTATTGCAGATGAGCCCTAACTTACCTTAACAAATAGTCCCAGCAAAGAATGCTCAGCTAACAAATGGCCCATCTGAGCAACAGTTATCTGCTTTCCAGACCAGAAGGTATACCTTTGCCAATAACCCCTCAAATTACTGCAGGTGGTGGAAAAGGTGGGAGAATTAAAATTAAAGGGCACCTGTTATTTATGAAGCACTGTTGATGCATGCATCCATTCATTCAACCTAATGTATTATGTATATGTAATACTTTCAACAGAAACGTTTTATATAGAACTTTATGCAAAGTACTATTCTAGGTCCTGCGGATGCAACGATATGTGAAAGAGACAGTATCCCTACATTTTTGGAACTGAAGTTCCACTGGGAGCCTTTAGACCGTCTCTGAATTTATGAGTTAAATCCCTCTTTTACACATCAGGGAACAGACTGAGAAAGACTGACTTATACAAAGTTACTAGTAGGTCATAGAAATGTCATTAGAATCTAGGACTCCAACATAACGCTTTCATTGCACAATCAGGAAACTTGCTCCAGTTGAAAACCTCCTGCCTTGTTTACTCCAGGCACTCTGAGAAAACTGGGACAGAAAACCCTCTCTGGATTCAATACTTAAAACTCTGGATCAGGTTTTAAACAGTAGAGATTTAGGAGAAGTTAAGGGAACCCAGGGCTCACAGCTTGCATCTGCTTACTTTGAGCTAGTTTAGGATTTTGATAGGATTTTTGGAACTACACTGCTGTGGTGGGAAAAACAAATTCAGAGTTCTAAAAGAATGAATCGCAAATCAACTTTTAGAGTCTATCAATCTGCTACCTTTGATTTCTAACACTCTGGTTTCTAAAATCCATGCTAGCTTCCGGCTCACATCATCCTGAGTAAAAATAGAAACACAGCACATTTCTTCTTCTTTTTCTATTCTTCTTATTCCTTTCAGAATTATTCTCCTCCAATGATTATTGTCTAGTTTCTGCCCACTTGACTTCTGCATGCAGTAATTGTTTTCTATCACTAACATCCTGTGTGTGTGTTGGGGAAAAGGGGGCAGGTAAAAACTTTTATATCACAGTGTTCTGGAATTTTAATCAAATGACTCTATCACAGCTAAAGTTTTTCCTTTGCTTAACAAAGATTATTAACAAAGTCGGAGTCATAAAATCTCATAACATATTATATAGAAGGATAGGATACGTATCCTCTTCAAATGAACAAGGAAATAGTAAGGTAAAGAAACAAAATGTTCAATATAAAAAAGTACCACAAAATTTTTCAGAAAAATCATATTTGTGGATTTTAATATTAATGAGATGCTAAAGTATATTAAAAACTACCATGTACAAATTAACATATCAAAAAGAATTAAATGAAAGCCAAGTAATGATCAAGTTGTTAATTAGTCAGCTAATACTATAGACCGATTTGCAGAAGCAAAATTCAAAGGGTGGCTACATCAATAACAGTGAAAAATAAAATTAATTATCCTATTATATAAACTTATTTTTGCCATCTTTGGAAGTTATGGCTGGTGTTTATAATTAATTATATGCCTATAGAAGCAGAGAATTTATAGTACAGAGGTATACCTTTACAGATAGAATCTTCCACATCAGCAACAAGGTCTTTTATGATGACTATTTTATATTGATTGATATTTTACATATAACAAGAATTCTTTTTTCTAATCTCAACAATTTACTGTTGGCCTGGAAATATGATTACTTCTGCTTACTTCTTTGGGCCCAAATCCATGTTTCTGCAATCTGCTTAATATCCTACTCCCTCTAGGACTTGAGGAAGCTGTGCTTGCTCAACAGGCTCTTTTCAAGACATTGGGTCCTTGCCTGCCTGCACCCCATTAAGAAAGAGTCACCCCGATGCGCTATCTGCCCGTATGGCTTCCTTGTGCTGCCTACCTCCCTCTTTAGAGTTTCAATGTTACTTTCAGTTATATGTTGGATCCTAATCTCACTGGCTTGCAAAAGCCTGTTGTTAAATGTTCAGGAATTTTGTGAGTGGAACCATAGCTGGAAATAAGCCGCAGTAAAACTATTTAAAACAAAGAGATCATCAAATGCTTTTTACCTCTGGAGAACTGGTTTACCAACACACCACTAGATAATTGTGGCTTTCAGAATACATTAGATAACTGTGTTTGGACCTCCTGACAATAAACTATTATTGAAATATTTATTTTATATCATATTCTACTGGATCTTGTCCCAGTACTTTGAACTGACGTTACCTTAAAGTGACTACCTGAGCTCAGTAAGCCAGTGTGGTTACAGATTCTAGTTCCTTCTGTTCTCTCCTTATTCTTCTATGAGCAACTGAAACATGAAACAGTGACCTTCTGAACAGTCTGAACAGTCTGTGTCTTGTACCTGGGCCTGTCCTTCTGTAACCCAAAGCCTCCCTCTGCTGGCCCCAACTATTAAAATACATCTATTTGTATTTTTGGCCTCTAAAGCACCAGAGTGTGGTAAAAGACTTAAAAAGAACTGTACTCTTCTTTAATACAAATACAGTTTGACTATGGTTTGGGGAAATACACACTTCAAGGCATGTAAGCTAAGACAGGACTGGTCCTATGGCAGCGATTGTCAACGGCATCCAAGTCGTCTTTGGTGCTCTTATGCAATACCAGGTAAACAGTCACCCACTTACCTCTATTGTAGGGGTATTTTTAGCAATAGATAGTAAAATGTGGGTGACATGCTGAGCTTTGATATTACCATCAGCAAGAGGGTTGATTAAATACTTGTTCCTTCAAACTGAGTTTCCTTATCCAGGTCTAACTAAATGTGTTTTTTAACTGGCCTGTGATAGCGGATAAAAGGCTTTTCCCTTCTTGCCATGAGTATTAACGATTTATCTCTAGAAGTAAAATAAAAAACATCATAATCTCTGAATGCCTGATCACATGACAACATGTAGAGATATGGCAATACATCAATAAAATCTTCAGGTGATTTTGTTCCTTTCAAGCAAGCTATCCACTTGCTGGCTTTATAGCCCCTGAACCCTTAAACAGGCCCAATCCCTGAAATGGTCCCATCCAGCCATAAAGCCTTTGTTGTACTGCAGAGACCAATACTGAAAATAAAGGCACTTTATATTTTTCCTTTAGAGAAATCTTTGTGTGTCCTTATGGAGTTTTGCCTCTAACTCCACAGCTTTTTTCCTTAGAAGAATTTAAGGTAAAATGCTAATGTCAACCCAAATCCCAAATTATTAAATAGCTTGACATCCAATATTATTCTTATCTGCATGATCTCATAATTTAGGAAACACAACATTATCTTACTCCGTTTTAAAGTCTAATAATATGCCACAAAAAATTTAAAAATTTTATCTCTAGGTTGTACATGAAATACTTTAAAAAAATATCATATAAAATAAAAACTTTAAATCCTTATCTTCCTCTTATCTTTCAAGCATCTCAACATGTTTCTTGCTGGGGCTATTTAACCATAGCAATTTTAAATCACCTATCTGTGTTCTAAACACCCTGGAATTCTAAACTTTTGGCACATAACCCTTTGTGGCTGTTCTCTTACTTGGCTCTGGTGGATAGGATGATCAAGATCCGGGATGACTGCATCTCATATAATTTTTCCCAAATGTTTCCCTTCCTGACATTCTTTAGCCATATGGATCATTCCCATATTTGAAAGGTGAAAAAGTGCCAAGGAGAAAAGAAATTTATGTTTGGATGATATAACCACAATGCAAATTAGAGGACAGAAGGCAAAACTGCCCGCGTACAAGAGGTAGGATTAAAAACTAAACCTCCCCTAGAACCCATAAAATTCATCTCTTGATGGAGCAAGAAGAGAGGAACAAGTTAATGAAATTACTCTTTCTGAGTAAGTGCACTGAACAGAGCCATAGCTCAGATTCAAAACACGTGTGTATACAAAAAAAAAAAATTTGGCTTATTTCAATGCACATTTTATTCAATTGAACAGGGCATGGGGAAGCCAAAAATGAGCTATTTTTCAGTGCCATTTGCATTAACTGCCAGGTGTTAAACCCATTAAAGACCATAGCATCATTTGCTGGAATCACTCATTCCTTCATTAACTACATCTTTTAGTGCATATATTTTGAGTAGACCTTTAGGAGGAAAGATCCAAATAGCCTTGTTATGACTACAGTTTGTTTCCATTGGTTAAAATGGCAGTAAGTTCAACCAACTAGGGAACCTGAATAATAAGCCAGCCAACATTATGTATTGACCATTTTCAATCTGCTTAGTTCATTACTAGACATTTTAAATGATACAGAAGAAACAGAAAACTTGGTGTGAGTCCCAATTTCTTCCCCTATAAAATAGGGATAAAATGGCAACTACTCTACCTGGCTGTTGCGAAAACAAGAAATAACATGTGTAACTGAAAGTAGCACGTCTAATGGCACAGAGTAGGCACTTAATGAATAATATCCTTATTGATGATGGTGAATGCATAATTTTCATATGGGAGAGAGGGACATAATGTCTGAAATAATTGATGAATAAAACAAGAAGGTATGAAATTAATCTGTAACTATGAGTGGTGAGCCACTCAACACTAATAGATTATTTAAAGAGGTAACTGCAATTATACTTCCCAGATCCTTTTGGTAAAAAGGCATTCTATAAAAAGCTAAGTATAAGAAAGACCAGTGGACAATTTCTGCTATTCTCAGCTGTAGAGGATGATGGGATTGCTCCCAAGGGTACCTTTTAATAAAGTTCACTTTATTATTCTCTAATACATTTTAGCAAGCTTCAGTGGCTATAACCGTGACTATCTTAAATGGGAGATACTCTTCTCAAAAGAAAAAGTCAAGATTTCTTATCATAATTGGGTAATGTCTGGAAGACAAATTAATACTTCTCATCGCCCAGTGGCTGGTTTACTATTCTGGACCAATTAACTAGCTTCACTAAACTGCAGTCCTTGCTTTAGAAAAATAAAACCATGCATTAAATGATTATCCGGGTAAAATAGAGCTTGGGAATTTCTTTGACTAGCAAAGTTTCGGGGCTTCTATCTGAATAGCCTGGATGTTTTTGCTTCCTCATAGATTAAATAACTTTTTATTTTTGTAGAGTGAAATGCATCAGTGAGCCGTAAGATGGCTGCTGTCTGGTTTAGAATGAAGCACAGTATCACTGTTTCAGTGGGGGCTTCTTTCACTCTCTTGTCTGAAGCACATGAATTTAGCTATCAAAAGAAAGATTGGAGGTGTACCCAACTGATGCTATAATATGATTTTCAGTATTAAAGTCTGAATCTATCATTCTAGGTCCCCTTACAATAGAAAGGCTATGAGAGCAAATATATTGATGCATAATTTATAAATTTAGATTCTCCTCTCTTCTTCTTGTTCTTCTTCTTTTTCTTCTCCTCAAAAATGAACAAAATAGATAACTTCTAAAAGGAACTCTCTTTTTGTTGGGTAATAGACATAGCAAGAGTCATACATTCCCTTGGTATTTATGAATTCAATCTTAAAGGCTAATGCTATTCTGAAGAGTCACTGATCCCCAGAGTTCTATCTCCATAAATGGCTTCTTCTTGTTAAAATGGAGATTGAACTATTAATTTGCAATTCCCATTGGGCTTCAATTATCATATTTATTCACATAATCTATCTGTTATTTTTACCTTGAAATTAGAAAGAGATATTATGTAAGCATCTGCTTGCTGGTCTAATCATTAGTTTTAGGGAGCATTATTGAGATTTTAAATCCATTTCCCTGATATTTAAAGAAAAAAGTTTTACACTTAATCATAATAAGTAATCAATAGTACAATTAATTGTAATTTAAATGACCTTACAGACTTTTTTCAATATGTCTTTTCTTTTTAGAGTAGGAGAAAAAACCTATTTAATGAGGCAGTAGCTGTCTATAAGAAAAAAAAAGGAGAGAAATGATTTTTTGAAAGATTGGTGGGTGATATTTACATTTAGTACAGCCAGGTAAAAATTGATAATTAAGTCTAAGGACTTTCTCTTCCTCTACTTGGGCCTATACCAAGTGGAGGTATAGGAAGCTGACTGACTACTTGGAACCTTTAATGATTTGTCTATTCATAGCAAGAAAAAAAGTAAGTTCACATCTCTTCTGACTTTATGATTGTTTTAAAGCATAAAGTTAAGAGAGTGTATGCTCCGTTCCACATGCATTAAAGAAAGAAATGAAATGACAGGCTGTGAGTCAGGTATACATTGAAATATATGGTCATGTGTCTTGGTAAAATGTTAAAATTTAATCCCAATAGACTTTTTAAGCCGTACCCTTCCACCCTCAACCACTTGATTTTCTTTTCTTTTTTTTTTTTTTAAGATTTTATTTATTTATTTTTTTAGAGAGTGAGCGAGAGAGAAACAGCATGAGAGGGGAGAAGGTCAGAGGGAGAAGCAGGCTCCCCGCTGAGCCGGGAGCCCGATGTGGGACTCGATCCCAGGACCCTGGGATCATGACCTGAGCCGAAGGTAGACGCTTAACCATCTGAGCCACCCAGGCGCCCTTGATTTTGTTTTCCACATCAAGTTAATTTGTGTTAACTGCAGCTCCAAAGCTATCTCAGGGTGAAAGATGAACAGGAAGAATGTAATCCCCATCACCCTCCAAGCCTCTGCAAATAACAGAATATCAGAGAAAATAGTGTGTGTTATACAAAAATGTATTTCTTGGAATAAGTACCTGACTAATATGTAAAATTTACTTAGCTTTGTGTGTGTGTGTGTGTGTGTGTGTACTTGGCCCCAATTTTTTTTTCTAAAATGGTCCAATAGAACTAACACAAACTTATCAATATTTATTTCTAAACATTCAGAAATGGCTGCAAACTTTCTATAAATCCCATAACTTTCTCAGAGACCTCCATGCCTTTATCCCCCTACTCTAATGTGAACCTGTTGCTCTAGATGCCAATGTATAACGGTTTCCTTGGGACTTCTTTTCACCTTTCCTTTCTGTATCTGCTCTCTTGTTTCTTCAATCTTTGTTTTGTTTTATGTGGTTCACTCCCAAGTGTTGCTTAAGCATATCCTACAGTTGTTTCTTGTGAAAGAGTAGATAGGAAGTGATTCTTAAAATATTTTGCCTATCTGAAATTGCCTTTACTGCACCTTTGCACTCTATTGATAGTGTGGATGGTATAGACTTCTAAACTGGAAGTTCTTTTCCCTGTATAAGTTTGAAGTTGTCCTGTCTTTTTTTTTTTTTTTTTAAGATTTTATTTATTTATTAAACAGAGAGAGACACAGTGAGAGAGGGAACACAAGCAGGGGGAGAGGGAGAGGGAGAAGCAGGCTTCCCGCCTAGCAGGGAGCCAGATGTGGGGCTCGATCCCAGGATCCTGGGATCATGACCTGAGCCGAAGGCAGATGCTTAACGACTAAGCCACCCAGGTGCCCCGAAGTTGTCCTGTCTTTTAGCATCTGAGTATTCAATATTATTTTGAAAACTACATTGCCATTTTTACTTCCACTCCTTAGTATGGGACTATGATCATCAATGATCTCTCTGCTGCCTACAATCCTTGGGCTTAGACTCCTTAGCCTGGGTATTCCATAATTTCCCCATGATTGCTTCACAGTAGCTCTTTTAAAAAATCCATATGTTGAGCAGTCATTGGATTCTTTCAATTTGGAGAATTATGTCCTATAGTACTAGGGCAATTTTCTTTTGCTATATCTTTGCTATCTTCATTCTTTTAGATTTTTTATGATCTCTCTTTCTGGAAGTCATGTTAGTCACATGTTGGATATCTTGAATTAATTCTCTCATTAAAATAATATTTTCTGGGCGCCTGGGTGGCTCAGTTGGTTAAGCGACTGCCTTCGGCTCAGGTCATGATCCTGGAGTCCCGGAATCGAGTCCCGCATCGGGCTCCCTGCTCGGCCGGGAGTCTGCTTCTCCCTCTGACCCTCCTCCCTCTCATGCTGTCTCTCTCTCATTGTCTCTCTCGCAAATAAAAAAATAATAATAATAATAATATTTTCTCACTGACCATCACTTTTCTTTTTGGTTATTTTTCTGAAATGTTTTTTTTCAGCTCTTCTGTTTTGTATTTTTGCCTATCTACTATAATACTTTAAACATGCAGGATTCTTTAGTTTTTCTTTGGTTGCTGTTTTTTTTAGGATTCATATATTTATTTGTATATTTATTTGTTTGTTTTCTTTTAAGTTAAAACTGTTCTTCATATAACTGATTTTTGACTACCTAAGTGGCATCATAAAAAGTTTTTATGGGAAGTTCTGTGTTGGTGTGTGTGTGTGTGTGTGTGTGCACGTGCGTGTGTGGTCAGGGGCTTTATGATAGGGTGATGTGTAATGAGATAGTTTTACTTTGGAATAACAACTCCTACATATTATTTTATGTGGCTATTTTCTCAGGGACATTATGTTTTTCCAACGAATACTCTAATTTTTCCTGGTTCTGATACCCTGGGAGTAGGGAGTTGGTATCTAGAAAAGATATTTGAGTTTCTTTTTTCATGATTTCTGACCAGTGCTTCATCCTCAGCCTTTTTTGTTTTGATAGCTTTGATTTTTTTTGCTATAGTTTATACGTCTGATATCCTGTGGGAAAGGGGGAAATGTGGTCCTATAGCCATATATGAACATGGGAAGGGATTTGGTGGTCTAGCCATATCCTAAAAACTTCAAATAACCCTCTTGTTTTTCAGGGTTAAGCACTTTCTTTTACTCCTATGTACAAGGTAAGTCCAAGTGGTGAGAGTGGTACACATCACAATTATCTAAGCTACTGGCACATAGTATTCAGATATTTCTACTTTGCTATTCATCCACCTTCCATCTTCCAAAACTTTGTAGACATCTCTTAATCATTTTTATCCCTCTCTTTTTCAATTTGTTTTTGCATTATTGTTTTTAAATTTTTTAACTGATATTTTAGAGGTGGTTTTGAAGGCAGCAGAAAACTTTGAATTCCATATGCCAAGTTTTGCCTGAAGACTGTAGATTATATGAGATTTGTATTAATACGAGATTTAGTATTCTAATTAACTCCTAATAGCATAGTACCACTCAGACAGAAATGTTTCTTGATATTACATAATGTAAGATAGGATTCAATTTGAATGAGAAACTCAAGAATAAGAGATGGTGTGGTTTTATTAGCCATATGATATTAAGATATGAGCTGGAAATTACTTAACATGAAAGTTGAATTTCTAGGAAAACGTGACTTCATTTCTACCCATTGAGAGAAATGTCTTCACCAAGTTATGCCACTTAATATTCCTTCTTTTTAAAAAGTACTTCAAATAATAATTATACTGTGAATGACCAAAGAATTTATAAGAAATTAAAAAGAAACTCTTCTGATTTAATCTTCTTTTTTTCAACTAAGTTTTCTTTTTTAAGATTTTATTTATTTGAGAGAGAGAGTGAGAGAGAGAGCATAAGCTGGGGGGAGAGGCAGAGGGAGAGGGAGAAGTAGACTCCCCACTGAGCAGGGAGCTGGATGTGGGGCTCGATTGCAGGACCCTGATCCCAGGACCCTGGGATCATGACCTGAGCCAAAGGCAGACACTTCACCGACTGATCTACACAGGTACCTCTCAACTAAGTTTTATTAATTTTCTTTTAAATATTTTTTAACTTTCTCAGTATTTTTAAATATTTTTTTTCACATATACTAAACTCTGTATTCTTCTGATGGGAGGAAAAGATGTGCATATATGTGTATAGACATGTGTATTGCATGTAATATATGTATAATAGATATGTTTTTCCTCTGCTCTCATTTAATATTTTGTTGAATAAATAAGACACTAAATTTACCTTACAATCATATTTATAAGAATATCCCTTTCAAAGTGCAGCATTATCATTTAGATATGGAAAACATAACAAATATGCAATGAGTATGTAGCATGCTTATGGATTCCTGTGACTGGCTAAAATAGTGACATTAAATCAATATGACTTTGTATTGTTTTTACTACTTGTATTTCCAACAATTTTAAAATACAAGTTAATTATGACTGAATTGACAAATATTGATTTTTGTCTCTGTTACAACAATGATGCATAATGTTGCATTCTGGGCCTCATTCCCTCTTGTGACTAGAAGCATTATTAGCTGAAACCTAGAAAACTAAGTTAGAGGTAAGATCAGACATTGATATAAACTTTCTGATTCAAACAATAAACAGAAAGATACAAGGTCTTATCAATTGTCCCAAATGTTCACCCACTTTCCTATATACAACACTGTGACTGTGGTAAGAATTAGGTTGATTCCTTCTGCTTGATAAAGTGTCAGTAAATTCTTGCAGCACAGGATGTATGGAAGTGGGAATAGGGTAGATAGATAAGGCTAGATATGGAGGAAGGAATCAGTTCATGAAAAGTCTCAAATTCTTTTAGAAAAGCCTATGCCAAAGCAGGGATGAGACACACAATAATCTGCATTTTAGAATCATTGCTCTATCAGTATAAAAAAAAGAAGTATAAAATTATAGATAGAATTCAAGTCTTTTTTCCAAAAAGACAAATCTCTCTAGCCAAACAAAGGTACCCAATGATACAAACAGAGGTGGTCTTTCTTACAGAAGAGCTAGAGAGTCAGCCAGGTAATCTATTGGATTCTTATAGACCTCTGGTTTAGGTTTCTTACCCATACTTCTGGAAGAGAAGGCTAATTAAAATCAGTTAAAAATGGAAAACAAGTATCACTTAAAAATCAGAAATTAAAAAAAAATGTGCTTGATGGAAACATATAAGAAATTGATAAAAAGACAAAGTTATAAGGTGGTATCTTTTAATATTTTTAACCATTTTGAATGCCTACTTATCCTATATTCTAGCTAAGAAAGCTACAGTCCAGGATGGGCTGTCAATTACCCATGCATTTTCTCTCCCATCACTTAATAAGAATGCATTCTAGAGTCCCCAGTCTGTCAACTTTATGGTAAAAGTGAGGGTATGAATTTTACACCTGTTACATCAGTAACAGGTGGTTTTGATGAGAAAAAAAAAGCATAAGAAAATCAAAAGGTGAAATTATGGGTTAAAATATTCCACCCACTATTTAACATTGTCTTTGGAGTTTTGCAAATAACTTCATTAATAATATACTGGGAATTGTTGGTTGTATAATTTCAAACCAAATTATATTACTGTAACTATTTTTTCTTAAACTATATACAATCTTTTATCATAATAATAATGGAGTATCATATCAGGTAAAAAACAATTTTGCTTAAGATAAATTTAATGATATCATGCTTAAAAGGAAAAAAATCTTAAGTTATATAATTAGAGAAGGAAATAAAAGTATTCCTAAGCACCCTTCTTTAAAAAGAAATCCATCTATTTGAAAGATTGTTTGTTTAAACAATAAAAACCCATAATATCAAGCTAATGTGTGTATAAATATGGTAAGCTTCTCTAGAAAAGTACAAAAAAATTCTCTCATTCACCTAATATTCGTTTTGGGATTTTTTCCCCCATTATGCCCAATAGAAATAAAAAGCATCCAAATTGGCAAGGAAAAAGTAAAACTTTAACTATTTTCAGATGACATGATATTATATATAGAAAACCTGAAAGACACCACCAAAAAACTACTAGAACTGAAAAATGAATTCAGCAAAGTAGCAGATGCGAAATCAACATACAGAAATCTGTTGCATTTCTGTACACCAATATGAAGCAGCAGAAAGAGAAATTAAGGAATCAATCCCATTTACAATTACATCTAAAACAATAAGATAACTAGGAATAAAAACAAAAGAGGAGAAAGACCTGTACTCTGAAAAATATAAAACAGTGATGAAAGAAATTGAAGCTGACACAAAGAAATGGAAAGATACTCCATACTCATGGATTGGAAGAACAAAATTGTTAAAAGGTCTATAATACCCAAAGAAATCTACACATAATACAGTCCTTATTAGAATACCAACAACATTTCTTACAGAGCTAGAATAAACCATCCAAAAATTTGTATGGAACCACAAAAGAACCCAGATAGCTAAAGCAATCTTGAAAAAGAAAAGCAAAGCTGGGGGCATCACAATTCCAGATTTCAGGTTATATTACAAAGCTGTAATAATCAAAATAGTATAGTACTGGCACAAAAATAGACACACAGATCAATAGAACACAACAGAAAATCCCAGAAATAAACCCACAACTATATGGGCAGTTAATCTTCAGCCAAGCAGGAAAGAATATCCAATGGGAAAAGGACAGTCTCTTCAACAAATGGATTTGGGAATGCTGGACAGCAACATGCAAAAGAATGAAACTAGACCACTTTCTTATACCACACACAAAAATAAATTCATAATGGATTAAAAACCTAAATGTGAGACCTGAAACGATCAAAATCCTAGAAGAGAACACCGGTATCAACTTCTTTGACATTAGCTGTAACAACTTCCTTCTAGATAGGTCTCCTGAGGCAAGGGAGACAAAAGCAAAAATAAACTTTTGGGATTTCATCAAAAACAAAAAACAAAACAAAACTTCTGCACAATGAAGGAAACAATCAACAAAACTCAGCACCCAAAAAACAAATAATCCAATTAAAAAATGGGTAGAATACATGAACAGATATTTCTCCAAAGAAGACATACAGATGGTCAGAAGACACATGAAAAGATGCTCAACATCACTCATCATCAGGGAAATGCAAATCAAAACTACAATGAGATATCACTTCACACCTGTCAGAATGCCTAAAATCAGCAACACAAGAAAAAACGGGTATTGGCAAGGATGTGGAGAAAGGGATGCAGCCAGTCTGGAAAACAGTATGGAGGTTTCTCAAAAAAATTAAAAATAGAACTACCTTATGATCCAGCAGTTGCACTACTGGTATTTACCCAAAGAATACAAAAATAGTAATTTGAAGGGATACATGCACCCTGGTGTTTAATAGTAGCATAATCTACAACAGTCAAATTATAGAAACAGCCCAAGTGTCCATTGACTAATGAATGGATAAATAAGAGGTGGTATATTTATACAATGGAATATTACTGAGCCTTAAAAATAATGAAATCTTGGGGGGGGAGCAAGATGGCGGAGGAGTAGGAGACCTGGATTTCGTCTCCTCTCAGGAATTCAGCTGGATAGGGATCAAACCATTCTGAACACCTACAAACTCAACAGGAGATTGAAGAAAAGAAGAGCAACAACTCTCTCATCAGAAAAGCGACCACTTTCTGGAAGGTAGGGCATGCGGAGAAGTGAATCCGAGGCAATATTCGGGAGGATAGACGGCGGGGGAGGGGCCTCCGTGAGCTGCTTCTGGCAAGTGATAGAACCACGGAGCACAAAATCGGAACTTTTAAAAGTCTGCTCCGCCGAGGGACGTCACTCTGGTGGCTAAGCGGGGGGTGGAACCCTCCGGGACAGTGTGGTCTCAGGACCCTCGGGGTCACAGAAAGACCGGGGGTGCCTGAGTGTGGCAGAGCTCCCAGGTAACAGAGCAGGGAAGCCGGCTGCAGAGGCGGAGCCCAGGCACGGGCTCTCAGCTCGGGGTGGCCATAAACCGTGATCCGCGGCACAGTCGGGCCCCTGCTCCTCCAGCAGGGACCCAACAAGTGGCAGATCCGGGGAGACTCACCTTCCTCCCCCAGGGGGAGCCACGCAGGAGTGCACCGCAGGGATCTGCTGGGTTTGGAGACTCCACCCGGGGTCAGGTGCCAGAGATAGAGGCGCGCGGTCGCAGGCCCGGTGAGCACGGAGTGCGGCCGGAGACTGGGGAGACGGGAGTGACTGATGGCTTTTCTCTGGGGGCTCACTGAGGAGCGGGGCCCTGAGTGCTCGGCTCCTCCGGGGCAGAGATTGGGAGGCCGCCATTTTCACTCTCCGCCTCCAAAGCTGTACGGAAAGCTCGCAGGGAACAAAAGCCCCGGAGAGCAAACTCGAGCAGATTACTTAGCCGGGAGGGGGCAAGGGTGGGGCAATTCCGCCTCCAGCAGAGACATTTGGAAACCACGGCAACAGGCCCCTCCCCAGAAGATCCGCGAGAACAGCCAGCCAAGACCAAGTTTACCCATCAATGAGAACGGCAGAACTCCAGCGCTAGGGGACTACTGCACATAGAATTTATGGCTTTTTTACCATGATTCTTTAGTCTTTTAAAGTTAATTTTTTTTAACTTTTTGTCTTTTTATTTCTTTTTGAATTTTTCTTTTTCCCTTTTTCAACCAACATCTTATCAATCCCTTTTTTTATAAAAAAAGCATTTTTATTTTTCATTTTTAGAGTCATATTCTATCCCTTCATAGTAGTTACCCATATTTTTGGCTTATATATATAAGTTGTTCTCTCTTTAAAATTTTGAGATCGTTTCTTCTAACAAATCAAAATATACCCTAAATCTCTAGTATATGGTGTTTTCTATTCCCCTGCCTGATCACATCCTCTCCCTTTTTTTTTCTTTTCTTTTTCTTTTTTCTTTTTTTAAATCCTCTTCTTTCTTTTTTCAAACAACTTATCAATTCCTTTTATAAAATTTTTTATAATTTCCATTTTTACAGTCATATTCCATCCCTTCATCATATCAAACCTTATTTTTGTACATATATAAGTCTTCCTTTCTTTAAAATTTTGGGAGGCACTTTCTTCTAAAAGACCAAAATACACGCCAAATCTAGTGTGTGGCATGGATCTATATACCATATAGATCATATTTGATCACATTCTGGTTTTTCTTTTGTTGTTGTTGTTTTGTTTTGTTTGTTTTTCTTTTTATCTTTATCTTTTTCTTTTTTCTCTCTTTCCCTTTCTTATCCCACTGCTTCAGGTCTTTTCTATTTGTTTAGAGTATATTTTCTGGGGACGTGGTTACTCTGCTAGCATTTTGTTCTCTCATTAATCTATTCTCCTCTGCACAAAATGACAAGACGGAAAAAATCACCTCAACAAAAAGAACAAGAGGTAGTACCGACTGCCAGGGACCTACTCAATATGGACATTAGTATGATGTCAGATCTAGAGTTCAGAATCATCACTTTAAAGATCCTAGCTGGGCTTAAAAAAAATATGGAAGTTATTAGAGAAACCCTTTCTGGAGAAGTAAAAGAGCTAAAATCCAACCAAGTAGAAATCAAAAAGGCTATTAATGAGGTGCAGTTAAAAATGGGGGCGCTAACTGCTAGAATAAATGAGGCAGAAGAGAGAATCAGTAATATAGAAGATGAAATGATGGAAAATAAAGAAGCTGAGAAAAAGAGAGATAAACAACTACTGGATCACGAGGGCAGAATTCGAGAGATAAGCGATACCATAAGACGAAACAACATTAGAATAATTGGGATCCCAGAAGAAGAAGAGAGAAAGAGAGGGGCAGAAGGTATACTGGAGCAAATTATAGCAGAGAACTTCCCTAATTTGGGGAAGGAAACAGGCATGAAAATCCAGGAAGCACAAAGAACCCCTCTCAAAATCAATAAAAATAGGTCAACTCCCCGACATCTAATAGTAAAACTTACGAGTCTCATAGACAAAGAGAAACTCCTGAAAGCAGCTCGGGAGAAGAGATATGTAACCTACAAGGGTAGAAACATTAGACTGGCAACAGACCTATCCACAGAGACCTGGCAGGCCAGAAAGGACTGGCAGGATATATTCAGAGCACTAAATGAGAAAAATATGCAGCCAAGAATACTCTATCCCGATAGGCTGTCATTGAAAATTGAAGGAGAGAGAAAAAGCTTCCAAGACAAACAAAAACTAAAGGAATTTGCAAACACAAAACCAGCCCTACAGGAAATCTTGAAAGGGGTCCTCTAAGCAAAGAGAGACCCTAAAAGCAACATAGACCAGAAAGGAACACAGACAATATACGGTAACAGTCACCTTACAGGCAATACAATGGCACTAAATTCCTATCTTTCAATAGTTACTCTGAATGTAAATGGGCTCAATGCCCCAATCAAAAGACACAGGCTAACAGACTGGATTAAAAAACAAGATCCATCAATATACTGTCTGCAAGAGACTCATTTTAGACCCAAAGACACCCCCAGATTGAAAGTGAGGGGGTGGAAAACCATTTACCATGCTAATGGACACCAAAAGAAAGCTGGGGTGGCAATCCTTATATCAGACAAATTAGATTTTAAACCAAAGACTGTAATAAGAGATGAGGAAGGACACTATATCTTACTTAAACGATCTATCCAACAAGAAGATCTAACAATTGTAAATATCTATGCCCCTAACATGGGAGCAGCCAATTATATAAGGCAATTAATAACAAAAGCAAAGAAACACATTGACAACAAAACAATAATAGTGGGGGACTTTAACATCCCCCTCACTGAAATGGACAGATCGTCTAAGCAAAAGATCAACAAGGAAATAAAGACTTTAAATGACACACTGGACCAAATGGACTTCACAGACCTATTCAGAACATTCCCTCCCAAAGGAACGGAATAAGCATTCTTCTCTAGTGCCCATGGAACATTCTCCAGAATAGATCACATCCTAGGTCACAAATCAGGTCTCAACCAGTACCAAAAGATTGGGATCATTCCCTGCCTATTTTCAGACCACAATGCTTTGAAACTAGAACTCAATCACAAGACGAAAGTCGGAAAGAACTCAAATACATGGAGGCTAAAGAGCATCCTACTGAAGAATGAATGGGTGAACCAGGAAATTCAAGAAGAATTAAAAAAATACATGGAAACCAATGAAAATGAAAACACAACTGTTCAAAATCTTTGGGATGCAGCAACGGCAGTCCTCAGAGGAAAGTATATAGCAATACAAGCCTTTCTCAAGAAACAAGAAAGGTCTCACGTACACAACCTAACCCTCCACCTAAAGGAGCTGGAGAAAGAACAGCAAATAAAGCCTAAACCCAGCAGGAGAAGAGAAATAATAAAGATCAGAGCAGAAATCAATGAAATAGAAACTAAAAGAACAGTAGAACAGATCAAAGAAACTAGGAGCTGGTTCTTTGAAAGAATTAACAAGATTGATAGACCCTGGCCAGACTTATCAAAAAGAGAAGAGAAATGACCCAAATCAACAAAATCATGAATGAAAGAGGAGAGATCACCACCGACACCAAGGAAATACAAACAATTATATGAACATATTTTGAGCAACTCTATGCCAGCAAATTAGATAACCTGGAAGAGATGGATGCATTCCTAGAGATGTATCAACTATCAAAACTGAACCAGGAAGAAATAGAAAACCTGAACACACCTATAACCACTAAGGAAATTGAAGCAGTCATCAAAAATCTCCCAAAAAATGAAACCCAGGGCCAGATGACTTCCCAGGGGAATTCTCCCAAACATTTCAAGAAGAATTAATACCTATTCTTCTGAAACTGTTCCAAAAAATAGAAATGGAAGGAAAACTTCCAAACTCATTTTATGAGGCCAGCATTACCTTGATCCCAAAACCAGACAAAGACCCCATCAAAAAGGAGAATTACAGACCAATATCCCTGATGAACATGGATGCAAAAATTATCACCAAAATACTAGCCAATAGGATCCAACAGTACATTAAAAGGATTATTCACCATGACCAAGTGGGATTTATCCCTGGGCTGCAAGGTTGGTTCAACATCCGCAAATCAATCAATGTGATACAATACATTAACAAAAGAAAGAACAAGAATCATATGATCCTCTCAATAGATGCAGAAAAAGCTTTTGACAAAGTACAGTATCCTTTCTTGATCAAAACTCTTCAGAGTATAGGCATAGAGGGTACATACCTCGATATCATAAAAGCCATCTATGAAAAACCTACAGCGAATATTATTCTCAATGGGGAAAAACTGAGAGCTTTCCCCCTAAGGTCAGGAACGCGGCAGGGATGTCCACTATCACCACTGCTATTCAACATAGTATTGGAAGTCCTAGCCACAGCAATCAGACAACAAAAAGAAATCAAAGGCATCCAAATTGGCAAAGAAGAAGTCAAACTCTCCCTCTTTGCAGATGATATGATACTTTATGTGGAAAACCCAAAAGACTCCACCCCAAAACTGCTAGAACTCATACAGGAATTCAGTCAAGTGGTAGGATATAAAATCAATGCACAGAAGTCAGTGGCATTCCTATACACCAACAACAAGACAGAAGAAAGAGAAATTAAGGAGTCGATCCCATTTACAATTGCACCCAAAGCCATAAGATACCTAGGAATAAATCTAACCAAAGAGACAAAGGATTTGTACTCAGAAAACTATAAAATACTCATGAAAGAAATTGAGGAAGACAGAAAGAAATGGAAAAACGTTCCATGCTCATGGATTGGAAGAACAAATATTGTGAAGATGTCAATGCTACCTAGAGCAATCTACACATTCAATGCAATCCCCATCAAAATACCATCCACTTTTTTCAAAGAAATGGAACAAATGATTCTAAAATTTGTATGGAACCAGAAAGACCCTGCATAGCCAGAGGAATATTGAAAAGGAAAAGCAAAGCCGGCGGCATCACAATTCCGGACTTCAAGCTCTATTACAAAGCTGTCATCATCAAGACAGCATGGTACTGGCACAAAAACAGACACATAGATCAATGGAACAGAATAGAGAGCCCAGAAATGGACCTCAACTCTATAGTCAACTAATCTTCGATAAAGCAGGAAAGAATGTCCAATGGAACAAAGACAGTCTCTTCAACAAATGGCGTTGGGAAAATTGGATAGCCACATGCAGAAGAATGAAACTGGACCATTTCCTTACACCACACACAAAAATAGACTCCAAATGGTTGAAAGACCTCAATGTGAGACAGGAGTCCATCAAAATCCTAAAGGAGAACACAGGCAGCAACCTCTTTGACCTCAGCCAAAGCAACTTCTTCCTAGAAACATCACCAAAGGCAAGGGAAGCAAGGACAAAAATGAACTATTGGGACTTCATCAAGATAAAAAGCTTTTGCAAAGCAAAGGAAACAGTCAACAAAACCAAAAGACAACCGACAGAATGGGAGAAGATATTTGCAAATGACATATCAGATAAAGGGCTAGTATCCAAAATCTATAAAGAACTCATCAAACTCAACACCCAAAGAACAAAGAATCCAATCAAGAAATGGGCAGAAGACATGAACAGACATTTTTCCAAAGAAGACATCCAAATGGCCACAGACACTTGAAAAAGTGCTCAATATCGCTCAGCATCAGGGAAATCCAAATCAAAACCTCAATGAGATACCATCTCACACCAGTCAGAATGGCTAAAATTAACAAGTCAGGAAACCACAGATGTTGGCGGGGATGCAGAGAAAGGGGAACCCTCCTACACTGTTGGTGGGAATGCAAGCTGGTGCAGCCACTCTGGAAAACTGTATGGAGGTTCCTCAAAAAGTTGAAAATAGAGCTACCCTATGATCCAGCAATTGCACTACTGGGTATTTACCCCAAAGATACAAAAGTAGGGATCCGAAGGGGTACGTGCACCCCGATGTTTATAGCAGCAATGTCCACAATAGCCAAACTGTGGAAAGAGCCAAGATGTCCATCGACAGATGAATGGATAAAGAAGAAGTGGTATATATATACAATGGAATATTATGTAGCCATCAAAAGGAATGAGATCTTGCCATTTGCAACAATGTGGATGGAACTGGAGGGTATTATGTTGAGTGAAATAAGTCAAACAGAGAAAGACATGTATCATATGATCTCACTGATATGAGGAATTCTTAATCGCAGGAAACAAACTGAGTGTTGTTGGAGTGGGGGGTGGGGTGGGAGGGATGGGGTGACTGGGTGATAGACACTGGGGAGGGTATGTGCTCTGGTAAGCGCTGTGAATTGTGCAAGACTGTTGAATCTCAGATCTGTACCTCTGAAACAAATAATGCAGTATATGTTAAGAAAAAAAAAAGAAGAAGAAGAAGGTAGCGGGAGGGGAAGAATGAAGCGGGGGAAATCGGAGGGGTAGAGGAACCATGAGAGACGATGGACTCTGAAAAACAAACAGCGTTCTAGAGGGGAGGGGGGTGGGAGGATGGGTTAGCCTGGTGGTGGGTATTGAGGAGGGCACATTCTGCATGGAGCACTGGGTGTTGTGCACAAACAATGAATCATGGAACACTTCATCTAGAACTAATGATGTAATGTATGGGGATTAACATAAGAATAAAAATAAATAAATAAATAAATAAATAAAAATAATGAAATCTTGTTATTTGCAAGGACATGGATGGAGCTAGAGCATATTATGCTAAGTGAAATAAGTCAGTAATATTCACTCATATGTTGAATTTAAGAAGCAAAACAAATGAGCAAAGGGGGAAAAAGAGTGAGAGAGAGAGACAGAGAGAAAGAGAAAGAGGCAAACCAAGAAAGAGACTCTTAACTACAGAGAACAAACTAATGGTTACCAGAGGGGAGGTGAGTTGTAGAGATGTGTGAAATAGGTGATGGGGATTAAGGAGGGCACTTGTGATGAGCACCGGGTGCTGTAAGGAATAGTTGAATCACTATATTGTTCACTGGGTATTGTACAGAAGTATTGAATCACTACTATTGCACTGTATGTTAACTAACTGGAATTTAAATGAAAACTTAAAAAACACAACAAAAGATTGTCAGGAATATCATCTACTTAAGAAATGATAAAATTGAAAATTAATAAAAATTGACTTGTTTAAAGTCATACAAAGGCTAAACTTAGAACCCAAAAGAAGTAAAACATTGGTTTGCATGCTTTCACAGTCCTAATATTAATGACTAAGTGATCCATAAATTTTAGTTGTAACTTTTAATTCACAAGTGGAAGTGAGAAAGATTTCATGAAGAAAGGTCAGTTGGCATGAAGAAAAAAAAAAATGGGAATGATTTATCCAAATGTGTATGAGTGATTAGAAATTTAAAAAAATGTTGAATGATGATTTGGATTAGAGTTAATATAATTTAGATATAGTAGATATTAGTCTCTCCATTGATAAAGCTGGATGATTTCATTCTGTGATTTATGTGCCAATTTTGAATCTATCTCAAAAGGCTTTTTTAAAATGATATCTCAAATCTAGGCATAAAGCTTTTTTTTTTTTAAATTTCCTTGCATAAGAAGTACAAGGGCAGATTGTAAAAACATTGGGTAAAAAACTATAATTTATGGCAACCTTCAGAAATTCTCTCTAGATTTTGAGTAGCTTTCTTTTAAGGAGTTCTGAATTTTTTCTTTTTTTTGTGGAGCCTATGTGGAGAAATCTTGGGTGATTTTTTTTCTCTATAGTCCTTGGGACTTCCTCTATAGAATATTTGGAATTATAGAAGTATCTTAAAGCTAGGCAACCTATATGAAGATGGAAACCGTTAGAAACTGCCTTGGGGGCATCTTTAGTTATGAATGGTTAAAAGAACATTGAAGATTTCAACAACCTCTAAAGTTAGAAGCCCCATGATTTCTAAAAAGAGGTCAGAATATTAATAAATGAAATAAATGATTGATGCAGTTCCTAAGGTGATGTTAAAAAAATAACAGATTCAATATATCTTTGACCAACATTCCCCAGGTGTAAAAGGAAGAAACTGATAGAATTCTGACCATGGACAAAAGTTGAATTTTAATAAAAATAAGACAAAATTCTCCACAACTATCTCTAAGTTTTGATATACACTGATATGTGATAGGCTAATCCCTGCTTGTCCCTCCTGATCAATTCTTCATTGTACCTCCACAAAAAAAACATGACATGCACACCTTTGCTTTGTGCTTTTTGAACCCAATGTTTATGCCCTGTATCAACCAGGTTCTCTTTCCTTGCTTCTTGTTGGTTCAGGCAATGTGAAGCATCAGCGAATATTAAAAGGTAAAAGAAATGAAGAGCTATGATATTTATTTCCCTTGTTTTTACCTGCCAGAACACATGTTGTCATGTTTTTCTTTACTTAAGGTCAGGTTCTTATTGGGTGGTCCTTTTAAACAGATGAGATCTTTCTGTGCCTGATAACTAACTGTATGTTCCATCAAGCCCGGGCATGGAAGTAGCTTCCAGTTGTAGTTAGCACAGGATGCTTCACTATCCTTTAATCCTGTCTATCCCTCTGTAAACAGTCACTTTATTAAACTCTCTTCAACCCCTTTTCAATTGTGTCATCAATTTTCTGACAAGGTTCTGACTGAAACACATGCAGTAAGTTGCCATATGATCGTTGTTACATGTGAGTAGGGTTAGCGGTGGGCTGAAAATTTCACATTTATTACATGACAGACACAAACAGTGTTTCCCAACAAGAGTTAATGTGGATAAATACAAATATTTGTAAAATTCAATTGTTTATGTTATTTTGGTATGGAAAAAAATCTCCTTTACATTAGTAAAGGTAGTATGCTCATATCTTAGATTGCCCTAGTTATAAATTGCTACGGAGTGTATATCCTGGTTACCTTAGAGACTGCTTTTCCTAAGTAGAAAGTGGCACTTAGGGTCTGCAGGGGCACTCAGAAATAGTATCTGTTTTTGAACTACAGGAAGATAGGAAGTTGTGGAATTTTTCAGGGATCACCAGATGTAGCTGCTCCAGTATTATGGTCCCACATGTCCCAATTCACTGTTCGTGGGGGAACAGCTTATAATTCATCCATTGTTGTCACATCCTGGAAGACTAGTAAGCCTGGAGTTTTGACTTAAATATTATAGAATTAAGTGCTTATGTGAGAAAACAGACCTATGGATAAATAGATGGTAAAATGCATATTAACTACAGCATATAATTATTTAGTATATAATCACCTCTGTGGTTGTTATAGGCCAAACAATAGTAGACAAGTGAGGTGTACATTAAGCACAAACTGTGTTATTCAGAGTCCTGAAACTCAGAATGCACTCACCAAGGAAAGAGGTTCCCATGTTATTCATTGTCAAAGTAGCTAAGAATACATTCCTATTTCCTGAAGATCCAGCCTCTTAAAATGGGAAATGCTGTTGGGTATGGTGCTTTCATAAATCTAGTGTCGTGACAACTCTATACCCTACAGCTATGTAACAGCTATTTTACATTTTCTTCAGTAAGACCAAACTAACATTTTTTTTCCTGTAACATTATTTTAAATTCCAATTCAAAATTGGGATTTCAGGGCTGACACTGGTTCTTATGATGATAGCTGCTGTCAGAGTCTAAGGTGGTCCCCAGGGTCCCTTCCCTTTGGTATGGACAGGACCTATGATATGCTTCCAACCACTATAATTTGGCAAAGGTGATAGGAGTCCACTTCCCAATTATGATGCATTGTATAATATTCCATCTTGCTATCAGAGTGGTGCTAGAGTTTTAAAGAAGCAAAGTGCCATGCTGTGAGAGGTCCTGTGGAGAGAGACACGAGGCAAGGAACTTGAGGCAGCCTCTGGGAGCTCAGAGGAGCCTCTAGCCAATAGGCAGCAAGAAGTTGGAGCCCTTGCTCTCACGATCACAAGAAATGAATTCTACCAACAACCTAAGCGAACTAACTGGGAAGTGGATCCATCACTGGTAGCGTCTTCAGATGAGAACTAGGCCTGTCTGATGTATTGACTACATCCTTTCAAGGACCCAGATAAGCAGTGCCTGTCCCTACCCACAGAAACTGTGAGAGAATGGATATACACTGTATTAAGCCACTGAGTTTGTGGTAATTTGTTACACAGCAGAGGAAACTAATATACTCGCCCAAAACACACTTGGTTAATAAGCGTTGGCTAAATACTAGGAGCCAAGAATTATTTACTCTATTCGAGAAGACTACAAGAGAGATAAATCCATGCACTCAAGGAAGTTATGCTGATAACTTTAATATATGTGGCTAAAAAAACCAACAAACATGTAAGATTTTCTTTCATGCATAGATAGAGGGCAACTATTTACAATGTTAAATGATAACTCTACTTTAAGTGGATATAAGAACAAAGCAGATTTACCCAACAGTGTTGGAATTTTTATTCAGCTCCTTCAGTTAAAGTCTGATTCCACATGCACGTATTTTTGCCATTCCGACATCTAGAATAAGGAATCACCATTATCTACTATGTGAGGATGTATATCCTTGCCATTTCATCCTGTAACATCAGGTAGGAGAGTAAACTTTACACAATTTCACAAAACTCAGCAATGCTAATAGAAAATCAGTGACTTGCCTTTGCTCAGGGGCCTTACTAAGCTTGTCTGAACAGTCCCAATTTTAGTATCTATGTTGCTGGAGTGAGCACTTGCTTTGTTTTTGCATTCACTAGCCACTAGCCTACACTGCCAAACATTTATGTCAAGTTCCATCAGAGAGTTGCTCATTGTCTTAGATGAAGTTTTCAGCAAAGTTTTTTGAGTGTCTGAATTTCTTGAATGAAATATGTGACCAAAACAAATCATACTAACAGGGGCAAAATAAAGGGAATTAAAGAGAGGGATGCCGAGAATAGATATTCATTTTCAAAAGATATACACAATGGTGTTTGAAAACTCTTGCCAGGTCTTTTGTTTGTTTGCTTACATGTTTTCAATTTCTGAGGCTTTAGGGACTTCACATCAAAGTAACAAAAGAGTGGCTAAGCCCTGATATATGATAAAGAGCTTCTGCAGCCAAAAGCTAATATAAAGGGGCACTGGCACGAGAATTAATCCTGGAAACCACTCTCAAGGTGATGGGGAAATAAACGTGCTGTGGGAGTAACCCAGAGTGCTGCACCATCATTGCTGAGTTCTATCATTGATCACTGATGATAGCAAAGAAGCGATCACTCACGAGACGGAACTAATAATAGTCTTCCAATATGGAAGGATCTTTACTCACTTCTGTGTTTGCTCACCATGCATGTCAAATGAATAATGAGTTTTTTACTGCCCCAAAGGGCACAAGCAACAAGCCTCCTTTTCTTCCTTTCCCTGCTGCATTGTAGAGGGTACGGGAGGCCAGTTAATTTGCTATCCTAAAATCGTTCCTTTGGATACTGATTTTTTTCCCAGATGTAAATATGTGGTTCTAAGAGATTATCCAAGTATTAGTAGTATTGTATGTATGGGTACTGTAGGCAGGACCCATTCTACCCTGAGCCAGATACTCAGAGTGACATCACCATTCAGGGAGTCGTTGGCTGTATCAGGCCTGGGAGGTGTCCGTTGTGTTTTTTCACAGTGGCGGTGAAGATGCCATCGTCAGCATTAGTTCCATTGCTGGGGTCCCACTAAATCTACCCTTCCTTCCCGTCACGAAAAGTCTCTCAAGGCACTTTAGTTATCTGCAAGTGTCAAGGTGCGAGCCAGAGCTCGTAGGTAACATGATCCTTGTCAGGTGCATCTTCCAGTTTAACCAGCCTCACAGAGACTGCACACTCTGAGTGCTTTCTCACCCCTGAACTCTGCTGCTGCCCTTTTGCCCTCTTGAAGCCTGCTGATCCTCATAATCAGTAGTTTTGTTGCAGATAATGAACATTTTTCTATAGCAAGTAAATTGTAAGATTTATATAAGACTCACAGGGGAACAATAACTCTCTTTCAAAATAAAGAGGTAGCCATGCAAAATAAACAACTGTTTGGTCCATTACTATTACCTCATTTCTTCCTAGAAGCATTTATTTGAGTTTCATAAGCAAAGTTGATATTGTAAATAAAACTCCCTCATGATCCCAAGATAACACTTAGGTCTCACAATCTAGATGGAAACGCGCTTATGTTGTGCAATTTTGATTCCTCCTTTTGTATAAGACTCCAATAATAACATTCCTGCTTCTAATCATGTCCTGAAAAACACCATTTAATAGCTCACCCTTTCCCTCTGAACTTTTCTCTGTATTAAATCCAGTCTTACAAAAGCATACAGGATACCTATGTGATTACCTAAAATAAATAAGATCATAATCAACCCAAAAGAAAACATTATACTTGTCCAGAAATTCCTTACCAGGAATACTCCAAAGAGGAGATAAGTGTGTTTATCTATGGTAATAACAATGCAGCTGCCTAGCAATCAAGTTAGGTTTATGGTCATCTTTATCAAGCAGCGTGTTTACACTGGAGACAATCTGAGGAAAGAGAAATCTGTACTGTGATATCAGTACAATGAGAGTGTATTTCTAAATACAGCCAGCCTCTTGTTTATGAAGCACAACGATGATAACTTAAAACATAGTATTTACATAGGCTTGGATTATTAAAGTTTTAAAAATGGTATAATACATTTAAGGCTCAATCATTTTAACTTTTCTCCAAGATCACTTTTTCAAAGTATTCTAAAAAATATACATAATATTATATATTTCATTGAAAGGAGGGAATGATCTTGCTATAGTCTCCGTGTGCCTGCATTTTATAGTCTCTGTGCACATGTAATTGTGTCTATCAGCATGTCTGTGCATGTGAGTGTACGTGTGTATATGAAGGAATAGAAAGAGAATTATTTCTTAATTTTGCTCAATAGTATAATTATTTAGGACAATTTATCTTAAAAAAGATAAAACAGGTTTATTTTAGTGAAGTCAGTTAGGAACAAATGTTTTTTTTTTCAATTAAACTATTAACAAATCACATAAGAGCCTCATTTTTATTTTTTCCCCTAAAGAGGTTCAAGAGGCTGGTGTCTCAAAGGGACTATTCAGAATGCATTTGTATATAAAAATTATCCTCTTCCCTGACTTCAGTAAGTATATTTAGACCAACTCAAATGAACCACAAATTTCATACCATCAGCAGGAAAGCAGGGGCATACAGAAAAGAGGATCGTTGAGTTTTGTTAATGAGGAGAGGAATGCCAATAAGAAGAAAGAAATATAGGACCTGGGACTTCTCTCTACTAAACTATCATAAGAATACTGATGAATTGGATCTTAAAGGCACATGCAGGAGGACTTGTGGAATTTGTTGTCAACTGGCCAAGTAGGAAAGAATTGAAGATTTTTTTTTTAAATTATCACTAATGCCTTCCCACAGAACTTATTGAAGACACAACACTGAGTTGGTGAGACTAACTACTTACCCTTCCAGCAGTCCTCCCCATCCTTGGGACCTAGCAATTACTTTTGCTCTCCCTCCTCTTTTCCAGTAAGCATTTTCTCTACACCAATATTGATAAAATCATGTGATAATGCTTCCACCAATATTTGTATTGAAAATACTGTATTTCACTAAGAAAGGCAGGGGCATTTCACCATGTACATGAGCTGTGTAAAGAGTTCTGGATCCCACGAAGGGGTATGTGCACCCCGATATTTATAGCAGCAATGTCCACAATAGCCAAACTGTGGAAAGAGCCAAGATGTCCATCAACAAATGAATGGATAAAGAAGATGTGGTATATATCTGAAACAAATAATGCAATATATGTTAAGAAAAAAAAAAAAAAGAAGAAGATAGCAGGAGGGGAAGAATGATGGGGGGAGCAAATCGGAGGGGGGAGATGAACCATGAGAGACTATGGACTCTGAAAAACAAACTGAGGGTTCTAGAGGGGAGGGGAGTGGGAGGATGGGTTAGCCTGGTGATGGGTATTAAAGAGGGCACGTTCTGCGTGGAGCACTGGGTGTTATGCACAAACAATGAATCATGGAACACTACATCTAAAACTAATGATGTAATGTATGGTGATTAACATAACAATAAACCCCCAAAAAACAAACAACCAACAAAAAAAGAAGATGTGGTATATATATACAATGGAATATTATGCAGCCATCAAAAGGAGTGAAATCTTGCCATTTGCAACGACGTGGATAGAACTGGAGAGTGTTATGCTGAGCGAAATAAGTCAATCAGAGAAAGCCATGTATCATATGACCTCACTGATATGAGGAATTCTTAATCTCAGGAAACAAACTGAGGGTTGCTGGAGTGGTGGGAGGTGGGAGGGATGGGGTGGCTGGGTGATAGACATTGGGGAGGGTATGTGCTATGGTGAGCGCTGTGAATTGTGCAAGACTGTTGAATCACAGACCTGTACCTCTGAAACAAATAATACATTATATGTTAAAAAAAAAAAGAAAGAAGAAGATAGCAGGAGGGGAAGAATGAAGGGGGGGAGATAGGAGCGGGAGATGAACCATGAGAGATGATGAACTCTGAAAAACAAACTGAGGCTTCTAGAGGGGAAGGGGGTGGGAGGATGGGTTAGCCTGGTGATGGGTATTAAAGAGGGCACGTTCTGCATGGAGCACTGGGTGTTATAGGCAAACAATGAATCATGGAACACTACATAAAAAATTAATGATGTAATGTATGGTGATTAACATAACATAATAATAATAAAAAAAGAGAGAGAGAAAAAAAAAAGAGTTCTGGATCCTAATTGCAACTCTGTCCCTTTTCTGTCTAGCTGAACTCAGTCACATTATTCAGCTTTTCTGAGAGTCATCTGCAAAGGGGGGCAATCATATATTCTTTACATGATTGATTTGAGAATTATCTGAGTAAATGTATAAAAAACCACCTAGCCTAGTGCTACAAAAATAGAGGAGAGGTCCTAGTTTTATTCGAAGAGAGGAATGTAAGGCACCACACAGCAGGTAGAGATTTTTATGAGACTGAAAAACTTTTCCTGTACTCCAGATGTAGATCCATGAAGATGATGACTACAGCTTTTTAAATGATAGATTGATTTACTGCCCCCCCCCCTGCAAGTAGCCTTTGTAATGATAAAGTTGAATTATAAGTACAAACATTTGTAACAATGTTGCAAAGTTATTTGTGTGGCTCATGGGCTTTTGGACAGGAATTTTGAGGGTGCTCAAACCCATGCCTCACCCACTAATGTTGACTACATTCCAAATGTAGTCAGATTGATGACCTGTTCAAATGTGATAGTAATCCCTGAGTAGGTTGTATTATCCTTGTTTGAACATGAAAACATTGAGGCCCAGATTGATTAAGTGGATCTTCATGGTGACGTTGGGATTTTGCCCAGTATTTTGGAGTCAGAATCAATGGGAACTTTCTATTGTACCATCACTGAACTCTGCTAGTGATAACTTTATACATAATGGATCATAAATAACCAAAATCTTTTCCCCAAGATACTTCAACTGTTAAGAAGAAACCTTATATTGTGTTGATCAATGATTAACACATTATAGCCACTGAAAAACCAATGAACAACAACAACCATAAACTAAAGCACACTTCCCAAGTACTGCTAAAAAGGAATTTTTGCTTATTTATATCATTATGCCAATACAAAGGACATTATCTTGTTGAATCTTTATGATTTATGCCTTGGGACAAAAAAATTGTCAATTCTACAAGGTTCTCTGGTAAATCTGTACATTATGATTGAGATCAGTACCACTAGTAACCTTCCCGTTGCCTGCAAATAGCAATTACAGGATAACCATAGGGTAAATCTAGACTTTGTGTCCCTGAATGCAGGACTAATTTGAACTGTTCTGACTGTAAATTTGAATTGTTTAACATATATTTTCTTTAAATTAGAAATACATTTTAATAACTTATTTCACCTCTCCAGATGTATGATTTTCCTTTTTTCAGAAGTCAAGGGATTTCAAGAGTAGAGCAAGTTTAGAATACTCATAAGAAAACTTGAAACAAATCAAGAAACATTTTCATTTAAGCATGGCTTAAACTGAGCATAAAGCAGAATTCTTAGACACATCCCATAATTATACAATATCTAGAATTTTTTTCTTCAATAAGACAGATAAAAATATTCAATGCTTATATTTTTAAAACCATTTAAGTTCTAGCTTCAAGAAACGAAATTGTCAAATAAGTAGGGAACATTTAAAATGAAACTTTCTTCCCCTATCTTTTACCATTTGCTCTTTTCTGTTTCCCTTTTTCTCAGGCACAACCTATGGCATATCTTGTCTCTCCAATATCTACTCTCTACTCTTAATTTGTTCCAATATCTACTCTCTATTCTTAAGTTCTTCTATCTCAAATTCCATTCTTCCAAATAGAGACAAATGAAGCATGGAATGTATGTCATGTTTTTTTTTTTTTTTTTTAACTCTTTGTTCTTTTGGTGATCTACTTTCTTCCTTCTTATTATGTGTAATTCTCCCTTTGCTCATTTGCTTTCCTTTTGATCATCCTTCCACCTCTTCTCCTTCCTACTCCATTATTAACATTGTTAACTGAAGCCTCTTCCCCTCAACATCCCAACACATTTCATTCCAATGTTGGGTGTGGATCTCACATTACCCAAACTATATGGTACTGAGTCATGGTTCTACATGAGGTGGTTTGGGAAATCAAATCAACCACTCATTGACCTATTCTATTGACAAGCGAGTGGTAAGAATAAGACAAGTATAGCAACATATATTTTGTAAAAAAAAATTACCTTGGAAAAATTCACTGTATGGATTCATATTCACTCTTATGAAAACATGCCCATGTTTGGGCTTGAAATTTTGCCCCATCTGTAATGTCTTTATGTCTGCCTACCATATACAGAAAATTCAGGTGGGTTTTTTTAAGTTTCCAGATAATCTCAAAGTGTTAAAAGTTTACTTTTATTCCTTATACTCCATAATAAAATTGATCACACTTTTCTAAAAAGCTACAACCCCAAGTAATAAAGAAATACTATTAAGTAATAAAACAAACAAACAATTTGAAAGTCAGGCAAAACAAAAACAAAAACAAAAACAAAAAAACAGCATGCTTTAAGTCTTACTTGTTTAGATCCCACGGCTATTTACCAGACGTCTCCCTAAACAAAGAAGAAATGTGACAATAATTAAAATGTTGTGAAAATGATGCTATTAAAAACTGTTCACCTAGGTGATGCATGTTTATATTATGTAGGTAGTAAAAAATATCAAATTCCAAAAGAACCTGAGGTTAGTTATATTTTGGCATTACTTTCATATTCATTGTTGTGAAAAGCAGTTGAAAATATTCCTTTTTAAGAAAGAAGCAAAACATGCTATGATTGTTCTGGAAAGATAAATGATAACCTTAGAATATTAATTCAATATGCTTTGTAATCACAATTTTATATGAGTAATATTCATAAGCATCAAATGTTATTAAATAAAAAAACAAATTTCTGTTGGAAAAATCAGTGAAAAATTCTTTTTTTTATTATGTTATGTTAACCACCATACATTACATCATTAGTTTTTGATGTAGTGTTCCATGATTCATTGCTTGTGTATAAACATCCAGTGCTCCAGGCAGTACGTACCCTCTTTAATACCCATCACCATGCTAACCCATCCTCCCACCCCCCTCCCCTCTAGAACCCTCAGTTTGTTTTTCAGAGTCCATAGTCTCTCATGGTTTGTCTCTCCCTCCGATTTCCCCTCCTTCATTCATAAATCTGTGAAAAATTCTTTCAAAATGAAATACTCCTTGCACTGTAAACTTTTGTTAAGATTTAGTTATTTGGCAAATATACACAAAGCCCATTCAGTTGCTTTAACTAACATCACAGGGTCTCTAGAATACAGAATCTTCCAAAGTATGATCATAGTGTGAAAAAAGAAAGAAAAATCTATATCTTACAACTGGGCTGAGGAAAAGGCTAATTAAAATTTTAATTAAAATGTGGACAATTAGGGGCGCCTGGGTGGCTCAGTTGGTTAAGCGACTGCCTTCGGCTCAGGTCATGATCCCGCGGTCCTGGGATCGAGTCCCGCATTGGGCTCCCTGCTCTGCGGGGAGTCTGCTTCTCCCTCTCCCACTCCCCCTGCTTATGTTCCCTCTCTTGCTGTGTCTCTCTCTGTCAAATAAATAAATAAAATCTTAAAAAAAAAAAAAAAAAAAAATGTGGACAATTATAGTAGTATATATACATTTTAAATTGATTTTGAAAAAGATACAAGTCCATAAAAGTTTGATAGGGTTTCAGAAGTTTCATAAGCCTTTCTCAAAACTAGACAACCATGCTGGCATTTTTCCAATGATTTTCATCAAACCTGTAAACCTATTTCTTTTGTTGTTTTTCTTTGTTTGTTTTTCATTTTGCAAGAGTAAAATTGGAGCAATCAATTAGGACTCTACATGAGAAGCCTAGGCAAGTGGAAATATTAATTCATTTCTGTAAATTACTAGAAAATGCAAACTGATCTTGAGTAATATAAGATCAGTGATTATCTGTAGATGTGGGCAAGGAAGGGGGGAAGAAGGCATAAATAAGGGCTATAAATAAACTTTTGGGGTTGATGGATATATTTGTTATCTTGATTGTTGTGATGGCTTTTTAGGCATATACATATGTCAAAACCCATCAAATTGTATGCCTTAACATGTACAGTATATTATGTGTTAACTCTACCTTACTAAAGTTCTGAAGAAATAAATGGAAGCATGTAAAATACATATTTAATTTAGGACATGAATGTATAGTTAACCCTTTGGAAAAATTAATGGAGGTTGTTATTGTTGCAATTTTGCTTTAAAAGATTATATGACTGCTGTGTGATGACCAGGTTGGGGAGAGGATGGTTGGAAATGGAAATGAAATTCTCTAAGGAAGTTTGGACTATCATACTGGCAGGAGAGGAAAAAGATGGCTGGATGATTGATGATGGAGTTAGTAGGTGCAAAGGAAAGTCTTACTGATGTGAGGTAGGGCAGAGTAAGTAATGAAGGATGATGGCCAGGTTTGTGGCTTTAGCTACTAGATGTATGGTGCTGCCATTTCCTGAGATAGTGAAGATTGGAAATACATTCAATTTGATAGAAGAGGTCCATTTTAGACATATTATTTGTGAAATGTCTATGAGATGACCAAATGAGAATTTTAAGTTGGGTAAAGGTTTCTAGAACTCAGAGGAGAAGTTTGAGCTACACAAATAATTTTGAGCATTGCAAGCCTCTAAATGAGTAGATGACTCCCATGGAACGGAGGCAAATGCCACTGAATAGGAATAGATAAAGGAACCCAGAGTCTGCGTGCTAGGTGACTTATCTACTTGATTCTTATTTCCTTCCTCCCTCCTCCAAATAACCAGAGCAAGGGTAAAAAGGAACTCAATAAGTCAGGGGATAATTTTTATGTTTTTCATGCTTATTTGAGGCTTCTTTCTGTTTTTATATTTAAAAATATAAAAAAATATAAAAATATGTTTTGTTATATAGAAAACACAAATTAAATATTTTAGTAAATTAATCTAATCTACCTCCAGTTTCATCTTTGTGTGTGTGTCTTTATTTTTATTTAATTATTTATTTTTATTACGTTCAGTTAGCCAACATACAGTACATCATTAGTTTTTGATGTAGTGTTCAATGACTCATTAGTTGCATATAACACCCAGTGCTCATCACAACATGTGCCCTCCTTAATACCCATCACCTGATTACCCCATCTCCTCACCCCCTCCCTTCTGTAACCCTCAGAAATTAACCTCAAAGGCTCTTGGATGTTATAGATGTTTATAATCATCTCACCTAAAGTACATCTTTTAAATAACCTTTATACATCTTTTGTTACATATATACTTTCTAAATCAAATTGGAAGTGCTAAATTTCTTGAAAAGAAATCAAAATAATTTGCAGAACTTGAACATCTATTCTTTGCAACATGTGCTTGGAATGTGGAAAAAACTGTGATATAATTTGCAGAAAGTAGCTGGAAATTCCATACTGTGATGTTCTGTAATTAGCAGCTCTTACATACTCTTAAAAGATTGATCATAGAAATAGAGTGAATAACTTTGGAATCACAGTTTATTATTATAAAAGGAAAATAAAACATAGGAATTTCATGGATTGGTATGGAATGGTGTTCTTCAAAGTCATGTTCAGTTTAAGAATGATTCATTAGAGACCTGGTTTTGTTAGTTTCCATTTGTTTTGAGCATTGCTGGGATGTTGGGGAGTCATGTAAACTTGCTAGATTTTTGTTTCTTCATCTGTAAAATGAAAATAATACAATACTTTCAAGGGTCTTGGTGAGAATAAGTGCCACAAAGTACACAATAATGCCTTCCACAGTGCATGGTACTATAGACTGCAGAAATAAAACCACTACAATAATAATAAGGAGACATTATGGCTAACGGTGGCACCTGATATTACATGTAAGAAGTACTCAGTGGATTTGATTTGTGTACTATATTTAATTTAATTTAGAATTATCCAAGTCATTAATAAGACCTATAAAGAAATAACACCAACTCTTGAGATATTAATGAAAGTAAATGAAAGAAACACACATTTAAAAAAATCTTGTACACTGCTGACTGTGAATTTTTGACCTACATAGTAAAAATGAAAATTCTACTACTTGCTCACAGTGCATTGCTTGGACTGAAACATACTTCTGAAATATGGTCCCCCCATCTCTCCCAGCCCTCTCTTTATGCTTAGTTACATTTCTAATTTTCTAATTTATTTTTTATTCTTTTCTTGGTGCTGTGTGATATTGCCCAATTTTTCATTATCTCACCTTTGTTCAATATTAAATCATTAATCATAATTTAATAACTACTTAGTCTTTAATTTATTTTTATAAAAATAATACTTATTTTAGTATTTAAAAAATAATTCAATATTCACTGTTGAGACTTGGTGAAGAAACAGAAAACAAAAACCATTCATAATTCTATCACCAAGAGACAACTGCTATTGACTTTTTGGTATATAACCACTAGTTTGTTTTTTATGTACAAATATATATTTTATAAGTTCAGTAATGGCATTTTGTTCCTCTTATTTTTTACTTACTTTCCCATGAATATTTTTAATAATATGAATTGTTTTTCTGCAACATTTTTAAGTACTGCATAGCTATTTAAAATTTTAATTTTATAGATGAAACACAATTTGATAAACCCATCGAAAAGGCTGTTGTCAGTTCTTTTTTCTTGTATAAGCAGCCCTGTGATAAACATCCTCAAGGCTATATATTTGCATTAATCATGATTATTTCCTTAGGATGAATGCTGGACTCAGTCAAGCCTGCATATCAAATTATAAATTTTATAATACCTATTGCCAAGTTGCACTCCAAAAAGGTTATAACATAGAATACTCCTACCAGCAAGATATGAGAATACCTCCTTCTTCATAGTGAAGCTAGTAATAGATACTGTCATATTTGAATTTTATGTTTTGCCAATTTGATATATAAATTGCATCATTTATTGTTTTAATATATTTCTTTGGTTACCAGATGAGTTGAAAAAAATCTCATATCTTTTATTTGTATTTATTAGTTTCTGAAATGCTGATTATAATTCATTGTTATCTATTAGAGCACATGTCTCTGGTATAATCACTTAAATTAACTTCTTATATATTAAAGTATTAACTAAAAACATAGAAATTTGATTAAGAAGACCAATGATGACTTTAATGTTTCCGGGATTAACATATGCAAGATTCATCCTAAACCCAAGAGAAAGTTACAGCTTTCTTCATTTACTGAGATACAAAAGTGATTATAAGTAGGTGAATGAATTTAAGTAAGTTCAGTTTTATGCTTCATTTTTTATTACCCCATTTTCATTCAAATTTGAATCAAAGTTGAATTTATTTTATTGTTGTTTAGTTCCCTGCATAAATTTTTAGATTGTTTACATCAATACATTTTTATTTGTTATTATGTTGGTTATGTTTTATTTTCTCTTCTCTTGAAACTGAACCAAAACTAAATTTTTCTTGACATGTTACCCAAGTGGGAGGACTTACTGGTGTAGTGAAGGTTAGGACAAAAGCCAGCCTTCAATATCATCTTTGTGTAAGGTTTTCTTTGCTCACCCACAGCGTCTGATGCTTTGTCCTGGTTTTGACGTCATTACATAGAATGTGACTTCTTTGAGGTAGGTGTTGACATCATTATAAGGAAGGCAACACCTTTGAGGTCAGCAGCTAATCTCAATGTAATCTCAAGGGAATTCAGGTGTGTACTCCTAGGTATACTTCCCTAGATGCTGATGAGGCATTTTTATTTCATGATAAAAACAAGAAAATTAGGAATTTATGCAGCTGCAAGATTATAAATCAGCTGATGTTCATTAGTGATTAGCAAATAAATATGTCATATCTATGAGAGCTGAAGTAAAATATTTCATATTACTATAGTGTTTTAAAATCTGTTCACTATCCTATGTGACCCTCATAAGGAGTAGGTAAGGAGGATATTGTAGGGGGCAAAAAATAGTTTTGTAGACATATTTACTAGCGACATGATCTTGGCAAGTCAATTAAGTTCACAGAGTAGTCAGTCTCCTTTTCAGTAAAATAGATATAAAAAAGGAAATGATACTTATCTTTCATGGCTGTTCTGAGTTTCAAAAATACAATGGAATTCATCACTTAATACTTAACTTGTTCATTGATTTATTTAACACATACGTTTGAACATCTACCTTGAGTTGTAGACACTAGGAATTACAGTTTGGAAAAGAAAAAGTCAAGGTTTCTGCTCTGATACAGATTATATGCTAGTAGGTAACATAGGTAATAAACAACCATTGTAGATAGATAGATGGACAGACAAGCAGATGAATTGACTTCAAATAGAATTAAATGCCATGAAGAAAATAAAACAACTACTGTATAGGAAGTGTTGGGTAATGCTGAATAGAGTAGTCAGGAAAATCTTGTTGAAAGATGATAATTTGTGCTGAGACGTGAATAACAGAAGGAACAGCCATGGAAAGAGAAAGGGGTGAGGACCTCTAGAAAGGACATATGTGTGCAAAGACTCTGACATAGGAACAAACTTTAGTGTTTGAAGAACACAAATGTGCCCAGTGTGGTTACAGTATAGTGAGACAGAAAAAGCCTGGTATTACAGCAGTGGGAGGGGAGGCGTAGGTCAGATCATAGACTTTGTAGTCATGACAAGGGGTTGGCTGCAGTAAGGTAAGAGGGAGCTATGATGATGATGGCGATGATGATGACAATGAAGAAGAAGGAGAAGGAGGAAGAATAGGAAGCAATAAAGGTCAAGTTCATTATTAATTCAATAGCTCAGGAAACTGTGTCTTTTGTTTTTGTTTTTGGCCTAAATGTTATCTTGCAAACCAGCTACTGAGTCTGGTTTCCTGTTCAGACTCTGTTCAGTTTTATTTTCTCTATGTTTTGTTGCTGCCTGTAGTAATGATGATTTTTCACCTCCTAAACTGAAAGTTGATTATTGCTCTTGATTTTTGTTTGTTTGTATTTCTTTTCTTAAGGCGTGTGCCAGTTTTCTGCATTGATTTCAGTGCTGAAGAAGCAATTACAAGACTCAATAGATTTATTTAGAAATTAGATTTCTAACATTCTCAACTGCTTTATTTTAATAACAGCTATAATTAACAGACATCTTTATAGCCTTTCCACTTTCTACTTATCTCATGCCCCACATCCCTTTTCTTTAAATGCGTCTCTCTTACTACTCATATATGTTAGCCCTATCCGCCAAAAAACAAAACAAAACAAAACAAACAAACAAACAAAAGCTTCAACTGACATTCTTGGAAGGACTGTCCCTCTCTAGTACTTATCTCCTAAACTATGTCTTTTGCTGGTTTGAGCCTCGTCTGCTTGAGCATCCATTTCTTTTTCTCATTTATGGCTTATCCCCTTGACTGGATAATCCACTCTCTATCATTGGCTTTGGCACCTGCTGTGTTCTTCCCAACGCTATTTCAGGTTGTACCTCAGCTTTCCTGCATAGCTTCTGGCATATATCATGAATCTTGTCCAAACCATTTACTACTCACACCCTCCACTATTCCAGACGGATTGACAAAATGTAACTGTCAACCAGGATGTAATTTGTTTTCCCCTGCCCTCCATATAGCACTTTTTGCCTGCATTTAAATAAACAATAACCCCTCAGATCACTAATAATACACTATATGTTAATTACTTGAATTTAAATAAAATAAAATTTATAAATAAACAAACAACCTTAGTTATAAGAAGAATAAATATATATACAACTCATGCCTTTGCAACTTAGGTTTTATCTATTTGACAATAGCTGTTATGTGAACAACAAATCCTTACAGATGCATATGCATGGTACAAATACTGTAATTTTATTTGTAGTCATCTAGGAGTTTCAAAAAATATTGATTGAGTTTAGGGAGGAATTTTTTTCTAAACTATTCTTGTAAATATTATGAGTTTTGGACTTTAGCATCAGTTTTATTTTGCAGGAAGATTATAGTATAATATTAAGAGTTGATGTGGGGCTTTCAACCAGATTAGTTTCCCTAATGACAATCTTTATACCATGTATTTGTATCTTGAAATCTTTAAGATTCAAAGTCTCTCAGTAAAATCAGAGTACATCTGAAAAATCTTATCACATAAAATGGAGGTGGTGTGGGTAATAAGTGGGCGTAAATAGGCCTGAAGGGAGAAAATAGTATTTGGCAATGGTAGAGTTTGAGTGCCTTCTAAGGACAGATTTCACTTATTTTACACTTTCTTTAAGATTCGTTTTGTCAAATTTATCCTTAAGATTTTTGTTATATGTTAATGAGTCATGCCCTTCAAACTAAACCATTTGGCCTACTGGCAGTTTCTATCTTACATGAAATGATAGTAATATAAGCAAATCCCCCATGATAAAGAAAATATTACCCACATTCAGCTTCTTTACCCTCTACACCAGGATTCATTACTTTAATCAGTAATTCTTTGTGTGAAATCTCATCAAGCTCTCCTTGTATATGTAAATCTATAGCCCACCATTGGATCTACAATTCCCTGATAAAGCATTTGCCACAGCCTTTAAACCTGTCCATGGAGTAATTGCACAAAACCTCCCTATAAAAATTGATGTTGGAGATCCCTTATCAAATCACTTTTTCCAACACATTCTTTTATTAAATCTTCTAAATTTGTTTCCGAGAATTCCTCCATACTGGTAAGATAATCAGACAATATTTGTTGGAGCTCACTAAATTATGTCTCCATAATACTATTATGCTCACCGTTTTTCAACTATCAATATTCTCATCACTCTATATACAAATAAATCGCAGAGCTAAAATTATACTAGCTTTACTTGACTTTCCATTTACTGTAGGTTATCCTAGTCCTGGTATTTCATTTATCCTAAAACAAGAGTAAGTGTTACATTTTAGAAAATAAATCTTCACTGAAACCTATAAAGTTAACCTTATAATGAAATCAGTGATAATATTATCACAGCCACTTGGTAAATAATACAAGACTGGTGATTAATAAAGTCTATTTATATACTAAAATTACTGTAACACTTTACTATCATCAATCCATCGACAATTATTTACTGTGTCTTCTCTATGAAAGGCACTCTGCTAAGTGATATGAGGGACGGAGAGAAGTATCAGCACTCAGGATACTGACAGTCTGGCCATGATGCAGTTCTCCTGCATTAATTACAAAAGGCAGACGTAGGACATGCCAGCTGCATGGTATAGCTATTACATCTCATGAGATGAGATCATAGTCTTGTGGTGGTTAGGGAAATCTACCCAGGAGAGGTAGAACTTAAGCTGGGAGAGCCTTGAGATCTCATTATGTTGAAAAAGGGAGGGACATAAGGGTGAGAGCATAGGCGAAGAATGTAAATGAGAGGCACAAGGTATACTGCAGAGCTGCATTGTTCAGTATGGTAGCCACCAGCCACATACAGCTTTTGAGCACCTCAAATGTGGTTAGTCTGAATTGAGACGTGTGATTTCAGACGTAGTATGAAACAAAGTAAAATATCTTATTATTAGCAATTATTACATGTTGAAATGATCATATTTGGGATATACTGGGTTAAATATAACAATGCCATTATGACAATTAATTTCACCTGTTTGTTTTTACATTTTATGATGTGGCTAATAGAAAATTTAAATTACACACATGGCTCCCATTTGTGATTTGATTTGTATTTCTGTTGGACAGCATCAAGTTACTGAGTAATTGTAAAGAGGCTGGGTTTATTAAATATGTATTTTTAAGGAAAATAATCAGGCCAAAAAGTGCTGACTGTTTAGGAGAAGCCAGAGATTAGAGATGCAGGGAATGATAACTACACAAAGGCCCATGTATGAGGAGATAGGGCTGAATGAAGCAGGTGGCAATGAGGGAGAGATGGCGTGGCAATAATAGTTTTTTGTGTCTGATTACTTTTGCTCAATAAATAGTTTTTTTAGATTGTTCCTAGTGCCAGAGACATTATAAAAGAAGACTTTCAGAATAATCAACTCCAGTGACTAGGCATGAAGAAAGAAAGAGGGAGAAATCAAATATGCCTGATATTGTAAACTGGGGAGACAGGGAGAATGATGATACAATCAGTAGAAATGAGGAATTTGATGGGGGAACCTGTTTTGTGGAGAGAAGTTTTTAAGCCCTGGAAGATACAGTAGCAGTGGAGTTCTGATGATGATTACTGTCTGGGTGAAAGGAAGAATGTGAAGAACAGGTGGATCACTAAGTCTGATAAAAGAGTGTGGATAAAGGAATAAATGTACTTAAGACTCTGGTAAAATGGAAGTGGAATTTAAGGAGGAAATGGTCATGTTGATAATAAAAATTAGATAACCATCTTAATAGAACAGAATGTTGAATTCAAGGGTGACAGTGTGATCTCAGGTGATAATATTTTTTTGATAGTTCAAATGCAAAGCCAAGAACGGAACTGTGGAGAATACTGACATTTAGAGGTTGGAGGAGGACATTCTACAAAGATAAATTGATCAGTTATGGAAATAGGAAGAAAACAAAGATGGTATAGGATCATGTACCCTAAGGGATTAAACAATATCAAGGAGGAAGAACCAGCCAACAGGAGAAAATGTTATAAGAAATGTATAGACCAACGTAGATAGCATTTTACTATTTAGCATCAAAATATTACCGGGCAAGAATATTACGAGGCAGGAATCTTCAACCGTGAAACTGAGAAATGCCAGATTTTCCATGGTCTTTCTTTCTGCCTTTGGATAACATGGCCCATGCCTGGGCTTTTCTCCATATGCATTTGACTTTTTTCTCATTTTCTCGTAAGTATGCCTATGCCATAAAAGTTTCTCCTAAAGAATGTCAGATTTATTGTTTCTTGTAGCATTTAGTACCTGCATCCTCAATCGCCACTGGTCACAGACTGTCTAATATTATCTTTTTGTATATACTATTTCTTTTGACTCCAAAGCTATGTTTTTGTACTCCACCTGGCTGCATCCCTAGGATTGCCCTTATTGCTTAAAATTTGTCATGCACAGAGGAAACAGAGGCAAAAAGGAAAGATTCAGGGCTTAGGCTCACCGGAATACTTAATTTGGACTGCTTAGAGTCACAGTGCTCCCAAGAACCCATATGTCATTGGTTTTTCATTTCTCCACCAATTTGTATCCTTTTTTTCTCTATAGGGCCTTTACTACTGTTTAAGAGTGGAACTGTCATTCACTTACTCATTCAACAAGGTACTAAAATATTTAGAAGGTTATAAATTGAATTCAATATGCATCCTGTTTATCCTTGATTATAATTTACATACATGTTTATATGTCTCTCTTCCATACTTGAGTGTCAGATCCTTGAGAAAAGAGACTGGTTATTACATACCTTACCAATATTTGTATTCTTAAAACCTAGATGGTTCTTGGCACCTGACTGTCAAACCACATTTGCTTAATGAATATATAAATCAATGAAAGTGTGAATTCCATCATGAAGGAGCTTACAGACTGAGCAGGGGAGACAAAATTTGTGCACAAATAACCAGAGTACAAATAAGAAGAAAATGCCTGACCAAAGAAGTACTCAGGTAAAAAACATACTAGAAGTTCAGTGGGAAAAATGTCTCCCAGAAGCAATGTGAGAAGGCTCCTAAAGAAGCTGGTATTTAAACAAGACCAGGAGGATAGAACTGGAAGGGTGAAAATGGGTCATGTCCCTGAAGGGAACAGTGCCTATTGGTCCTATATAAGAATTTTTATTCCCTTTTATTTATTAAGGAAAAATACCTACTTACCATGTCAGGTTAGTTTTTACTTGAAATCCTGTGATCATTTTTCCTTTACAAAAAACTTTTTTTTATTTTCCGTAAAAACTCCCTTACAATATGTAGCTGCACAGCCGAGTTTTATTTTAAGAACAATGGCATTTTTACCTCCTGTTTTGTGTGAGGGTCTGTGGGTTGTAGGAGATGAGAAAAGAGCTCCCAGCTGCCACAGCCCAACAAAACCCCTGAAAATGATGACTGCATCCACTTCCACCCAATGCCACATTCTGAAAGTGATCTTTTCGAGATGAGGATTGCAAAAAGTTGCTGCTTCTCAAAAATGCAATTGCTTTTCATGATGCGGCCGTTGCTGTCTCTGTGCTGATGCAGCTACCAGCATCGACACCCGCCTGCCTCTGAACTATTAAAGATATTCTTTCCCAACAATAGAAAGAGTACTCTACAAACATAGTGAGGCCTTGTGTTGAAGAAGCTGCAATGGACACAATGGCCAGTCATGAAGTAAAGATGATTTTGAGAGAGAGAAACGGAGACCTTGTGCATGCCCCCAGGGACTAGGCCATGCTCTCCACCTCTGGCTGATGCTCTGAAAAGATGTGCATAAATAGGGGGGCGGAATGGGTATTAGAAAAAAAATAGATGCGATTGAAAGGAGGTGGCCTTTCCTGCATATATAATCTGCTATTGGGAAGACCTCCGGTGTTTGGCCAAGGGTTGCATCCCAGCTCTGCTTCTTACCAAGTTTTGTTGTTTTTATTTAACTTGCTAAGTTGCTTAACCTTTCTAAATTCAGTTTCCTGCAAATGACGTGTGCATTAATTACTCCTCAGTGTTGCTGTGAGGGGATTGAGATAAAATCTGTAAACCTAGCTGGTTCATAACAAATGTCAGCATCTTATATTCCAGCCTGCCTTCCTTTACCCTCTCCGTCAACCACACGAGGGAAACCTCTCTGTAAGGGACTTCTCAGACCAGTAGATTCACTTCACATTATTGAAATGTAGGTTGCATTATCTTTCACTGAGAAGACGGTGCTAATCACCCACCATCTGTAGTGATTGTGCATGTACTTATCCGTTCCTAATGGAGATGCACTTGTATGCTAGGATGGGCAGCTGTACTCTCTCCTTCTGTTCTTCCTTGATCTTCATTTCTCTCCATAGACATGCCATACAATTGTGCTGTACTTAACTCAGTGTTTACAGATAAAGGCTTTCCTTTCCAAGGATATGAAAGGTTTGGAAATACCATATATTATTGCTGGAAAAGCCGTGGAAGACATTTGATCCAAACTCTTCATACAGACCAGGAAACAGAGGCCTAAGAACTAACTAACTCACCCAAGACTTCAGGAAAGTTAATGGTTAGGTTTGGATGAGAACCCAGATTTCTTTTTTTTTTTAAAGATTTTATTTACTTATATGAGAGAGAGAATGAGAGACAGCACAAGAGGGAAGAGGGTCAGAGGGAGAAGCAGACTCCCCGCTGAGCAGGGAGCCCGATGCGGGACTCGATCCAAGGACTCCAGGATCATGACCTGAGCCGAAGGCAGTTGCTTAACCGACTGAGCCACCCAGGCGCCCGAGAACCCAGATTTCTGCTCTTCCTCTCAGGGAGTTTTCCTGAGCATTCCCATACCTCTTAGAGAGAGGCATCTTTCCAACATTTTCGGAAGAACATACACTCACAGGAAGTCCAAATGTCACATTCAAGGCTAGCCACATGAGAATCTGTAAAGGGATTGTTCTGATTGTGATTATCTTTCAGAAAATACTACAGAAAACCACTCAGAAGATCACTTTTTCCTTCTTTGATTGGCAAGAATTCTGAATGCACTCTTGTTTAAACACATGTGGGCATGTGCACAAGCACATTTACACACACACACACACACACACGTCTGTTCTCTCTGAGGATTAGTTGCCCAGAGAGACTGCACTATCTCTGGCATAAAATGCCATGAATTCTTGCTGTTGGGACTGCAGCATGCAAATTGACTGGAGTCAATTGTACCTGATTTTCTAAATTGCCTCTGCTATAACAATTCTCCCACTTGGTAATAAGCCATTGAAATCAAACAATAGAATTGATTACACATTCCTCACTCTGGGGAAATGCCGTTAGTTTTACCTGAATAAAAACTGCAGAACAGGGCCCAATTTGGGGTAAGTAGTGTACAACATTCTCTAGAAAGCACAGTAAAAATAAGTTTGAAAAAACTTAAACATTTTAGCCACAGGGACTATCAAGCAAAAATAATTTTATTTACAAGTCACATGAAGGAAAACAAAAGGGAATGCTTAAGTGAGTATTACTTGGTACAGTCCAGAATTGACAGAGCTCATACTTATTCAAGTTCAACTCTTAGGATAGATATCAGGCTCCAGGTGAATCCTGGAAACTCTATAGCTCTGCTAGAAATCCATGTATAGAATAAGTCGTCAGCTTGAGATTTTCCAATTTCAAGCCACCAATAACTAGTGGTTGAGAGATCTAGAGAGGAGTCCTAGCTCTTCCTTAAGTAGCTGGTTGATGTTGGACAAGTTACTTGACCTTTCTGAATCTCAGGTTTCAGATACCTAAATTGGTTTTTAAAAACCCGCCTTATGGTTTCCCAAGATTGTTGTGAGGATCAATGAAACCATGTACAAAAGTGACTTGAAACTGTTAAGTACATTGCAGATGTGAGGGATTATTCTTCCTTTGGGTGGTCTTAGTTGCTGTACTTGTGCACAGCTTTGCATAAAGACAAATAGGAATAAAAAAATTTGAGGCTTAATTCCTCCTGTTGAAACTAAGATTTCCCTCTCCTCTCTTTTTATCAAAATATTTACCTTAGAAACTTGTAATATAAGTTCCTTCCTCTGTCTTTTTGAAATCTATCTTTTTAGGAACTAAATAAGCCTTTTCATGAACATTGGGATCTAGGAATTTCTTTCTCAAGAACTAGCCATGTCTTGGAAATATAAGTACCAAGGGAGGTAGTGTCTCCATTGCCCAGTTTCTATGGGAAGGTGGGGGCTGAAATTTGGTGGGACCCTTGCTCCAAGTTCTCAAACTCCTTGTTGTAAAGATATGAGTTTTTTTTCGTTATCCCACAGCCGCATTTGGATAAAGTCAATTAGCTAACATAGATAGTCGCCTCAAGTACAAAGGTAAATTTAAAATGTAATGATGTATGACCAGTGATGCTGTCCTCTTACTTGAGGACAAGTTATTTTTTTGATCTTGGAAACATATATGTAATAGGATACCTCTGCCTGGCCATAGCAAAGGTTGAGATTTCTTTCTGTCTTTGCAATCTCAGTGGATTGGTTATGATGCATATTGCATTCTGGTTTAATGACTGTTTAATAATAAGTGTGTTTTCTTTATTACATTTTTTAAGAGGATTTCTGGGTTGGGATAAGATTTTTTGTTTTTTTAATTTTTTAATTTTAATTTTTTTATCTTATTATGTTATGTTAATCACCATACATTACATCATTAGTTTTTGATGTAGTGTTCCATGATTCATTGTTTGTGCAGAACACCCAGTGCTCCAGGCAGTACGTGCCCTCTTTAATATCCATCACCAGGTTAACCCATCTCCCCACCCCCTCCCCTCTAGAACCCTCAGTTTGTTTCTCAGAGTCCCCCATTTGTTAAGCAGAGAATCATGCCTCCCAGTCTAAATGGTATCTGATGACTAAGGACATAAAAAATGGCCTGTAAGAATTCTTATCAACCTGACTGCTATGCTCTGTATTCGAAAATATGCTGCCTTTTCTAGGATCTTTCTTTCTTTCTTTTTTTTTTTTAAAGATTTTATTTATTTATTTGAGACAGAGAGAATGAGAGACAGAGAGCCTGAGAGGGAGGAGGGTCAGAGGGAGAAGCAGACTCCCTGCCGAGCAGGGAGCCCGATGCGGGACTCGATCCCGGGACTCCAGGATCATGACCTGAGCCGAAGGCAGTCGCTTAACCAACTGAGCCACCCAGGTGCCTGGATCTTTCATGTAGAAGCTGCCACAGCTTTTTTACTGCATTGGGGATAGACAACATTGGAGTTCCTGGCCTTTCTATCTGAAATAGATACAAGCCCAGTTTCATACCTAGTTTAGTGACTGTTGAACAGATTAAATGAGAAAAATTGAGAGGGTATGAACCATTCTTACCCTTCCTGAAGAGGGGAGATGAAGACTAATGAAGCCAATTTAATTGTTAATGTTCTTAATTATTTCTTTGTATAATTATAAACATTCAACAAATACGTCTACGTCTTTTAAAATTTAACTAGATTATTCCTCAATTAAATAAGTTTTAAGAATTTCAACTCATTTATTCACTAATAAAGATGATTTCTCTTTTGCCATCCAAAGAAAACCTTGATTCACTAATCACACATTCTTACTGGTCTCTGGGTAGGGTTGCCCTCATTACCTGCAAGTTTTCCAGAAATTAAAAAAAAAAAAAATGCTTGGCAGTTAGCATGGAAAGTGGGGACTTCCAGAGCCATTTCTAAGCAATGGAATAACTAATTAATGCTCTGATATATAGAGGAAGGATTTAAGACAGCTTACCCAAATAAAATAAGTGAAGATAATTGAGGTAAAAGGAAAATAATTGTTAAAAAGAAATAAGTGGTTAATTTATAGCCAAGAAGAACCAAAAAAAAAAAATGATTTTTAAATGTAATATTGGAATCCTGGATGATATTATGGAATAGAGAAAAAATTAGGTAAAAACTAAGGAAAGCTGAATAAAGTATAAACTTTAGTTAATAATAATGTATCAACAGTAGTTCATTAATTGTAATGTAATTAAATGTACCATTCTGGGAGCCTGGTGGCTCAGTTGGTTAAACATCTGCCTTCTGCTCAGGTTGATCCCAGAATCCTGGGATCAAACCTCATATCCCCATATCAGGCTCCCTGCTCAGCGAGGAGTCTGCTTCGCCCTCTCCTTCTGCCACTTCTCATGTGCTCTCTTTCTCAAATAAATAAATAAAATCTTTAAAAAAATAAATGTACCATTCTAACGTGAATAATAAATGAAACTGAGGGTGAGGTATAAGGAACTCTCTTGGGGGTGAGTGGGTGGGTAGAGCTTAGACAAAGACCCCAGGTGAAAATCTTAAAATGTCTTATTTGGTTTTTTGTTTGTTTTCATTTGTTTTATCCCTAGGCCAAGCACAGTGTATACTGAATGAAAATTCTGTTTAATATTTTCCCTTACTCCTCTCCTGTTAGTCCCCATTTCCTACCCCTTTCCCATCCTCCCCTCCCATACACATCCCATTCTGTTGAGAGAGTCCCATGCCTCTTGGTTGAGCTTGGCCAAGGTTTGAGAAGAACAAAACATAGAGCCTATGCCAAGAGTTTAGCCTTTAGGTATTTTCTCATACTTCAAAAACTGGGATGCTTCCAACTGTCCTTAAAAATGAAAGTTAAATTGGTTTGAACACGAATGCACAAACACTTCCGCTCCCACAAGGCAAACTGTAAGACTGTGTACTGGGTTAAAAATAAAATTTCATCTACACAACTGTAAGTCCTTTTAATAAACATTAATATCAGGAAGTAATTCATCCTGTGCTTTGAACTTGGCATTCAATCTAGGCCAAGTCCAAACTGGAGATCATAAGAATGTGTATCTCAGGATAAAATGAACCCAGACTGTTGGAGTTGGAAAGGATCTTGGAGACTATTTAGTCAAATACTTTGATTTTATGAATGAGTAAGCTGAAGCCCCGGAAGGTTACCTGGTTTGTCAAAACTCCTCCAGCTTGTATGTTTAGATGTCACTCTTCCCCATAAAGAGTATGAGGAAGAACTACAGTAGAATGAAATATATATATATATATATATATATAGCCTGTGTTAGTGAATTGGACCTTAATGACTCAATCATTATGATTAACTCTTCCAGGAAGAACTTTTCAGAAGTACTAAGCTTTATAAATATGCTAGATGGCAAGTCTCGTTTACTCAAGGATGTAACATGTTTACATGTTATAACTTCAGGGCTCAGAAGAGGGATCCCTGCTCCCAACTGAACTCTGAAATTTCTTTATCAGGCAACATCAGTTTTATTCCATAATTAAGGCCTTATGATAAAAATATTCTTGGAATGATTCCTTTTGTCTTTCCCTTCTTTAAAAGAGTTGTCAGGTGGTAGACTGAAGCTTATTAACAAAACCGGCCAGAGAGAAATCCAAAGATGATTGGAGGATTAAGCATTTAAAACTTAGGAGGAGTGGAACAAGTTTCCTTTTTACCAGGACCAATTTCTTAGGAGGTCTGATTTCAGGGCACCTTAGGGACACAGTGAGAGTCAGCATTGATGACTGGCTGACAGCTGAAGCCAAGAACATCAGCAGCAGGTGTGTGTGGTGAGGCAGCTGGTTTAAGCTATGTAACCTTGGAAGAATCGATTAATTTTTCTAAGCCTCAGTTTTATCATATTTAAAATGTGAATAACTTAACAGCATTATGTAGAAGATTCAAGCTAATAAAATGCATAACATGATGGAAAACCCCATTAAATGCTAAATACATTCCTCTTTTCCCATCTTCTTCTATCCCTACTTCCTATGTCATGTCTGGATACAAAATCCTCAAGGACACATAATATTTCCAAATGGCCGCAGGATGTAGGGTGAATAAGAAATCAAAAAACAGCATGGCTGAGAAGTTGGGAAGAAGGTGACAAGGCTCTCTATACATGTGAAAGCAGGTAATGGGGCAAGAGAGGAGACGGCCGGTGGGGGGCTCCCCAGAGATCAGTTTGCTCTAGGCTGCCTGGTCCATCACTTTTCCATACTCCCAGCTGCTTTCCTTTTATTTTCTTCAGCAAATTCTCTTCCACTCTACTTTTAAACACTCCCAAAGAGAAACAATAGGAGCCCGACAGAACTGAACATGTATAAAACTATTACAATTCTTTAAGTGGGACTAATTCAGTGTCGTTCAATGTATATGATAGCTATTATTTTTATTTAAAAAAATTTTCCCTGCCAAAAAGTATTTTTGAATCTCTACTGAGGGCCACATACTTTTAAGAGTTTTGTTATAATATTTTCATGAGTATTACTTATAAATAGTACAGGGAGATAATGGTAAGAGACTTCTCCCTCTCCCTAAATATTAAAGTAGGAAATAAGAAACTAAGACAAGATTGCTTTCTGAGAGTTAAACTATAAAATAAACATAAAGAATCTAAGTACAGCTATACAAATTCTATATAATGAGCTATATAAATATATAGGCATACAAAGCTATACTTATCCTTAAATAGGCAGAATGTCCTCCCAGCTAAAATCTAACCTGGAACATAATCGAAGTTATTTACCTACCTGGAGAAAATGTGTCAATAGGAAGGAGTGTTAGTTAGCAATAGAAACACAGGAGGCTGGGAAACAAACGTTGTTAGTAAATGAACTCCTACCCCACTTAAGGAGTTGGCTTCATGACCTCCCAATCCATTCTGCAGCTCTAATCCTGCAGGGAGGGCGGGTGCTCCCAGAGTGCTCATCTGGATAACTTTTACCATGTAATCTAGTAGTCCACAGACTAAGGCCTGTGAGAATCCAGTTGCCAGCCTGTTTTTGTAAATAAATTTTTTTGGAACCCAGCCATGGCCATCAGCTTATGTATCATCTGTGGCTGTTTTTTGCTACAACAACAAAGCTGAGTGATCACAGTTATGGCTGAAACTGCATGATCCACAAAGCCGAAAATATTTGCTATCTGGCCCTTTCCTGAAAATGTCTGCTGACCCCTGATAATTCAGCCAACTTGCCTTGACTTCATGCTAACCAAACAACCTTTCGATTCGATGTTTGTTTACTCTTGTGCATCCTTTGTACTGGGAGAGTGAGAACTTGCAGAATAAGAATAACTCCCTCTGCTGAAAGTTCTTTTTATCTGTTAGGGTTGAGTCTCTGGATAGACTAATGTTTCCATATCTCTGCTCAAAGCTGGTAGACTGCCCTGTTGCCCACCCCCAAAGTGTTGTCACTTGGGCTTGTATGGAGGTCAGTCCCTCTTCTCTAGCTAACTTTGGGACTTAACAGTGCATTTTTTCTTTCTGACAGCATTTTTTCAATTCCTACTTTTACAGATGAGGAAGCTAGAATTCAGAGATTGGAAGAAAGAAGACAAACTTTTATTAAGTTTCTACTCTGTGGTAGGCTCACAGTTGTTTTCCTAGGTAATGCCATTCAATCTTCACAAGTCCACCTAAGAGATATAAAACTCAAGTGTATATTTTACAGATGTGGACTTGGAGGCTTAGAAAGGGTGAGGCCACATTCATTTGTTGGCAAAGCCAGGACCTGAAACCAGGTGCTCAGACTGGAATACTTTATGGTGTTTTCACACGACCTATACTGCCTGGTAGCGTCTCCTGATGCCAGGCTTAAGAAAGCAACACCATATGCCTTGGTCTCTTCCTGCCACCGAGGTGTATTGTTGTTCTTTAACAAGCATGGATTAAGTTAGAAAATCCTAGAGATTTTAAAGGTGTAAAATTTTAAAACAAATCCTGAACATTTATACTGGAGTATAGAATCTTAGCCAGCTACTTTACATATTCAACCATACTCTTGCATAAAGAGATTGGTGCTACCACAGCCTGATGTTCATAAATAACAGTTCCTGAAAAAAATTATTTTTTTAAAACTGGTTTTGTACTTGAAGCGATTTAAATGTTGTATTTTGAATTCATTGCAGCAAGAACATATTTTAGAATTTCTAAAAGCCGAACAGAATGGAAGGTTATCTATAACATAAGCATAATCACAGTCATAATATCTTTTTAAAATAAAACACTGAAAAGAATTAAATGTTCCCTTCAAGCCAAATTCAAAGAAATTTTGACATAAAATAGACTGCAAACTTGCAGTTAATGTTGCTTGCTGAGAGCCATTCTTTCGGAGTTCAGAACCTCTGAAAAGCTCTCAGTTATTATTTTTTTAGTGCAAAAGGAAACCAGCCTTTAGAAATAGACTGGGTCCCACCCTCTCACACAATGGCTACGCACTGCCCTGATATGATTTGTAAAAGTTCTACCTTAGTGTACTTATTGTCTTTTTATCTAGAATGAGAACTCTTAGGTGGCAAAATGCATCTCAATAACACTTCGTGTACTGCTAGGCATATGGTAGGTCTTTCATAAAAATATTTGCCAATGCATCTTACTGTTAGGAGACTTTTAACAAGTATATCATTCGTGTGAATATACATGGAAATATTTAAAAAAATCCTCTTATCCATAATCAATTCATTTTCCAAGATCTTCCCCTCATTTTTTAATATAGGAAAACAGAACTAAACCCTAAGGAGACATGAACTCAGATGAGTAAATACATTGACAACTAGAAGGTATTCAGAAAATTATAGTCACAGAAAGTTAGCACTGGAAGGCACCTCTGAGACCACCCAGTTCTCCCATTATACATGCAGTACATAAATCCTAGAAGCATTAAGTGATGAACCAAGGCCACAAGACCTATTGGTAGCAGAGTGGGGAGGAACAACCAGAACTCCCGAATCCAAATTAAACTCTTACTGCAAGATTAATATCAACTCTACTGGCTCCCAATAGAAAATAAAAGTTTACATTTCCTTTAGAATTGTTTGTACAAGAAGTCTCTAAAATGTATGAAGTTATTCTAGGTCTCCTTAGTCTTGGCAGAAAAGGGACAATATATTTCTCAGAAGCCTATTGCTGCGGCAGAAATCTGATTTCTCTTGACTGGAGCATGAAAAGAGGAGTTTACTGGCTCATGTAACCAAACTGCATGTACAAGCTATGGGTAAATAGACCCAGAGTCTCAAACATCATTAGGATCTCTCTCCACATCTCCTGCCTTGCTCTTTCCTATACAGCTGGTTTTAGTCTCTCAGCTGGTTGTCTCTCTATAGCTGGAATCAGCTTCAGGTACCTTAAGGCTTCATCCTTACTGCCTCATAACTAAAGAACAAGGAGAATTCCTCCCTGCTAGTTATAATGAGGGACATCCTAGGGAAAAATGTGGATGGGTTCTGGTAAGATAAATGAGTATCTATGGACTGTCCACTGTAGCTGAGAGGTTGGTACTAGGACAACTCTAACTGGAATCATATACCAGAAGACAGCAGGCTAGTAAGACACTTGGAGTTTGATAGATGCGGGTTCCTGAAGGAGTTGTTGGAGCTGAGGTAAACAGAGCAAGGAGGAAAGATATGCTGGGTGGTCAAAACAGCAGGTGCCAGACGAGAAGTTAGCAACACTGAAGACTTGCTTTGCCCCTAGAGAATACACTAGGCACTTAACAATTCCTTTAGCCTACTCAGCATCTGGACTTCCTTCCTTCTTACAGAGATCATGAATCTTATTAGCCTTATGGTGGAAGGGATAAGCCATTTTCTACTACCCATTTTCCAGAGAAGTTGAAGATGTCAAATACCTGGTTTTCCAGCCTCCTATGTAACTCAGGCACAGGAAAATGAGCTAGACACAGCCAACGTCCCAGACTCTGAGTTAGGAATTAATGACAGCAATATTCAGTTCTCTAGCAACATTCAGGCCCAGGCAGCAGCAGTGAAGGATGCGAGCTGAGCATCAGTACGAAGAGGTAACAATAGCAGTGTCCAACCAGGAGCAGAATTGTAGTTGGAATTTGAAGGTGATCTTGCCTGTTACTCAAATTCATTTGCTTCTGCATATTTCTGAGCCTGGTTCTCTAGCCCTCTTGGTGATTCTATGAGTTACCAGTAACTTTACAACAAATTGGTTCTCTGCTTAATCAATCTAGAGTTAGTTTCTGTGGCAAACAACTAAGCTCCAGAAAACTCATGTATTTTAATATCCTAGGATCAGAAAACTCTGGCAGCTCCGTGTTGTTGAGAAACTTAATTACTTTCTCTCTCCTCTATCAAGTTTTGATTAGCAACTTGCCCTATATTAAGTGTAGTTTGTTTTTAATACTTGATGTGACTTACATCAATCCATATTAAATAATTCCAAAAGCATATTTGATAGTCTATGCCATCCACCAGCCAATAGATGTCATTGTTAAAGTTCAATATTTCTCTTGGATTTCATTATCAGGATGACCTCAAGGTCACCATAACCTTCTCTGTTGCTTTTAATATGACAACTTGAGCTTCCAGTCTGTTTTTACAGTTCTAGGTGGAAATGAAAATTTAGAGTGAAGTTGCTAAGTAATGACAGGAAACCGTTGCAAAGGCTAAATACCATCTGAAAATATACAGCATGCCACCAAAAGATTTATTAATTTATCTTCTCTCTAGGCTTTGTTTGCTTGGAAAGTGAACACAGACACAGGGTTGCTAAGGATAGATGTCAATGACCCCTACAAGTGGCCCATGTTCATCTGCCACAAATATTTAAACACACTGTGTGGCTCAGTCCTGTTGAGAACACTTATATAGCAAACAGGGTGCCATGTGATTTTGCACTGCCTCCCAGCAGTACATGGACTGTAGGTGTGTTGGGTCTCTCATTTTGTGAGCACTAAATAGTTTAGGCACTTCTGTCTCTTCCAAGGCAGGGCCATGTGTAAAAAGAATGACTGTCTAACATAATAATCATGGCAGTGTTAACTAAATGGTACACTTTAGAGAAGTAGGTCTTGGAATTTATCAGGAGCTATCAAGTCATTACATACTGACCATACCAGGAACTTAAGTCATTTTCCACGGAAGGAGACTACATAGTAATTACGTTTTAAAACATATGCTCCTAGCTTCTTCTCATCTGCTTTTTACTATTAGTTTTAGTGGGATCTAATCACCTTTTAGAAGGAATGACAGGTCTCCTCGGGCCTGGAGAATACCAATGAAATATTTACTTTGAGTATATTTTCATATTAGCTTATTAATAAGGATTACCCAAGATAACACTAGTCAGACCATTTTTTGAGAAGTACCTAGGACAATGATTTTGTTTATAAAACAGAATCAAGATAATCAACAGAAACAAGAAACAAATGAATCAAGTGGAGGCTCTTGATGATAGAAAGTCACTCAAACCATTCAGAAAAACAATGCCAAAGAAACATGATTGTCATTTTCAGCTAAAGAACTAGACATGTTCTGTTACAGTCCAAATTAGGTACATGAAATACACTCTACTACCCAGGGGATTTTGGAGCACTTAGATGAATCACGAGTGACATATGGGAGCTCATTAAAGGAAGGTGAAGTTATGAGCACCCAGGGGGCTTGCTAGAAATCAGAGCTTTAAAAAAAAAAGGCTTCAGGGGTCAGTCATCTTGATTGGAGGATGCTCTTTATCTTCCTTAAAAATAATCCATTTTACTTTACCACTTCTCAGTTATCTTGTTGCTGTAGTATTGACAACTAGCGCAAAATTTTTAAACGTTGGGGTGGGGTGGATGGAGGGTGGTGATTTGATTGCTTTTGATTGTCAAACAATAAAAGCTGTTGGAGAGAAAGACCACAGTGCAGCCTGCTTCTGTGGTTTCACTGGACTTTATGGTCACAGTTGAAGTGGCAGGAGCAAGGGTAGCCCGTGTTTTTTCCTATGCTATGGAAGCTATGTGTAAGCTGAGCTTTGAATGACACATTATTTCCTCTGTGCACCCCAATCTATTTTCTGCCTGACTAAGCTTATAAAACTCTGCATAAATTCTCCCTCTCAGCCTGTTCCATAATCCTATGAACACATTGTCTTCCTGTTCATTCCTTCAGCCAGCAAGTACCAGCTGTTGGGTCCTGGAAACATTTCATGTTAAAAGGAAAAAAAGTAGATGATCAGAAAGCTGTAAAAACTGCAAAATGCTTGAGATATGCAGATGTTTTAGGGTGGTGAATATTTGACCTGCATAAAGGAAATGATTACGCTTCCTTCAATCATATACCGCCATACACTTTGCTGAGATCAGTTTATCCGGACACTCCTTAGCTGCCTCAGTTCTGCATAGTCTGTAAATGAATCCAGTTTTGTTTGTTGTGTACTAAAGAAAGGATAAAGTCCCAGCTTAAAAATATAGACAAAGATAGAAGTATCTTAACATACCACTCATGCTTTATTTTTATGTAAAAATGCCACAAACTTTATTATCTATATTTTTCAGTTTCAAAAGGAAAGCGGAAGTCACTTGATAATGTCTCTCTAATTACATGAATGCACACTTCATGCCTCCAATACACAGGAAGGCTGGTTGCTATAATTAGAAGTTATACGAAGACATAGTTTATATTAAGTTGTAGCTAATTACTTTACTAAAATGCCAGTCTTTTGCTATCCTCCAAGGAAAAATATCTAATAATATGTAACTTAAACATTATGTCAAAGAGGGAGATGTGGTGATTATAATGTGAAATTTCTTTTAAGAAATATTGATGGCTGTTATTGAGGACTGAATAAACACTGTTTCCATTTAGAGACTTAATTGAGGATATATCTGGAAAAACAACTCAAATTGCACTCCAAATAGTTTGAATAGAGCATTTATGCACATTCTATTACTCATTTCTTCTTATTAATTTTACTGATAATTTTTAGGGGGGATTGAAAACTAATCAAATAAATGATAATACTCTGTAGTAGGGATCATAAAACTTTTTTTAAATGAACTACATAGTAAATGTTTTGGACTTTGCAGGATGCTAAGATTGCTTCTGCATCTATGCAAACAACGTTATAGTTGTAGTGGGAAACCAGCCACAGGCAATCTGGAAAACATAAGCTTGGTTGTGTTTCAATAAAATCATTAACATCGCCTCCACTCAAATGAAACTCAAAGACCCTAGGACTTTGAGATTGGAGACAGCCTAGTCCCTAACATCTTGGATGTTAGAAATAACTTTTTGAAGCTACCTTGAAAGGAATGCTTCCCATATCACTTCCCATTTTGATCTCAGAGGGAGCAAGATATGCCGTGAAATTTTGCAACGGGAAGGCAGTCACACTGAGCAGGAAGCAGGAGACATGGCTGCCCCCTACCTCCAGCACTTAGCAGCCATGAGCATTGGTGCAATTCATTGCCTCACTAAGTCTTGTTTTCCTCACCTCCAAAAACTACAAAAAATTCTTTCCTGACACAGGAAGGAGGCATAAATGTCATACTACATTTGAAAACTCCCTCCCCTTAACTTATCTCCTGAGGTAAAGCAGTGTTCAATGGATCAATGAAACCATAGGGTCATAACACTGAAAGTATGTTAGTATAATAGTTCCATTTTAGAAATGAAAGCAGTGACATCCAGAACTGCTGAGTCATACAGTTAACAGAAAGTGATAAGACCTGGGCTTGAACTGCAGACTCTTTTCCCTTTTCTAATTTTACAACACCATTTCCCAACACTCAAAGACAATGTGTTCACTGTCCCTACATACCAAGGATAAAATAGTTACCATTTAAAAATACTAAAAGAAAAATTACATTAATTACACATCATTCATGTAGGGGCACTACTTTAATTTTTCCTAACAGAGAAGATGTAGCCTTCTGATAAAGAATTTTTCCATGCTCTTATACAGTATCTTAGCTGTCAAGGTCATTCTTTATAGATATTCAATATTTAACAAAAACAAATAAGTAATAAATAAAAATTATTATAACAATATTATGATTTTATGAGGCATAATAATTTTACAGTTTTTTTGTCTTTAAGCATAAAGGGGATTTATTTAAAATAGGGCCCATTTTACTAAAAGGAATGCTTTCAGTTTGGCCAACATGCATTGCCTGAAATGTTTCATTATGCAGTACAGCATGTTTATTCAGGTGAAAGTATGCAGAATATTACATATCTCCAAATACATTGATCTAAATGCAAACACAGTTAAATGTAAAATCCAACCTTGGTGTCATTTGGTGTTACATTCTGCTATCAAAATTTAGAGGTATTCTTTTTTATTTTATTTCATTTCTTTACAGAGAAATTCAGAAATCAATGGCAATTCTAGGAAATACTTATAAAATTAGAGTAGAACATTTGAAATTCGTATGTCTAAATCATTTAGAAAGTTTTTTTTTGCAGGTGTAGAATATAAATTAATGTTGAGTTTGTCATGTACTCATTAAAAAAAGAGGAATTTGATAGCTTCTAGAAGATATGACGATTACAGAGTGTTTAAATGTAAGAGAAGGGCAAGTGGCTTCAGGTCTTTATTTTACTCATTTGTAGAACTAACCAGTTTGTTTTCTATCAAATTCATTTAAACCAAATTGTTTTGGGGCAAGTTGTACTCACTCAAAAATAACAGATCTTTTTTGTCTTCTAATCCTACCTAATCAAAATTATATATTCCCAATCTCATTGCTCTATTGCCACAAAACATCATACTGAATCTAAAATAAACATCAGGGGTGCCTGGGTGGCTCAGTTGGTTAGGCGACTGCCTTCGGCTCAGGTCATGATCCTGGAGTCCCGGGATCAAGTCCCACATCGGGCTCCCTGCTCGTCAGGGAGTCTGCTTCTCCCTCTGACCCTCCCCCATCTCATGCTCTCTCTCTCATTCTCGCTGTCTCAAATAAATAAATAAAATCTTTAAAAAAAAATAATAAAATAAAATAAACATCATATTTGTGATCTGGGCATGGAAACTAAATGCAACTATCTCAGTTTCTCACCATGAATACTGAAATCTGGTAAGGCTAAATAATTTATTTATGATCCTACTGGCAGACTGAATCCAAGATCGGAACCCATGCCTTTGGTGTCCTAACCCACTGTTCACAGGGGTATACTGAACACATAGCATGAAACTATAAAGGAGTCCCTGGCTCCCAGTGGGTAAACTTTATACTTCTTTTGGGACCTGCATTAGCAGTTTTATGCCACTGGAGGCATATGTTTCTTTCATGGCAATGAAAAAAATAATTTTATTAAGCTGAATGAAGTAATATTGAAAAAGAATAGGGACATTTTAGCTTGCTGGCTGAATATGCCTGCCATCTCCCCACTGTCTGTAGCAAATAATTTTATTAACTGAAAATTTCTGATTAACTTACTCATGTAATGAGCTAAGTGTTTTTTGAAGTAATTTTAGATAGTGAATGACATTTTACAATAAGAAAAAATATCAAAAAATATTTCTTATTTGCTGAGAGTAGACCTTAAATATTCTTATCTCTCTCTCTCTCTCTCTCACACACACACAGTAACTCTGTAAGGTACCAATATGTTAATTAACTTAATTATAATTATTTCAGAATGTATGCATATCAACTAGTATACTCTAAGTATATATAATTTTTATTTGTCAATTATACTTCCATAAAGCTGGAAAATTTTTAAAAAGTATTTCCTATAGAACAAGCTTTATATTGTATATACATGTCTAAAACTCAAATATATTGATTTTTGTTTCCTAAAGAATAGCATCATGTAGTAGGTTGAACATTTTGCAAAATGTTTGAATATCAGCAATTTCATAATATTTAACATAAGTTTAACACAGTGGGTCAGATCATGAAATCTGGTCACAGTAGGCTCAAAGTCAAATTCTGGTTCCTTCACTTAGAACTGTTAGATGACTAGGGTTATGAAGAGGCAATACTTATAAAATTCTAACCCATGTACTGGTCATATTGTAAGTTCAGAAAAAATGCTAGTTGTTTGATGATGAGGAGGATGATCTTAGTCAGTTTAGGCTGCTGTAACAGAATACCATAGACCCAGGGTCAGTGTGGCTTACACAACAAATATTTATTTATCACAGTTGTGGAGGCTGGAAAGCCCAAGACCAGTGAGCCAAGAAATTTGGTGTCTGATGAGCCCTTACTTCTTGGTTCATAGATGGTTGTCTTCTTGCTATGTTCTCACATGGCAGAGAGCTAGAGAGCTCTCCGGAGTCTCTTTCATGAAGCCTCTACCCTCAGGCATTACTACCTCTCCAAAGTCCCACCTTCTAATACCAGCACATTGGGCGATTTTAACATATGAACTTTGGGATGACACAAACATTCAGTCTGTGACAATGACAATGATGATGATGATGATGATGATGATGGTGGTGGTGGTGGTGGTGGTGGTGATAATGTCTGTTCCATACAACTAATCCACCCTGGTTGAGTCAATGGGTTTGGAGAGTTGATGTGTTTAGAATATTGTGGATATTATGAGAAAAGAAGACACATACACAAAATTAATTTGTTTTTTTTGTGAATGAAAATTGGAGGCTACTGAAAATGTTGATTAGCAGTCTAGGTAGATTAGGTTTAGAAAGAAATTCTAATGTATTCATGACGTAATCATTTTTTATCGATTGAAACTAGATCTAACTGACTAGCTAGAAAATTTTTTTAAAGGACATGAGATCAGAAAGGACTCTTGGCGAATTTCCTTATTAAAAAATCAATATTCTTCATACAGTTAAGAATCAATTCAATAATATTATAAGCAAGAAAGCAGATTTTTTCTTTTACTTTTTCCTTTTAAATTCAAACAGCAACAACAATAATAAAGCTACTAGATCGAATTGAGCACCCAGTACATGTGCTAAATGTCTCAGACATTGTGTGAAGCATTTAAATGCATCATCTCATTTAATCTTCTGCACCAATCCTATGAGAGGAGTTCCATCATTATCTCAATTATACAAAATAGAAAATTGAGGCTTATAAGAGTTAAATCACATTCCAATTGTCATGAAACTAATAAATGAGAAATTCAATATATTGAAACAGTGGTAACTCATTCAACTTTGAAGAGTTTAGCCAAAGGGTATTTATGGGGAAATAGAAGGGATAGATTATGGAGGGCCTCAGAAACCAAGGGAATTTACTATTTTTAAATAATAATCAGGAAGTGTGTCTTTCTAAATTAATACAATTTTGAACTAGTAGATGTAAATTATTAAGACTTTTACCAGTAATCTTTTGTGACCCCTTCTGCATCTGGGCCTTCATAACTTACTAGGTCATACCTCATTACAAGTCCATGAAAAGAGTTTTTGCTATGGACAGGAACACATAAATCCAAGGATCTGATGGCTTCTCCTGATGTTCCTTATCTTATCATTCAGCTATCTCCATGAAGTATGCTCCAAATCCATTTTGAGTTTGGTAATATTCACTATTATATTTTATTTCACTTAAACATATATTTATCATTTACATACTCATGTGTTCCTCATTGTTGTGTGATCTAGTAACTCAAAGGTAAATAAAAATATGTACCAGCCCATGAAGAGATGATAGTCCTGTAGGACAGGCAGGAAAGAAAGATGATTTTAAGATACTCTTTTATATGCTCTGCTACAATTGTGCAAGGCAACACAAAGAAGGAGGCTAACGAGTATTCTGAAAGAGATGATCCTTAAGCTGAGTCTTGATATATGATCAGGTAGCCACATATAGACATGATATGCAACCCCAAATATTCATCAGAGAATAGGAAAATTAAGGATTTGACAATATCAATGTTTTCAAGGGTCAGGACCTGTCAAATATTGCTGGTGACAGTGAATACTACTGCATCCATTTTGAAGAGCAGTTTGGCAAAATCCAGTAAAACTGTAATGAAATTATGTGACAGTGGGAATGATCTGGGCAAAGGAATAGTGGTGTGAAATAGGCTGTGGTGTTTAGGGAACACATGATTCACTGCAATAGTATGGAGTGTGAGGGAGGTAGAAATGGCAGGAGGAAAAATATGACAGATAAATAGACAGACTATGGAGAGCCTTACAGGCCAAGTTCAGGCACTTGGATTTTATCTGTAGGTGCTTGAAAGCCTTTGGAGGTTCCAAGAGGGCAAAAGATGCTTACATAAGTGTTTATGGTAGATAACACAGATGGTTGTTTCAGGAATGGTTTTGAGGGTATAAGAGTTATTTTAGGGTCCTCCAGAGAAACATGATAGGATATGTGTGTGTATAAGGGGAGGGGGAGTTATTTTAAGGGATTGGCTCACATGATTATGGAGGCTACAATTCCAGATCTGAAGGGTGTGCCATCAGGCTGGAGACCCAGCAAAGAATGTCATTGATGTTGCCAAGGCCATCATCATGGAGAGTCAGAGGAAAGCCAATGCTGCAGTTCACATCTAAAGGCCATTCTTCCTGCTCAGGGGAGATCAGTTTTTTGCTTGTTTGTTTGTTTTGTTTTGCTTTTTTGTTCTATGCAGGCTCTCAGTTGTTTAGATAAGGCACATCTGCATTGTGGGGTGCAATCTGATTTACTCAAAGTCCACTGATTTAAATGTTAATCTCATGCAAAACACCCTCATGGAAATGTCCAAATAATATTTGATCAAATATCTGGGTACTGTGGCCCAGCCAAATTGAAAAATAAAGTTAATTATCACAAGAGTGAAGGCAAGAAAGTAGCTAAAAAGAATAATTGCGGGGCGGAGCAAGATGGCCGAGGAGTAGGACCTGGATTTCGTCTCCTCTCAGGAATTCAGCTGGATAGGGATCAAACCATTCTGAACAACTACAAACTCAACAGGAGATCGAAGAAAGGAAGAGCAACAACTCTCTCATCAGAAAAGCGACCACTTTCTGGAAGGTAGGATGTGCGGAGAAGTGAATCTGAGGCGATATTCGGGAGGATAGACGGTGGGGGAGGGGCCTCCGTCGGCCGCTTCTGGCAAGTGACAGAACCACGGAGCACAAAATCGGAACTTTTAAAAGTCTGCTCCGCTGAGGGACGTCACTCTGGTGGCTAAACGGGGGTGGGGTGGGGGGTGGAACCCTCCAGGACAGTGTGGTCTCAGGACCCTCAGGGTCACAGAGAGACCGGGGTGCCTGAGTGTGGCAGAGCTCCCAGGTAACAGAGCAGGGAAGCCGGCTGCAGAGGCGGAGCCCAGGCGCGGGCTCTCAGCTCGGGGTTGCCATAAACCGTGATCCGCGGCACAGTCGGGCCCCTGCTCCTCCAGCAGGGACCCAACAAGCGGCAGATCCGGGGAGACTCACCTTCCTCCCCCGGGAGGAGCAGTGTGGGAGCGCACTGCAGGGATCTGCTGGGTTTGGAGACTCCACACGGGGTCGGGTGCCAGAGAGAGAAACGCGCAGTCACAGTCCAGGTGAGCACGGACTGCGGCCGGAGACCAGGGAGACGGGAGTGACTGATGGCTTTTCTCTGGGGGCTCACTGAGGAGCAGGGCCCCGAGTTCTCGGCTCCTCTGGGGCGGAGATTGGGAGGCCACCATTTTCACTCTCCGCCTCCAAACCTGTATGGAAAGCTCGCAGGGAACAAAAGCTCCAGAGAGCAAACGCGAGCAGATTACTTAGCTGGGAGGGGGCAAGGGCGGGGCAATTCCGCCTCCGGCAAAGACATTTGGAAACCACGGCAACAGGCCCCTCCCCAGAAGATCAGCGAGAACAGCCAGCCAAGACCAAGTTTACCAATCAATGAGAACGGCAGAACTCCAGCGCTAGGGGAATACTGCACATAGAATTCATGGCTTTTTTACCATGATTCTTTAGTCTTTCAAAGTTAATTTTTTTTTAACTGTCTTTTTTCTTTCTTTTTTTTTTTGAATTTTTCTTTTTCCCTTTTTCAACCAACATCTTATCAATCCCTTTTTTAAAAAACATTTTTATTTTTCATTTTTAGAGTCATATTCTATCCCTTCATAGTAGTTACCCATATTTTTGGCATATATATATATAAGTCATTCTCCCTTTAAAATTTTGAGATAGTTTCTTCTAACAGATTAAAATATACCCTAAATCTCTAGTATATGCTTTTTTCTACTCCCGTGCCTGATCACATTCTCTCCCTTTTTTTCTTTTTTCTTTTTTCTCTTTTTTTAAATCCTCTTCTTTCTCTTTTCAAACAACTTCTTATCAAGTCCTTTTTAAAATTTTTTATACTTTCCATCTTTACAATCATATTCCATCCCTTCATCATATCAACCCTTATTTTTGTCCATATATAAGTTTTTCTTTCTTTAAAAATTTGGGAGGCACTTTCTTCTAACAGACCAAAGTACACCCCAAATCTAGTGTGTGGCACTGATCTAAATACCAGCCTGATCATATGTGATCACATTCTGTTTTTTTTTTTGTTGGTGTTGTTTTCTTTTGATTGTTTTTATCTTTTTCTTTTTTTCTTTTTCTTTTTTCTCTCTTTCCCTTTCTTTTTCCACTGCTTCAGGTCTTTTCTGATTTGTTTAGACTATATTTTCTGGGGACGTTGTTACTCTGCTAGCATTCTGTTCTCTCATTAATCTATTCTCCTCTGCACAATATGACAAGATGGAAAAAATCACCTCAACAAAAAGAACAAGAGGTAGTACCGACTGCCAGGGACCTACTCAATACGGACATTAGTACGATGTCAGATCTAGAGTTCAGAATCATCACTTTAAAGATACTAGCTGGGCTTGAAAAAAATATGGAAGTTATTAGAGAAACCCTTTCTGGAGGAGTAAAAGAACTAAAATCTAACCAAGTAGAAATCAAAAAGGCTATTAATGAGGTGCAATCAAAAATGGGGGCGCGAACTGCTAGGATAAATGAGGCAGAAGAGAGAATCAGTAATATAGAAGATGAAATGATGGAAAATAAAGAAGCTGAGAAAAAGAGAGATAAACAACTACTGGATCACGAGGGCAGAATTCGAGAGATAAGTGATACCATAAGACGAAACAACATTAGAATAATTGGGATCCCAGAAGAAGAAGAAAGAGAGAGGGACAGAAGGTATAATGGAGCAATTGATAGCAGAGAACTTCCCTAATTTGGGGAAGGAAACAGGAAGCACAGAGAACCCCTCTCAAAATCAATAAAAATAGGTCAACACCCCGACATCTAATAGTAAAACTTACGAGTCTCACAGACAAAGAGAAAATCCTGAAAGCAGCTCGGGAGAAGAGATATGTAACCTACAATGGTAGAAACATTAGACTGGCAACAGACCTATCCACAGAGACCTGGCAGGCCAGAAAGGACTGGCAGGATATATTCAGAGCACTAAATGAGAAAAATATGCAGCCAAGAATACTAATCTAGCTAGGGTGCCATTGAAAATAGGAGGAGAAATAAAAAACTTCCAGGACAAACAAAAACTAAAGGAATTTGCAAACACAAAACCAGCCCTACAGGAAATCTTGAAAGGGGTCCTCTAAGCAAAGAGAGACCCTAAAAGCAACATAGACCAGAAAGGAACACAGACAATATACGGTAACAGTCACCTTACAGGCAATACAATGGCACTAAATTCCTATCTTTCAATAGTTACCCTGAATGAAAATGGGCTCAATGCCCCAATCAAAAGACACAGGCTATCAGATTGGATTAAAAAACAAGACCATCAATATGCTGTCTGCAAGAAACTCATTTTAGAACCAAAGACACCCTCAGATTGAAAGTGAGGGGGTGGAAAACCATTTACCATGTTAATGGACACCAAAAGAAAGCTGAGGTGGCAATCCTTATATCAGACAAATTAGATTTTAAACCAAAGACTGTAGTAAGAGATGAGGAAGGACATTATATCCTACTTAAAGGGTCTATCCAACAAGAGGATCTAACAATTGTAAATATCTATGCCCCTAACATGGGAGCAGATAATTATATAAGCCAATTAATAACAAAAGCAAAGAAACACATCGACAACAATACAATAATAGTGGGTGACTTTAACACTCCCCTCACTGAAATGGACAGATCGTCTAAGCAAAAGATCAACAAGTATATAAAGACTTTATTTTTTTTTAAAGATTTTATTTATTTATTTATTTGAGACAGAGAGAATGAGAGAGAGAGAGCACATGAGAGGGGGGAGGGTCAGAGGCAGAAGCAGGCTCCCTGCCGAGCAGGGAGCCCGATGCAGGACTCGATCCAGGGACTCCAGGATCATGACTGGAGCCGAAGGCAGTCGCTTAACCAACTGAGCCACCCAGGCGCCTGGATATAAAGACTTTAAATGACACACTGGACCAATGGACTTCACAGACCTATTCAGAACATTCATCCCAAAACAACGGAATACACATTCTTCTCTAGTCCCCATGGAACATTCTCCAGAATAGATCATATCCTAGGTCATAAATCAGGTCTCAACCGGTACCAAAAGACTGGGATCATTCCCTGCCTATTTTCAGACCACAATGCTTTAAAACTAGAACTCAATCACAAGAGGAAAGTTGAAAAGAACTCAAATACATGGAGGCTAAAGAGCATCCTACTAAAGAATGAATGGGTCAACCAGGAAATTCAAGAAGAATTAAAAAAATACATGGAAACCAATGAAAATGAAAACACAACTGTTCAAAATCTTTGGGATGCAGCAAAGGCAGTCCTAAGAGAAAAGTATATAGCAATACAAGCCTTTCTCAAGAAATAAGAAAGGTCTCAAGTACACAACCTAACCCTCCACCTAAACGAGCTGGAGAAAGAACAGCAAATAAAGGCTAAACCCAGCAGGGGAAGAGAAATCATAAAGATCAGAGCAGAAATCAATGAAATAGAAACGAAAAGAACAGTAGAACAGATCAACGAAACTAGGAGCTGGTTCTTTGAAAGAATTAACAAGATTGATAAACCCCTGGCCAGACTTATCAAAAAGAAAAGAAAAAGGACCCAAATCAACAAAACCATGAATGAAAGAGGAGAGACCACAACCAACACCAAAGAAATACAAACAATTCTAAGAACATATTATGAGCAACTCTATGCCAGCAAATTAGATAACCTGGAAGAAATGGATGCATTCCTAGAGATGTCTCAACTACCAAAATTGAACCAGGATGAAATAGAAAACCTGAACAGACCTATAACCACTAAGGAAATTGAAGCAGTCATCAAAAATCTCCCCAAAAACAAAAGCCCAGGGCCAAATGGCTTCCCAGGGGAATTCTACCAAACATTTCAAGAAGAATTAATACCTATTCTTCTGAAACTGTTCCAAAAAATAGAAATGGAAGGAAAACTTCCAAACTCATTTTATGAGGCCAGCATTACCTTGATCCCAAAACCACACAAAGACCCCATCAAAAAGGAGAATTACAGACCAATATCCCTGATGAACATGGATGCAAAAATTCTCCCCAAAATACTAGCCAATAGGATCCAACAGTACATTAAAAGTATTATTCACCACAGCCAAGTGGGATTTATCCCTGGGCTGCAAGGTTGGTTCAACATCCGCAAATGAATCAATGTGAAACAATACATTAACAAAAGAAAGAACAAGAATCCTATGATCCTCTCAATAGATGCAGAAAAAGCTTTTGACAAAGTACAGCATCCTTTCTTGATCAAAACTCTTCAGAGTATAGGCATAGAGGGTACATACCTCAGTATCATAAGAGCCATCTATGAAAAACTTACAGCGAATATCATTCTCAATAGGGAGAAACTGAGAGATTTCCCCCTAAGGTCAGGAATGCGACAGGGATGCCCACTATCACCACTGCTATTCAACATAGTCTTGGAAGTCCTAGCCACAGCAATCAGACAACAAAAAGATATAAAAGGCATCCAAATCAGCAAAGAAGAAGTCAAACTCTCACTCTTTGCAGATGATATGATACTTTATGTGGAAAACCCCAAAGACTCCACCCCAAAACTGCTAGAACTCATACAGGCATTCAGTAAAATTGCAGGATATAAAATCAATGCACAGAAATCAGTGGCATTCCTATACACCAACAACAAGAGAAAGAAAGAGAAATTAAGGAGTCGATCCCATTTACAATTGGACCCAAAACCATAAGATACCTAGGAATAAATCTAACCAAAGAGACAAAGGATCTGTACTCAGAAAACTATAAAATACTCATGAAAGAAATGGAGGAAGACACAAAGAAATGGAAAAACGTTCCATGCTCATGGATTGGAAGAACAAATATTGTGAAGATGTCAATGCTACCTAGAGCAATCTACACATTCAATGCAATCCCCATCAAAATACCATCCAATTTTTTCCAAGAAATGGAACAAATAATCCTAAAATTTGTATGGAACCAGAAAAGACCCCGCATAGCCAGAGGAATGTTGAAAAAGAAAAACAAAGCCGGCGGCATCACAATTCCGGACTTCCATCTCTATTACAAAGCTGTCATCATCAAGACAGCATGGTACTGGCACAAAAACAGACACATATATCAATGGAACAGAATAGAGAGCCCAGAAATGGACCCTCAACTCTATGGTCAACTCATCTTTGACAAAGCAGGAAAGAATGTCCAATGGAACAAAGACAGTCTCTTCAACAAATGGTGTTGGGTAAATTGGATAGCCACATGCAGAAGAATGAAACTGGACCATTTCCTTACACCACACACAAAAATAGACTCCAAATGGTTGAAAGACCTCAATGTGAGACAGGAGTCCATCAAAATCCTAAAGGAGAACACAGGCAGCAACCTCTTTGACCTCAGCTGAAGGAACTTTTTCCTAGAAACATCGCCAAAGGTAAGGGAAGCAAGGGCAAAAATGAACTATTGGGACTTCATCAAGATAAAAAGCTTTTGCAAAGCAAAGGAAACAGTCGACAAAACCAAAAGACAACCGACAGAATGGGAGAACATATTTGCAAATGACTTATCAGATAAAGGGCTAGTACCCAAAATCTATAAAGAACTCATCAAACTCAACACCCGAAGAACAAAGAATCCAATCAAGAAATGGGCAGAAGACATGAACAGACATTTTTCCAAAGAAGACATCCAAATGGCCAACAGACACATGAAAAAGTGCTCAATATCGCTCAGCATCAGGGAAATCCAAATCAAAACCTCAATGAGATACCACCTCACACCAGTCAGAATGGCTAAAATTTACAAGTCAGGAAATGACAGATGTTGGCGGGGATGCAGAGAAAGGGGAACCCTCCTACACTGTTGGTGGGAATGCAAGCTGGTGCAGCCACTCTGGAAAACAGTATGGAGGTTCCTCAAAAAGTTGAAAATAGAGCTACCCTATGATCCAGCAATTGCACTACTGGGTATTTACCCCAAAGATACAGAAGTAGGGATCCGAAAGGGTACGTGCACCCCAATGTTTATAGCAGCAATGTCCACAATAGCCAAACTGTGGAAAGAGCCAAGATGTCCATCGACAGATGAATGGATAAAGAAGAAGTAGTATATATATACAATGGAATATTATGCAGCCATCAAAAGGAATGAGATCTTGCCATTTGCAGCGACGTGGATGGAACTGGCGGGTATTATGTTGAGCGAAATAAGTCAAACGGAGAAAGACATGTATCATATGATCTCATTGATATGAGGAATTCTTAATCGCAGTAAACAAACTGAGGGTTGCTGGAGTGGGGGTCGGGGTGGGAGGGATGGGGTGACTGGGTGATAGACACTGGGGAGGGTATGTGCTCTGGTAAGCGCTGTGAATTGTGCAAGACTGTTGAATCTCAGATCTGTACATCTGAAACAAATAATGCAATATATGTTTAGAAAAAAAAAAAAGAAGAAGGTAGCAGGAGGGGAAGAATGAAGGGGGGGAAATCGGAGGGGTACAGGAACCATGAGAGACGATGGACTCTGAAAAACAAACAGGGTTCTAGAGGGGAGGGGAGTGGGAGGATGGGTTAGCCTGGTGGTGGGTATTGAGGAGGGCACATTCTGCATGGAGCACTGGGTGTTATGCACAAACAATGAATCATGGAACACTACATCTAAAACTAATGATGTAATGTATGGAGATTAACATAAGAATAAAAATAAATAAATAAATAAAAAGAATAATTGCAATAATCCATGGTCCTAATTCAAAGCCTCAAAACATGGTAAAAGTTGAGTACATATTTGTTAGTTTGAATTAATCCCATAGTGATTTAAAATATCTGACATATATGTATGTATATGTTCATATACATACACATATACATGTCATGAAAGTTAATGTGACACTTAATACATTCTCAGTCAGTGAGTGCTCATGAGTATTACTCAGCAAATATTCTGCAGATTGTTTACTCTGTTGGGTTTCTCCCCATGCCATTTGTTTTGTGTTCTGGTGAACAGTTTGAGTCAAAATTTCTGATAAAATGTACTAGGGTATTGCTGGTCTATCACCAAGAAAGATTAAATGTTTTGAGTGCCCACTAGACATTAGTTGTTCTCTGGATCTGTAGACCTCAATAAACAGAACAATCTGCCAAGAGGATAAAATCATCTGTTGAGTCCACCACTGTTTTGACTAAAAGAGCTAACTATTGAAGGAGTAACATATATGTGGGAGAAGATGAACATGTTTTAATAAATTTATCGACGATCAGAAATATAATATGCCTCACCATAAGAAGTACAAAGATGATCTCAAACTCCATCCTTAAGTGAAGCAAAGGAGCCATAAACACATTTTGAAACAGTTATGATTGCCCTAGAAGTTCAAATTCAGCACTAACCTGCACAGCACAGACATTATATTTAAGGGATTGCTGGCATGGTCATTTTCAATGTTCATTCCCCAATTCCATCTCAGTGTGAATTAAATGTCCTTTATAGGAAGGGCACCAGGGGGCTCAGTCAATTGGATGTCTGACTCTTGATTTCAGCTCAGATCATGGGATCGAGCTCTGCCTCAGGCTCACACTCAGTGCACAGTCTGCTTTTGTCCCTCTTCCTCTGCTCCTCCCCCACAACCCTCTCTTTCAAATAAATAAATAAATAAATAAACAAATAGATTAATTAATTAATTAAATAAAATAAAGTCTTAAAAAAATAAATGTCCTTTATGGGGAATTTATGCCAATGAACATTTTTACCTCTTAAGAAGAGAGAGGTTTAAAGCTTCCAAGGACCATTTTACTTTCTTACTGGGTAGTAATATTCCTAGGATTCTTGGCTGAATAAAGTTTATGCTTATAAAACTTTCAGTGGCCCCCAATCTTCTTTACCACCATTGCCAAATTTTCCATGTTTCAGGTAGAGTTGTGCACCATTGAATTTCTTTCTTCATTATTATTTATTTGGCAGTGCAAATGTATTTATTAAATCATGTTTACTGTACATTCTGTTTTTATGGAAAAAATTTCTAGTATGTATGCTGGAAGTAAAAACAAAATATATGGGGGTGTCTAGGTGGCTCAGGAAGTTAACTTCCAACTCTTGATCTCAGCTCAGTTCTTGACACCAGGGTCTTGAGTTCAAGCCCTGCATTGGGCTCCATGCTGGGTGTAGAACCTACTTAAAAAATAGGGGCACCTGGGTGGCTCAGTTGGTTAAACGACTGCCTTCGGCTCAGGTCATGATCCTGGAGTCCCGGGATCGAGTCCTGCATCGGGCTCCCTGCTCGGCAGGGAGTCTGCTTCTCCCTCTGACCCTCCTCCCTCTCATGCTCTCTGTCTCTCATTCTCTCTCTCTCAAAGAAATAAATAAAATCTTTAAAATATATATATATATAAATACATATAAATATCAGGATGATGTTTCCACTGACTGCAATACTGACCTTTTGCAGAGGTTCTGTGTGCATTGACTCCACTATTTACTAACTTAGTGATCATGGGTATATCGTTTATGCTTTTATATCCTCATCTTAATATTTTGTCTTTCTTCATGGGGTATCTGTTATACAGTGTTTGTAATAATTAGATGTTCATGAAAATTTCTTGATAAACCTTAAAGGGTTATACAAATATGGTTAGCATTATGGATGATAATCTGATTACAGGAAATAGTATCACATATTCTAATGTATAAAGATTTTTTTCTCAGTATGTCAATAAACAAGTTAAATGCATTCAAAATGTTATTCTTCCAATGAGTTAAAAGTAGTCTATTCTAGGGACTATCAGTGTTGGCAATGCTTTTACTTTTTTTTCCCCCCCTCAAAATCAGAGTATATTTGAGCTGAAAGGGACCTTGGAGAACATCCAATTCAATGCCCTAATTCTCCCTCCCCCATCTTACCATAATGTAAAATTTAATGTGAACATAAAATAAAACTTTATACATGGTTTAAATGGATTTCACTTTGGAAACTATATGTTAAAATGGATTTCAATTTTATGAGGACACAAATGAAGCCTGAAATTTTAGATTCAAGAATAAGAATCAGACTTCCTAAGGGACTTTTTGGTAAGTGAAAAATAAAAAGGATTAAAATAGGAAGTTGTTGGGCATTTCTGACATGTTACCATAATGATGTCCGGCAACGTGTATACACGTAAAAAGGATAAATGGGCATTATCAAAAACATCTGAAAGGTGTGAGGGTAAGTGAAACTGCAGAGAATGTGGAGAGCATCATCAAAATTCTTAATTCTCTGTTTTCTAAGAGCTGATTGTTTATAGTGTAAATGCTTAATTCCAACCTTCTCACTGACACCAAGCATGCTATTCCCCATAATTATACCAGGTGTGTGCAAGGAATAGAAAATAATTATAATATTAACCAAAGTAAGACATGATTAGGGGTATAAATATTTTGTAAAAAATGAGCATAGCCTGTATTATTGAGGCAAAAATAAACCGCTTCTATTATTTATATCCTCATTTATTGTAGGATTTCCTAACATTTACAAAAATTTCAATTTCATAATATTTACAGACTATCCTAAAATGGAGTTATAAGAAAAAACTTCATAGCACTTCTTAAACATACATCATTTATCTTATCATGTTTGGAAAGAGAAATATTGTAAATAAATATATACTTACATCTTGAAAACTGAAAATAAAGGGGCATAAGGTTTGTACTTATAACTAGTTTTTTTTTTTTTTTTTTTTTTTTTTTTTAGCAATATGCTCTATGGTGGATTCACTTCACTCATTAACTAAAAGAACTGAATTAGAATAAAGCAGTATCCTTTGCAAAGTTATGGTTCATGAATCATAAAAAAAGCAGTGATCTTTTGTTTTGGTTCTGAGTGGTGTGAACTTACATTGGACTGGCCAAATCTCCTAAAGAGCTTAAAAAAATAATTTCTATATGATACTATAGGTCAAGGAAATATTGTAAGTAGTGCTCCTTTATGTGAGGGGGGTGTTAGAGGAGTGTGAAAGAACAAGTCATGAAGGAATACATGACATGTTGGTTTTGAAGAAATAAAATTGCTTCCCCTCAAGATGAAGCAGAAGAGGGAAGAATGAGGAAGAATACATAATATATTTATAGTGTAAATCAAGATGAGTGCCCAAAACATTTTCATTTGGAGCAGAGGGGATTTGACAGAATTTAGGCCAGAGAACTTTAATCTTCTCAGTAAAAAGTGGGTCTTATGCTTAGGAAAAAGAGATGGAGAAAAACTTAGTGGTCCTAGGAGTGTTGAAACAGTTTGGAACCGTGGCTGTGAGTCACTAAACATGGAAAAAATATAAGGAGAATAGAAAGGGTGCTGGGGAGGAATGGGGTCCCAGTTGAAGTTAGAAATCAGTGAGACAGTATGTTTGCACTAGTCAAAGAGGAAAGAAAAGATGCAGAGCAGGTAGCTCAAGATAGGCAGACAGCCAGCTACAAGTTGCTAATGTGGGCAGCACTGAAATGATCCACTAACATGCTAAAATGAGATAATGAAAATACAATATATCAGTACCATTCTGTTTTGATTATTGTGCCTCCTGGATCTGGATGTCTGCCTCCTTCCTGAGATTAGGGAAGTTTTCAGTTATTATTTCTTCAAATAACTTCTGTTCCCTTCTCTCTCTCTTCTCCTTCTGGGATCCCTATAAAGCAAATGTTATTATGCTTGATGGTATCACTGAGTTCCTTTAACCTATTCCCTTTTTTATTACTCTTTTTTTTTCCTTTTTGCTGTTCTGCTTTGTTGCTTTCCATTACCTTGTCTTCCAGTTTCTTTTTTTCTTTTTTTTTTTTTAAAGATTTTATTTATTTATTTGACACAGAGAGAGACAGCGAGAGCAGGAACACAAGCAGGGGGAGTGGGAGAGGGAGAAGCAGGCTTCCCGCCAAGCAGGGAGCCCGATGTGGGACTCGATCCCAGGACCCTGGGATCATGACCTGAGCCGAAGGCAGACGCTTAACGACTGAGCCACCCAGGCGCCCTGTCTTCCAGTTTCTTAATCCATTCTTCTGCATCCTCTGATCTGTTACTGATTCCCTCGTGTGTGTGTTTATATATATATATCTTGATCTCAGCTCAGTTATATATATATATATATATATATATATATATATATATATATAAACACACATATATATATTAATTTCAGTTGTTGAGATATCTGATGGGTTCTTTTTAATATTTTATATCTTTTTGTTGAAGGTGTTAATTTGATCTTCTACTCTTTTCTCAAGTCCAGTGAGTACCCTTATGACCATTACTTTGAATTATTTATCAGGCATATTGTTTGTCTTTGTTTCATTTAGCTCTTTTGCTATGGTTTTGTCTGTAAAAGCCAGAAACATTTCCTGATATTGAAAGTAGAGGTACTGTGGCGCCTTGTAGCATAATGTCCCTGTTCACCAGAACGAGGCACTACAAAGTTATCTCCTATGTGGGCGGCATGCATGCTACTTTTGTGGCTGAGCCACATTTGCTTTCAGTACAGTTGGCTGTAACAACCCATTTTGTCTGTGGTGTGCACATTGGGCAGGGTTCTGTCCCTGTGCTCTTAGGGGAACTCTCTGGGGCCAATGTAGGCTAATGGCTGGGTGATGTTAGCAGTCAGAACAGATGTATGCCCTCAGTCCATGTGTTGGGGCTATAGTCAAACAGACTGCAGGGTGCTTTCCCTGTGCTGTCCCCTGAGAGGCTTTTGTTGGTGGGTGGGGCCAGCAGTGAAACCAGATGCATGCCCCCAGGCGCCCTGCTGGGACTACAGTTATAATGATCAGCAGGGGGCTCTCTCTACACTCTTTTCCCCATTTTATGTTCATGGATTGGAAGAACAAATATTGTTAAGATGTCTATACTACCCAAAGCAATCTACAGATTCAATATAATCTCTATCAGAACACCAACAGAATTTTTCACAAAACTAGAAAAAATAATATTAAAATTTGTATGGAACCACAAAGACCCTGAATAACCAAAGTAACATTGAGAAAGAAGAACAAAACTAGAGGTATCACAGTAATCTGGTATTCTTGATTATAAGATATAAGACAAAACTTTAATAATCAAAACAATATGGTATTGGCACAAATATAGACACATAGATCAATAGAGGAGAATACAAAGCCCAGAAATAAGCCCACACTCATATGGTCAATTAATCTACAACAAAGAAAGCAGGAATATACAATGGGGAAAATACAGTCTCTTCAATAAATGGTGCTTTAATATCAGACAGCTACATGCAAAAGAACAAAAGTGGACCACTGTCTCTCACCATACAAAAAAAACTCAAAATAGATTAAGGATCTAAATATGAGAGCCAAAACCATAAAAATCCTAGAAGAAAATAAGCAGTAATTTCTCTGACATTAGCCAGAGACACATTTTTCTAGATATGTCTCCTCAGGCAAGGAAAACAAAACAAAGTTAAACTATTGGGACTACACCAAAATAAAAAGCTCTTGCACAGTGAAGGAAACCATCAACAAAACAAAAAAGAAACCTAATGAATGAGGGAAGATATTTACAAATGATACATCCAATAAAGGGTAATATCCATAATGCATAAAGAACTTATATAACAACACTGGAAAGAACCCTAGACAAAAAAAAAAAAAAAAAAAAAAATCCAATTAAAAAATGAGCAGATCGGGTGCCTGGGTGGCTCAGTTGGTTGAGTGACTGCCTTCAGCTCAGGTCATGATCCTGGAGTCCTGGGATCGAGTCCCGCATCGGTCTCTCTGCTCCTTAGGAACCTGCTTCTCCCTCTGCCTCTCTCTCTCTGTCTCTCATGAATAAATAAATAAAATCTTAAAAAAAAATGAGCAGAGCACCTGAATAGATATTTTTCCAAAGAAGACATTACAAGTGTCCAGCAGATACATGGAAATGTGTCACTAATCACTAATAGTTACTGATGTCAAAAACCACAAAGATATATCACCTCATACCTGTCAAAATGGCTAGAATAAAAAAGACAAAAAATAAGAACTGTTGGTGAGGATGTGGAGAAAAAGGAACCCTTGTACACTGTTGGTGGGAATGCAAGTTGGAGAAAACCATTATGGAAAACAGTTTGGAAGATCATCAAAAAATTAAAAATAGAATTACCATATGATCCAGTAATTCCATTGTTGAATATTTACCCAAAGAAAACTAAAACACTAATTTGAATAGCTATCTGCACCCATATATTTATTGCTGTGTTATTTATAATAACCAAGATATGGAAGTAACCCAAGTGTCCATCAGTAAATGAATGGATAGAGAAGATTTGGTATATGTAGACAATGGAATGTTACACAGCCATAAAAAAGAATGAGATCTTGCCATTTGCAATGACATGCTTGGGCCTAGGGAGTATAATGTTAAGTCAAATTAGTCATACACAGAAAGACAAATAGCATATGATTTCAGTCATATATGGAAGTTAAGAAACAAAACAAATGAATAAGAAAAGAAAAACATTTAAAACAGAGAACAAACTAGTAGTTGCCAGAGGAAAGGTGGGAGAGGTGAAACAGATAAAGGAGACTAAGAATAGACTTACTGTGATGCGCATTGAGTAATGTATAGATATGTTGAATTATATTGTACACCTGGAACAAATAACACTGTATGTTAATTATACTTAATAATAAAAAAAACAAAAAATGAATAAACAAAAAATTATGATATATGAAAAGTTGTCAGACACAGCTAGAACCATCCTTAGAAAAATCTTATATCCTTAAATGAACTTGTTAGAAAAGAATAAAAGTTTGGAAATTGATGGTGATAGGAGGAAGAAAAAAATCAGGAAGTTTTACAAAAGAATATGACGTAATTCTGTACATACAAAGATAAAATATCAACTAATGAATAAATTTAGCAAGATTATTGGATTTAAGGTAAATATACAAAAATCACTTCTATCTAAGGGGGAGAAGCAAGATGGCAGAGGAGTAGGAGAACTAAATTTCACTTGGTCCCAGGAATTCAGCTAGATAGGGATCAAGCCATTCTGAACACCTATGAACTCAACAGGAGATTGAAGAAAAGAATAGCAGCAACTCTCTGAACAGAAAAACGACCACTTTCTGGAAGGTAGGACAATGGAGAAGTGAATCCAAGGTGATATTGGGAAGATAGACGGCAGGGGAGGGGGCCTCCATCAGATGCTACTGGCAAGTGATAGAGCAGCAGAACACAAAATTGGAAATTTTAGAAGTCGGCTCCACTGAGGGACTTTGCTCCAGTGGCTAAGCTGCGGGTGGAACACTCACTGGGACAGTGTGGTCTCAGGACCTTCGGGGTCACAGAAAGACTGGGGTTGCCTGAGTGCAGCAGAGCTCCCAGGTATCAGAGCGAGGAAGCCAGCTGAAGAGACGGAACTGAGGAGAGGGCTCTCAGCTCAGGGTTGCCATAAACCGTGATCCGCGGCACAGTCGGGCCACCGCTCTTCCAGCAGGGACCCAACAAGTGGCAGATCCAGGGAGGCTCATCTTTCTCCCCCGGGAGGAGCGGCACAGGAGCGCACTGCAGGGATCTGCTGGGTTTGGAGATTCCACACTGAGTTGGGTGCCAGAGATAGAAACGCTCGGTCACAGGCCGGGTGAGCACGGAGTGCGGCCGGAGACCGGGGAGATGGGAGTGACTGACTGCTTTTCTCTGAGGGTGCACTGAGGAGTGGGGCCCCGAGTTCTTGGCTTCTCCAGGGTGGAGATTGGGGGGCCACCATTTTCATTCTCGTCCTCCAAAGCTTGCGTCCTCCCAAGAGCAAACCCGAGCAGATTACTTAGCTGGGACCCAGCAAGGATGGGACAATTCCACCTCTGGCAAAGACATTGGGGAACCACAACAACAGGCCCCTCCCCCAGAAGATCAGCAAGAACAGCCAGACAAGACCAAGTTTACTGAAAAATGAGAACGGCAGAACTCCAACACTAGGGGAATAATTCACATAGAATTCATGGGTTTTTCCACCCTGATTCTTTAGTCTTTCAAAGTTAATTCTTTTAATTTTCTTTTTTTTTTCTTTCTTTGTGTTTTTTTTTTTTAATTTTTCTTTTTCCCCTTTTCAACCAACATCTTATCAATCCCTTTTTTAAACATCTTTTTTATTTTTCTTTTTAAAGTCATATTCTATCCCTTCATAGTAGTTAACCTTATTTTTGGTATATATATAAGTTATTCTCTCTTTAAAATTTTGGGATACAGTTTCTTCTAACAGACCAAAATATACCCTAAATCTCTAGTGTATGGCTTTGTTGTAGTCTCCTGCCTGATCACATTCTCTTCCCCTCCCATTTTTTTTTTTTTAATTTCTCTTCTTTCTTTTTTCAACCAACTTCTTATCTTATCAATTCCTTTTATAAAATCTTTTATAATTTTCACCTTTACAGTCATATTCCATCCCTTCATAGTATTTACCCTTATTTTTGTACATATATAAGCTTTTTTCCTTTAAAATTTTGGGAGGCACTTTCTTCTAACAGACCAAAATACGCCCAAAATCAAGTGTGTGGCACTGATCTCATCACTAGCCTGATCATATCTGACCATATTCTTTTTTTCATCTGTTTCTTTTTTTTTCTTTATATTTTCTTTCTCTCCCTTTCTTTTCCCTGTTTTCGGGTCTCTTCTGATTTGTTTAGTGTATATTTTCCTGGGGTCATTGTTACCCTGATAGCATTTTATTCTCTCATTCATCTATTCTTCTCTGGACAAAAGGACAAGATGGGACAAAATCACCTCAAAAAAAAACGAACAAGAGGCAGTACCGACTGCCAGGGACCTAATCAAAACAGACATTAGTACGATGTCGGAACTAGAGTTCAGAATGATGATTTTAAAGATACTAGCTGGGCTTGAAAAAAGCATGGAAGATATTAGAGAAACCCTTTCTGGAGAAAGAAAAGAACTAAAATCTAACCAAGTCGAAATCAAAAGGCTATTAATGAGGTGCAATCAAAAATGGGGGTGCTAACTGCTAGGATAAATGAGGCAGAAGAGAGAAGTAGTGATATAGAAGACCAAATGATGGAAAATAAAGAAGCTGAGGAAAAGAGAGATAAACAACTACTGGATCACGAGGGCAGAGTTTGAGAGATAAGTGATACCATAAGATGAAACAATATTAGAAAAATTGAGATCCCAGAAGAAGAAAGAGAGAGAGAGGCAGAAGGTATATTGGAGCAAATGATAGCAGAGAATTTCCCTAATTTGGGGAAGGAAACAGGCATCAAAATCCATGAGGCACAGAGAACCCCTCTCAAAATCAATAAAAATAGGTCAACACTCCGGCATCTAATAGTAAAACTTATGAGTCTCACAGACAAAGAGAAAATCCTAAAAGCAGCTTGGGACAAGAGATCTGTAACCTACAATGGTAGAAACATTAGATTGGCAACAGACCTATCCACAGAGACCTGGCAGGCCAAAAAGGACTGGCAGGATATATTCACAGCACGAAATGAGAAAAATATCCTGCCAAGAATACTATATCCAGGGGCGCCTAGGTGCCTCAGTCAGTTAAGTGCCTGCCTTCAGCTCAGGTCATGATCCCGGGGTCCTCGGATCAAGCCCCACATCAGAATCCCTGGTCATCAGAGACCCTGCTTCTCCCTTTCCCTCTGCCTGCTGCTCTGCCTATTTGTGCTCTCTATCTCTCTGTCAAATAAATAAATAAATAAATAAATAAATAAATAAATAAAATCTTAAAAAAAAAAAAGAATGCTATATACAGCTAGGCTGTCATTGAAAACTGAAGGAGAGATAAAAAGCTTCCAGGACAAACAAAAACTAAAGGAATTTGCAAACACGAAATCAGCCCTACAAGAAATCTTGAAAGGGGTCCTCTAAGCAAAGAGAGAGCTTAAAAGTAACATAGACCAGAAAGGAACACAGACAATAAACAGTAACAGTCATCTTACAGGAAATACAATAGCACTAAATTCATACCTTTCAATAGTTACCCTGAGTGTAAATGGGCTCAATGCCCCAATCAAAAGGAACAGGCTATCGGACTGGATAAAAAAACAACACCCATCGATATGCTGTCTGCAAGAGACTCATTGTAGACCCAAAGACACCCCCAGATTGAAAGTGAGGGGATGGAAAACTATTTACCATGCTAATGGACACCAAAAGAAAGCTGGGGTGGCAATCCTTATATCAGACAAATTAGATTTTAAACCAAAGACTATAATAAAAGATGAGGAAAGACCGCTAAATCCTACTTATAGGGTCTATCCAACAAGAAGACCTAAGAATCGTAAATATCTATGCCCCTAACATGGGAGCAGACAATTATATAAGCCAATTAATAACAAAAGCAAAGAAACACATCAACAGCAATACAATAATAGTGGGGGACTTTAACACCCCCCTCACTGAAATGGACAGATCATCTAAGCAAAAGATCAACAAGGAAATAAAGACTTTAAATGACACACTGGACCCAATGGACTTCACAGATATATTCAGAACATTCCATCCCAAAGCAATAGAATACACATTCTTCTCCAGTGCCCATGGAACATTCTCCAGAATAGATCACATCCTAGCTCACAAATCAGGTCTCAACTGGTACCAAAAGATTGGGATCATTCCCTGCCTATTTTCAGACCACAATGCTTTGAAACTAGAACTCAATCACAAGAGGAAAGTCAGAAAGAACTCAAATACATGGAGGCTAAAGAGCATCCTACACAAGGCTGAATGGGTCAACCAGGAAATTAAAGAAGAATTTAAAAAATCCATAGAAACCAATGAAAATGAAAACACAACTGTTCAAAATCTTTGGGATACAGCAAAGGCAGTCCTCAGAGGAAAGTGTATAGCAATACAATGCTTTCTCAAGAAACACGAAGGGTCTGTAATACACAATCTGACCCTACACCTAAAGGAGCTGGAGAAAGAACAGCAAATAAAGCCTAAACCCAACAGGAGGAAGAGAAATAATAAAGATCAGAGCAGAAATCAATGAAATAGAAACCAAAAGAACAGTAGAACAGATCAACAAAACTAGGAGCTGGTTCTTTGAAAGAATTAACAAGATTGATAAACCCCTGGCCAGACTGATCAAAAAGAAAAGAGAAATGACCCAAATCAACAATATCATGAATGGAAGAGGAGAGATCACAACCAACACCAAAGAAATACAAACAATTAGAAGAACATATTATGAACAAGTATATGCCAGCAAATTAGATAATCTGGAAGAAATGGATGCATTCCTAGAGATGTATCAACTGCCAAAACTGAACCAGGAAGAAATAGAAAACCTGAACAGACCTATAACCACTAAGGAAATTGAAGCAGTCATCAAAAATCTCCCAACAAACAAAAGCCCAGGGCCAGATGGCTTCCCAGGGGAATTCTACCAAACATTTCAAGAAGAATTAATACCTATTCTTCTGAAACTGTTCCAGAAAATAGAAATGGGAGGAAAACTTCCAAACTCGTTTTATGAGGCCACCATTACTTTGATCCCCAAACCCGACAAAGACCCCATCAAAAAGGAGAATTACAGACCAATATCCCTGATGAACATGGATGCAAAAATTCTCCCCAAAATACTAGCCAATAGGATCCAACAGTCCATTAAAAGGATTATTCACCACGACCAAGGGGGATTTATCCCTGGGCTGCAAGGTTGGTTCAACATCCGCAAATCAATCAATGTGATACAATACATTAACAAAAGAAAGAACAAGAACCATATGATCCTCTCAGTAGATGCAGAAAAAGCATTTGACAAAGTACAGCATCCTTTCTTGATCCAAACTTTTCAGAATATAGGGATAGAGGGCACATACCTCAATACCATAAAAGCCATCTATGGTGTGATGATATGGTATGATATCTAGCGAATATCATTTGCAATGGGGGAAAACTGAGAGCTTTCCCCTAAGGTCAGGAACACGGCAGGGATGTTCACCATCACCACTGCTATTCAACATAGTATTAGAAGTTCTAGCCACAGCAATCAGACAACAAAAAGAAATCAAAGATATCTGAATCCGCAAAGAAGTAGTCAAACTCTCACTCCTTGCAGATGATATGATACATTATATGCAAAACCCAAAAGACTCCACCCCAAAACTGCTAGCACTCATACTGGAATTGATTAAAGTGGCAGGATATAAAATCAAAGTACAGAAATCAGTGGCATTCCTATACACCAACAACAAGACAGAAGAAAGAGAAATTAAGGGGCTGATCCCATTTACAATTGCACCCAAAACCATAAGATACCTAGGAATAAATCTACCCAAAGAGACCTAGGAATAAATCTAACCAAAGAGACAAAGAATCTGTAATCAGAACTATAAAATACTCATGAAAGAAATGGAGGAAGCACAAAGAAATGGAAAAATGTTCCATGCTCATGGATTGGAAGAACAAATATTGTGAAGATGTCAATGCTACCTAGAGCAATCTAAACTTTTAATGCAATCTTCATCAAAATACCATCAACTTTTTTCAAAGAAATGGAACAATTAATCCTAAAATTTGTATAGAACCAGAAAAGACCCCGAATAGCCAGAAGAATGTTGAAAAAGAAAAGCAAAGCTGGCGGCATCACAATTCCGGACTTCAAGCTCTATTACAAAGCTGTCATCATCAAGACAGTATGGTGCTGGCACAAAAACAGACATAGATCAATGGAACATAACAGAGAGCCCAGAAATGGACCCTCAACTCGATGGTCAACTCATCTTCAACAAAGCAGGAAAGAATGTCCAATGGAACAAAGACAGTCTCTTCAACAAATGGTGTTGGGAAAATTGGACAGCCACATGCAGAAGAATGAAACTGGACCATTTCCTTACACCACACACAAAAATAGACTCAAAATGGTTGAAAGACCTCAATGTGAGACAGGAGTCCATCCAAATCCTAAAGGAGAACACAGGTAGCAATCTCTTCCACCTCAGCTGCAGCAACTTCTTCCTAGAAACATCACCAAAGGCAAGGGAAGCAAGGGCAAAAATGAACTATTGGGACTTCATCAAGATAAAAAGCTTTTGCACAGCAAAGAAACAGTCAACAAAACCAAAAGACAACTGACAGAGTGGGAGAAGATATTTGCAAATGACATATCAGATAAAGAGCTAGTATCCAAAATCTATGAAAACTTATCAAACTCAACACCCAAAGAACAAATGATCCAATCAAGAAATGGGCAGAAGACATGAACAGACATTTTTCCAAAGAAGACATCCAAATGGCCAACGGACACATGAAAAAGTGCTCAGCATCGCCCGGCATCAGGGAAATCCAAATCAAAACCTCAATGAGATACCACCTCACACCAGTCAGAATGGCTAAAATTAACAAGTCAGGAAACGACAGATGTTGGCGGGGATGCGGAGAAAGGGGAACCCTCCTACACTGTTGGTGGGAATGCAAGCTGGTGCAGCCACTCTGGAAAACAGTATGGAGGTTCCTCAAAAAGTTGAAAATAGAACTATCCTATGACTCAGCAATTGCACTACTGGGCATTTACCCCAAATATACAAAAGTAGGGATCTGAAGGGGTACGTGCACCCCGATGTTTATAGCAGCAATGCTCACAATAGCCAAACTATGGAAAGAGCCAAGATATTCATTGACAGATGAACGGATAAAGAAGAAGTGGTATATATATACAATGGAATATTATGCAGCCATCAAAAGGTATGAAATCTTGCCATTTGCAATGACGTGAATGGAACTGAAGGGAATTATGCTGAGCGAAATAAGTCAAAGAGAGAAAGACATGTATCATATGACCTCACTGATATGAGGTCTTAATCTCAGGAAACAAAGTGAGGATTGCTGGAGTGGTGGGGGGTGGGAGGTATGGGGTGGCTGGGTGATAGGCTTTTGGGAGGGTTTGTGCTATGGTGAATTGTGTAAGACTTATGTGTAAGACTATGGTGCTGTGAATTGTGTAAGACTTATGAATCACAGACCTGTACCTCTGAAACAAATAATAGATTATATGTTAAAGAAAAGAAGAAGAAGATAGTAGGAAGGGAAAAATGAAGTGGGGTAATTGGAGTGGGAGAGAAACCATGAGAGACTATGGACTCTTAGAAACAATCTGAGGGTTCTAGAGTGGAGGGGGTTGGGGGAGGGGTTAGCCTGGTGATGGGTATTACAGAGGCCTGTACTGAATGGAGCACTGGGTGTTATATGCAAACCAATGAATCATGGAACACTACATCAAAAACTGATGATGTAATGTGTGGTGATTAACATAACATAATAACATAAAAAAATCAATTCTATCTCTAATAAATAAGAAAGTAAATGATAAAGAAACTACACGAAGAAATTTTAAATGCTAATAATAAATCCCATAAAAATGTGTAGGACCTCTATACATAAAGTATAAGATATATATATATATTTTTAAAGATTTTATTTATTTTTTTGGCAGAGAGAGACATAGCGAGAGCAGGAACAAAAGCAGGGGGAGTGGGAGAAGGAGAAGCAGGCTTCCCACAGAGCAAGGAGCCCGATGTGGGACTCGATCCCAGGACTCTGGGATCATGACCTGAGCCGAAGGCAGACGCTTAACGACTGAGCCACCCAGGCGCCCAAGTATAAGATATTTTTAAGTGAAATTTTATACTTAAATAAATGGAAGAGTTACACCATGCTTATGAACTGGGAAATTCAATATATTTTTTTAAAGATTTTTATTTATTTATTTGACAGAGAGAGAGAGAGCAGGAACACAAGCAGGGGGAGTGGGAGAGGGAGAAGCAGGCTTCCCGCCGAGCAGGGACCCCGATGCGGGGCTCGATCCCAGGACCCTGGGATCATGACCTGAGCCGAAGGCAGACGCTTAACGACTGAGCCACCCAGGCGCCCCTGGGAAATTCAATATTGTAAAGATGTCTGTTTTCCCTAAGTTGCTTTATAAATTTATTTATTTATTTATTTATTTATTTATTTATTTATTTATTTATTTAAAAACATTTATTTATTTATTTCAGAGAGAGAGAGAGAGCAGAGGGAGGCACAGAGGAAGAGAAACTCAAAGACTCCATTCTGTGCACAGAGCCTGACATGGGCCTGGAACCCGTGACGCTGAGATCACGACCTGAGCCGAAATCAATAACTGGACGCTCAACTGAGCTACCCAGGCACACCAAGTTGTTTTATAAATTAAATGCAATCCTGACAAAATATCAGTATTTGTTTGTATTGTAACTTTACAAGTTGACTTTAAAATATTTACGTAAATGCAATGGTCTAAGAATAGCTAAAATATTCTTAAAGAAGAATAATGATGTTGGTGGGGACTTTACTAGAGATCTAGGTTTCTTTTAATACTATGTTAACTAAAACTGACATTGGTTCATCATAGAAAATTGTCCAATGGAACATAATGAAGGCCAGTAAGGGACCCATGCATATATAGATATTTGATCTATGACAAAGGTGTGCAGCAGATCAATGGAGAAAGAAAAGTCTTATATAAAACAATCATTTCTAGAAGATTTTTATGTCATAATGTAATGACAAAATAAATCTAGGAAATGATATATGAGGATAATTTCATTACCTTGGAGTTGAAATTTCAGAGACAAATACATAAAATTACACAAGTACTTGAAAGATACATAGACATACTCAAATATATAAAATTTTAAAATAAATTAGACTTAATATGAATTGCTGTTCACTGAAAGAAGAAAGTTGAAACTACAGACTCAGAGAAGATAATTTTATCATATATAACAAAGAATATAGAGATCTCCTAGGAATCATTAAGAAAAAGACAGCCAATCTAATAGAAAAAAACGCAAGATATTTGAACAGGAAATTAAAAGAAGATAGCTAAGTGGCCAGTAAACACATGAAGAGGCACTAAATTTCATTATTAATCAGAGAAATCACAAAGAGAGACCTGACTCACTCATTATACTGGCAAAAGTTAGTATCATTGACATATCATGTGTTGCAGGTTTTGGTATGTGGAACAATTTAAATGTTCATCAGCAATACAATGGAAAAAACAAATCACAGTATAGTCTTAGAATGGAATCCTATTCAGCAATACAAAGGAACAAACTCAGCTGCTTGCCACGGTGTGGAATCTCACAAACATAATGTTAAAAAAAAAAAAAAGCCAACTACAAAAGAATGCACACACTTATTAAAGTTTATATGTAAAGTTCAAAATGAAGCATAGCTAAAGTTTCCTGTTAGAAGTTAAGAAACTGTACTTTCAGGGAAGAAGGCAAGAGTTATAATTGAAAGAGGACAAAAGAAAGGCTTTCAGGGCAGGGGCTATGTTTTATCTCTTAACCAGGATGGTGGTTACATGAGTTATTCACTTTGTAAAAATTCCTTTAGCTGTCAATTGTTTTTTGCACTTTTCTAGATGCTTGTTATATTTTAACAAGAATAACAAGTTTTAAAAAAAGAACACGTGAATGGAATGTTTGACAGTATATTTCTTTTAAATACAAAACAATGTATTTCTAATGCAAATTTCCATTTCAATTGCAATTCAAAACCTTTTTTTACATGTAGCCTTAGATTCTAGAATCCTATTTAGAAGTAACGACAATGACAAGGAGGGTTCAGAAAAACTATAGCATATATTACAATTCTCTGATTTCAGAACAGTTACTCCAGGTGCCTTCCTCTTCCCTTTTAAAAGCCCATGGATAACCTGGGCCTGCTAATATTTATAAGATGCCCCCAAGGCTCTTCACCAATGGCTCAAAATATCAGTTTGACTACCCCTAAAATGTAGGTAAGAGTCATAGCAGGAACATGATGAAGCCCAGCTCCATTTAAATATTAATAAAAGTAGAGTACCAATTTATTAAATGAAAATCTTCTGATCTGTTCACTGTAGCAAACAGCTGTTATTCTGTATCCTACTGAGGGCCTTGGGATCCAGTGACACTAGCAGGTCTGTCTCTGTGCACATTCCTCTCAGCTGGTCAAATAAACAGCCCCTCTACCCTCCTGTAGAGAGGCAGGGCTGCTCCCAGTTGTCAAACTCAAATAATCCCCTTCAAACAGAATCTCTGGCAAGTTCAAAGAAAACATGCCAGATCCCAGTGTTTTTGGCGGATAATAGACCCCAAGAATCGGCTGCAGGAGCACAAACAGAAAGATGCCTTTGCATATAAACCTTTAACAAACCAAACATTATCACAAATATCTCTTCCCATCCAGTGACCTTTCCCAAAAAATCATCTCTAATCCCTAATGCTCTTTCTTCTTTCTACCCCATTTCATATTCCAATAGTTAAAGTTCAAGATTACTTAGTAGCATAAAAACTTACTTATACTATTTTCTAACCATACAAATATATATATATATACATATAGTTATAAGTATAAATATGTATAGTTTGAACACAGTATAACCAAATCATAAAAAGTAGGTGGGACTGCATGTCAAAACAAAATTGACCCTCATTCTCTAATCAGGGAAAATATAAAAAATATTGAACGACGGATAATGCATAAATACTACATGGACACTGTCAAATTAGTAAGGAACTTATTATTTGTAAACAACCAATACAGCTAATAATTCATCTGCATACTTTGTGACTGATAGGAGCCATTTTTTTTTTTCAAGACTTGGAAATGTTTCTTAATCCCTTATCAGTCATTACAGTCTTCCCTTGTACCCCCATGGACTACTCCTACAGGAAAACTGTCATCTAACTGTCTGTCTGTCTTTCTATTTAATTATGCTTAAGAAAATGATGTCCAACATTTAGCTGACTTAGCAGGTAGGACTGAATATATGTTTCAGTGGATGGATATTGCCAATAGTGAGCTCAGCACAAGTGATTTAAAATGTCATGTATATATCACCATGACTGCTTATATTCATCATTTGATTTCTGCCTTTATCCACAATGAGTATACTGACTTGATTTTAATAGGCACCATGGGGCTTGTTTCCCAATCCCAGGCAGCTCTTAAAGTTCAGGAATAAAAGACCTTTGCATGAATCCAATCAAGAAATGGGCAGAAGACATGAACAGACATTTTTCCAAAGAAGACATCCAAATGGCCAACAGACACATGAAAAAGTGCTCAATATTGCTCAGCATCAGGGAAATCCAAATCAAAACCTCAATGAGATATCACCTCACACCAGTCAGAATGGCTAAAATTAACAAGTCAGGAAACGACAGATGTTGGCGGGGATGCGGAGAAATGGGAACCCTCCTACACTGTTGGTGGGAATGCAAGCTGGTGCAGCCACTCTGGAAAACAGTATGGAGGTTCCTCAAAAAGTTGAAAATAGAACTATCCTATGACTCAGCAATTGCACTACTGGGTATTTACCCCAAAGATACAAAAGTAGGGATCCGAAAGGGTACGTGCACCCTGATGTTTATAGCAGCAATGTCCACAATAGCCAAACTGTGGAAAGAGCCAAGATGTCCATCGACAGATGAATGGATAAAGAAGAAGTGGTATATATATATACAATGGAATATTATGCAGCCATCAAAAGGAATGAGATCTTGCCATTTGCAGCGACGTGGATGGAACTGGAGGGTATTATGCTGAGCGAAATAAGTCAAACAGAGAAAGACATGTATCATATGACCTCACTGATATGAGGAATTCTTAATTGCAGGAAACAAACTGAGGGTTGCTGGAGTGGGGGGTGGGGTGGGAGGGAGGGGGTGACTGGGTGATAGACACTGGGGAGGGTATATGCTCTGGTAAGCACTGTGAATTGTGCAAGTCTATTGAATCTCAGATCTGTACCTCTGAAACAAATAATGCAATATATGTTAAGAAAAAAAAAAAAGAAGAAGAAGAAGGTAGCAGGAGGGGAAGAATGAAGGGGGAGAAATCGGAGGGGTAGACGAACCATGAGAGATGATGGACTCTGAAAAACAAACTGAGGATTCTAGAGGGGAGGGGAGTGGGAGGATGGGTTAGCCTGGTGATGGGTATTGAGGAGGGCACGTTCTGCATGGAGCACTGGGTGTTATGCACAAACAATGAATCATGGAACACTACATCTAAAACTAATGATGTAATGTATGGGGATTAGCATAAGAATAAAAAAATGCACATTAAAAAAAAAGACCTTTGCGTATGTCACAAGAATGCTTTAAATATAAATGTGATAACTTGTCAGAAAGTATGTGATATTACATTGGTTATGGGTTTCACATGGTGATCCTGAGCCTACCATCTATCTGGACGGGATATCTCATGCTTTCTTTTCAATGGAATGCCACCCTGGACACCTAGATCCTTTGAAAGGGCTATGCTAGAATACACATTCAACTGAGAGTCAGGAGACCCCAGTGTTTGTTATGGCTCTATTTCCAACTAGCGTTGGCAAGTTTTTATAAAACTCTTTACCTCTATGTTACTCCATCAGGTGTTCCATCTTTAAAATGAGATAGAACTAGACGTTACATGAATTTGAAGGTGACTTCCAGCTTTAGCATTCTGGAATTTTATGATTCGGTGTGATTGTTCATACTTAAGAAGGCAAGAAATTGTTTTTGAAAGTAAATAGCAGAATGGTGGTTTAGGAGTTAAGGTTCTATCTACACTGAAATGCCTACTCCCATCAGGTAATTTGAATTTAGCTTTCAGGAGTGATTCAGGATATGAGAAAAGCCTTCCCTTATCCTATCCAGGTTTGTTCCCAATTATTTCTGCACATCATCATATGTACTTTCTTTAACTCACTATAATCTGTGAGTATATATTTTCTTTTTTTAAAGATTTCTTTTCTCAAAAAGAATTTAGGCTGTCTTGTTTACCACTGAATCTTTAGTGCCCAGAGCAAAACCTAGCCAGTATTAGAACTCAAAAACATATGTTGCATGAGAAACTGAATGCATAGTAAAACCATTTAACCAAATGTAGCATAAGGCTAGATCTGTTTAAGGGAAAGATGTTTAATGAACGCTAATATAGGAAGACTTTGTTTTCCTTAGATATGCCAAAAGGAAAGATGATGTACCGGAATTAAACCAATAGAAAATATCTGGAAGATTTCCCAGTCTAAAACTCTTTTGTCAGGTCTCTAAAGATATATATGGCCTAAGTATGATGAGGTTTTGCAATAATACAATGAAAATAGTCCTCTATTTTATATAACATGGTTTTAATTTGATAGGTTTTATTAATCCTAGAGTAATTACTTTCATTGACTGTGTCATGGTTTTAAAAAATATACAAGCGAGATGCCAATTTTCACAAAAAATTCATCTGAGTGCTTGAATCAGTTTCATTTTGTGCTAATAATATATCATAATGTACAAATTGTTACATATTATGTTTTAGAAAAGTAATTTCCATAACTGGGCTTGAAAGAAAATGTAAAGCATAAGAAATGGCTTTTGCAAGTTTCCTCAGCATCTGTAGTTTCAACAACATATGGATCCTATTTGTTATTGCTATTTATTTGTGCATCTATTTTTAAAGATTCCCAAGTTTAGCAGAATTAAAAATATGAATATCATCTGCATTGCTCCAGACCACTTTATCATAGAATAGTGATTTGTATATAGGTCATCAAGATTTTTTAAAAAGGGAATCTATAGTTATATTTTATGTAGTCAGAGAATTCACTGTTCTTTGATGCCTTTTCTTGGGTCATCTTGAAAACTGATTGTCACACAATGATCCAATCAGCTGTTTGATTGATCTGATTCAGTTCATCCATGGCACCTGGACCAAACATTTCAAGGTCAGGTTATTTCTGTTTGACATTGATGGACATGGCATACAACATCAAGGGATAAAAAAGAGCCCATTATATTAAAAAAAAATGCCCTACACCAAATACATTTCTATTGTTTTGCTTAAAGATAACTGAGACTATCTAAAGTGGAATAATGTTAGCTCAATGATTTCATCTGACTGCAGTATTTGGTATGGATTTGCACAATTAGTGTGGACCCTCAGTCAAATTATTTAAAATCATAATGGCAATAATACATCATTAAAGAACTGTAGTTTTGTGTTCAGAAAAGTGGCCTAAATATAGGATTTGGAAGAACTTGTCTAACACCAAAATGAGCAAATAGCTTATGGATGCAGACAAGCATAGTGATATTATACAATGTCATCCAATTTCATGTTTTACAATAAATTACATAAATGTGCAGGAACTTTTGAATTTCCTGTCCTCTGAACAATCAGTCCCAAACTCATCAGAACTTCCAGCTAATGCATTCAGCTCCCTAATATTCATTGACTATGAATTTACTATGAAATAAGCACTCTTTTAGGAGCAGGGGATATAGCAGTATATAAATTAGACAAAACTCTAATTTCTATTGGAGCTGATATTCCATCGGTTAGAGATAGATAATAAAGATATCAAATGAATTATTCAAACACTGTGTTAGGAAGTGATAGTGCTATGGAAACAAAACAGGAGAGGGTGGTTGGGAAATACCTCAGGGTTGGAGGACTCAATTTTAAACAGATCAGGGTAGACCTTTTAGAAAAGTGACAGTGGAAGAAATTAAAAAGTGAGAGAGAGATCTATATCAGTGGGAAACATGTTTCATGCAGACTGTGTAGCCAGTACACAGAGGAGGCTAGACTGTACTTGACATGTTAGAAGAACAATAAGGAGGTCAGCGTAGCTGGAGTGCCATGGAACAGGGAAGTAGTAGTTAGATATAAAGTCAATTCTGTAGGATCTTGTAAGCCATGATAAAGACATTGTCTTTTACTCCAAACATGGTATGGTTAATAATGGAGGGTTTTGAGCAGAAGGGTGCTAATATCTGAATTATAGTTTAACAGACTTACTTTTCTCACCAAAGTGAAAACAAATTATGGGGTTTCAGGTTAGAATGGAAGAATGTTTAATTAGGAGTGAGATGATGGTTGCATGGATCAGAGTTTTAAATAACAAACTGCTCCTACCACAAATGTTCACTCTGTCCTTAAAATCATATCTTAAGGTCTCTGGAAGGCTTTCAGAGTTTTTCCACTAGTAGAATCTATTTATGCCAATAATTAATGTAATTTATAAACATAATCCATTTATCTAACTTATTTATTTGTTAAATGGGTTTAAAATAGCACCTAATTCATAAGGTAATGATGAGAAGAATTATGTAAGAATATGCATGTAAAGCACAGCACAGTCATCATACAGTACAGCATAAGTTTCTAATATATGCTAGCTGTTATTGTTAATATGATTAGTGGTACAAAATCTATTTCAGTAAAAAAAAAATATTTACCTTCATTTATTTAGGTCTTCCTTAATTATTCTCAATAATGTTCATTAGTTTCAATATAGCAATCACACATTAGATTTACATCTAATTCTTGTAAATTGTGTCTTTAAAATGATTTTCTGTTTGTTCATTGCTAATAAAATAGAAATATGATTGATTTTTGCATGTGGATTGTGAATTCATTTACTTTGATAAATTTATTCATGAATTTTATTTATCTGTAGATTCCTTGGGCTTTCTATACATAAAGTCATATCTTCTGCAAAAACGGCAGTTTTATTTCATCATTCACAATTGCTACACATTTTATTTTATTTTATTTTTCTTGCCTTATTGCAATGGCCAGAGATTTCAGTGCAGTGTTGAATGGAAGTGGGGTAATAGTAATCCTTGTTTCATTTCTCATCTCAGTGAAAAAGCTTAAACTATTTTACTATTAGGTTATGATGTTTGCTATAGATTTTTTTTTTTGTGGATAACTTTAATCAAAGATGAAACCTTGAGGTGATCCATACATATGATTGGAGAGATTCAGTTTGCAAATGTTTTGCTTAAGGTTGTTAATCTGCATTCATGAGAGATATTGAGGTTAATATTATTTCCATATATTTTATCTAGGTTTTGATATCAATGTTGTTCTGCCCTCATAAAATCAATTGAGAAGTCTGTCTTCTTTATTTATTTCCTGGAAAAGTTTGCATAAGGCTGGTGTTACGTCTTATATATGGAAGAAATCACTAGTAAAGCCATTTTGGTAAAAAATTTTCTTTGTGGGAAGTTTCTAAAAATAGATTTAATCTCAAATACAAGAAGAGTCATATTTTCTATTCTTGTATTAGTTTTGGTAGATTGTACTTTTCACAGAATTCATTCACTTTTTGTTAGATTTTCAAATTAATTAAAATATAATTGTTTATAGTTATTGTAGTAGACTGAATAGGGTCCCCCAAAAGATATTCATACATGAATCCCTGGAACCTCAGAATGTGACTTTATATGAAAAACATGGGTCTTTACAGATGTGATTAAGTGAGAATCTTGAGATGGGGAGATTATCCTGGATAAGCAGGGTGGGTCATAAACACAATCACATGTATCCTTATCAAAGAGAGACATAGAAACAGTTCAGAGACAGAAGAGAAGAGAAGACAAAAGGACCATGGGGGCAGAGATTGGAATGATGCAGCCACAAACCTAGGAGTGTTGGCAGCCACCAGAAAATGGAAGAGGAAAGGAACAGATTCTCTAGAATCCCCAGAGCTGCTGGGAGAAGTGTGGCCTTGCTGACACATTGATTTTGCTTCAGTGATACTAATGTTGGACTTCTGGTTAGAGCTTCCAGAATTGTGAAAGTATAAATTTCTATTGTTTTAAACTACTAACCAGATTTGTGGTAATTTGTTACAGTAGCCTCAGGAAATTAATTTAACCTCTCATTTTTGTCAAAATTTTATTACAATCTCTAGTAATACCTGCTTTTTGCATTTCTAATATTGATAATTTGTGTTTTCTCTCTTTGTGTCTCTCTCTCTTCCTACCCCCACCCCAAACATTAAAAATGTCTGTCACTATTTTGTTAACTCCTTATAACAAGAAACTGCTATACTGGGCAACTGGTTCCTCTCTTTCTCTCCCTCCACAAGGGTTTATCACTTTTATTAGACTCTTCAAACAATTAGCATTTGACTTGTTCTTTCACTCTATTTTAAAATCGTTTTCCATTTTATTAATTCATGCTCTTATCTTTATTATTTCCTTTCTTCTACTTTCTTTGTGTTCAATGTACCATTCTTTTCTCACTAGTTGAAATAAACATCAGGTCGTTCATTGTTCAGTGTCTCTATTGCATTTATTTTTTTTCTCTCTATTGCATTTAAAGCCACAAATTTTCATTTAAATTTTGCTGTAGCCCACAAGTTTTGTGTCTCATTTTCATGATTATTCAGTAAAATATATTTTCTGATATCAATTTTCTTTGACTTACAGTTTATTTATATATGCTATGTTTAATTTCTCGGCATTTGAGGCTCTTCTCTTCATCTTTATTTTTTTCTCTTCATCTTTATATATTGATTTCTAGATTAATTCTACAATGATTCTTTTTTTTTTAAAGATTTATTTATTTATTTTAGAGAGAGAGAATACAAGCAGGAGGTAGAGGGAGAAGGAGAGAATCTCAAGCAGATACCCTGCTGAGCACAGAGCCAGATGTGGGGCTTGATACCAGAACCCTGAGATCATGACCTGAGCTGAAATCAAGAGTTGGACACTAAACCGACTGAGCCACCCAGGCGGCCCTACAATAATTCTTAAACATACCTTGTTATGATTTGAATCCTGTGAAATGCATTGAGATTTACATCATGGTCATCCAGGATATGTTTCATTTTTATAAACGTTCCATATGTAATTGAGAAGAATGTCTACTACCTTAATGTGTGGTATAGCAATCTATGTATTTCAACGAGGATGCATTTCATAACTGCTATTCAAATTTTCTGTATCTTTTTTTTCTACTTGTTTTATCAGTCACTATGAAATATGTTAAAGTCTCCCATGATGATTGTGGATTTTTCTATTGTTTCTTATATTTCTGTCAATGATTTATGTGTGTATTTCTGTCTATATTATTAGAAATAGGAGACATAAAAATTGATGTTTTCTTGAAAAACTGACACTTTTATATTAAGAAATATCCCTCTTTAATTCTAACAATTATTCTTGTCTTAAAGTCTGTTTTGTCTTATATTACTATAGCTATTCCTGATGGGTTTTGGATAATTTTTGTATAATATATCTTTTTATTCCTTTGTTTTCACTCAACCTGTGTCTATATTTCCTTTTACTTAGCTGGAATCTCTTGTATATAGCACAGAGTTGTACATTAGGCCTTTGCTCAAGTCTAATAATCTCTGTCTAATTTTGTGCATGTGATTTAAAAATACATAAGATCTACTCTCTTCCAAAATTTTAAATGCAGGGTACTGTATTAACTATATGCTCAGTATTGTACAACAGCTCTCTAGCACTTTTTTTCACTTTGTATAACTGGAACTTTATACCCATTGAACAGCAAGTCCCTGTTTCTCCCTTCCTCCAAAGCCTGACAACCATCGATCTACTTTCTGTTTCCATGAATTTGACTACTACAGTTACCTCACATACATGGACTCATTTATCCTTTGGTGACTAGCTTATTTCACTTAACAACATCTTTAAGGTTTATCAGTGTTGTAATGATAGGATTACCTTCTTTTTTAAAGGCTGAATAATATTCAATTGCATGTATATATCACATTTTCTTTATCCATTCATTTTCTATGGACACTTAGGTTGTGTCTACATCTTGGATATATTGAATAAATGCTACAGTGAATGTGGAAGTGCAAATATCTCTTTGGGATACTGATTTTAATTTCTTTAGAAACATACCCAGAAGTAGGATTTCTGGATCAGATGGTAGTTTTATTTTTAATTTTTTGAGGATTGTCCATTGTTTTCCATAGCATCTGTCTCATTTTACTTTCTCATCAGCAGTGCTCAGAGTTCCAATTCTCTGCATTCTCACAAACACTTGTTATTTATTTATTTTATTTATTTTGATAAGGACCATCCTAACAGATTTAAAGTAATATCTTATTGTGGTTTTCTTTGCATTTCTGTGATGATTAGTGATCCTGAGAATCTTTTCATATACGTATCAGTCATTTGTATGTCTTCTTTGGAGAATGTTTATTTAACTCCTTTGCCCATTTTTAAATCAGGTTACATTTTCTTTTTTGCTATTAGTTATAGGAATTATATATTTTAGATATTAACCCATTATCAGATATGTGGTTTGCAAATTTTTTTTTCCCATTATGTAGGTTGCCTGCTCTATTGATTGTTTTTGTTGTTGTTGTTGTTTTCTTTTTTCTTTTTGTTGTGCAGAAGCTTTTTAGTTTGATATAATCCAAGTCCCATTGTTTACTTTTGTTTTTTGCTGCTTGTGCAAAAAAAACACTAGTGAGCTGATTCCAACCATACATTAAAAGGATCGTACACTATGACTAACTGGGATTTAGTCCTGGGTTACAAGGATAATTCAACATACAAAAGTCAACCAATTTGATATTCAGTAACAGAATGAAGAATAAAAATCATATGAATATCTCAATAGAAAGAATTTCACAAAATTAACACCTTTTCATGATAAAAACACTCAACAAACTATGAAGAATCACCTCAACATAATAAAGTTCATATATGAAAAGCCCATAACTCATATTGTAGTCAGTTGTGGAAAACAGAACATTGGATATTTGGTCCAGTCTCTTCTCCCCATTCCAGGGAGAAGCTAAGAGGGTACTGACTAGTATTCTCTTACTGGGTAGTGCTATAGTGGAAGGATCAATAATGGTGGTAAGGTGCCACAAATTTCCCTACCAGTTTCAATGTATTTGATTTTGTGCTCACTGGGGTGCACAAACCTCTCAGCTGGTTCCTGGATTTCTCACAAAGAGAGCCCCATGTATTGTTGACCCTATGTGTCCCTGAGGGGAAAGTTTCTGGAGCTTCCTATTCCACATCCTGTTGATGTCACATCCTTCTGTCTTTTAATTAAAATATGTGGTATACTTACATTTTACTGGTTTATTTAAATTTAACTTTACTATTTTACACCTTTTTCCTATTGGTCTTAACTATTCTACATTCCGTTCTCTCTTCTTTCTTGCCTTATTTTTATTTTTTCAAGTTTTCTTCAACATTTCCTGATGATTCACAAACCTTTGATGTTATCTCAACTCAATCTTGTAAAGAAAACATAGAATCATTTGTTCTGCTTACTTCCTTTCTAAAAGTTTAATTTCCACTGAAAAATAAGTGATTCCATGGCAATCATTGTTTTTTATTTATTTATTTATTTATTTATTTATTTATTTATTTATTTTAAAGATTTTATTTATTTGACAGAGAGAGACACAGTGAGAGAGGGAACACAAGCAGGGGGAGTGGGAGAGGGAGAAGCAGGCTCCCTGCCGAGCAGGGAGCCTGATGCGGGTCTCAATCCCAGGACCCCGGGATCACGACCCCAGCCGAAGGCAGACGCTTAACGACTGAGCCACCCAGGTGCCCCATGGCAATCATTATTAAAGCCTACCTTAAAACTACAAGATCTGACTACATTTTTGCATGTATCTACATAACTTAATAATTAAGTTTCTAAAACATTACTATTTATGTTTGACTTTTGTGCTTTTATGTTTCTGCCCCTCTGATTCATTGCCCTTCTTTTGTTCATTTTGTTTATTATTCATGATGTATGTATCGAATAATATTCAATTTTTTTTTAGGTATAAACAGTCTGTGAGTTTTATTCAAGTGTACCTCTTCCCTCAATGCTTCTTGCCTCTTTCCCTCCTTAGTGGGTACTTATCTTCCATATTTTTGTACTCCAGGTTTTTCAAGAACATTTTCAATTAATCCCTTGGTTATTAAAAGGATTATATTTCTTAATTAAATGCTTTTATTTTATAAAAGTGTAGATTAACATGTAATTTCAAAAAATAATACAGAGAGATTCTTTGTAACTTTCCCCCAATTTCCCTCAATGGTAACATCTTGCAGACTTGTAGTACAATAGCACAACCAGAATATTGACATTGATACAATCTACTGGTCTTATTTAGATTTTCCCAGTTTTCTTTTACTTCTTTGTGTATGTGTGTGTATTTAATTTTATGCAATTCTATCATGTGTTGGTTTCTGTATCAATGACTAGAGTCAAGATACAGAAAAGGGCCATCACCTCAAGGATCCTTCATGTTGCCCCTTTATAACCACACTCACCTCCTTTCTCTCCAACCACCTGTCTCTGGCAACCACTACTCTGCTCTTCATCTATAATTTTATCATTCCAAGAATGCTATACAAATGGATTTAAACAGTATATAGTCCTTTGGGATTGTTTCTCTTCACTTAACATAATTCCTTTGAGAGTCATCCAAGTTGTTGAGAATATCAACAATTTGTTCCTTTTTATGGCTGAATACTAGTCCATGGTATGGGCATACTACTGTTTGCTTCCCATTCAGTTGTTGAAGGACATCTAGGTTGCTTCTAGTTTGGAAATAGTATGAATAAACCTGCTATGAACATTCATTTGCAGGTTTTTATTTGAGCCATGAGTTTTCATTTCCCGCAGATAAATGCCTAAGAGTGCAATTGTTGGACTATGTTGTAATTGCATGTTTTTTTTAAAAAGAAATTGCTGTTTTCTTGAATGGCTGTGCCATTTTGCATTCCCACCAGCAATGTATGAGTGAGCCTTGAGTTTGTTTTAAAGCTTCTAACATTCACTACCATCCAGGATTTTAATAACTGATTTGGTGTCACTTTTTACATTTTATCTCCAGGATACCCAGTTAAGCTCTTTTTCATCTTTATCTTGAAATTTATATTTTCATGAAATTTCTTTATAAGAATCTGTTTAGGTGTTTTTAAATAGTTTTAAGTGATAAGAAAATAGCTTTATTATGTCTAGTTTTGTAATTGGATTTCAAATATGCAAAGGAAAATAGGAACCACCTTCTTAAGAAAAAATAATTAAGGATATGTCTTTATTCTATAAGAAACAAGAGTGTAGTGCATTTGAAAACCTAAAGGAAGGTAAAAAAAAATTACTATACTTAAGTAAATCTTTTCCAAGGTGAAATTCTAAATTTCTAAGATGATAATTAATTTGAGTGAAATAAAAAGATATTTAAACACTGTTGCTAAGTAAAAATGACTTCAAACTTTTCTATTTTTTTCAAAATGGAAGCAGAATTAATTTATTTATAAATAAATGCTTAGTAAAAGAGCAAAAAATATAGAAAGGTATAAAAACAGAAAATAAAATTATCCATAATAATATTCATAGAAAATTGGCTTTCATACATTCACTACTTAAAGATCTTTGTGACTAGAATGAGTTATTTTGGAATAAGAGAAAAGTGGTTAATTTTAGGATATGGGATTTAAGTGGAAGAAATATAAGTTTCATTTCAAAATTTTATTGATATAATGTAGAGGTCACAAACTCAAAGCATGAAAAGTTATCATGGTGCTACCTTAGCGGTTAAATTACAACCCCAGATACCTGATTATAGCCTCCTTTTGAGAACTTCAAGCTAGCAAAATTATTAACTCTTTTATTAAATGTCAATTATTTAGTTCTTGGAGTGATCAATGTAGTACCTGACTTAGCTCCTCCTAAACTTGGCTATCTTGAATTGAGTTTACGAAAATAGGACTAGAATGTGAAGATGAAAGAAATGTGTATACCTCTTGGGCGCCTGGGTGGCTCAGTTGGTTAAGCGACTGCCTTCGGCTCAGGTCATGATCCTGGAGTCCCTGGATCGAGTCCTGCATCGGGCTCCCTGCTCGGCAGGGAGCCTGCTTCTGTCTCTGACCCTCCCCCCTCTCATGTGCTCTCTCTCTCTCATTCTCTCTGTCTCAAATAAATAAATAAAAATCTTAAAAAAAAAAAAAGAAATGTGTATACCTCTTAATTTAATACAGAAAACACAGGGATTCTCCACAACCTGTCCTGGAGCATTGAAAAAGGAGCAATATAAGAATGAGCTCACTCCAGCAAGTGCCAGATTCAATCACCCAGCTATTGTGTAATGTCAGTTTGAGGATCATCTATTGCTTATTATTTCACGTAGGAGCAATATATATATATATATATATATATAGCCTTTTGCCCAATTGTCTGCCAGAGATTACAGTTTAAAGTAAATCAATACTTTATTGTAAAATATTTCCCTACTTGTTCCTTCACTGAACAAAGTCCTTGAGGAATCAGTCATGTATTTCAAGTATAAGCAGAACTTAGGAGACCAGCTGAGCTACATAACTCTCAGCATTTTATTTATTCACAAGGAAATCTTGACTTAAATTAGCTACATTCTGCCTCGGCTTCACTTGATTATCTAGATTTACACAGAGGTTGGAGAAGCAATTTATGCAATTCAAAGATGCTAACTTGTCAAAGAGTAAATCAAGGTGATTTTCATAAAGCCCATTTTACATAAGGGGTCTTGTACTTTTACAAGAAATATTATGCTGTTTTCCTCTCATTCCTTTGTAGAGGTATGGAAATGTTGAGATAAATTATTACACATTCTTATTGTTATTTCTCTTTGAGTATAGATACCTATATTGATTCAAATGATTCAAAAATTTCCAGTTGATCCAGTCAACTTTATCAAAGTTCTAGAGGTACTAATATACAAGAAGTTGAAAGTTGAGGGGAAATCGGAGGGGGAGATGAACCAGGAGAGACTATGGACTCTGAGAAACAGACTGAAGGTTCTGGAGGGGAGAGGGGTGGGGGATGGGTTAGCCTGGTGATGGGTATTAAAGAGGGCACGTTCTGCATGGAGCACTGGGTGTTATACGCAAACAATGAATCATGGAACACTTACATCAAAAACTAATGCTGTAATATATGGTGATTAGCATAACATAATAAAAAAACTAATGATATAGTGTATGGTGATTAACATAACATAAAAAAAGAAAGAAAGAAAGAAAGAAAGTTGAGGGTAAATTCCCTTTTATTTTGCATGTTTAACAAAGGAGATGAAACCCATCTAGTTCTGTATAATTTTTCCTCGATTAGCTGTATTCTTAACAGAAAATGTAATTTTTACCTAATCTTTGGGAATTTCAGTCAGAGGGACACGTTGTCTGCTCTTACTACTTCACTCGGGTGAAGATCCTACAATCACTGCATTTTGATGTTGTATGGAAACTTCAAAAATTGTTTAGTTCAAGGTTTGTATTTGTCTTTATTTTGTAAGTGAGATACTTAATGTGCTAAGCAACCAGTCCAGTTTAAGCACTAATAAGTGAGAGATAAAGCTAAAAATCAGACTACCTTAGTACTTGTAGTACTTAGTGCTTAACTGCTTTCCCTACACAAATAGTGCTGCCTGTAAAGAGTTTAGGAAAACACATTTAATCCTTCCTGTAGTAGACAGAACCTAGGGTGACCCTGATGGCCATTTCCTATCTCTCTGCATCCCTAATGTTCATGCTTTGTATAATCAATCCTTTTGAGTGAAGACATGTGAGTTGTTTTTGAACAATAGAATATGGCAGAGATGAAGAGATATTGCAGATATGTAACTTAGGTTCTAAATGTACTGGTTTTGAGTTAATCAAAAGACCTCCTGAGAGGCCTGACTTAATCTGGCAAAAACCCTTAAAAGAGGGACTAGGCCCCCACTCTGAGGTCAGACTCCAAACAGGAGAGATTTTCCTGGCTGGCTTGATGAAGTAAGCAGACACACTAAGGAAGCGCAAGTGGCAAGACACTGCAGGTGGCCCCTGGAAACTATGGATGGTCTCTTGCACCTGTGGTTGGTCTCCAGCCTACAACCAACAGCAAAAAGCAGCGGCCCTCAGTCACACACACACACACACACACACACACACACACACACACACACACAGAATTTTGACAACAACCAGAATGAGATTGGAAATAAATTCTCCCCAAGGCAAACCTACAGTTGAAAACAGATCCCAAACAATGCTTTAATTGCAACCTTGTAAGATCTTGAAGAGAGAACCCAACTAAGACAAACCTCAACTTGTGACTCACAGAAACTCTGAGATACTAGTGTGTGTTGTTTGAAGCTGCTAAATGTGTGGCAATTTGTTATTCTGCTACTTACAGACAGACGGACAAACGAAACACCTATTGTGCTTGAAGTTAGAGTCTTCATTTCCATTGAAAGAAAAATGTTTTTAACCTATTTGTGTATAACACTTAGAAATGGTCCACTCCTTTGTAGTCTTGTTTCCTGTATCGCATTCATTTCTCAACATCGCTGCACCTTTATCTCAGAGCTTTGGCCAGACTAAAGAAGTGATTATGTCTTCAGGCAGTGGTTCCCAGACATCTGATTTCACAAAACAAAATAATTTTAAAATATATTTTGGGGACAGACATAGTAGTATCAACCTTTGATTTTTATAACATAATGACATTTCAAAACCATCAACTAGTATCTAATAATTTTATCATTAAAAAAACAAAGTATAATACCAAAAGTTATAGTATGGGCATGATCTCAGAATAAAGAAGAATCTTTCTTAAGAAAGAAGTGTTTGAAACTTACACACACACACACACACACACACTCACTAACTCTTTAATTTTCCCATTTGCTTTCAACTACAACAGACAAAACATTGTCACAGACTCATACCAAACTATAGACTGTCATTTGAAAGCTATTCTTGTAGGTAGAAGTTTTAAAAACCATTGTATAGAGCATTGACATTCTTTGCTATTTCTTTCAGGCTGCTTATTGCCTTTCTGGATTAAGGTGCTTTTCTTAAGAAGTGAACTGGAAATATATGTTGTCTTTTAATTCCCTATTAATTATATCTTAAAAAAAATCTCTTCATTTACAAGGTAACACCTATTCACTAGACACAATTCTGTATACTCAGTGTGTATTATATCATTGAATCTTCATTACAGTCCAATGATTTGTGTTAATATGATTATCTCCATTTTACAGAGGAGGGATCTTAGGCAATGAGGACTTACATAACTTTCCAAAGTGATCTTAAGTTACTGAGCCCACACTTTTAAACACTATATTACTCTATGGAGTTGGATTTTACTTTGTATATCTCCCTTCTTTTCCATATTGGTTCACACAAAAACTGAAGCAAAAAATAGATGGACATTTGGTGGAAAAGAAGGCCATAAGAAAGTTATGCAACAGGGCAGACAGTCTCATCAATAAATGGTGCTAGAAGAACTGAATACCTGAATACAAAAAAAAAAAAAAAAAGGAATCTAGACATAGACCTTATATCATTTACAAAAATTAACTCAAAATGGATCATGGACCTGAATATAGAATGTAAAACTACAAAACTCTTAGAAGATAACATAGGAGAAAATCTAGATGATCACCTTTTTCAATACAACACTCAAGTATGAACCAGGAAAAAAATAATCGATGAACTGGGCTTCATCAAAATTACAAGCTTATCCCCTGCTAAAGACAAGATCAAGAGAATAGAAGGTAAGCTACAAACTGGGAGAAAATATTTGCAAAATACACACATGTGATAAAGGAATTTATTCCAAAATATAAAAATAAATCTTAAAATTAATAAGAAAACGACCTTATTTAAAAATAGATCAAAAACCCTAACAGATACCTCACTAAAGAAGATATACAGATGGCAAATGAGCACATGAAGAAATGCTCTACATGACATGTCTACAAGGAAATGTGAATTGAAACAGTGAGATACCATTACACACCTATTAGAATGGCCCAAATCTGGAACACTGACAATACCAAATGCTGGTGAGGATGTGGAACAACAGCAACTCTCCTTCATTGCTGGTGGGAATGCAAAATGGTACAGTTACTTTTGAAAAGTGTTTGTCAGTTTCCTACAAAACTACACATACTCTTACCATATGATCCAGCAATGGTGCTCCTTGGTATTTATCCAAAGGAGTTTAAAACACATGTCTACACAAAACCTAGACATAGATTTTTTTTTAAAGATTTTATTTATTTATTTGACAGAGAGAGAGAGACAGGGAGAGAGGGAACACAAGCAGGCAGAGTGGGAGGGGGGAAGCAGGCCTCCCGCTGAGCAGAGAGCCCGATGCGGGGCTCGATTCCAGGACTCTGGGATCATGATCTGAGCTGAAGGCAGATGCTTAACTGACTGAGCCACCCAGGCGCCCTGACATAGATGTTTATAGCAGCTTTATTTGTAATTGCAACAACTTAGAAGCAACCAAGACACCCTTTAGTAGGTGAATGAATACATCAACTGTGGTACATCTAGATAATGGAATATTATTTAACACTGAAAATAAATTAGCATGAAGCCATGAAAAGACTTGGACAAACCTCAGATACATGTTACTAGGTAAAAAAATTCAATCTGAGAAAACTGCATAGTTTATGATTCCAACTATAGCACAGAGACAATATAAAGATCAGTGATTGCCAGGAGTGAATGTATGGGGAATGAACAGGAGATCACAGAGGATTTTAGGGCAGTGAAAATACTCTATACGATATTATTATGATGGATATGTCATTATACATTTGTCCAAACCCATTGAGTGTGTAACACCAAAAGTAAACCCAAAGGTAAACTATGGACTTACGGACTTTGGGTCATTATGATGTGTCAGTGTGGATCTAACTAACTAGCTAGCTAGCTAGCTGAATATATATTTATGTATATATATATTGGATTCAGATTCAAGCAAGATTTATTTACTTCCCATTTTGTGTCAAAGACTGTGCAAGACATTTTTACGTGTTCTAATTATTTAACAGTCATAAACTTATAGACTCTTCAGTCTGATATCTTTGAATAATATCTCTGAGACTGTATGTATAGGACAATATAGTACTTTTTAAATAAAATACACTGTGATTTTTAATTTTATGTGCCCACTTGGCTTGACTACAGTGTCCAGTTGTTTGGTCAAACACCTGTCTTGATGTTATTGGAAAGGTATTTTTTAAAGGAGATTAACATTTACCACCAGTTGACTTTAAGTAAAACAGTTTGTCCTCCATGATGTGGATGGGCCTCATCCACTTAGTAGAAGGCCTTAAGAGCAAAAACACAGATCTCCCAAAGAAGGAATTATGCTTCCAGATTGCAACATAGAAATTCTGCCTGACTTTTCAGTTTTCAGACTCAAGATTTACAACAGCAACTCTTATCTGAATCTCCAGGCTGCTGACTTATCCTATGGGTTTTAGATATGCCAGCTCCCACAAACTCATTGAAATGTGTGTCAATTCCTTAAAATAAATCTCTGCCTCTCATTCTATGTATATCCTATTGGTTCTATTTCTCTGGAGAACTGCAACTAACACATATACCAAGTAAGCTAAAAGTCAGTTCTAATTCTTCAAAATCCATTAAGAAAACCTCATTGGTCATTTTGGGCATGATAGCCCATACTTAACATATAATTTACTGAATATAACAGTAGGTACCCTGGCTGTGTAATCTTAATATCATCAATTTCTCACTTGTAAAAGGACTGATTATAGTACTGCCTTCCAGAGAATTTGTGAGAATTAAGTGAGATAATCTATGATGTCTTGCACAGTGCCTGACACACCTAAGACCTCCTTACATATGAGCTATTTTATACCCTTAAAATCACCCTGGAAATATACATTATTTATAAATAAGGAAACTGAAGCTGAGAGAGGTTAAGTAACTCTTAAGACATTAACATAATTTCTTTGATTGTGAAATGATGGCTACATTTCCTAACACAGCTTCTTCTTCCTGGGTTTTGTTATTCTTTCAGTATTATAAACCTGCTGATAGCTGAAATACTAAATTTACATAAAGAAAAACTGAAAAGAGAGGAAGACTAGCACAAGATATAAGAAGAGTAAGAAATAATGTGTAAAAATGGTCATTGATACTGAAAACACTTCAGGATCCATTCACATAAGAGGAAATTTTGGTCATTTTCAATATGCAGCAGTTTTTTGGATTGATAAAGGGGTTCTTGTAGAATTCCACAAAGTGATCATAAATTGAGGTTTAATTGGTTCTTTCCATTTGTCCATATGTTTTATGTACATCTGGTAGAATTAGTGTTGACTGAAATATAGATCAATATGAGCTGATGACATGAAGACATGAATGATTATGTATATTTAATCTGGTTAGTATTTTATTTAATATTAACATATAAATAAATATCATATCTAAAATAATCAATTTTAGGTCAAATTTAGAGTGAGTTTTGAGGAATTAATAGTGAAATTTAGTTTAGGGCAATTTTGGGTTAAAAATATTATATTGTCCTATTACATACCCTCTCAAATATATTGATAATATAGAACAAAGGTTGTCTCATTAAGGAAAAAATATTATGGGTGCATATTTCTCCATGATTTCTAGAAACAGAGTAGGACTGAATCCAAATGGCTGACATGATCTTGAATAAACTTGATGGTCTTAATTTCCTAATACAGTAAGTCTTTTCCATTTCTGACTCTGGTGATTTTATGATTGAGCAAACTGAATATAAAATGTGGTTGGCTGCTCTCGATTAAAGCATACACATGTATGAACACGAGTCTATTATTCTTTATGTGTAACTTAGGGGTTTAAAAACTGGTTTAAAGAGCCAGTTTTCTGAGACTAGTAGAGGACAGTGTCACACAAAGTTTTGTGAGTATACGTGCATATCTATGCTCTACTTTTAACAAGCCATGGTTAGGGAGCTATGTGAAACATCACTTTATTGGACTAACCATGTGTGACTGGTCACAGTTATAGACATAGATATGACTACACATATACGATAAAGCTGAATAAAATGGAAAATTCCTTGGAAAAGTGAGAAGAAATGACCCATGCTTAACCTGAGTTAATTTTGTGTTCTCATAGTATACCCACAACCCTCTTCCCCCCAGTTCTGTCTCCTTTACTCCTTTCTCTCAAGCTTGAGTGAACTCTGGTGCAAACTGTGGAGGATGTGTCCATCTGGCTTTAATCTAGAGAGAATTAGTAAGAAAAGAGAAAAATTTATGTTTTTCTTTCTATAAAAAATATACCGGATTTCTGCTCAAATATATTCAAGGACTTGAAGTTTTCAATAGCCTATGAGATTTTCAAAGATCTCCATGTAAAATATGAGTCTTTAAAACTAAACTCACTGGTTCTAGAACACAAAAAAGGAAACCACAATATCAAAATGAATGTTTAATTAAAGTCTGCATATTATGTCACTTCATTAATTATTAGATTTAGTATTCATAAAAGATTTATTACATTTGAAAACAGTTTAGTGGATAAATTTTTCCACTTTTCAAGAATTTCTAAGTCCACAAAATGTCAAAAAACATAGCCAATCATAAATTATGTCAATAACACATAGCCAAATAATTTCAAAAGCAAATTCATGACATTTCTTTCCTTAAATTTTATAGTAAATAATTAGTGTTAAATGTGAGTGTGCTTTCATATGTTTACGATTATGCATGCTGTGCCTTCCAAAAGGGCTGACCAAGTTCTTAAAGCAGCTTCACTTTTAATTCATCCATTGCTGTGCCATGATAGAAAAGAAAGACATATTTGGTTCATATTTTCTTGCTTTAAAACCTTTCAAACTAGTGAGGATCTTAGACTGTGTTCTCTGGAAGCAGTCTCTGGGCAGAGTCCTGAGTAGAAGGGTTATTGTGGAGTATTCTCAGAAGATATACCTTTAAGGAAGGGTGGAAGGCAAACTGGGCAGAGGGAGAAGCTGTCTGCACTGTGGTTGTAAGAGAGGGCTCAGCTGATTACACTGAGTTCTGGAGCCAAGATGGCTCTTCAAAGCTGCCCCAAATTATGTCAGGGAGCAAGACCTTCAAATCCCTCCAATCAGCCAGTTATAGGTCACATCTTCCCTGGGAGGGATGTAAACTTTGGCAAGCATCTCTAGACAGCTGAGAGAAACACATTAGTGACAAAATCTGGAGATGGAACATCACAGTATATATACACTCTAGGGAGTATCAGATTACCTCCCACCAAAATTCAGTCCTTATGTTGCAGTTGTAGACAAAGGTATACTTTGGGGGAAGGTGGGATTTCATCCAGTTCAGTAGTTTATATTTTTAGCGTTTATTACTAGGCTAGACTCCTGAATGCATTATATTATTTATTTTTCAGTATATGAATCCTAATTTAAAGAATAGGAAATTCATGTCTAGTGAGTTGATGTAACTTGTCAGAATTCACACAAGGTGTAAGACATGATTGACAAAATTATTCCCAATCTCTTTGACTCTGAAGTCCAGATTTTCCTCCCCAATTTACCATGTTGCCACTCTAGTCCAGAACAAGTTGTTAAAAATCTTTTAAAATATATGCAAAAATAATGTAAAATTATGCCTAGTAAAGTGAAGAAAAGCTATACATGAATACTAATTTCACTGTAAATATAGTTTGCTACTATGTACCACATGCTGTTTGAATTACTTCCCTTGAATAGACTCTTCACAACTCTAAAATGGATATACTATCATGTTATTATCCCCTTTTTAGAGATTGGTAAAATAAGGTATGGACAGGTTTAGGTGAGTTCCCAAGGTTATACAGCTTTAAGTAGAAGACTTGGCATTAGTCTCTTGCGGTGTGACTCCAGATACTCCTACTTAATCACAAAGCTCTGTGCCTCTTTGGGTTAAGTGTTGATGTTTTATGATTTAAGTGCTGGTATACCACATTTCTTTCTTTACAAAAGAAAAGTGTTTCTATTGACACACATTTCTGGGAGCCAAAGTCAACATGTATAATATCTAGAAATTTTCAAGGACTAAAAATGAACAGACTCTGAGAGTGTTATTTTTAAGCAGAGGTAATGCTTTGGCCTTTGTCCCTCACAATGGTAGTAATAAAAGTATATTCCAAATGACACATATATAGCAAAATGTGGGCAAGATTTTGAAGTAGGCCACTCTACAAAAGAGGAAAGGTAGTTAGAAAAATAGTTCAAGGACTGTTGTTTTCATCTCTCATCAAAAGAGCCATCTAAAAAAATCTCTACATCAAAATATCAACATTGTACTTTCTCTTATTTATTTTTTAGATACTATCTTACGTGTGTGTGTGTGTGTGTGTGTATTTTAAGAATAAAGGATGGAAGACACATTTAATGAGCCATCTCGAGCATATACGGGGCAAGATGATTTTTTTTCTCCAAAAATATTGTTTTTTTTAAAGTTCCTCTGCTTTCCAATGCATCAAACATTAAAAAGGAGGTATTGATTAAAGTGTATGAGTCAGTAGTAATATTATAGTTATTTAATTAGAAAACAAAATTACTATGGCTATTTACAAGTCTGAGAAGTACTTGTGAGCTTTTGATCAACACTTAGATAAAAGGACTCTCTCCTATTATAATGGCATTGTGCTAATGATCAAAATTGAGAAGAATGATGAAACATAAACATATTATATTTTAAATTATTTTACAGCCACATAGGTAGGATTGCAAGAATAAATACTCTCGCCACTAAGAACAAATATTAGAACAAATATTTTATACTAATTATTTCCTATGTCTCAGAGAATTTTTTAGTGTTAGTTAAGGTTAAAAAAAAATAGTGTCCTAATTCTTGCTTTAAGACATGCACTATGCATGTATAAACTTTGATGGGTACTAATGGACACCTCTTTCTAGCTTTGACCCTTAGGTTGGAAATAACAGCTTGTTGTTATTTTCAGAGAGAGTAAGATCCATTTCTAAACATTTTAGAAATCTCAGGGCTTTTTTCTCCTTATAAATAGACAAATAAATGGCTACATTAGCAATTGCACTTCAATGTGAGCAAGGACATTTTTAAAATGTCACAACTCAGGGTTAACACTCTTATTTTTGACACTTGGCCTTCAGATTTTTCTTCTTAATTGTCTGTTTGTTGCCTCATTGCTATATACAGGGATTTAAGGTCAAACACATCTCTTTCCTGCATTGCCATAAGACAGAGTGTCCAAAAGTTTTAAATATTTCATATATTGTGGGCTACCAGACTTTCCCAAATTCTATACTAGTTTCAACTTTTGAATATAGGGAGGTCATCTGCTCAGATCAAAATTGCCCCCAGAAAGGATTGTCAGTTACTTGATTCCAACTACAAGCTGCTTACTTTTTAGTAGATGCTTGGGGTTTGTTTTTCTAGACCAGTGGAAACAATTTGGGCTAGTTTTGCGAAAGCAAATATGAATGCAGCCTACATATAGTTGTGTGCTGGTATATAAGAAATAGATTACATTGTCAAGGTGATGTTGTTAAAGATTAACTGACTGACGCTAATAACTGGGACTTGAATTTTCTTTTTAAATCAGGATCATTTCCAGAGTGGCACCAAGTGAACTGAAGTATGCCTCCATACACTGTCTGTTTAAGAAGTCTTAAATACAAAGATATTCTAAATCTATTGGCATAGAATATTGAACTTCTTGCTGGCTCATACCATCCACTGAGAACAACAGAGAATGAAAACATCATGTAATGGTTGTTTTAACATTAAAATTCTCAGCTCAATCAAGAATCCATGCCATTCATTACCCATTCAGCAAATACATATCAATAATATTTTATATCCCACATATTTGGCAAGTTACGAGGGAAACATAGGAAAAAGTTGTTTTTCCTCAAGAAAGTCTAGGAGCCTAAAGACTGATTTCTGTACCACATGGCTCTCTGAATATGATTTGCTTTTGTCTCTCCCATTAGATTATTATGACCTTCATAAATCATTATAAGCACCAAAATGCATACTAAGTCCTTAACTGACTTTCCAAGGGTATGTTATATTTAAGCCATAGTCCCTCTGTCCTTACTTCCTACCGCAGTTATGGAATGTGGTTTTACACTGTTCTTAAAAAAAAAAAGTAAGTGGCCAAATTCTGTATATCCATAGAACCCCACCCCTTGACCACAGATGAAATGACTAAGGATAGGCAAACTATTCCATGATTGACAATTTGTGAGCTAAACAATAACACCCTATGTGGCTTTGGGAAAAGGCTTTATCCAACTATGAACAAAAGTGATTGGTTAAGTTAGTCACAAACTTTCTCTGGGGAATTTGACCCAGTGAAACAAACAGAAAGTTTACTGTAGCAAGCTGAAGCAAGAAGAGGTATAGAGGAAAGATAGTATGTAGGAACAATGGGGCAGCAAAAGCTCTGAATAAACACCATGACACAGAGAAGAGAAATAATGAAATACAGTCATCGTGGCTGAAGGGATATACAGAGAGAATGGCAGGCTCACTTTTTCTAATTACATCAGAGCTGCAAATTCCTGGAAAAGCTAAAACCCTGACTTCCATGATCACTGAATTGGTCATGCATCTACTCCTTGAATTTCTCTCTCCATTACTTCTCCATTATAGTCCTCTAATATCCATTATTTAACATGAATTTAGTGAGTTTCTGTCTCTTTCTGAAATAGTCTAAAATATTTCATTACCACAAATGTGAAAAATATCTACAAAATGCCTTAATGAGTTACCAAAGCAAGGTGCTTGGCCCTGAAGGGTTTGCAATATATTGTCAGAAATAGAATGTGCATAAAGGAGAAGATAAATCACAAATAATGAATATATATATGTACATACAGTCCATGATTAATAATTTTTCAATAATCTTTAGATATACCCAAGAATGTGGATAGTTGTGATATATTCCTGAATGCAGCCGCTGTAACCCTGTGTGTTCAGGGAGAATGTTTTCCCATGAACAAATGTGCATGGCATTTCAAAGAGGAAGAATTCAGAGCCAGGACTGAAATATGAGAAATTATAGATAAATGTTTTAAAGAAAGATAAGAGAAACTTTAAAAAAGGTTGAATGCCAGCTAAGTTGCTTCCATTACTCTAGAATTCATCACATATATGATCTCACTTAATCCTTATGAAAAACTCTGGGAAGTAAATATTCTAAACTATAAAAATTAATTAAAAATTTATTATTTGTTTCAGAGGTACAGGTCTGTGATTCATCAGTCTTACACAATTCACAGGGCTCACCATAGCACATACCCTCCCCAATGTCTATCACCCAGCCACCCCATCCCTCCCACCCCCCACCACTCTAGCAACCCTCAGTTTGTTTCCTGAGATTAAGAATTCCTCATATTAGTGAGATCATATGATACATGTCTTTCTCTGATAATACATTATGTGTTAAAAAAAAAAAGAAGATAGTAGGAAGGGAAAAATGAAGGGGGGGGATTGGAGGGGGAGATGAACCATGAGAGACTGTGGACTCTGAAAAACAAACTGAGAGTTCTAGAGGGGAAGGGGGTGGGGGGATGGGTTAGCCTGGTGATGTATTAAAGAGGGCACGTATTGAATGGAGCACTGGGTGTTATATGCAAACAATGAATCATGGAACATTACATCAAAAAAATAAATAGATTTTAAATAAATAAATAAATAAATAAATAAATAAATAAATAAATAAATAAAGTTTTAAAAAGTGAGGCTCAGGGAGTTTGCAGTAACTTCTACAAGGTCAAGCTTGCAAGTGAAATTCATTGCTTTCTGGCTATAATGCTCTCATTCCTTTCATTTAACTAAAACACCTGCTCTTTATTTACCATAATTCTCTACTGTCAGAAAGAGCATAAAATCCTCTTGCCCACAAGAACACTTGACTCTTTTTTTTTTTTTAAGATTTTATTTATTTGACAGAGAGAGACACAGCGAGAGAGGGAACACAAGCAGGGGGAGTGGGAGAGGGAGAAGCAGGCTCCCCGCAGAGCAGGGAGCCCGATGCGGGACTCGATCCCAGGACTCTGGGATCATGACCTGAGCTGAAGGCAGTCGCTTAACCAACTGAGCCACCCAGGTGCCCAAGAACACTTGACTCTTGATTCTTGTTGCCTTTACTTTTATCTTGAACCTTCTAGAAAGCAAATCCCTGCCAAATTGTAAGTGCTGTCAAATAAGGAACTATCTTCACTTAATAAAATGGGTTCTGGGCATGCAGTCGGTGGCCAAGAAAGATATGTTGAACAAATGCTTTAATGGATATTTATGCTTTACAAATATTATCTCAGATTATCCTAAATCAACATTGGCTATCCACATGCAGTTTTGCTTCGCTTACTGCAGTTGCAAAAAGGCAGATTTTCTTACTATTTCTGGAGAGGCTAACCCACTTAAAATTTAAGCCTGTGGGCTCTGGAGACAGTATCTGTATTTAAAACTTGACTGCCACTTCATAGTTGTGTTGCTTTAAGCATGTTATTTAGCCTTTCTAGTCTCAGTTTCCTCAACTATAATGAGTTAATAGCAGATAATGATATATGTTTTGTGTGAATATTACATGAGTTAATACTGTGAAATATTTAAAACAGTGCTAGGAAAATGATAAGCAATCAATAAATTTGAGCTATTTCAAAAGACCTCCAACAGTTTTCATTCAATACTACTCTTATTTTTACCCCTTTGTATAGGGCAGGCCTTTCCCAGATCAGTTGTGACTTACCACAGGAGTCAGCAGAACCCTATAATGTGGCTGTATGCATGTGTCTGTGTGTGTGGAGGTGGGCAGGATGAGGGTTATCTCTGTCTTGAAGGACCTGACAGAAGTTAATAGATATCTTTTTTGAAAAGGAGCCTTCTGTAAATGATAAATAATAAATATTTTAGACTTTGTGAGCCTTATAGTCTCTGTCACAACTTCTCAACTCTGCTGTTATACCGTAAAAACAGTTACAGAAAATAGGTAAAAAAGTGAGTGTGACTGTGTTCCAATAAAACTTTATTGACAAAAACAGGCAGTGGGCCAAATCTGGCCCAAGGGTCATAGTTTCCTGACTTCTGCTAGAGATAATGACAGGCGGCACAGTGTTCAGATAATAAGTACACAGCTGGGACAACTGCTTCCCAGATATATCTTGAATATTACTATGTCATCGGGGGCAGATCACTTAAACTATATGACCAAAGTTTCTCATTTGTGAGTTGGAACAAATGCTTCATGGAGATCCTTTCAGATTAAGTCTCTACTAACTTTTAGTATGCAAAGGCCTAGAAATCCCATGTAGCAAAACCAAAATTACTCTTCTATTAAGATTACTAAATTTTCCCCTCCTCTCTTTCTAACAGGAATCCTGCTTTGCCTACTTAAGTTCTCTTCCCTAACCTTGCCTGATTGATGATTTTGAGATTTTATTATATGGAGTAAGTAGAAAAGGGTGGAGGTAGGAGGATAAGATGGACATACTTGCCAGGGATGAATAAAATAGTTTTGTGAAAGGTTCCAAAGTGAGAAATGAGGCAATATCTATAACATAACAGAATAGAATAGAATAGAATAGAATAGAATAGAATAGAATAGAATAGAATAGAATAGAAAATAGAATAGAATAAATAGAACAGAATAAAATAGAATAATAATAGAATACAATAGAATACAATAGAATAGAATACAATAGAATACAATAGAATAGAATAAGAATAGAATAGCAGAAGGGGAACAGTGATGCTGTAACATATTTATTCTTTTCACTGTGTCTGAAAATTGCAAAGAGAAAAGTTTATTTTGATTTTTTTGCTTTTTATTTGTTTTTGTGATTTAAATATTTTATCTTTTAAAAGGTGGTTACTTTTTGAAAATGTAATACCACGGTTATAGGAGTGTATAGAGGTGACACATCTTTTCCTTAACCATGCTTCTTTTTATCTTCTTCACAAAGGTAAAAATGTTTGCTAACCTCATAGTTAATGATGTGAAAAGATATCGGCAAACTTTTTCTCCAAAGGGCCAGATAGTAAATATTTTAGGCTTCACAGGTCACAAAAGATCTCTGTCACATATCTGTTCTTTTACAACCTTTTAAAAATGCAAAATCCATTGTTGACTTGCACCATACAAAAACAGATGGGGTCAAATTTGCTTGCCTGCAGTAGTTTGCCAACCTCAGGGATAAAATACCTATTTTCTGACTTGTCTGGGAGATTGCTCCCTTCAGGCTTTTTGACAGTCTGCTGCCTGAAGTAGATAGAGAAAGGCCTTATTTACAATTGAATGTGGTGTGTGACAAAAGTAGAAATGGAGAGAGTTCCTGCTCATTTTTCCTGTTCATTTTCCATTCACTCTTTAAATAAATTTGTTGAGCACCCACAATGTACACTCTTAAATATCTTTGTTTGCAGAGATTTCCAGTGTTTCTTTCTTAAACACATGGTTCCTGCAGTTTCTCTCAACCTGTAATTATCAGTTCTTTATATTCATGTTTTAGGGCAGATCAGGAATAAAATCTCTACTAGCACTCAAAAGAACTCATGATTATAAAAAATGAAAATAAAAAATGAATCTAGCTAACAATGATATCCTTCCACCCAATACACATCCTTCTTCAAAATCATAGCCTAGATGAGGAAAAATATGTAACTATTTCTACTTAAAAAGATACTTCTTTTCCTCCCATGGGCTGAAACTTAACAAACAAAAAAAAATTTCAAATCTAGAACATCTACCACATAGTTTCTTCCATTTTCATAGTTCATTGCCATGTTAACATAGTATCTGGATCCAGGTAGGCTCTTCATAAACTTTCTAGTTCATCCATAAAACAATACATTAAGGGGTGAATACTACTTTTAAAGTACTTTATACTCCCACATTTCAACTCAGGAAAGGAGTGGTCATGATTCTGCTCCTTCAGGATGAAAACTGTAACTGCCAGCTTTCTGAATATTTCTGCTATTTATCTTTTAAAGTGGCCAAAAGGAGCCAGGACTTCAGTATTAAAATGTAAAAGTTGCCCCCATTCCACATCTTTGGTATAGACATCAACTACAATAATCTGACTATCCACACCACAGAGACATGGCACATTTTGTAATTAGAAGTGTTTGTGATTTTCTTTTGGACCATGTAAACAGAGGGAAATGCCTTGGGAAACAACTTTGTTTTTTCCCTCATTTCTCTTAAATATACCTGTGCACGATCAGTTCTCCCTTTGATCAACTCCATGAAGAGAAAAAAACAGAGTGGACCAAAGTTATTGCTTTCACTCCCCTCTTTGTGCCCTTTTCTTTTTCCTTTTCCTTGCATTCCTGCTTAGCTAGTTTGTCTCTCTCCCTCTGCAGCCTGTCCTGTTCCTTCCTCCTTTGGGACTCATCCCAAAGCGGGTCTTACTCCAGTTTTCTGGCATTGAGGACATCTTCCACATTGGTGTTTCAGAATAGAGAATTATCAGAACCAAGATTCACTGTGGTGGCACCTAAATCATCCTTCTCATCCTTCACATCTTCTGCATCTGTCACACCAGCATACTGGGCCAGGAGTGCAGCTTTTCCCTGCTTCTCCCCTTCTGACACCGTCCTGGGCTTCACCACAATCTGTGCCTGCTTCTAAAGTTAGGGGGCAATGGCCTGTATCTCATCTTTTTTTTTTTTTTTCACTTTGGTAAGAACATTCTGACTTTCCGACCATTGTTCCACAATCTCCTTGCAGATGTTAAGAAGAGAATCTTCTTCCAAGAAGGCAGGGAGGATACCCTATAGAGAGTCCTGCTTCTCTTCTTCCTCCTCCTCCTGCAGGACACCAAGATGTAGGAGCCCTAAATGGCTCAGTCCACTCCCAGCACCTGGAACTATCCATCCATCTATGACTCGAGACCCAAAGCCACTGCTCCTGCCATTGCCTTCACCCAAGGCAGCTGCAAACACTTCACTGGGCGCTGCCCAGTGTCACGATCCTCAAATTGTTTTTGATTATGAACTGTGTGTCTTTAATCACAAAATCATTCTGGGACTGGACCACATGAATAATGGTGGCTGCTGCTGCTGCTTCTTCTTCTTCTTCTTCTTCTTCTTCTTCTTCTTCTTCTTCATAATGGCTTGTTAAATATCACACATTTCTAATCATGCCCAGGTTGATTAGTGAAGATGTCAATATTACTTAGGTCTGGAGTGGATGTAATTGTGATTTTTTAAGCCTGATATTTGGTTGACAGATGGCAGCTTCAGATAAAACAATAATATTGGGCAGCCTGGCACTTTTATACAAACTTGAAAAACATTTCAGTTTTCTGAAGTGGGGTAATACTAATGATGGCTCTTGAACAAGGCTATACCTTTGCTCAAAACATCACTAATTTAAAGTTGCATCCTTACAATTGAGTTACTGCACATTTGAAATAACTCTTAATGAGTTTTTGATGATATCTTATTCCATTGACAATACTGAGAAATTAAAGATTTTTTTTCTTACTAATATTGGCACATTTTTCTGGAGTTCTGCATTTCTGTTAGATCTCCAATCATGGTAAGATTCTGGTTCTGATTAAAGTTTTATTAATAAAAAAATACATTTTTACTATTGCAAATTATTTCCTAGACTTCAATAGTCTTGGAAGCATTCTTGGTAACTTTAATATGGGCAATTGTCCCACTATATTTAAAAACGGTTCTCGGGGCACCTGGGTGGCTCAGTCGTTAAGTGTCTGCCTTTGGCTCAGGTCATGGTCCCACGGTCTTGGTATCAGGTCCCACATCGGGCTCTCTGCTCGGCGGAAGCCTGCTTCTCCCTCTCCCACTCCCCCTGCTTGTGTTCCCTCTCTCACTGTATCTCTCTCTGTCAAATAAATAAAATCTTTAAAAACAAAACAAAACAAAACACGGTTCTCATCTCCAGAATCAACTCTTAAAACTGCTTTTGCACAGCAGTAATCCTATCAGCACCTAGGACAGTTCCAAACACGCCATTGGGGGATAAGTAAATGAGTAGTCATGGAGAGTGACTTAAATACAAAGCAAACAGTAACAAACACTAAATTTGCACAAATTCTCATTCACAAAAAGAAATTAAACAAAACCTAATAGAACAAGCCAATGGTGTAGTGCATGATACCCTGGAACACTGAGCTTCCTGAGGTTTGGGGCAAATCGGATATTGCTTACTTTCAGGATTAGTCTATATATTATTTACCATCATGCTTAAGAATCAATTGGTTGTTGTGTGGGGTGTGGGAATAAGACACACCAAGATCACTAAATTAAAATATTCTTTTTCCCCCTTATCTCTCTAATGTCATATTCTATCTGCCAGGATTATACACTGGTTACTGAGTATCTCTGCAACCTTCTTTTCTCTCTGTTCACCTTTGGGATTCTCCTCCAGTGAGAGAGTAATGCCTCTGTAGAACATTTGCTCCTAAGTTAAATTTTTATTTTCCGGGGGGGAAGGTTAATAGTGTTTTGAATGAAAACAAAACACGAAGCTCACTATTGTTATAAACATGCTAATGTTAAACCACTATCATGTACTTCTACTTCTCAGAAATAATGCTTTTTCAAATGCTAAGAGTATTCTCTGTTGTAGAGCAAAGGTCTTCTCTACAGATAATACTACTGAGAACTAAAGCAGACACAGATATTGAAATGGTGATACTTTATTCATGACCATATGCTGCTACTGATTTCTGCAGCAAGACATGTATAAATTTATTCCTTTTTTTCTTCCTCTGTTTCAATAGACTCATAATTATCAAGAGTACAGCATGTAATAAGTAGATGAATGATAAGTAATCTAATATTCACTGATTGATATTCAGCAGCTACTATATTACTCTTATCCTGCATGGGTATGTGAAATGTATTCATAAGAAAATGTGATTTAGAAACTAAGTATAATAGCTATTTTCTTCACTTATAACTTACATGAAAAAAGCTATGATTTGGAAATATTAGAGATACGATATTTAGAACAAATCCAAAGTACAGGGAAAAAGACAACGGATCTGAAAGAAATATGAACTTAATAAACATCCACTGAGTTTGCATTGTGCGCAATGTGCTTTAAATATAAAGATGGTTAATACTTAAGAATTTAGAGACACAAATTAAAAATTATGATGATCTCCAACCATATCAATTATTTCATCAAATATAAATGTTCTAAACACACCAATTAAAATATAAATATTTTCAGATTGGATTAAAATGCTATTGAAAAGAAACCCACTGTAAATAAAAGGACATAGCTAGGTTACAAGTAAAAGTATAAGAAAAGGTATAATCTGTAAGTACCAACAAAAAGAAAGTTGAAGTGGGCTATTTTGGTATCAGACAAAGTAGGCTTCAGAACAGGGATGAAGAGAGACATTCCACAGTGAAAAGTGGGTCAAATCACCAGGAAGACATAACAATCTTACATGTGTAAGCACCTAACACCAGAGCTTCAAAATACATGTAGCAAAAACTAAAAGAACTGAAAGGAGATCAAATAAGTAAATCCGCAATCTTAACTGAAAACTTTGATGTTCTTTGCTTAACAACTGATAAAAAAAATGAGGTAGAAAATCAGTAAGTATGTAGGAGGTCTGAGTAACACTATTAACTAACTTGAATTAATTGGTATAAATAAAACAATCCATCCAACAAGCACAGAACACCTATTATTTTTAATTGCATAAAGAATATTCACCATAATAGACTATACCCTGGGCCATAAAATAAACCTGGAAAATGTAAAATAAAAGAAATTACATAAATAGTGTTTTCTTTCTGTAACTTATTAAAGTAGAAATCAGGGGGGAGGAGCAAGATGGGGGAAGATTAGGAGTCCTAAATTTTGTCTGGTCGCAGGAGTTCAGCTGGATAGGGATCAAACCATTCTGAACACCTACAAACTCAACAGGAAATCAAAGAAAAGAATAGCAGCAACTCTCTGAACAGAAAAGCAACCACTTTCTGGAAGGTAGAATGTGCAGAGAAATGAATCCGAGGCAATATTTGGGAAGATAGACCTCGAGGGGCGGGAGCCTTCATCAGCCTGCTACAGGCAAATGATAGAGCAGCAGAGCACAAAACAGAAACTTTTAGAATTCAGCTCCGCTGAGGGACATCACTCCAGTGGCCAAGCGGGGGGGTGGAACCCTTGCTGGACAGTGTGGTCTCTGGACCGTTGGGGTCACAGGAAAACCAGGGTGCCTGAGTACAGCAGAGCTCCCAGATATTGGAGTGGGGGAGCCGGCTACAGAGATGGAGCCAAGGAGTGGGCTCTCATCTTGGGGTGACCACAAACCCTGATCCACAACATAGTCAGGCCATTGTGCTTACAGCAGGGACCCAAGAAGGGGCAGGTCTGGGGAGACTCCCCTTCCTCTCTGGGAGAAGCGGCGCAGGAGTGCATCACAGGAATCTGTTGGTTTTGGAGACTCCAAATAGGGTCCTGTGTCAGAGATAGAAACACTCGGTCGCAGGCTGGGTGAGCACGGAGTGCTGCCAGAGACCAGGGAGACAGGAGTGACTGACTGCTTTTCTCTGAGGGAGCACTGAGGAGTGGGGCCCTGAGTTCTTGGCCTCTCTGGGATGGAGATTGGGAAGCCACCATTTTCACTCTCGTCCTCCAAAGCTGTACTGAAAGCTTGCAGGGAACAAAAGCTCTGGAGAGCAAACCCCAGCAGATTACCTAGCCCGGACCTGGCAAGGGTGGGGTAAATCCACCTCCAGCAAAGACATTTGAGAACCACTGCAACAGCCCTCCCCCCGCCCCCCGGAAGATCAACAAGAACAGCCAAGTAAGACCAAGTTTATCAATCACTGAGAATGGCAGAACTCCAGCACTAGGGGAATACTGCACATAGAATCCATGGCTTTTTTCCCATGATTCCTTAGTCTTTCAAAGTTAATTTTTTAATTTTCTTTTTTTTTCTTTTTCTTTGAATTTTTCGTTATCCCTTTTTCAACCAACATCTTATCAATCCCTTCTTAAAAAAATCTTTTTTATTTTACATTTTCAGAGTCATATTCTATCCCTTCATAGTAGTTAACCTTAATTTTGGTATATATATAAGTTGTTCTCTCTTTAAAATTTTGGGATACAGTTTCTTCTAACAGACAAAAATATACCCTAAATCTCTAGTGTATGGCTTTGTTGTAGTCTCCTGCCTGATCACATTCTCTCCCCTTTTTTTTTAAATCCTCTTCTTTCTTTTTTTAACCGACATCTTATCTTATCAATTCCTTTTACAAAATCTTTTATAATTTTCATCTTTACAGTCATATTCCATCCCTTCATCGTATTTACCCTTATTTTTGTACATATATAAGGTTTTCTTTCTTTAAAATTTTGGGAGGCGCTTTCTTCTAACAGATGAAAATATGCCCAAAATCTAGTGTGTGGCACAGATCTATGCACCAGCCTGATCATATTTGATCATATTCTGTTTCTTCCTTGTTTGTTTGTTTATTTTTTATCTTTTTCTTTTTCTTCTTTTTTTCTTTTTTCTTTCTTTACCTTTCTTTTCCCCCAGTTTCAGGTCTCTACTGATTTGTTTAGTGTATATTTTTCTGGGGTCATTGTTACCCTGTTAACATTTTGTTCTCTCATTCATCTATTCTCCTCTGGACAAAATGACAAGATGGAAAAAATCACCTCAAAAGAAAAGAACAAGTGGCAGTACTACCTGTCAGGGACTTATTCAATATGGACATTATTATGCTATTGGAACTAGAGTTCAGAATGATGATTTAAAAGATACTAGCTGGGCTTGAAAAAAACACGGAAGATATTAGAGAAACCCTTTCTGGGAAAGGAAAGAACTAAAATCTAACCAACTTGAAATCAAAAAGGCTATTAATGAGGTACAATAAAAAATGGAGGCTCTCACTGCTAGGATAAATGAGGCAGAAGAGAGAATTAGTGATATAGAAGACCAAATGATGGAAAATAAAGAAGCTGAGAAAAAGAGAGATAAACAACTACTGGATCATGAGGGCAGAATTCGAGAGAGAAATGATACCATAAGACGAAACAACATTAGAATAATTGGGTTCCCAGATGAAGAAGAAAGAGAGAGAGGGGCAGAAGGTATATTGGAGCAAATTATAGCAGAGAACTTCCCTAATTTGGGGAAGGAAACAGGCATCAAAATCCAGGAGGCACAGAGAACCCCCCTCAATATCAATAAAAATAGGTCAACACCCCGACATCTAATAGTAAAACTTACAAGCCTCAGAGACAAAGAGAAAATCCTGAAAGCAGCTCCGGAGAAGAGATCTGTAACCTACAATAGTAGAAACATTAGATTGGCAACAGATCTATCCACAGAGACCTGGCAGGCCAGAAAGGACTGGCAGGATATATTCAAAGCATTAAATGAGAAAAAATATGCAGCCACGAATACTATATCCAGCTAGATTGTCACTGAAAATAGAAGGAGAAATAAAAAGCTTCCAGGACAAACAAAAACTAAAGGAATTTGCATACATGAAACCAGCCCTACAAGAAATATTAAAAGGGGTACTCTAAGCAAAGAGAGACCCTAAAAGCAACATAGACCAGAAAGGAACACAGACAATATACAGTAGCAGTCACCTTACAGGCAATACAATGGCACTAAATTCATATCTTTCAATAGTTACCCTGAATGAAAATGGGCTCAATGCCCCAATCAAAAGACACAGGGTATCAGATTGTATAAAAAAACAAGACCCATCAATATGCTGTTTGCAAGAGACTCATTTTAGAACCAAAGACACCCCCAGATTGAAAGTGAGGGGGTGGAAAACAATTTAACATGCTAATGGACACCAAAAGAAAGCTGGGGTGGCAATCCTTATATCAGACAAATAAGATTTTAAACCAAAGACTATAGTAAGAGATTAGGAAGGACACTATATCATACTTAAAGGTTCTATCCAACAAGAAGATCTAACAATTGTAAATATCTATGCCCCTAACATGGGAGCAGCCAATTATATAAGGCAATTAATAACAAAAGCAAAGAAACACATCAACAATACAGTAATAGTAGGGGACTTTAACAACCCGCTCACTGAAATGGACAGATCATCTAAGCAAATGATCAACAAGGAAATAAAGACTTTAAATGACACACTGGACCAAATGGACTTCACAGACATATTCAGAACATTCCATCCCAAAGCAACAGAATACACATTCTTCTTGAGTGCCCATGGAACATTCTCCAGAATAGATCACATCCTAGGTCACAAATCAGGTCTCAACCGGTACCAAAAGATTGGGATCATTCCTTGCATATTTTCAGACCACAATGCTTTGAAAATAGAACTCAATCACAAGAGGAAAGTCGGAAAGAACTCAAACACATGGAGGCTATAGAGCATCCTAATAAAGAATGAATGGGTCAACCAGGAAATTAAAGAAGAATGAAAAAAAATTCATGGAAACCAATGAAAATGAAAACACAAGTATTCAAAATCTTTGGGATACAACAAAGGCAGTCCTAAGAGGAAAGTATATAGCAATACAAGCCTTTCTCAAGAAACAAGAAAGGTGTCAAATATATAACTTAACCCTACACCTAAAGGAGCTGGAGAAAGAATAGCAAATAAAGCCTAAACCCAGCAGGAGGAAGAGAAATAATAAAGATCAGAGCAGAAATCAAGAAATAGAAACCAAAAGAATAGTAGAACAGATCAACAAAACTAGGAGCTGGTTCTTTGAAAGAATTAACAAGATTGATAAACCCCTGGCCAGATTATCAAAAAGAAAAGAAAAATGACCCAAATAAATAAAATCATGAATGAAAGAGGAGAGATCACAGCCAACACCAAAGAAATACAAACAATTATAAGAACATACTATGAGCAACTACATGCCGACGAATTAGATAATCTGGAAGAAATGGATGCATTCCTAGAGATGTATCAACTGCCAAAACTGAACCAGGAAGAAATAGAAAACCTGAACAGATCTATAACCACTAAGGAAATTGAAGCAGTCATCAAACATCTCCCAACAAACCAAAGCCCAGAGCCAGGTGGCTTCCCAGGGGAATTTTACCAAACATTTCAAGAAGAATTAATACCTCTTCTTCTGAAACTGTTCCAAAAAATAGAAACGGAAGGAAAACTTCCAAACTCGTTTTATGAGGCCACCATTACCTTGATCCCCAAACCAGACATAGACCCCATCAAAAAGGAGAATTACAGACCAATATCCTCGATGAACATGGATGCAAAATTCTCACCAAAATACTAGCCAATAGGATGCAACAGGACATTAAAAGGATTATTCACCATGACCAAGTGGGATTTATCCCTGGGCTGCAAGGTTGGTTCAACATCCACAAATCGATCAATGTCATACAATACATTAATAAAAGAAAGAACAAGAACCATGCAATCCTCTCAATAGATGCAGAAAAAGCATTTGACAAAGTACAGCATCCTTTCTTGATCAAAACTCTTCAGAGGATAGGGATAGAGGGTACATACCTCAATATCATAAAAGCCATCTATGAAAAACCCACAGCAAATATCATTCTCAATGGAGAAAGACTGAGATCTTTCCCCCTAAGGTCAGGAAAACGGCAGGGATGTCCACTATCACCACTGCTATTCAACATAGTATTAGAAGTCCTAGCCATAGCAATCAGACAACAAAAAGAAATCAAAGGCATCCAAATCGGCACAGAAGAAGTCAAACGCTCACTGTTTGCAGATGATACGATACTTTAAGTGGAAAACCCAAAAGACTCCACCCCAAAACTGCTAGAACTCATACAGGAATTCAGTAAAGTGGCAGGATACAAAATCAGTGCACAGCAATCTGCTGCATTCCTATACACCAACAACAGGACAGAAGAAAGAGAAATTATGGAGTCAATCCATTTATAATTGCCCCCAAAACCATAAGATACCTAGGAATAAATCTAAGCAAAGAGGAAAGAATCTGTACTTAGAAAACTATAAAATACTCATGAAAGAAATTGAGGAAGACACAAAAAAATGGAAAAACGTTCCATTCACATGGACTGGAAAAACAAATACTGTGAAGATGTCAGTGCTACCTAGAGCAATCTACCCATTAATGCAATCCCTATCAAAATACCATCCACTGTTTTCAAAGAAATGGAACAAATAATCCTAAATTTGTATGGAACCAGAAAAGACCCCGAATAACCAGAGGAATGTTAAAAAAGAAAAGCAAAGCTGGTGGCATAACAATTCCGGACTTCAAACTGTATTACAAAGCTGTCATTATCAAGACAGTATGGTACTGGCACAAAAACAGACACATAGATCAATGGAACAGAATAGAGAGCCCAGAAATGGACCTTCAACTCTGTGGTCAACTCATCTTCGACAAGGAAGGAAAGAATGTCCAATGGAAAAAAGATCGTCTCTTCAACCAATGATGTTGGGAAATTGGGCAGCCACAAGCAGAAGAATGAAACTGGACCATTTCCTTACACCACACACAAAATGGTTGAAAGACCTAAATGTGAGACAGGAGTCCATCAAAATCCTAAAGGAGAAGACAGGCAGCAACCTCTTCGACCTCAGCCACAGCAACTTCTTCCTAGAAATATCACTAAAGACAAGGGAAGCAAGGGCAAATATGAACTATTGGGACTTCATCAAGATAAAAAGCTTTTGCACAGCAAAGGAAACAGTCAACAAAACCAAAAGACACCTGACAGAGTGGGAGAAGATATTTGCAAATTACATATCAGATGAAGGGCTAGTATTCAAAATCTATTAAAACTTATCAAACTCAACCCCCAAAGAACAAGTAATCCAGTTAAGAATTGGGCAGAAGACATGAACAGACATTTTTCCAAAGAAGACATCCAAATGGCCAATAGACACAAGAAAAAGTGCTCAACATCACTCGGCAGCAGGGAAATGTAAATCCAAACCTCAATGAGATACCACCTCACACCAGTCAGAATGGCTAAAATTAAAAGTCAGGAAACGACAGATGTTGGCGAGGATGCGGAGAAAGGGAAATCCTCCTACAGTGTTGGTGGGAATGCAAGCTGGTGCAGCCACTCTGGAAAACAGTATGGAGGTTCCTCAAAAAGGTGAAAATAGAGCTGCTGTATGACCCAGCAATTGTACTACTGGGTATTTACCCCAAAGATATAAATGTAGTGATCTGAAGGGGTATGTGCACCCTGATGTTTATAGCATCAATGTCCAGAATAGCCAAACTATGGAAAGAGCCAAGATGTCCACCAACAGATGAATGGATAAAGAAGAAGTGGTATATAGATACAATGGAATATTATGCAGCCATCAAAAAATGAAATCTTGCCATTTGCAATGACATAGGTGGATCTGGAGGGTATTTATGCTAAGTGAGATAAGTGAACCAGAGAAAGACATGTATCATATGATCTCACTGATATGAGGAATTCTTAATCTCAGGAAACAAACTGAGGGTTGCTGGAGTGATGGAGTGTTGGAGGGATGGGTTGGCTGAATGATAGACATTGGGGAGGGTATGTGCAATATGAGTGCTGTGAATTGTGTAAGACTGATGAATCACAGACCTGTACCTCTGAAACAAATAATGCAATATATATTAAGAAAAAAAAAGAAGATAGCAGGAGGGGAAGAATGAAGGGGGGTAAATCGGAGGGGGAGATGAGCTATGAGAGATGATGGACTCTAAAAAACAAACTGTGGGTTCTAGAGGGGAGGGCGGTGGGAGGATGGGTTAGCCTGGTGATGGGTATTAAGGAGGGCATGTCTGCATGGAGCCCTGGGTGTTATGCACAAACAATGAATCATGAAATACTACATCAAAATCTAATGATGTAATGTATGGTAATTAACATAACAATAAAACATTAAAAAAAAGAAGATGGTAGGAAGGGAAAAATGAAGGCATGGAAATTGGAGAGGGGGATGAACCATGAGAGACTATGGACTCTGAGAAATAAACTGAGCATTCTAGAGGGGAGGGGGTGGGGGGATGGGTTAGCCTGGTGATGGGTATTAAAGAGGGCACGTATTGAATGGAGCACTGGGTGTTATATGCAAACAATGAATCATGGAACACTACATCTAAAACTAATGATGTAATGTATGGGATTAACTTAACAATAAAAAATTTAAAAAAATAGTAGAAATCACTTTTTGAAAAATCCAAATTTCCCAGTATTTATAATTAAGTAACACATTTACAAAGAAGCCATTGATAAACAAGAAGTCACAAGGGAAATTAGAAACATTTTGAACTGAATAAAAATGAAAAAAAACAACATATCAAAATTTGTTGGATGTAGTTATAAAAGTATGTAGTGGGAAATTTATAGCATTGAATGATTATATTAGAAATGAAGAAAGTCTCGCATCAATTACCTAAGCTTAGCTTACATCTTAAGAAACTAGAAAGAGAAGAACAAGCAAAAGGAAGGAAATAATAAAGATAAGAGCAGAAATAAATAATTTGGAAAGTAGAAAACAATAAAGAATGCAATGAAACCATAAGACACTTATAAAACAGATCAATAAAGTTGATAAACCTCTATCCAGACTGATCAAAGGAGGAGGTGGGAAGGCACAAAATCAAGAATTAAAATGAGGACACGATCTCCAATCCTATATACATTAAATGGATAATAACGGGAATATTAAACTCAACTTGATGACCATAAATTCAACAGCTTAGATAAAATGGACTAGTTCTTTTTAGGACACAAAGTATCAAGGCTCACTCAGGAGAAACAAATGGCCTGAATAATCCTATGCCAGTTAAAGAAATTAAATGAGAATTTAAAACCTTTCAACAAAGAAAACTCCAGGTCTAGATGTCTTCCTCAGTAAATTCAATCACTTAACAAGAAAACAATTCCACACAAATTCTTCCAAAATATAGGAGAATAGGGAATACTTGCCAGCTCACTTTATGAGGCTAGCATTATGCTAATACTAAAATCAGACAAAGATATCACAGGAAAAGAAAATTATAAACCGATATCTCTCATGATCATAGATGTAAACATTCTAAAAAATAATAATAATAGCAAATCAAATCCGGCAATGTATTGATGTGAAAACACATCCTAACCAAATGGAGATTTTCTGAGGAATGCAAGAGTGGTTCAAGATTTGAAAATAACCCAGAAATTGATATCAACGTTCATTCATAGTATAAAAACACCTGCAGCAAACTAGGCATAGAAAGTAGTATCTTTGCTAATAGGTGGAATTTACAAAAAGCCTACAGCTAACTTCACACTTAATGTTCAAAGACTGAAGGCCTTCTTCCTCTAATTAGAAACAAGGGAAGGATGTCTGTTCTTACCACTTCTATTTAAGTCTTATTTTGTGTAATAACAAAATTTAAAAAAAAGGCCCCCAGATAGAAAGGAAGAAATAAACTGGTCTTTATTCACAGACAGCATGACTGTCTACATAGAAAATCTGAAGAAATCTATATTTTAAAAAAAAGCTAGTTGAATAAGAGTTGAATAAGTTTATGGCTGTAAAATACAAGGTTGACATACAAAACTGAGAGGTATTTCTATTTTTAAGATGTTGATTCTCCCCAAACTTACCTATAAAATCAACACACTTTGTAATATAATAAGAAATATATCTCTGGTCATAGGCAAGGCCCAAGGAGGTTTCCTGTGTCTCTTTGTGGTTAAGAACACTGCTAGTACAGACAACCAGAAGATTCCGAGATCCTTCTCCATGTGACCTCCTGCAGGGGAAAGTCTTTAGAACTCCCAAGAGATAATTATGGACCTTTCTGAACTATGGAATGTGACATAATGGTTAAAATAAAAGTTTTGACAGTTATTTTCAAACACTAGTTTCTACACTGATTAGAAATTCTTGTGTGCCATGAGCCTTTCTGCAAGTCTGTCACATTGGATGTCAACTTTTTTTTTAAGGTGGGTATTAGTATATTTATATTAATATGATTATTAGTATAAAGAATTGTGCCACCATCACAATTTTATTTTAAATCATCTCCATCACCCCCAAAAAGACACCTTATGCTCATTTGCAGTTGCTCCCCATTCCCATAATACCTGCCTCTTGTCCTAGGCAACCACTATGGTACTTCCTTTATCTATTGCGTATAAACGTAACCATACACTGTAGGGTCCTTGATGTTTGCCTTTTTTTCACTTACCCTGATGTTTTTGAGGATGTTAGCTTGTAGAAAACTACATAACATATAAATTATACTTGTCAGATGAAGAAGATATAATGATTTCTGTTTATTTCTTTTAAAAGATTTTTATTTATTTATTTGAGAGAGAGAGAGAGAACACAGCAGAGAGGAGGGGCAGAGGGAGAGGGAGCAGAGCTCTGTCCCTGAACAGGAACCCCGATGTGGGGCTCGATTCCAGGACCCTAGGACCATGACCTGAGCCGAAGGCAGATGCTTAACTGACTGAGCCACCTGGGCTGAGTTTGTTTAGTACAAAAGATTACTCCCAAAGGCTTCAGTTTAATTTCCTCCAAGACAATACATAAATTTTATCTAAATTGAAAAAACAATTATGAATCAATGTGATGTGCTATATAATAGGGGAGGTATATAAAATGCCATGAAATCTTTGTGAATGGGGCCATAATTGGCATGTTACCAATGAACTCCTAAATATCAAATATATAGTTATCCCCTATAGTTTCTCTGTTGCATCACATATTACTGAAAATATTATTAATCAATTACAATTAATTCACCAGCATTTGAAAATTGGGTGTTTTCCCATCAAAATATAGATTTTTCTCTTCTCTTGAAACACCAGAATATAAGGCAACACTTGGTTTGCACATATACAGGGCAAAAATTAGCTGGGTATGAGCAGTAGCTGATCCTTATACATAAAAGGTATGTTCTCTGGGATTTGCAGAAAACAGGTGTTATATTTTCTTGATTCCTGCCATGGTGGCTAAGTACTTGGGAAAAAAATGATTTATTCTAAAAGCAAATGCTGTATCAGCACTGTAATTAGGAGATTCAGATTGGATCCTGCAGCAAAAGTTAAGGGGTACTGAACTTGATAATCCTGAATTAACCTGGAAAGGATTTAAAATACCCACAGGTTAGTAACCACCATGGTTCCTAATGGAAGCAAGTGCAAATCCTCTCTGATGGAAATTATTGGGAAATGATTCTTTGTGTTCCTGTGTATCTTGTGAGTAGCAGCCCTGACTGTATTACAAACTATCTTTTCAAGTGTGTTTATATACTGAAAAGCTTTGGATCTATCTTTGGAAGATAGATATGGTACCTCCTTAACAAGTAAAGATAATGTTTGTACAGTATTCAACCCAATAAAGGCAATCTTTCCCTCTGGATCACAGGACAGGCATGCTTACTGACCACCATAAAAGAGTCAGGTTCCCTAAGGTCAAGGTTTCTCTCACATAACACACTACTTGCACAGGTATCACCAGACCCTCTTCACATGTCCCTGTGGGAATTTGGATTTGGGAAATCTGCATAAGAAAATGGCTACTGCTACTACTGTGAGTAATAAAGTCTTTCGTCTTTGACCCAAGAGTGTTGTATCTTCTGCCAGCATCTATGAAATTGTGGCAGGCTCAATTAATAGCTTGAATGTAGAGTAAAATGTCAGACCCTTCACAGTTCTCACTTTTAAAAGAAACATTTGGCTGTAACTATTAACATTCAAATGTATATGCAATTGGGTCAGGACACTTTATTTCTAAGTAATTTAGAACCATATTCTCTCAAAGGCATAAAGGCACACTAGGATATTTATTGTAACATTGTTTAAACCTAAATACACACATAGGATAACTATTCTGGCTAAATTATATGACATCTATCATTTATATGAAATGACTATTTAATGTCCTATTATATAATCATGTAACTATAATGGCTAAATTATAGGACATCCATTGTTTATATGAAATGAGGTCAAGCTATACATACAGGAAAAATTTTCTGGACATGTATTTGAGAAAAGAAAGCAAATTCAAGAAATGCAAACTTCTGGTATAAAATCATGTTTATAAAAACATCCACAATATTCTGTGTGTGTGTATATATTTATAATTATATGCAATATACATACAATATAATTATATATTATATATATACATGTATCTATAAGTTTTGAGAGTTGCCTACTAAACTCTTAATATTATAACTAGAGAGAGAACTACAATTAGGAAGTAACTCTCCAGTGGTCAAGGGGTTTAATTTATCAGAAATGATTAAATGGGGTGCCTGGGTGGCTCAGTTGTTTAAGCGACTGCCTTCGGCTCAGGTCATGATCCTGGAGTCCCGGGATCGAGTCTCGCATCAGGCTCCCTGCTCGGCGGGGAGTCTGCCTCTCCCTCTGACTCTGCCCCTCTCATGCTCTCTCTCTATCACTATCTCTCTCAATAAATAAATAAAAATCTTAAAAAAAAATGATTAAATGATTTAATCATTTTTAAAAGATATCAATATATTTACATAAAGCAAAGAAAATGTGTTTATATAGATGTTATGCAATTATTAAAAAATTAACAAATACTCATTATCCATTTATCTCCCAAAGGCACTCATCAAGGTGATTTTTTGTCTGCACATTGCATTTCTTTCTTTTCCTCCAAATGGTGATGTCCTCTCTTGTTTACTGTTCCTGATTTCTGTTCTTTTGTCCCATAAATATATTTATTATTATCAGTGTCACCGTAATTTATCTTAGTTATTATTTACATTTATTATTATGATTCTATATACTTGTAATAACATCAGCAAAGTTACTAATGATAAAATAATTATCCTAACAACTATGTTTATGATAGCCCAATGATTTATAACCTCTTTGCAAGTATGTGGATCTTACATATCATGAAAGAAAATATAAATTGATAAATTTTTGGAAATAAATTTAGACATTTTGTAGAGTTAATAATTTGAACATCTTACAAGCCACCAATTCCACTCCTACTGAGACTTTTAAACATGTTCTCCTGGAGAAATATACGAATATGTTTATGGTGGTATTGTCCATGTTATTAAAAAGCTGGAAACAGCTGAGATGTGGATAGACAAAATAATGGATACAAATCTTCATAGTACAGAGGAGTTATGTAATAGTGAAAAAGAACAAACTGTGGTTTCATAAAAAGGTGTGGGTAATTCTCAGAACCATAATATTGAGAGGAAAAAGAAAGTGAGAGATAATACTGGGTATGATGATATTTTAATGAAAAGAAGTTGCGTATGTGTTTGTGTGTGTAAACATGTGATAAAACTTCATAAAAGCCAAAACAATGATAAAAACAAAGCAGGTCATGCACATATTTGTTGGGGGCAGGTGATAGAAGAGGTAAGGAGTAACACCCAAATAAATGCAATCATATTGGTGATATTTTAGCTCTTCACTTTGGTGCTGGTTCATGATTAATAATTTTCTTTTTTTAAAGATTGTATTTATTTATTTGACAGAGAGAGACACAGCTAGAGAGGGAACACAAGCAGGGGGAGTGGGAGAGGGAGAAGCAGGCCCCCTGCCAAGCAGGGAGCCCGATGTAGGGCTCGATCCCAGCACCCCGAGATCATGACCTGAGCTGAAGGCAGACGCCTAACGACTGAGCCACCCAGGTGCCCTGATTAATAATTTTCTTATTTGCTTCATAATTTACAAATATATACAGAAGGAGTATGTATAGTCTTTCATATGTTTCAAAATGTTACACACCCATGTAAAAATACCTTGCATATCACCAATCATCTTTATGTTGAATAAATGTCTATGGATAGTACATGTTTTTGTTTTTGTAAGGAGATACCTTAACTTCTGCCCTGTTAGGCCTTGTGTTTATGGAGGTAAATAACATAATCTTTTTCTGTGTTAAAGGCCATGTGACCACATGCAAAGCAACATGACAATGTCTTCTTGAGTTAACTATTAAGTGGGAGATAGGTATTTGCTTAAAAGATGCATTCCCACAATTGTGAATTATGGTTTAAGAATAAAAATATTTCATACCAGGGAACAACATAGGTGCTACTGGAAGCTTTATGCTGTGTAATAGAAGAGAGGATTATTTTTTTATGGCCCACGGTTTCTATGAATAGAATTAACCAGACACCAATTATCACCTCATTGAAAGGATAAGTCACTGTGACTTCTACAGCTGAGATCAAACTCATTTCTTTTGCAATGCAAATTAATTAGAGTCAGAGAGAGCTATACTGAAGGTTAGGATGCACTGCAAATTTGAAAAAGTCTGTATTTTAAGCAACTCAGGGTAAAATGTGTTCCAATTAGCATATAATGTTAATAAGCAATGATCTTATTTATACACAAGTACTTTAAAGAAATACTTTTAAAAGAAAACATTAAACAAGCCATAAAAAGTATTCTTTTTGTTATGACTGTAATTGAAGAAAGACAAAATTCAGCAGGTGTATTATTTATTTTTAACTGGCAAGCAGGCTCTACAGAAAGGGTTATCTTTACTTGAAAGTGTATTCCTCGGTGGTGAATAAAGAGAGATGGTTGGCTTCTTATCATAGCTCAAAAACATATCAGATAAATATGCCCACCAGCCTATTTGGACACAGCAGTAGATATTACCATCTGCTCCCAAATATGCCTGCAACCCTGTAGCTCTTCCATTTTGGCACCCGAATTTATGGGGAAGAGCATGATGTCCTAAGATATACTGATTTCTGAAAAGAGCCTTGAAAATGTATCCCTAGTGACACAGAGTTTTGTAAATAGCTGGGTTTACTTCAACCACCACTGTTTTTAGGGAGGGAATACCATTCTCACAACTCCTTTTTTTATGTTGGGATGGGATGACATGACCCAGAAAATTTAGTATCCTATTAGAATAAGCAGATAAACAGAACATTGCTCAGGAAGATGATCACCACATTTATTTGTTTGTACCAAATGAATGAAATGAGCAAAACAAAGGAAAATTTGACAGCAAAAATGGATACTATTAGCATCTTTACAGATAAGGTAAAAAGTCCAGGGAAAATGGCAGCCACATTCTGAAGGGAATGTTTCTCTCCTGCATCCAGAGACCTGCATCCAGGTCCATTTTCTCTTTCATATTATGTTTTGTCAGTCTTAGATATAAGAATCCGTAGCTAACTCACAGTGACATAATTTATAGTTCCGAATCTCATATTATATTTCCAATTTGGATTTCCAAATTCTTATTTGCACTGTGTGTATAATCACCCACAGTAATTTCATTAAGAATTTACAATTCATTAATTTGATTTCACATACATATAGACTCCTTGATATGAATACAGGTTTATTTTGTTAATTTTTATTGTACTTGATTATCTAAAAAGAATAAAATAGGTAATGTTTAAAAATCATAGAGCATACAGGAAGTTAATATGGAATTTGAACCAATTGACCAATATAAAGAAGAGAGAGAGAAAGAGGGAGAGAAAGAGAGAGAGAGAAAGACAGCAAGAGCTTCAACAAATAAACAATAATTATGTTCAGCAAATAAACAACTAGTATTGTAGTCATAATGAAGTATCTTTCAAAAAGACCTGAGCTTAAATTGATGCTAGTGAATTCAACTTCTGGGTGAAATTTGGGATAGTAGGTAGGTCCTTGTTTCTCTATTTCAAGAAGAGAGATAAACATTAATTACAGACAGATGATGTTCTTGAATGAGCAGAAGGATTTGCTGGCAGCTCTATAAAAATACACCTGTGCACATATGATTAGTATCCCCCCTCCCATGAAATCAAGAATAAGGATGGAAAAGGATTCTTAAGATATTCTTGATGCATTAAAGAGGCAGCAGAGCAGGGTGTGATGATAAAACCAAAGTGTCTGCACAAGATGGTCATGACTGACATTTATAAATTAGGGAAACTAATACAAGAATTATTATCTTTTGTAGCACCTGATTAAAAAAATTTCTGAAGCATTAAAACCATGCTATTATCCACAAACAATTTGAGAAGCTAAAGACATGATATGCATCTGTCACTTATGCATGTTACTCTACTCAGTTATTCCTAAACAACCATATGATTAACCCACATATACAGTAAATGAGAACGTTTTTTACTTTAAATCTTTTAATGTGGGAAGAAATTATTCCTTGACTGTACATATAGAAACTCCAGTTCCAATTATTCCAGAATTCTAGGATTACGAAATTTTTAAATATTTTTTTTCTAAGGCTCTTATCCTGAGTAATTTGATATGAGCTAAATACTGACACTCCCTGGCATGACAAGGCTATGACTTGCATTGACTTGCATGGTATTTGAAAGACAAACAAACAAGCAAACAACAACAAAGCCCACAACCATTTGGGGGTTGATTTGATTTAATACTTATCATAACCATCTGCCAAGACAATATACTTATCCATGTCTCAAAGGCAAGCATATAGAACCTCCTTTTATATTGAAATATTTTCCTAGTCTTATACAAGATTATTGAAGATCACAGCTGGGGTTTTATTGCATATGTTTTACAAATATCTAGGGTAGGGCTGCTACTCTATTTTTAATAGCTTTTTATTTTTAAGAGAGTCTTGTGATATAGTATTTCCTGTCACCCAGATAAAAAAGCAAGAAAGAGGAAGTCATGATGTGCTATTTTTTAATGAAGTAAAATTGATATATAACATTATATAATATAACCACCAACAGGTAGTACCTGGTGGGGCAATGATCTAAGCAGAAGAAAATGGCCAATTTGAGCCACTGAACCAAAATCATGCTGCTGGCACTGTGGCTTCTTCCAATTCATTGAAAGATAACTGCCAGCAAAGCAGTATAGAGAGAGGTGGCCTTCAGCCATTTGGCATTCACCAGCATGTAGGCCAGATCTGCTCCAAGAGCCTAATCACCATCAATCAGCAAGATAACAACTCATCCTCTCATTGATTTGGAACTGAAAGATTTGCTTTCCCACCATGGTTACTTATTACATAAATAATTTAGCCTATGTGGAAAAACATTTTCTTAAATATACAGAGTACAGTAGTTTTACAATGTGATCATATATGGAAGTTACTTAGAAATGATTTGCACCCATGGAACAAATTAGCATATTTAGTAAATTAACCTGTTGGAGACTTTTTCTCAATTTGGGGAACAGCATTTTGATAAAAAGTAAAAATGTCACAAATGAAATAGCTACAAAAACAAAATTTGTGATTTTCTAGACTTTTTATTTGGTGGGGTTAGATAATTTTCTAATCTCAGCTAGTCATTATTATTTTCTAACAGTTAACCCTCAGACACAATTTGAGAGAAAGGGCTTAATGGAAGTCTTTTTATCATTTAATTTCATTGACAAAGAGTTTTTTTGTGTTTCACCATACTAACTTTATGGACAGCTCAATGATACTTTATAAATTGTTTCAAGCAAATGTCTTTTGAAAAAGATTTATCGGGGCACCTGGGTGGCTCAGTCGTTAAGCATCTGCCTTCGGCTCAGGTCATGATTCCGGGGTCCTGGGATTGAGCCCTGCATCAGGCTCCCTGTTCAGCGGGAAGCCTGCTTCTCCCTCTCCCACTCCCTCTGCTTGTGTTCCCTCTCTCACTGTGTCTCTCTCTGTCAAATAAATAAATAAAATCTTAAAAAAAAAAAGAAAAAAAATGATCAGACCCCTGCTTGAATTCGAATGAAAAAATATTGATAACTCATTTGGATTAAGAGAAAATGTGGAATAAATAAATAAATATGTGATGAATTTAAGTAAGTTAAATGAAAATGTATTATTTTAAAGAAGCTAATTGCTCACAATAGTTCTTGCTTTAAATTTCATAAAAATAATGTGGAAAAAAAACTTTGATTATACTAAATCTCTTCTTTAAAGTATCCTATTTCCATAAAAAAAGAAACAAAAAAACAAAGAAATGACAATATAATCCTTCTCCAAGTTTTGCAGGTACTGAAACTTTCCATTTGAAGATGAAGCAGCTCTCCTAAACACAAAGCCATCACTGCAAATTGGTTTTGATAGGACAAAAGGAACTTTGAACATCAGATAAAACAAAACTTAGCAATTTTTTTGTAAGGGCTAAACAGTAAGTATTCAGGCTTGCAGGTCATACAGTCTCTGTCATAAGTTCTCAACTCTGCTGTTGTGACATCAAGCCAGCCAGACATTAACAAATGAATGAGCATGGCTGTGTTCCAATAAAACTGAATTTATGGGCAATGAAGTTTGAAATTCATATAGTTTTCATGTGCCATGAATATTATTCTTTAAAAAATTTCCCCCAAGCATTAAAAAAATGTAAAAACCATTCTTTTTTTAATTTTACATTTCTTAATTTTATTATGTTATGTTAATCACCATACATTACATCATTAGTTTTTGATGTAGTGTTCCATGATTCATTGTTTGTGTATAACACCCAGTGCTCCATTCAATACGTGCCCTCTTCAATAGCCATCACCAGGCTAACCCATCCCCCCACTCCCTCCCCTTTAGAACCCTCAGTTTGTTTCTCAGAGTCCATAGTCTCTCATGGTTTGTCTCCCCCTCCGATTCCCCCCCTTCATTTTTCCCTTCCTACTATCTTCTTTTTTTAACATATAATGTATTATTTGTTTCAGAGGTACAGGTCTGTGATTCAGCAGTCTTAACACAATTCACAGCCCTCACCATAGCACACACCCTCCCCAATGTCTATCACCTAGCCACCCCATTCCTCCCACCCCACCCTCCACTCCAGCAACCCTCAGTTTGTTTCCTGAGATTAAGAATTCCTCATATCAGTGAGGTCATATGATACATGTCTTTCTCTGTTTGACTTATTTCACTCAGCATAATACCCTCCAGTTCCATCCACGTCACTGCAAATGGCAAGATTTCATTCCTTTTCATGGCTGCATAATATTCCATTGTGTGTGTGTGTGTGTGTGTGTGTGTTCTTTATCCACTCATCTGTCGATGGACATCTTGGCTCTTTCCATAGTTTGGCTATTGTGGCCACTGTAAAAACCACTCTTAGCTCACAGGCTCTACAAAAACAGGTGGTGAAGCACATTGGGCCAATGGACCATAGCCTACCAACCCCCGAGATAAATGAGGAAGTCTTGGTTTATATATATACTACATTCCTACTCAGGTACATGTTTTGTGATGGTTGTTTGATGGTAATTAGGTTTGCAAAACAGTTATTTCTAAAGATACTCAAGCCCACTGTCATTTTCATGGAATGTGACTACTGTCAGCCAAAACAAGTGCTGTAAGAACCATTTTGGGGAGTATCTTGTGAGGACCTCATGAAATAGGAGCTTGAAGATGCATTCTAATGGTGAATTGCATTGAACGGTTTGGTACTTGGGGTGTCTTTACTTACTTTCTGCCTCACTGATATGAAACCATTCACTCAGTCATTTATTCACATAGTCATTCCTTTGTTTATTCTGTCATTCAACATTAAAGGCCATGCCTTTCTTAAGCACTGAAGAAACAGGTAAATTAGACATGATTCCTGAGCTGCAAATACTTATAATAGTTATGGGACAAAAAAACTAATAGCGGGCTCCCTGTGATATGTGTGAGATACCAGAAGAGAATCCCAGGACACCATGGAAGATGAAAGATGCCTTGGCAAGACAGAAAGTACAATGAAGACTTCAGAGAAACTAATCTGTTTAAGACATTTAAAGAAAAGAACACTCATTGCCTACAGCCTCAGATAATACATATAATATTTATTCATACTAAAGTAATAATAGCTTACATATTCTATACTCACAGAATTTCAAGAATGATAGATTAGTGGTAACTCATTTGGATTCTCAGATTTAACCAATGAGGAAAAAGAGGCCCCAAGAGGAGAAGTGGGAAGTTCAAGGTCACCCAGCTCTTTAGAGGTGACCTTATTAAATTTCAAAGTTCTTCAGTAGTAATTCAATATTGTTTCCAACACACTAAACCTTCTTTGCCTCTTCCATAGCTTTTTACTGATTGTACATTGTTTATTCTCTCTTTTCTATGCAGATGCTCTAAGTCAACTTGCAGAGCTCTTATCTTTTCTTCAGCAATTCCTTAATGATTATAGTTAATAAAATTGAGAAGATGAAATTGGAAATAGTGCTCAAATGGTGTTACCTTTTTTTGAATTTTCTGCTGATCTGAAGTAAAAATACAATTACCTCAGCTCAAACTCAGCATATTGTGTTTTTCGTTCTAGGTTACTTCATAAATTGCAATTATCATCATTTGTGGCTCTCACAAGATTATAGGTGACTGAGTACCTCATCAGCTAAGATCAGAATTTCCCATGGCACAAAACAAAACACTTGTATAATGATCTAGGAGAGTGGATTAAACATATTAAATGAGAGAGCTACACATTGAAAATGTTCGCAGGATTATCAGTTTAGCTTTTCAAATGCATTCAACTAAAGTGAAATTGATGTGGCTCTGCTTAAGTATCAGTACTATTTTAGAGTTTGACTTTTACATCTCTGACTTTCAGTATTTAAGGCTTTCACCATTTTCTTTCTTTTTTTTTTTTTTAAAGATTTTATTTATTTATTTGACAGAGACAGAGACAGCGAGAGCAGGAACACAAGCAGGGGGAGTGGGAGAGGAAGAAGCAGGCTCCTGGCTGAGCAGAGAGCCCGATGTGGGGCTCGATCCCAGGACCCTGGGATCATGACCTGAGCCGAAGGCAGTCGCTTAACCAACTGAGCCACCCAGGCGCCCGGCTTTCACCATTTTCAATGCTGAAGAACAGGATCTGCACTCTTGCCTCACCCCCCCCACCCCAATGATGGATGCATAATCTCTCTCTCCACCCAGTGTTCTTTCTGGTACATGAAGGGTAGGGGAAACAGGAGGAGGCATGCAGGTTCCTAAGGCAGAGTTTCTGTAGATCTTCAGGGTCTAGAGTTTTTATGCTTTCCTCTAGGACACTGCCCTTCAGAAAAGGCTGGGATGCCCAGAAAAATTTCCAGGGATTGAACATAGCAACTGCAAAAACTCAGTTCTGTGTGAAATGTTACTCAACATCATGACTATTATTGCTTAGTGGGTCACTGATGTATTCCAGAGTTTCAAGCACATTATGTCACTTAATCTACACAAAATCTTATGAAACGGTTATTGTTATCTTGATACTTCTCAAATCACATCTGTAGTGCAGAGAAGTATACAGAATTTGGATGTTAAAGTTATAATAAAAATATCAATTATAAAAATAACAGGTATGCACTACTTACTATGTCTTAGAGATTCTTCTAAGTACTTTAAGCATGCTATTTATTTAATCTTTCTTATTTATTTATCTTTAATCTTATTTAATCTTCACAGCATCCATAAGAGTTATCATCCCCATTTTGAGACTAAAAATCATCATTACATAATATGTTTAATGTCACAATTAATAGATGGCAGAACAAAGATTTGAACCAGACCGCCTGACTCTGGAGGTCACATGCCTAACCACTACACCACAAAAAGCTCTCATAAAAGACAGTCAATGAGGGTATTTATCTTTACTCAACCTATCTTCCATTGACAATAAAAAGGAAAAAAAAAGTCTTATTTGCAGACTCCTACCTCTTTAATAGAGTTGTCATTTACCAAAATAATTCAAGTAATTGAGCAAACTCTTTAGTGGGTGGTTTAAATGTTTATACACACACGTATATATATATATATATATATATATATATATATAATTATATCTATATCTATATCTATATATATATCAATATATCAGTATGTGATAATTGTTCTCCTTATTTGTCCTGAAATCTATGGCTTATCCATCCCCATGGATTGAAATTTTTATGTAGTGCTTATTATCCTTGACAATATTTCTTCATAGGCAGTGTGATATACATGTGCATCTTGTGTTAATTTAATCTACACCCTATGGGAGGTCAGTTGGCTTAATTGAGAGAACATACTCCAGGGATAGCTAGCATTTTAAATCTTCTAATCAGAAGCCCACATTCCAAAGATATGCACTCCAGCTATCCTTATTGCTAATATTCTTATGTCTGATTAGCATCAGATTAGCATAATGTGTATTATGAATTATTTTTTTTTACTGATAAGGGTGCAAGAAATATTGTGCAGACTTTCTTGCCCTTGCAGGAATTGGGTGTAAGAACCTAGAGACCAGGTTACCTACACCTTTTCGAAGTGGCCAGAATCTGAAATGGTCTGGTGTATACCCAAAGATTCTGAGCATACTTGTCACCATGTTGAACCCTACTGATAACATATTTTTGCATTTGCCTCAAGCAAAGCTTTCACATAGGTAGGGTCAAACCACTAAAAGGAGCTTACAGAGTAAGTTGCACACTTTTTTACCAGTAAATGTTAGTATGTGTGACCAAATTCCTTCTATTAAAGCCTCATTTTCATGTAACCTAGTTATAGGAGGAGACCTAAAACTCCTAATTGCCTCTACACTTAGAACTTTTATTTACCATAGGGCGCCTGGGTGGCTTAGTTGGTTAAGAACTTTTATTTACCATAAAACACCTACTAATTATAAATGACCAATTGCTTTAGACCAGTAGGCAGCAGGAGCTTGTTTGTGTGAGTACATACATGAGTGCATGTTTGCACGCACACACGTACAGATACACTTATAGGAGAATGGTAAAATAGTAGGAGTGGAATAGGAGACAGAATGGGGCTGCCAGCCATTTATATATGAGCTTATTTGTCCTTGTCCCTTAGGTTGGAAAGTTTTCATCCACAAATTCTCTTAAATTTCTTACTGGTGAGCAAGCTATTTGTCTTTGGCTACAGAGATGGTAACATGTTATTTATGATCCACACTTAACTACAGTTGTTCAGATCTCTGTCACCTCCAAGATTGATGGTTAAAATGCACTCTACTTTAGTCTACCCTCTTCAGCTTACATGCCTTTATTTGTTCTTTGAAAGCCTAAGCTGTGTATATTTCAGAGAAAAATCTAGTTTAAATGTTCTTCCTTTTACATTTTATGTGTGACAAATGTTCAAACCACTTTTCTCCCTCAAAATTTCCAACATTATTGCTTTTTTCCTTTATTCTAATGTTGCCATGCTTCTTCGTTATGTCTTTAAATTAAGAAAACCATTTAGTAAGCAATGTAATAAATACTTCTCTAAGCCCTTAGGACTTATATTATACAATACTATTTTTAAGCTGTTAGAATCATGGTTTTCTTGAATTATAGGTTTTCATTTAAAATCTATGTTCTTTGTATTTGTCTATATGAATTAAGCATTCTCTACTCTGAATGGTATTTCTTGAATTTTGTTTTCCTTCTTACCTTTTGTTTTTATTTTATGCTCTGGACTTAGCCATGGTCTTTTTCAACTAAGAGTGAAGATATATTGTGGAACCAACAGAACGCTTCATCTGACCCAGTCCAGAGTAAATAAATTAGTAAAAATAAAATCACTGGCAATAGTTTAGATAAATAATGCTGTGGTACAGTAACAAATAGTCCACAGTAAAAACAACAACAATATTATTTCTCACTCATGTGGAGTCCATTCAAGGCTAAGGGACAGTCCAGGATAGCTCTCTTCCATGTGGTGACTCAGGAATCCAGGCTGCTTTTATCCTGTGGTTATGCCGTTTGCAATACTTGGCCTATGTGTTTTCCAAGTCCATGTAAGGGACAGTTAGAAGGCCGTCGACTGGATCTTAAGTGCTTTGCTTATAAGTAACACATATTATTTTTCCTTATAGCACATTGTCTAGACCTAGTCAATGCCTGCTTAACTGTAAGTGGACTACGAAAACCAGGTGAGCTGTGACTGTCTCTGCTTAGTGTTCTCATAGAGGAAGAGCTATATGATTGCTGAGGCCCTCTGGTATGAATATTACTCACACCACTGGAATGCTAATAAATATTTAGGGGTGAGCATGCATCTAAGTGTTCAAAGTTATCCTTGTAACTGGCATTTCCACTTAGAGATATGTGTGACTGGCATCTCATCAAACCAAAGTAAGTTTCCCTTTCACCACCTGCTTGTCCTTCCAAAGTGTTAAAAAAGGGGCTCTTCTTTTATGCAGTAGTCAGCCTCTTCCTCTCTTGAAAGCAAGAGCAATAATGATGATGGAGTAGGATGGGGAAGTTTTGGTGACTCCTTCCTTGGCAATAAATGATGAGGGAAGTCTTTCAACTGGATGTCTATATCTATAAGAATGTATCCAGTTGTGGATCAACATCTTGAAAATGTTAAAATGGCTTTTTGACTTTGAAACCTTGCTAAGCTTTTTATACCTTATCTACATCCATGTACAGATTAGCAGTGAAGTCCTTAAAAATGCAGCATCTGTACATTTTTTTTTTTTTTGATGCATGCAGGATGGAGAAAGGAAATCTGGGAAGCTGAAGATTGGTCAAGAGAATAGGTTTGGTGTCATTCAGGTCCTGGCTTAAATTCTCTCACAGTTGCCTATTAACAATTTGATCATAAGTGAGTTAATTAGCCTCTCTGAATCTCTCTGAAATGGAGATACAAAGACTTACCTCAGTGGTGGTTGTGAAAATAAAATAAGAAAATGTATATTAATAGTACATGCACTTAGAAGTAAGCATTCAATGGATATTGGCTATCGTTTTGTTAACTTAAAGACCAAAATAGTTACAATACAGAGAAAGGAGGAAGAACTACAAAAAAAGAAAACAGAGAAGACAGTCTACACCTCAGAGATCCCTCTAATTTTAGTAGTTGAAAGGTTTATAAGAGGCTTCTCAACAATATTAATATTTTATTAATATTAATTAATATTAACCAAAGATTGAAGTTCCAGAGATTTGAGGCCTTCTCTGATATTCCTCTTGCTTACCATCTTTCCAATATTTTTCTTCATCTTTTTGCTAATGAGTGGGAATTGGATTGTTTAATAGCAATGTCTCTTTTCTTTTTGATTCTGACTAGAGATGGTGGCCTTCCCAATCTAGTAGGAAAGTCTAAGAATGTGCCAGGAACATTAAGCAAGAGGGAAAGAAGGTTCAGATGTTGAAAATTGATATGTAGATTGAAGATGAGAGGGCCATTTGTGTGGAGGCCATAGAAACAGAGGAAAAGCAATGTGACCTCAGTCTGATAGGACTGGACCAAATGAGCTTGGTACCATATCAGGAGATCCAAGGAGACACTACGGGATTGAAGGTTGGGATGAGGGCAGGGATGACATCATGACTCCTCATTACAGAAAGATGTCTGGCATGGGAAGATGAAACAAATTTTTCTCTAGTCTCAAAGGGCTCTAAATCTTTGCTTGAAAGATAATAGCATGCACATTTTTACATCTATGATATCCTCAAATCCTGTCCCTGACCCTTTCTCTATTTCATTCACTCTCAATAGTGATGACATGCAAAACATACCCTGGCACATCTCTCTAGTACAGTTGTTCTCAAAAGGTGGCTTCTATAGCATCTACAACATCTGGGAACATTATAGAAATGCAAATTATTGTCTCCCCCCCCCACCCCAAATCAGAAACTCCGGAGGTAAACCCAGGAATTTGTTTTCTATAAGCATTCTGGTTGATTCTGATGCACACTAAAGTTTAAGAGCCATTGTTATAGAATATATTACATTATTTTTCCTACTCAGTATCTCCAAATATAACTCATCCCTCCCTCCCCACTTCTGCTAACATACCCAGTTCCACTATTTATAACTTAAATGTCTTCTCTTTAAGGCCAACTTTATAAGCCAGAAACTTAAATTTATCCTATTCTCCTTGCCCACCCCTCATATCAAATCACCACTCATCCAATCACCAAGTAGCTCCAATCCATCCTCTTCTCTCCATCCTCACATACCACCATCAGCTAGTCTGCATTATTGAAAGACCTTCTTGCTGAGCCACTCTTTTGTGCCAGATTTTGTATTAGGCCAGTCAGCAAACTATAGACTGCAGAGTATATCCAGGTCATGGCTTGCTTTTGTAAGCAAGTTTTTATTAAAATATAGCCACACTCATTTTTAAAAATATTGTCTTTGACTTCTTCTTTGCTATGACCAAGTTGAGTAGTTGTAACAGAGACTGTATGGTTCACAAAGTCTAAAATATTTACTAGGTGTCCCTATATTGAAAAGCTCTGCCCAACCCCATGCTAGGCACTGGGCATACATGGAGAGAGAGAGGTCATATCCTCATGGAACTTACAGTCCAGCAGGGAAAATCAGAAAATAAAGTGAGTTACCCAGTTATCCAGGTCAAGAGTTTCAAAGGAAATGTAGAAATTCATCAGACAAAGAGAAAAGAAGAAAAGTACTACACTCAAATCCTGTCCCTGGCCCTTTCTTATTTAGGGAATAACTTATTTATTTTATTTAATACAATTTCTCTCAGTACTTGGTAAAGTCCTCGGTACATTCTGGTTTTCAGTGTAGCTGGCTAATAATCATTTCATGAAATCCTTTGAGCCTATTTTTAAAGCAGGGACCTTCAGGTCACTCGCTTCCCAGTGGGAGTCCAGGTTGTACAGTAAGTCCTAGTTCTAGAAGTGATTATAGACCTGACACAGGGCAGTGGTGGGAATACGTCCTTTGAGCACGTGAGGCACTCCATACTGAGATGCTAGACCAATTTCTTCCTGAAAGCTCAACATATGCTTTGGATGTTGCCAAAAGTAGTGACTATCAGATCACACTTTACATCTGTTAACAAGTGCCCTGAGTAGAATAGTATTGGTGTAACAGTTTTGCCTCAGGGTGTGTGGCAAAATGCATATGCACCACAAATTTTTCAAGGAGAATTGCATGTAGGAGGTGAAATGATTTTGGTTATGTGTTCCTCTTTCCCACTGAAAATTCTTTTCCTCTTTGTAGAAACATTTGAGGAAAACATTTGAAAAATCACACAAACTCAAGAAAATATAACTAAAATAATTTTAGAGGCATTTATTTCCTTTATTTTTCCCCTTCTTTAATTGCATTCTACTAAAAATGAAAACAACCCCCAAAAAACCACCTCACTCCCCTTGCTGGAGACAAGCACTTCAGAAGCACTTTCCTCTCTCTTCTAGGAAAAAAAAAAAAGTATAAGGACAGGGGCCCAGACCACCATTACTGAGACTCCAACAATTTGTGGCCAGAGCCATTTCTCTTCTCATATTGCTGTAACCTTATCTGCTTTGACTGCTATCCTACTATCTCAGGTAAAACACATATGCCATTCTCCTTTCTGCCTTCAAAGCCATGCTAGAATAATTCCACCTGTTTTGTATCTGGCACTGATCCTTTTTGGCATGAAAAATGGAAACACTGGGACTGTTAAAGCTCTGTCTACATTTCCAACATCTCTCTGGGCACCCTCTTCCAGCTAATAACTCGTTCCCAACCAAATGGTACATTTTCACTTCAGGTGGGGATGTCTTCAGATGGCTGTTTTAGAGGTAGAAGTAGTTAGGGGATCTGAGAGACTTCTTAATTTCCCCCTCCTCTCCAACATTCCTCATGAATCAGATCATTGACTGCTTGCTGCTTTTTCTCTTGCACAGGCTGCTCCCATTATCACCAGCATTACTTTCAATCTTGTTGCAGATCTAGCTGATTAAAAACACTAGTCTTGAGAAAATTCTCTTTCTTGAAAGTCAATGCTTGCGGGAGATTAAGACTATTTATATTGTAAGGCACTCCCTTCAAAGCCTCTGCTGGCTTTACTCTCTTGACTGATGCAAACCTCAACTAATTCTCTTTATCCAGATAATCCACTCGCTTCCAATATTCATCAAATGGCAAAATGAAAAGCTTTTAAGAAAGAGAATAAATGCACAGGCTTAAAATCACATAGAATTTTAGTCTTAATAAAATTGTGAAAGAAATTATGAGGAAATCAGGGTTCTGAATCTTCTTCCCAATGAAATAACTTAAAAACTGATAAAATCCATGAGACCATAGCAAATATGTTTTGTACCTCTTGAATTGCTTCAGCAGTGTTTGGATCACAAACTTTTGATGAGGAAAAAACAAATGTGTTTTTTCTCTCTGATAAGAGTACCGTAAGACAAACTCCCCCTGTCTGGGCTCCTGTTTCTTCCCTTTATGTGTGTGGAATTCTCATTGCACTGTCTCTCCATTTGCTGCCTAAATCGTAGTCATTGGATATTTAATGTGCAGTGACCACACACAAGGTACTAACAAATATACAATATCTACAGTAAAAGAGGGAAATCTTGTCCTGAGGGAACTTCCAGTATTACAGTAAGGCTTGATGGAGTTGTTCTAAGGCCAGAAAACCAGGGGAAGCTGAGAAGCTTCCTACAGCACTAAAAGAAAGAAAATGTAGTGAGGGAAAAAAAAAAAGATGTTTTTGAAGCAGTGACATCTAGAACTCCAGTCCCAAATTTATGGAATTAATAGTTGAATAGATTTCTGAGACTACCTATAAGATATGTGATTTTAAAGTGTTGTAAATTATGACTCATGATCTCTAACAGTGTTAGGGATGACATGTAAAATGATACTACAAAATTCTTACTATCGCTGCCAGGATACCACCAGGAAATAGCCAGTATTTTCCCAACATATTAAAAAGCAATATAGCAAATCTTTTATTTGAAGAATTCTATCCAAGAGAGGAAAATTTTTAAAAAGCCTCAGTTTTCTTTATAGATGGCCATATATTATGATTAGGTATCAACTGACTTAGTATTCACCAAAAGAGGGTCTGATATTTAGAGCAAGAGGATGTGAGAAGAAAGGACCATTCAAGGTAGGAGTAGCAGATTTCTTTCCCAGGTTCACAATGTATTTCATGAATGGGCTGTTTCAGGCAAGTAGAGTAAAATGGTGAGGATTGTTGTAAAAAAGCAAACAGGAGAGCTGTAAACCATACTCTACTGTCAAACACAAAAACTATCATTCAAAGCTTAGTCAGTGCAAACCAAACAAGCAGACCACAGGCCAATCATGTTGCCTGTAAGGTTTCCTGCCGTTCACTCAGTTTCTACAGAGTGGTTTGGGTGCCCACAGGGATGGGTATTGATGGTCAAACAGTTGAGATGAGTGCATTGTGTTTGCTTGTGGGCCCTGTTACTTGATAGCTCCATAATGAAACAATGAATGTGCTGAGTTGTAAAATGATAAGGATCATCTATAATACTCAGCCTGGGAAAGGCCTTTTACACAGGGAGAATCCTATTCAGGACTTGTGGGAGATAGAAAACCTCAGTGGGAATATTTGGTCCTATAGGTAGGCACCATCCCAAAATATTTGACTAAAGGGAGAAGAATAAGTCGATTTCTTCTTGGCTAAATATTTTTCTTAACCACATCATCAGTGGGAATATTGACATATTGACAAACCCCAATCCACAATATAAGTGTAGGGTGTAAGAACAACTCCTAATCATTCATTACTGGGGGTAAAAGAGGCTTAACCTGCCTTCTTTCCAACTACAAAGATAGCAAGGCACCCCCTGATTAAGAATCTTACCTGCTCCAAACTATCAGGGAGAATCAATGTAAAGTTTTTGCTTCATTTTTCAATGGCTAGGTAGATGGTTGGCATTGGTGTGTGGGGGATGGCTTTGACATGAGTCCCGGTTTTTATGCCTTGGGCACAATCTGAAAGGTGAATGACTACATAAAGCACTGCCTCTACTCTGAGTGGAGGCCCCTATGCAGATTATGGGGCTTTTAAGGAAACATTTTCTCCCTGAATTTGAATTGAAACTCTACTGAGCTCAAGGGTCAGCATTATTCTTAGGAGACTATGTATTTATGAAATGGTATATCTCTGTCTCATGCCAGTGGGTAAACTTTACAGACTGCCAGATTTAGAGTGACCAAACCAATCTCAAATTGCTGTCGTAGGCTGGGGTACAGAAACATCACCTTCCTTACTTGTAGTCTGTAATACTGCTTTAGGCTAAATAACTTTTAGACTTTGGTAAATGCATTGCTGGTTGTTATTCTGTTTTGCTGACTTCCTGAAGGGAAAGGTATGCTGGTAGTGAGGACTGAAAAAGAATGTCCTCAGGGAGGGAAGCAAGTAAGAAATTGGGATATGTGTAGAGGGTTTCATTTGGGAGATTTTCCTCTTTGATCTAGGAAACAATCCTATATTTTGAGAATAATTATTTGCATATTTCAACACATTTTAGCAAAGTCTGATGCAACTAAAACCCTTTTTCTTATTTATTTTAATGGGTGATTATATTCAAGTCACCTTTCTGATTTCACTTTAAATGTTACTTGCACAGAAAATGCTCCCCTTCACCCAGAGGATGAGATTCTTCAATCATATCTTAATACCTTGCACTTGCTACAGTTTGTAATCTGTGTTGGTGATTATATAATTAACCCAGAAGCATAGTTTGCTCACTATTGGTTCTCCAGCACTTCATGCAACGTCTGATCCATGGCAAGAATTCATTACATGTATGTCAGATAAAGTGGCACCCCTGAGGGGGGATCAGAGCGGTGGAAAACAGCCCGACATGGGAGCAAGTGGATGGACACGGGCCTAAATTTCTCCTTCCCAGATATATTAAAAGAAGGTGACTCTTGGAGAAGGACAATGCCTGGGCACCAAATAGAAACTCTGAATCATTTTGTTCTTTGTGAAGTTTTAGTATGTTATAAGTAAGTGGAATCTGATCTAAATTTAGTATGTTTTTCAAATGAGAGTTCAGGAAATTAATTTTTTTCAGGATGCACACAACTTATATTCAAGTAATTAATTCTTGAGTATAAAAGGAGTGTTAGATTTGTAAAACAGCTCCATTGTGCCTTACTCCTTTCATTAACATCTTGTTATACCTAATAATTTGCCATTTTTAATAACTTATAATATGTATTGTATTTAAGCATAATAAAATGATCCAAATGAGATATGAACATAAAATGGCAACACCCCACAAAATACTATGCGCATAAGCTATTTTTAAATACTTTATACTTGAAAATTTCACTAGGTACCTTCCTTGCTCATCCCCAGGGCAGAGCTGGTGAACAAATTGAGAAGCAAAATCTCTTCTTATTCAATTACACTTTATCTCTGCACCTGCCTAAAATCATGTTGCAACACAGTTACTGAATAAAAGTGTCCTGAATAAATAAATAAATAAATAAATAAATAAATAAATAAAAGAATGGATCCCTACACTTTCCTAGAATAAAGTGAATTTGAAAAGCTTTTTTTAAAATATTAATTTGTCAGAAAAAAACCTTTTACAACTTGAAACTAATTGTAATGTCATGGGTCATAGTATTTTCAGAAATTATACGGCTGTCATTTGTCCCATTGCCTGAACAAGTAGATTGATGGATTACCTTGAATATATGTAATGGTTGAGATAAAGAAAAGAAAGGAACAAGAAAGGGCGGATCCAGGTTTTGTAACATCTGAACTTTATACAACGTGGGGGATCCCTTTTGTCAGAAAAATAATTTTGAAGTCACAACTTTAGGTGCAAGCCCTTAGATAGGACCACATAAGACAAGGGCTGAAGCATAAAGCTCATGAGCCTCAGGCCAAATCTGCTTCTGGTGCTTAGACTATAGAATCATACACACTTGGATCTTCTGGCCATTGCAGAACCCAAACAATAACTGTTACAGCCCTCAACAGTGATCCTGCAGGATTTGAAAACTGAATGGCATCATGAAAGTATTTAAGTAGGTCTTTAGCAGAACTTATATGAGAATAAAAATACTTCCTCATTTATTAGCATGACCAAGTGATTTCCTGAGAATACATGGTGAGCTTGATCCCCAAATCCAAGGATTCACAGGTTGAGTGAACAGCTACAATCCATTTAGCCCCACTTAACTGACCATTTTCTGCAGAAGTTAAAATGGGAATAGAAAAATCCTGCCCAATTTCACACTGTACACACAGTGATTTAGTACCCAGCAACTTTTTAGTCATGCCATGGCTTCCTATCTACCTTCTGGGAATGTCTGTTTTTATTCTGTATGTCAAGAATCTAAACAACTATCTCTACTAGCCTGTGCAATGCAAATAGACTAGAATCTTCAAGCTTTGCTCATCCTGTCCCACCTTTTGAAAAAAATTGAGAATAAAAGTTTGTAAATGCATATAGATACAGCCTCCCTCTGTTGAAATGACAGGGTTGTGCTCATGGCCTAGAAGTTATCTGCAAGCATGAGCAGCTGATGATTGAACAAGAAAGGTGATTAGTAAGTGTGAGTTCAATATACTGTGCCCTTTTTACTTTTTTTTTTTTCATAATTCCATATGATCAGTGAAGGATGACGGTCTCATTCTACCTTAAAGTAAATTATGAGAGCACTTTATTTTTTAATAAAGTACAAACCCAACACTCCCATTACTTGTGACAAAAGTTATGCACATGAAATGACACTTTTTTTTTTTAATCCCATGACTATAAAAAAAAGTTAGTAGGCCTAAAACTGTGGTTGTGGATTCATCTAAAAAGATATTAAGGTTCACATATTTCTGTGTCACATGCAAAGACCAAGACACTCAAGTTAATGGACAGATCTGTAATCTTTTCTTCATTAACACAAAAAAATACCCTGCCAAATCAGTATGCTCTTTAGTATGGCATCCTGGATTCTCTGTAGAAGTGAAATGGATTGGTTTAACATTTTTTAGTTTATCTTATTATGCCTGTTTATTACTTCATGGGTTTACTGAGCTTGTCGGTGGACTATAAATTACTGCGTAAACCAATTAATTGTCTTCCTATAGCTAGCTGGTATAGTCTCCACGTGCTGCCTTTTAACAATAACAAAAGACTAGTTTCTCCACCAATGTTTCAGAAATTTGAGTAAAAATAGTGAAGTGATAACTCCTTGTATTATAATTTATTTATAAGAAGCTCTATTTTCAGAACAAAGTTGAAGATCTTCATACTAAAATCCAATATAGGTTCAGAATCTCAAAAAATATTCCCTGTAATATAGTTCCTTTGCAAGATTAAATGACTACTGAATCAGTCTCTGTCATGTTTTCTATCTCAAACTATTCAACATTTTAAATTTGTGTTTGGGACATATTGGTTGAAGTCATAGCATTGTCCAATTGTTCTGTAAAACATTTTTTTAAGAATGCCAGTAGGTAGACACCCCATAAAGAACCCATGATCTAAATAGCTTGTGATGTGCCAGATTATACCCCTCTCCTAGAGAGTCACAGTCCACAATGACATACTGAAGGCTTTGAGAAGTCATGGGATAGAGAAGTACTAGACTGAAGAAAACTGCTTTCCAAATTTATTTGAAGAAAAATGCCATTTGTGTGGATTCTTAATAACATTTTGCAGAACAGTGTTCCAGGGACCATCAGCTTAGGAAGTGCTGAATCAGTAATTGCAAGTGGACCACAATGATATATGCCATCAGGTACCTGTGGTACTTTAGAAAGCTCTAAAAACCATCCTCCAATGAACTCAGCAGCACTCAGGCAATGTGTCTCATTAGCATAAATTATTATTCATGTCTGAGATTTGGGGCAGTATAAAAAGCTGTCAAATATGAAAGCTGTGCATGTTCCATTTATTATAAAAACTGCCTCTTTAGATTTAGACATTGATTTGTAGAATATCTAAATAGTATAGTATTTTAGATCTAGATAAGTAGTTCTCAATCATGAAAGCAAACCATTTGGAGAGGGTGGTAAAAATCCAGATTCTCAGGCCTCAGTCCTGGAGCGTCTGATAGACTAGGCTTAGAATAGCACTCATACTTAAAATTTCCTCCAACAATTCTCTTCTGAACCAAATTTGGGACGTACTGATCTAGGCCAAACTTTCCAAGGATCCCATCTACAATGTTTCAATAAATTGTGACTTCTAAGCCTAAATACTTCCAAGATGGTTTGTGTCATTGTTAAAAATTCTCTCTTGCTTGAATCTAAAATATAACTAAAAGCTAGTACTTACTGGTTGTTTATTAAGTGTCACACACTATATTAATGAATTATATTATTTCATTTAGTTGTCATAATAATGCTGTGAGGTAGATGCTATTATTATTTGCTTCTATTGATGAGGAAAGCAAACCTTACAGAAGTTATATAACACCTTTGGGAATCAAATTTTAAGTTCAAACACTTATTAAGAAGTCAGGATTATTTTTCTTGTGGTAAATCAAACACAAACAAAATGGCACAGACCCTGTACAGCAACCATGTATGAAAATGTGATCGATATTTTTACTTATTTGAAAATTTCTATCCATATAAAGAACTTAACCAGATATTTTTTGATTCACATACAGAGCAATATTTATTATCCAACCTATAAATTATGCTAAAGATTCTTGAAGTCTATAAACTCAAGAAATGTTTGATGAATAACAAAATAGTCACTATTGTCACTTATTTAATGTTCCCAGAAGTTTGTTAAGGGAGACACCTATTTCCAGTCTACCACAGAACTTATACTAATCATGTCTTTTAGAAAAAGAAATAGATGCTTGAAAAGTTCCTTCACTATTAACACTTACAGATTTCATATGTCACTCAGTGACATTTGGTTTTCTGATATCTTACAAAGAAATGATGTGTTACAGAGGAATATCATTACCTGTCAGATATTATTTCTAGTTTTGTTGATAAAGAGAGGCAACACTATACAGAGTCTACTCTTTGGAAAGATAAGTCTATATGAGGCTGCATTAGCCTTTTACAATTATAAGACTTTTTTATTTTTTCACTCCTATCTACATAATTACAAAAATCAATGATAAGTGTTTCAAAGATGACTCTTCATACTTAACAAAAATTATTAAGTAAATATACAAAATTTATGAACCGAGTTGGTTGAAAGCTTAAAACCATCAAGAGGCACTATCCTGTTTTTTCCCTTTTAGTCAAATCTCCATGCTGGGTTTTATTTGGGACTCTTCTGCACAGCAAACTTAGTTTTAACTAAATGTTTAAAAGGATTTTAAGCTTGATGGTTTCTAACTTCTTTCCCATCTTGAAATACTATGATACTTGCTACAGTGTACATCAAGAACATATGGTTAGTTGGCTCAGCTGTCCAGAGAACTGGGGATTAAAATTCTGTGTTTCCTGTTTAGCTACATTCTGTTTCACAGACATAGGCTGCTCCCATACTCCCAAATAATGTTTCTGCCAGTGCATGGGATAATGTACAAGATTATAAACAGCTCTGGAGAAACTCATCTCCCTTACCTGGATAAACAACACAAACTCAACCTCATTCCTGATGGTGATAAAAATAATCTTTGTATAGAAAGGTTAGCATAACACCATTAATATATTTACCGCCATTTATTTTAAAAGAAACAGACCTTCAGAGGAGGCAACATGTGGACAGTGGCATTCTATTGTGTCTGCTCTCTAAGACACTTCAATTCACTGTTCTTTTGTTTAGCAAGGCTGAGATCCATGGAGAGAAGCAGAGATGAGAGTCAAAGCAAGACTGCTCTGTTCATGCAGGAGAATCCTCCATTTTTAGTGGAAAAGATTCTGACATTTAACAAAAACTGAGACACTAATATTTTCATTTACAGTAAGATTTAGGGGCAATTACGCAGACATGGTTTCACACTATCTGTACTATGTAGCATGGCATAAATAGTATCATTCATTTAACTACTCAGTAGAGTAAGTCTTTTATTGACTACCAGCTTGAAGGAGACTACTAGCTACATGCTGTATAAAGTCATGAGCCTTATTGTAGTCCAGATTAGAAAGCCAACATGGAACTCTGCTGCCTCAGTTACATAGAATCAAAGAAGTTCTGAAGGACAAAAATTTTTCCAATGACATCAGGAAAGCCACATGTTGTTAGTTAAGTAACCACTCTATAGACTGATAAAAATGGAACACATAGTTTCTTAACAAAATGAGGGTTCAAAAGCAATTACGATTTCTAGAGTAAAACCTAGGTTCCTTCACAACAAAAGGATACAGCTTGCTTTATCTCAAATTATACTATGGAATATTTCCAGAATAAAAGGAATATAATATTTTTGAAGTGTATACTCTAAAAGTTATCAAATACAAATTTAGGACAAAACAAACATCATTTTGACAAGGGTTCAACAGTAATCAATGAATCAGGACGATGAATCATGAATCATAGTCAACCACACTGAACGGGTGTGGTGATGTGGGGCATAGTGATGTAAAATGAGTCAAGTAGAAGAAATGGAATATATCTAAGCGAAAGCACACCTTGGAAAACGTAAATTGACCAATAGACAGCTATTGGCTTATGTAGGCATTTTGCCTAAAAGGCGGGGTTGGGGGAGGGAACTACCAAAATTGCCTAGGGAATTATGGCTAGTAAACAAAGCATGTGGCAAACAGGAAGAAAATAAGATCCTACCTGCATATCTATGCTTAGGAAGCAAAGAGATTGGGCCATATCAACTTAAGTGTGCATCATACATGATGAAGCATTATGACATAGATGCCTTTGATCCAACAGTAGACATTTTCTTGGGAAAGGCATTAGATAGCAACAGATACTTTGAGAATTTCTGGAAAAAAGGGGTAAGCTTTTTAATTAATCCTCATTAAATGTTATATACACATGGTAATAAGATTGTATGTTGGGGTGCTTGGATGGCTCAGTTGGTTAAGTGTCTGCCTTTGGCTCAGGTCATGATCCCAGGGTCCTGGGATTGAACCCCATGTGGAGTTCCCTGCTTAGCAGGGAGTCTGCTTCTCCCTCTTCCTCTGCCCCTCCCCCCAGCTTGGGCTCTCTCGCTCTCAAATAAAAAAATAAAATCTTTAAAAAAAGATTGTATGTATATACACATGTGCACACACACATATGTATACATATGTGTGTGCATGTTTTCTTGTGCTAAAATAAGAATCTCTGGCTTTCTCTAAATGACACTCCTGAGACTGATGCAGGAAATACCACATATAATCAATATATTTATTGATGCATTTCTAATATGGTTGGTCAAATGCAGACTGAAATTTAGCCCAGAGCAGAATGACAAAATGGCCATAACTGTTTTCAAGACAATTATAAGACCGAAAAAAAAAAAAAAAGCAATTATAGAATCTCTGCTCTAAACTGTTTTGTTTTTTGTTTTTAGTAAAAAGAACTAACAAAACCAAACAATTCAGCTCATACCAAATCTGATTCATTTGATTCCTGGTGAGTTCAGACCTGCTGGATGCTATTTCAAGCCTCATTTCTTTTTGACCTCAAATAATAAAGTTGAAGCCAGCCAGTTTCCATTCAGCCTTGTTGCATTGTCTGCCAGTTTATAAGGCTTTATGTTTGCATCAAAAATGTTATAGGAGAAAAACCAAAAGAAGTCACAAATCTGGGCAATTTTCCCTGTTTTACACAGATTTTAAAAATGTTGTAGAAGTTGCCAAGCACTGGACATACTTGATAGCAGAAAATAATCCAAACACTGAAAAATCTCTGCCACTATTTTGTTAACTCCTTGCAACAACAAATTGCTGTACTGGTTTCTTCTCTTTCCTTGTTTCCCTGTTTCCTTGCTTCATCCCTCTCTTCCTCCCTTCCTTCTCCCTTCCCTCCTGTCTACCTATCCAGCGCTTCCTCTACTTCCTTCTGTGTGCCAGGCTCCCTTAAGCTTCTCACAGTCTAACAGGAAAAGAGACACCTAAACCAATCCTGGCCAGTGACATACCCAAATCTGGATTTCTCCACAGTGTGGCAGCTATCATTAGCAGAACTGGCTCCTTACTTTGACAAAGTGGGCTGCTTCTACGCAGCATGATCACACAGTCAGAGGGTGTCACAAATCCCTGCCTGACTTTAGATTCCCCAATCAAACTGCCTGTTGTGAGAGCACCTTGCTGTCAGGGGAGGAATCATACCATTAGAGCCCTTCCTATCTGGCCATCAAGGCTCACAGCAGGAATTGTCTCATGCATTCCTTTCTCATACCTGCTATCCCACTGTAGTATTCAGGTGTAGCTGAACTTTCTTCCCACAACACCTACACTTATGTCTAACTAGGATTTCCGTCACAGTGCTGTCATTGTCTGGTGAGCAAGCTATCTCCCCATTAGTCTTTGAGAGCCCTCAGGGCAGGGACTTTGCTTTCATTTCAGTTTCCCAACACCTAGCAAAATACTGTGCACACAGTGAGTGCTCAGGAAATACTTCATAAATGAATTCATTAGAAAACGTACTCCCCAGTTGAGAATTACTGACAAATAGTCAACAAATATTTACTGAGCCTGTAGTACATTCTAAGCAGTAGACACAGGTATATTGCAGAAACAAAGTTGCATGTCTTTGTAGAATATGTGTCCTCAAGGGATGATACAAATAGTGAAGAACAAATTAATTGTTATAACAACAATTAAAACATAAAGAAAATAATCAAATAAAGGTTGACTGGGGAAAGCTGTTGTAGAATATGAAAGCTTCTCTGAGGAGGTGACATTTAAGCTGAGACCTGAAGAATGAGAGGGAGTTAGTCAAGTGAGCAGAAAGGAGAGAATGGTCATGGCAGAAGGGAAAGTTGGTGTAAGATAAGACTTTGAAGTGTTCCAGGCATAGAAAGAAGGCTATTGTGTCTGGAGCACTGCAAATGAGGGAATAGTAAGAGATGAGATTTACAATATAGGCAATACAAAATTACACAGAGCTCTTAAACCAAAGCTAAGAGCTGGGGTTTTATTCTATAAGCAAGGGGAAGGAAGCCTTTGTGGGGTTTTAAGCAGAAGAGTGATATAAGCCATTATTTTATTTAAATAGATGATGCCTTCATCAGTGATGTAGAAAAATAGTTTGCAGTAACAAGAGAAGGATCAGGGAAAACAATTAGACAGGAATGAGATTCAAAACACTTATTAGCTTCTATAGCCTCTGACACCTGTCAATCAGAAAAGTGATCAACCAATCAGAATGGACACTGGTCAATGGGCCATAATATCTGAATAGATGCTGAATAGTTGGTTAACCTTGTAGCATGCAATGAGAGATAATGATGGCATTAAATAGGTGGGTAGTCAAAGGATGAAGAGAAGTGAATTGATGAAAAATATATTTGGACGGTATAACTTAAAGGATTTGCAGATAGATTGAATGTGATAGGTCTTTGGACAGAGAGGTATCTTTGGTAAATCTAACTGGAAAGTTTGGATTGAGCAATCAATGGTATGGGTGTCTATTCCATTTTAATGAAGAGCAATTAATACTTGTGTTTCAGACCTGACAAATTTAGATCTCTTTATGCCATTTGACTGAATAAGTTGGATAAATGACTGGGCTTCCACATTTGACCTAAGGGGTGTGGTTAAGGCTGGAGATGTACATTTAACAATTATCAGTATTTACTCAAGCTTTTGGATAAGATCACCTCAGGAGAGAGTAAAGAAAATAAGCTTGGAGGAAGTAAATGAATGAAGACAACTAGAGGGAATGCCTTGGGGATAGAAAGTTAGCAAGAAAAAGCATGTTGGTTAAATTTCATCTGTCTCCTAAGTTTGCCAGAATTTGGTCCTGCCAGAATATCTGGTCAACAATGTACCTCAAGCTCTCCATTCATCCTGACACATTCTAAATTGGCTGCCAATTTTATTCCAGATATAAAATGAATATACAACTCATCAATATTTGAAATATGTGGGCATGAAAAATATTTTGTATGTGTTTATTTAACCCTAGATGCTTTTACTTCATGGACATAATAGATGCTGCATCATCAGCTTAAAGCATGTACTTGACCAGGATGCTTTGACTATTTCAATTTTATATGAAACTCACAAATGAAGACCATCATTAATAGGCTTTTCTGAATATGAAATGTATCTATAATTCAAAATATTTCAGCTAATTGGCCTCCTGTTGACCTTCCGTATCCATACATAAACAAATATGCACACACTGACTAATTATTAGAATTATTAGTATATATACTAATATATATATTAGTACATATGTATATAGTATATATATTAGTATATATATTCTGATATATACTATATATATATATACCAATTATTAGAAATGGATGATTTGGGGGTTCTAATTCAGAATTACTTGTTAAGTATCCATATTCAAATGCATGTTCTTTAAAACGTGCATTTGGTTACATATGCATGTGCAATGGCCTCATGGCCCATTATCTTACTTATTTTGATGTCAAATGGTGCAATTATTTGGAAACTCTAACATATTCAGGCATCTAGTTAGCACAAACCGATCTCAGGTTTCTGAGTATAACTTCTACAGGCACTTGCTTTTAAAATTATACATAAAATTTCTGAATATTATATGATTTTTTGGCTGTTAATGTATATAATGCATGGGATGAGATTATGCCTACCAAAGGATCTGAAGAACTTGGTACAAGTAGATAAAAAGGACCTTAGGGTCACGTAAAGAAAAGACTAATTAAATTATAGCAGCAGTTATGTTTCTGTGGGTCACTCATTATACATATCAGAACAGAGAAGTTAGCAAGATTCACACCTTAAGGAAAACAGCATTATTTCATTGTGGTCTGAGCATAATTTAAAAAATTATGAATCTTCAGTTTTAAAAAATGTTAAACATAACAGCATTTCTCTAATGCTGGAAGGTATTAAGGAAGTCACACTAAATGAATATTTAGCAGGTAGACAGTTAAGAGTCTCCTTGAGAAATTTCTTTAACAGCTTTATTTAATGCTTTGACACATGTCCACATCATCCAAATTTAGTGAGGCTATTGCTCTTACAAATAGTTCTAACACAAAACTTTATTTAACCTGACTTATATATTCAATTTGGGAACTTAATTAATTGATTTCCCATATTTACATATTTAATTAATTCCTTGGTTATCATTCCTCACCCTCATTCCTCCAATAGAATCATAGGAAGTCTTACTGCTTTCAGCTCCTGAGAGCTGGTATGTCTTTCAATTGCTGATAGGATTTTAAAATTTTATACATCACTATGGGTAATATTCCACTCCCCAAAAGGTAGCTGTAACACTCCCCAAAAGGTAGGAGATATTATATACATAATAAACACCCAACTCAAGATAAATTTTTTGGATTAGTTATTAGCCATATTCTTTTCCCTTCTACTATGTAACTGAGATCTACTGTGTGACTGAATTCTGCATTCATATCAAAGCTGCATTTATTTGTGCAATCAGCAAATATTTATTTTGGATTTATTTGTATTCAAAGCACTATAACATAGTGTTTAGAGGAGTGCAGACTCTCTAGTTTAGAATATCAGCTTTCCCAGTTGTTTAACTCTGGACAAGTTACATAATTTCTCTGTTTTAGTTTATTCCTTTCTGATATTGAATAATAATAATAATAACATCTGAGTATAAGTAGGATTTAAGGTACATTAAGCGCTTAAAAGGGTGTGTGGCACATAGTAGGCTCTTAATGTTATATACTGTCATCTTAATTATTATATGTGCTTGTGTATCTTATGTTAAGTGCTCCACATACACTGCTAGAAAATAATAATCTGGCACTGAAGATATTTGCAGGCTGGCTGGGGAAATGAATGAATGATATAGATAATTTTAAAAGAATGTGTGCTTTGGTAGGAGTAAGTTCAGATCCTGGAATATTTACTCTAAATATAGAAAACTGGTTTAATGACAAATACTAAAGGGTAATGACTATATATTAAAAAAAAAAAAACCCTGAACACTTACTTCTTACTTTACAATGAAACATCAAAATTTTCAATAAAAATTAAAGACTTTCGGGTGCCTGGGTGGCTCAGTCATTAAGCGTCTGCCTTCGGCTCAGGTCATGATCCCAGGGTCCTGGGATCGAGCCCCGCATCGGGCTCCCTGTTCGGCGGGAAGCCTGCTTCTCCCTCTCCCACTCCCCCTGCTTGTGTTCCTGCTCTCGCTGTCTCTCTCTCTGTCAAATAAATAAATAAAATCTTAAAAAAAAAAATTAAAGACTTTCACCAGATGACTTTCTGGATTCCAAATGACTGGAATTCCAAGAAATCATGTGAACAGAATCATTTCAATTCTTCAGAAGTTCCATCTTTCTGTTTTATGTTTTGCTAACTTGATGGTTTACAATTCAAGCAATACATTGGTCAGGTATTCTTTATGGGGACAAGGCCTTCTAGTAAATTCCAGAAAAATCAGTATCTGGGAACCAAAGTAGGAATACTGCATATTAAATCCTCATGACTCATTCATATATTTATTGTTCTCTTATTCAGACTTAGCCTAAAGTGAAAGAGACCATTTTAATATATATGTATATGTGTATAAATATACATGTATATATCGTATATATAAACACACACACAGAGGGAGAGAGTATTATTTGCTTCCACAAGGCTTTCTCACTGATAGCACTGTATTGTGATTACCTGAGTCTTGTATTGAAAACAAGTGAAAGCAAATAATTAGTGGAGTGTATTTTTGGGTGGCAAGATATTTCTGGTTAGTTACTTTACTGAGCTAGCCTCAGCAGGTGCCTGTTTGATGAAGATAGAGTTATATTCCACTTTATGAATCAGGAGTAGGCTCTGAAATTGCATATAAATCAAATCTCCATTTAAAAGTAGTTTGTTTTTAATGGACCTCATGATGAATACTTCATTCTATCTTCATTTATCTTTGCAAATTTGAATTCTGTAACTTGTTTTTTTTTTTTTAATACAAGATAAACCTTTTATTTAAAAAATGAATCCAGTGGTTTTTCTAGGATGTTAGGGAAATCTGGAGAAAAGTGGGAAGGGAGAAGGGAAATAGAAAGCTTGAGGTAAGGAATAAAACTGAGGGAATAAAAACTGACACTTGGGGACACACCCTACATATACTAGTCTTTTTCATGCTTTCTTCTTTTTCTTTGCATTTGCCTATGCTGTTTATATTTGGGTACAATTTAAATTTTGTTTCAATTAGTCTTTTTTCTTTCAGATTTTTATTTTTGTGAAAGAACAAAAGAAACTTTTCAAAATAAAGGATGACCAGTAGCCACAGATACCCTCTAATTAGAAACAATTACCTCTTTACAGTCCATACAAATCTGTACCAATGAATCAGCAAAAAGGTATGTCTGTAATTTTGTCTGTACATACATGAGTTCAAATAGTACAATCACATGGAACACCTTGTAGGGGTAGGTCATTACCACACTGAAAAAGACCCACAGTGGTATATACCTAACATACTCTGTTTGTAATAGGCTTTGTGGGGGAAATTGCCATTTTACAGAGAGATGCTTTTGCTAATAGTTACTTAGACTTTTCTTAAGTATGTAGTATATTTGACACTAATTGAAGTATTTCTTTATGCCCAAAAAGTTTCTTTGTAAAAAACTTCTTTATAATGTAAATATTACATATGGATAGCCAATTCAAATATTTACTGGGACAGATGAGTGCTTCCACTATGAGAATTAATTAGGATTGGGGATGTATGTAAGTAGTGATTCAGAGCGAAATGGATTTTTTACTATAACTTACCAAAAAGTTTAAAAACACAGTGAAGTTATCAGTGAGATAATGCTTTGTGAGTTTTGCTTTAATTAATTTGAGAGGCAGCTGTATAGCTTCTCTCATATGAGCAGAACTTTAGTCTATTGAGCTTAAGAATGGGCCAATCATTTTGAAGGTTGTGAATTTTCCTAAATCCTTCATGATTTGGGTAAAGTCCATTTGTACCATCTGCAAGTGTGCAAATTACTACATAAAATATCAGTAACAATAATAATTTGTATAGCATTTCGAGTGAAATAAGTCAATCAGAGGAAGACATGTATCATATGACCTCGCTGATATGAGAAATTCTTAATCTCAGGAAACAAACTGAGGGTTGCTGGAGTGGGGGGTGGAGTGGGAGAGATGGGGTGGCTGGGTGTTAGACACTGGGGAGGGTATGTGCTATGGTGAGCGCTGTGAATTGTGCAAGACTGTTGAATCACAGATCTGTATCTCTGAAACAAATAATGCAATATATGTTAAGAAAAAAGAAGAAGATAGCAGGAGGGTAAGAATGAAGGGGGGGAAATTGGAGGGGGAGATGAACGATGAGAGACGATGGACTGAAAAACAAACTGAGGGTTCTAGAGGGGAGGTGGGTGGGAGGATGGGTTAGCCTGGTGATGGGTATTAAAGAGGGCACGTTCTGCATGGAGCCCTGGGTGTTATGCACAAACAATGAATCATGGAACACTACATCAAAAACTTATGATGTAATGTATGGTGATTAACATAACAATAGAAAATTAAAAAAATAATTTGTATAGCATTTCATGCTTTAAAAGCCGTTGTTCAGAAAATATTAAACCGAATGAGACATGGGTCAAACTCAAGCTTACAGACAATGCAGCTGGATAGAAGTATCTTTAGTTCACAGAAATTATGATACCTTCTTTGGAGACATAGTATTTTCATTCTATTAATAAAAATAAACAATATTTAAGACGAAGTCAGTCTCTTTTCCAGTTTAATTAAAGGGATGTTTGATTTTAATGCTTTATTGAATTTACTTTGTCCCTAACCAAATATGCAATCATAATTAAATGAACTGTAGGCAATGTTGCAGATTCCAAATCCTTTCCTTCCCACGCTTCAGGGGATGGATGCACTACGAACATTAACATTTGTGTGGAAATATATAAGGCTAAATAATCATCTTTTTCCACCAAAAAGTGATATGTGGTTTAAAAAATAGCCTACAAAAGACTAAAAAACCATCGATGGTGAGACCTAATTACATATAGATTATAAATTGAGTTATATTGATTTTTCATATCAAATAAAGTCTGATATATGGAAAAAAGACAGTAGTTTTTTTAAGCCTCTCTAAGAGTAGTATTTCAACAGAATACATTTTATTTAATTTTCTTACTTGTCCATTTCATATCATGCAACCATGGCTATTTTTTAGGGGCATTAAAGCAGTTCTTTGCTTAGAATTTCCTGTATTTGGCTGATCAGAATATATGGGAAAGTGTATGTGAAGAATAGATCCTAGAAACCATGCTAGAATCACTGTGACAGAATTTCATGGAGGTATAGGTGGGCACTGGCTGGCAGGTATGTGGCAATCCTAGGGTTACCCTGATGATGTTCCAGACTTGGCAAGTTTCCTCAAATTTATTTCACTAACAACCTGCTCCTCAGGGACATTTATTTTGCATAATATGAAGCTCCCTAAGTATTAATCAACATTATCTCCAAATGAATAACATTGATTTAGTATCCATTTAATATAGAATGACAAATTCATTCTAAGGAATTAAGAATTAGAGTGTTTACACTAAAAAAATAATTTTCATAAAAGATTTCATAAAGAACAAAAATTAAGTAGTTATGTGTGTGAGGGAAGCTTTTTAAGTCAAGAGAGTTATAAGAAATCTAATTCTGAAGATTCAGATATGCAGGAATTTGAGATGTAAGTATTGTGTCAAAATCACTGTTGGACACATTAGGTATCTCAGTGAATCATTGTTGAACAATTGTGTCCTATATGATCACTGAACTTGTAGCATAGAGTTTCTAGTTGTTTATTATCATTGAAATACAGTGCAAGGTGTTAAGAGACAAGGCCTGAGCTATTCATACACATACAGAATTAGGAACGGTCTTCTTCCCTCTTGAGGGCATTGGCACATTCCCAGTTCATCCAAACTACAACACTGCTGAAAAGAGAACTGGATGAGGCTATGTATAGCTTGAGCAGGAAGATTTTCATGTTCTAACCTGACACTCAAGTAAGATTTCCAAAGCCTTGCTTCTGATCTCAATGCTCAAATCCTGCTACTCTATAGTCCTAATGGCAACTGCAACTTCCAATAGACCATATAGTCATTTTTGACTCCTCCCTCTCCCTATTCTCCTCATTTAATCTATCAGTAATTCTGATGACTTTACTTTCAAAATATTCCCACTATGTCTCACATCTCTACTGTCACAACCTTGGAATATTGCAACAGCCATCAAACAGGTCCCTCTGATGCTGACCAAGCCAAAATCATGCTTTTGAATTGTATCATGTACCCTTTCCATATAAATACAGTGGTTTCCTTGAGAGTAAAAGTGTTGGTATTTGAAATGGCCACAGCAAAGCCACCTCTGCTTTCCCACAGTACTCCCCGTCTCCCTCTGCATACGTTGTTTTTATCCATAGCACTTTTCATCATCTAACTTGTTATCTGTTTTACTTAGTTATTTCTGTATTATTTGATTGCTTTATTGATTATTGACTCTTCTCAACAGATTACATGCTCCATGAAATCAGGGATTTTTGTATACAGACACTCTTGTGTGTGTGTGTGTGTATTCTTTACCCCTGTCCCCAAGAAACCTGTCTAGCACCCTGCTGGTGTTCAATAAATAATTTTATAATGTTAAATAAAAATCTGTGGTTACACCACAAAATGTTACTATCTCAGAAAATAGAGGTAAAGAATGTGTTCACAGCATGACCAACAATTTTAGGCCCTTCCTGTGCAATGACATAGTAACAGCACTTGTATTAGCCTTATTATGCTTTACCTTGAATTATATTAATTTGAAATCACATCTGTGTTAACCAGATTGTAAATTCCTTGAGGGTAGAGGGAGTCAGGTCTGGAATTTTAATGTTACCTAAGCTTAAAGAAATGTAGTGTTTTGTCTAAATTCTCAGGAACGCTGTGGAGGGGACTTGTGTCTATCCACTCTGCTCTTATACTTCTGGCTCAGAAGATTTTATACTTCATCTTATCCCTCCAACACTGCCACAATCCTTTGCACATAGTAGAAAAAATACATTAACTATTTCTTGATTTATTGCTTCCTATGTAATCCTTTGGTTCAGAGAAACATACGACTTCCTTAGTTCTGGAATGAATTGTTTGAGTAAAACCGCCAAAATCACTGTGACTGTACAGTGTCTAAAGACATTCAAGATGACTGGATCATTTTTCCCATGATGGCTGACACCATGAGATCTTCACATTGCTGTCAACTAATTCTTATTGCAAGAGGCAGTGTTAGACAGAAAGAGAAAGGCTTCCAATGCATTATTTCTCCACTACATGCCCAGAAGGATGCTAAGCATAATAAAGGACACTAAAGAGGGAAACAATTAGATTTGAATCCAATTACTGAGAAATGTTGACATTAATCTAACAAGGAAGTCATTTTATGCAGAATTATTTGGGTCAAAATATTGTGATTGTATCTTATACATTCAAAATTTGGTTATTGATGACAAGTTATATTATAAGGAAATATTTTATTAAACAATTTTTTAACAGTTTAAAGAAAGAATATTAGCTGTTCCTGGCCATAACTAGAAATATTTATATTGAAAAGAAAATTTCCCTATCTTCCCCCTTATTTTCCAGTGGCTGAGTAGATATTTTAGAGTAAGTTCATTAGTCTATGACAGAGTTTTAAACATAAAGGAGAAAACTATGAAATTCAATTGTTAATATGAAACTATCTTGTATATTGCCTTTATGCATGTGCACATGTTTGTGCACACATGTACACACACATACACACAAAGGGTAATTTGAGAGAACAAGTTATTTCTTTTGTTAATGAAACATCTTTATTCATTTTGTAAGGTAGAGTTGTGATATCTGAAGGTGAATTTTTAACTTTCATAACCTCATCGAATATTGAAAAGAGAGTAATTCACTGTGGCAAGGAGTTTATGTTCATTTCAAGGAGAAACAAATGGCAAGCAGTAGGATCTCAAGCATTTTAGTTCTACCTTCATTTTTTTAAGTCTCTAACATCTACTTTTAGTCATAGTACCTTTTAGATTAAAGTGGTTTAACTACTTTACTATAACATTGTAGCATTCTATTACATTTTCCTCTTGATTATTTACTTATAAAAGTTAATAAATTTATACATTCTTGCAGAATGAAATACAAACACCTTAAAAATCTTCATCTGACCTCTTGCATACATGTGGATAGGGTGACAAAAACTCAGTTAATAGAACACCCCAAATATGACCACCATTTGGGTTTGAGGAAGGGAAGATTAAAAAGAGAAACACTAGCATGTCTAATAATAATATATGGAATCAAGAATGATAAACTTTCCATAAAATAATCCTCCTTTCGTAAAATAAATAGTCTAAGTGCTAAAATTTTGTAGTTCCAGTAAACCATTTAACAATGCTTCCATGTAACTACGAATTTCAAAGAAGAGTCAGTAGGATAATATACGTATTTGCTCTTGCAGATAAGTTCCTTAGGAAAAAATGGCCAAAAATTTAGCCTATGGTTTTTGTCTATATGATGAATTTAATATACATGTAAAAAGAGCATGGAACTGTGGAATAGTTTGGAAGTAAAATAAACAGAATATCAGTATGGGAGTTATTTCCAATTTATGAAATGCCCACGGTTTGTCACTTGATAGGGGACTTTTTCTTTCTCTGACTCCCTCAGGGATAAATTAGATCCCCAATGGCAGTGCACAGAAAGGAGGGTGTTATTTTCTTCTTGTTTATTGTTTAGTCTTTAAGTATAAAACATCAGCTTTTTCAACAATCTCAAAAACCCAATTACATGATTTCACCTGCTAAAATGTAATTTATTGCTAATGGAATCACAGAAAAATGTTTCCATGGTTTATGGAATATAGAGTCAAGTAAGTAAGGCAAATTGCTATTGAAGAGGAATTATTGATTCTCCTGTTACAATAGGTGCATTTCAGTTTTGATGCATGGAATTTTATTTCTATTGCAGCAATAATTTATATTTAAGCCTTGAGTCTTGTGTTACCTTCCTTGACCTATGTTGGTTTAAACCAGATGGGACAATTGTGCCTGAACTTCTCATCTCTTGCTCTCTTTTGAAAATCTTATTTGACTCAATGCTGTCCAATCTGGGCTTGAGAAGTTATAAAGAAGTTATAACTCACTTGGCAAACTTTTGCAAAAACTTTATTTATCCTGTCTTCATATTTACTGTCTGAACATTGGGATACTGGACAAATTGAAATGTAATTCCTTCTTAGCCTTAATGTCTCTGAATATATGAAATTATTTTTAACTCTTTGTCGAATAACCACAGGTATATATTGAAATCTGTAGATGACTTTCATCATAAAATGTTATGACTAAGTACTTGGATCAATTACCAAGTAGTTTTGTTGATTTACTACAACAAAATTATTAAACAAAAACCTTAAGCAAGTCAGAATTAATTTTTTCTGTATTGTGCTCTCATCGTATGCTCTGCTTCTGTAAAAGTGTTTCTTCCTCAGCTGTGGATTTTAGCTGTATTCTTGGTACATCAGTCTATCTCACAAGATTGGAAAAATTATGAAGAGCAAGGAATTAAGGAGTTCTTCTTTATCTCCATTATACTTGGCCTCAATGCTGATGTAAATAATACCATCCTCCATTTCTTGAATATTACTCTTTGTATGTAATATCTTGATTCCCCCAGAAAAGAATTCATGAAGTAGAGCTTATTATCTTATTCTGCAGTTGAGAAAACAGGTTCAGAAATATTTTTTCACTTGCCAAAAATGACACAGCTGGTAAGGAGTGGAACTGGGTTATTTCTTAGATCTCTCTGATGCTAAAGATCCAGAACCTTCTAATATGATAGGTTTTGATTTTTCAACACAGATGAATAAAATAACACTTCAATCAAATGCATTTTTTCTTGGAAACATTGTATACCTAAAAATCTCTCAAAATGTGCTATTTTATCTAAGAACTCTAAAGATAAATAAGCAAGTGCAATGAAATTACCCACGTTAAACCTCAACTTTATTATCTCCCAAATGGGGACCTCACATCAAGATGTGGTGAGAGTTAATTGAGTGCAATTATGTGATCTCAGATCACTTATGCACCTGCCACAGAGAAGTTCTCAATGGTTGTTAGATAAATTATTATTATTTATCATCATCATCATCATCATCACCACCACCACCATCATCCTTTAGTACTATTTGTACATAAAGCTCAAACATATCTTGATGCAGAGGCAGTTCTTATATTTAGGATGGCTGTACAAGAAATTTATAAATATCACAATGTATTCCTTTGTAGTTGTTTTAAAAGCAACTCATGACAGTTTTTCATATCTTTTACTTTTAATAAATGCCTTAACTTTTAAAAATTATAGTACATTCATTGTGTTTATGTGGGAGACAAAGACAGGATCCAAAGTTTTAAAGGTATATTTCTTAACTTGCTTTTTTTTCCAGCATCATGAGAAACAATTGAGTTTATGTTATACATTTTAATATAGAACTAATATTTTAATATAGAACTTCTCTATATAAACAGTTCCATATTTTAGTAAGGATTAATGAATAATTGTTGAAAAATTTAAGAAATTAGGCCCTTTTGTGTTTAATATAATGCTACCATTCTAGGCTGAAGTTACTTATATTTTCAACATCACATCTGACTATTAAAACTACACTAGGCATTAAGAGTAGCATAACTGTAATAATAATAATACTTATCTTCATTAAGTTGCTATCTTTACCAAGTTACTTCTTTAACACAGAGCCAGTAAATGGGAGAGCCAGGACAGACACCTACGGATTTCACATCACATTTGGTGCTACCCCTTTTAGCACATTATACTGGCAGACTAGGTGTGGTAAACTATTCTAAACTTTGGGAGATGCATATTTGATAATTCAGACTAACTCGTGTAAATGGACTAAAAAAGGATATAAAAGGATGACAAAGATAAATTTATAGGGTCCAATACCCTCATTGCCTTGATTTTTATTTGATAAAGACATGGTGGGGATATCTAGTATATTATATGCATATCTCCTGTGATTCTTGATGAGGAGAGTAGATTATTTTGTTTAAAAAAATTTATTACAGGGGCGCCTGGGTGGCTCAGTTGGTTAAGCAACTACCTTCGGCTCGGGTCATGATCCTGGAGTCCCGGGATCGAGCCCCGCGTCGGGCTCCCTGCTCGGCGGGGAGTCTGCTTCTCCCTCTGACCCTCCTCCCTCTCGTGCTCTCTGTCTCTCATTCTCTCTCTCTCAAATAAATAAAATCTTTAAAAAAAATTTATTACAGTTGTAAAACCAAATTCAATGATCAGTTTGTAATACTGAAGAATAGCCTAATGTTTCTATAATACAGTTAGGAGATTTAAAACTTCTCAATAGCAGTTGAGTCACTGTGTAATAATAGATTTTGTGGTGGGGGAAGGGCTCTTTTGCAGTTTCCCGGCCTGTCACTAAATGCATTTTGGTTTCTCCAAAGATAAAGCCCCATCTTATTTTTGTGCATTGCTGAGCACTCAGCATATGTGTACACAACACACATTCATGTCTCCACTAAGGAACTGAAGACCATGTCATCCCAGTTATTAGATAAACACTGTTGTTGTTTGGACTACTGAACTTCTAAATCTAGAAGACCCTTAGATATTTTTCAAAGGTTGTGTCTATCATTCTTCAGTACTTTTCCTCTCTGTTATACAGAAGATATGCACAAAGCTCTGAAAGCCACTGTGACAGAGATAACACTGCACATTCAAGAGCCCCGGCTTCCATTTCCTTCTGGGCGTACAGCTGGACCTCATTTCTCAGTGTCTGCAGTTAGATGGGGCCATATGACTGAATGTCAATGAAATGTAAGCATGGTGCTTACATTTCCTCAAGGCTTCATTCCTTCTTTCATTCATTCATATTATTTATCTCTTTTTCTCCTTCTTTTAAAATTATTTTTTATGAGAGAGAAAAAGAGGGGTGGAGGAGGGGCAGAGGGAAAGGGAGAGAAAGAATCTTTTTTTTTTTTTTAAAGGTTTTATTTATTTATTTGACAGAGAGAGAGAGAGAGAGAGAGAGAGAACAAGCGGGGGGCGGGGGGGGGGGGGCGGCAGGCAGAGGGAGACAGAGAAGCAGGCTCTCCGGACCCTGGGATCATGACCTGAGCAGAAAGCAGATGCTTAATCCCCTGAGCCACCCAGGTGTCCCGAGAGAGAGGATCTTATGCAGGCTCCATGCCCAGTGCAGAACCCAATGCAGGGCTTGATCTCACAACCCTGAGATTATGACCCAAGCCAAAATCAAGAGACAGATGCTTAGCCAGTTGAGTCACCCAGGTGCCCCTCCCTCCTTTTCTTTTTAGGGGAAATCTATGAGAACCCGAGGCATGGCAGAACCTAGGTCCCTGAATGACTTCATGAAACAAAGCACCTTTGAAACTCGCCCTGGACTATAACATGAGTAAGTAAGAAATGTTTGTTGTGTTAATCCAACACAATATTTGGTTCTTTGTGACAACAATTATCCTATTCTGACTTACTTTAGAACGATGGTTTCTCTTTTATAGATAACCTCAAAAGCACTGGGAATATGAGCCAAAAAGTTAGCTTATTATTTTTGAACTATATTAAACACAGTTCTATATATAGGACAAAATTCAATACAGTGTACCATTTTCTTTAGTCAACTATGTTTGATCTTTACATACTTTTGGGAAAAAAATCTCCTTTGACCAATGTGGAACAATGCACACAATCAAGAATGAAGACTAAGTTTCTAGGAAAGTGTTATTATTTAGGTTGGAATACCTGCTTCATGGTTGAAGGTGGGTATGGGCATCATTAGAGTTTTTTAATAAATAGCTGCTCTTCTCATGTCTTCTTTCTCCCAGGGAGCAGTAATACTTTCTCTTGGTAATGCCTGCAAAGCATGTGGTTTAACCGCTACACATACATATTCATCCTTATAGTGATCATCTCAGTAGGAGTTCCATTAGGAAATTAAAATGGGGTGCTGATGAAACTGAGTGATTCAATGCTCCAGTCTTTTTCTTGTGCTTATAAGGGACCTCCTGCAGTTCTACAAAAGAAGTGTGGGCTTTGGACATGTGCTATTTGAATGCAGGCGCATTACAGTTTAAGCTCCATGGAGACAAAGCTCAAGAAACCCTAAAACAGCAGTATAGCAGGTGTTCTGGTGCCACCTCCAGAGAACTCTGACCCTTCTGTCCTTAGGGACTCAGCATCAGTACCAGTAGAATGTCTGGCATAAGGGACTGGATAGGTTGGTCAATGGGCAGTGAATTATAGTTTTTCTAGTGGAAGTGTTATGATGGATTTGAAAATTTCATTCTCAAATAGTATGCTTTCTTCATGACTCCTTAAACTGGGTAATCTTTTAAAGTTATGATGGTAAGTGGTTACCATCAGCAACTTCAAAATGTATCTACTTCTTTGGCTATAAAATCAGTGCTCAGAAATTTTGCCTAATTTAGCAGGGACTTTTTTGCACCTGGTAGTCTCAGAAGTGACCATTGTGCTTTAACGTTTTCTAATAATGTTTATTGTGTGTTATAAGCTTAATGAAAGATGCTCATAGCTTCTATAGATCGCTTGATACAAAAAAATGAACTACAATATTTATCTAAAGTTACACAGTAGGAGAGGAAAAGAGATAATTCAGAATTTCTGGCTTCTATCATTGAATTCTAGCTAGTGGTTAATATTTTCTGGTGGTTAATATTTTCGGGTATTTTTGCATACCTCATTTGCCCTAGATATCTTCCATTTGCTCCCCTAGCTTCACTTTTTCCCTGCTGCATCCTGCTCTTGTCCTGGGAGATTGACCTATGGGGGCCATATTGCTGGGTCTCTTGGCCTCTGGCTGCCTGTAAAATTCAATCCCTGGGGAGTACTGTCATGAGCAGAGGACAGGAGTGTTCACCAGGGACTAGCTGTATCCCTCCAAGGAAGGTCAGAGCTTCTAACAATTCACTCTTTCCCCACAGCTCCTTCTGTCTTTGGGTGTTAGTACTCATTCCCTCCCCTCATGCTTCCAGATGGTAAAAATTCATGATCCCTGGTCCCTACTCTTCTTGCCTTTGCAAATAGTCTCTTTATTATGTCCTTATCAAATCCTAAATGGATCATGTCATTTGCATCTGAGATGCTGCCAGATCTACCATTCATTTGATGTTTATGTCAACTTTATATTAAAAAAATAAAAAAAAACTGCCCCATTTCACAATAGAAGGATTTGATACACAGAAAAAGAAAATGATTTGCCCAAGGTCACAAAGCTAGTCCATGGCTGGAATTCAGCAATTTTGCCTCATTAAAATGTTACCTCTGCACTCCTGTACTGCTTCCACTTACTACAATTATTCAATCATGTTAACCACATTATACTGAATTAACATTGAACTAGTTATCATCTTCTATTATATTTTTCCAAGTAAAGATCAGGCATTGAAAGAGAGTCCTTTTAAATGAAAATCACTGATGCAATCATTCATGGAAATGTGGATGTTAATCACAGTAATTTTTAAGAGTGAATGTTTTATAATGGCATAATTAACAATCATAGAAGATCATCACAACATGGATCTCTTCAAATATCTTTAGCATTAAAAGTTTAGTATACCAGACATTCACAAAACTTGCATGTGATGGAAAAATAATTTGCTTAATAATTTGGTCGTGAATTTTGATGAACAACTGACTCATCTTCAGAGGAGGGTAGGTATGATACTGTCACTCTGTCTGTGAAAAATCATTAGGGTTTTAACAGAAACACATTTATTTATAAAATATATTTGGCTAGTTGTACCAAGTGATCTGACATGAAACAAAAAATAATTTATTCCATGTACTGTCTTAGTACAGGTTTTGTGAGGTTTCCTCATGTGATATTCAATGAGAAAGCTAAGATTTTTTTGTTGTTGTTTCTTTAGGATCAGATGCTGTGTGTATGGAGCTAGATGGTACACTTTTCCTAAGGTCAGCTCTTTCATTATGACAGTGATACCTTGGCAACCCCACTAAATGTCTGATAAATGAATGTAGAGAATGTTTTCCTTCCTTTATTACAGATCCATATAATGTGTCAACATTAAAAAATGTTAAATAGGTCTGGTCCCAGGAATTCAGCTAGATAGGGATCAAACCATTCTGAACATCTACAAACTCAGCAGGAGATTGAAGAAAGAATAGCAGCAAATCTCTGAACAGAAAAGTAATCACTTTCTGGAAGGTAGGATGTGCAGAGAAGTGAATCTGAGGTAATATTCGGGAAGATAGACGGTGAGGGAGGCTACTAGCAAGTGATAGAGCAGCAAAGCACAAAATCAGAACTTCTAAAAGTCTGCTCTGCTGAGGGACGTCGCTTCAGTGGCTAAGCGGGGGGTGGAACACTCACTGGGACAGTATGGTCTCAGGACACTCGGGGTCACAGAAAGACTGGGGTGCCTGAGTGCAGCAGAGCTCCCAGGTATCAGAGCAGGGAAGCCGGATGCAGAGATGGAGCTGATGAGTGGGCTCTCAGCTCAGGGTTGCCATAAAACATGATCCTTGGCATAGTCGGGCCATTGTGCTTCCAGCAGGGACCCAACAAGCGACAGATCCAGGGAGACTCCCCTGCCTCCCCTGGGAGGAGAGGCAGGGGAGTGCACTGCAGGGATCTCCTGGGTTTGGAGACTCTAAATGGCATTGGTTGCCAGAGATAGAAATGCTCGGTCAAAGGCTGGGTGAGCACAAGTGCAGCTGGAGACCAGGGAGACGGGAGTGACTGACTCCATTTCTCTGGGGCCGCACTGAGGAGTAGGGCCCCGAGTTCTCAGCTCCTCCTGGGCAGACATTGGGAGGCCACCATTTTCACTCTTGTCCTACAAAGCTGTATGGAAAGTTTGCCCAGAACAAAAGCTCCCGAGAACAAACCTGAGCAGATTACTTAGCCCAGACCCAGCAAGGGTGGGACAATTCCGCCTCCGGCAAAGACATTTGAGAACCACAGCAAACCAGGCCCCTCCCCCAGAAGATCAGCAAGAAAAGCCAGCCAAGACCAAGTTTACCGATCAATGAGAATGGTGGAACCCCAGCACTAGGGGAATACAGCAAATAGAATTCATGGCTTTATTCCCCCAGATTCTTTAGTCTTTCAAAGTTATTTTTTTTTCTTTTGTTTTCTTTCTTTCTTTTTCTTTTTTGAATTTTTTTTCCCTTTTTCAAGCAACAACTTACCAATCCCTTTTTTAAAAATCTTTTTTTATTTTACATTTTTAGAGTCATATTCTATCCCTTCATAGTAGTTAACATATATCTATATATCTATATATCTATGTATCTATATAAAGTTGTTATCTCTTTAACATTTTGGGATACAGTTTCTTCTAACAGACCAAAATATACCCTAAATCTCTAGTGTATGGCTTTGTTCTAGTCTCCTGCCTGATCACATTCTCTCCCCCTTCATTTTTAATTGCTGTTCTTTCTTTTTTCAACCAACTTCTTATCTTATCAATTTCTTTTATAAAATCTTTTATAATTTTCATCTTTACAATCACATTCTATCCCTTCATTGTATTTACCCTTATTTTTGTACATATATAAGTTGTTCTTTCTTTAAAATTTTCAGAGGCACTTTCTTCTATAAGCCCAAAATAAACCCAAAATCTAGTGTGTGGCACTGATCTATGCACCAGCCTGATCATATTTGATCATATTTTTTTTTATCTTTTTCTTTTAATTTCTTTCCCTTTTTTCCCCCTGGTTTCAGGTCTCTTCTGATTGTTTAGTGTATATTTTTCTGGGGTCGTTGTTATCCTGTTAGCATTTTGTTCTCTCATTCATCTATTCTTCTCTGGACTAAATGACAAGATGGAAAAAATCACCTCAAAAAAAAAGAACAAGAGGCAGTACCGACTGCCAGGGACCTAATCAATATGGACATTAGTAAGATGTCATAACTAGAGTTCAGAATGATGATTATAAAGGTATTAGCTGGGCTTGAATAAAGCATGGAAGATATTAGAGAAACCTTTTCTGGAGAAATAAAAGAACTAAAATCTAACCAAGTCGAAATCAAAAGGGCTATTAATGAGGTATAATAAAAAATGGAGGCTCTCACTGCTAGGATAAATGAGGCAGAAGAGAGAATTAGTGATATAGAAGACCAAATGATGGAAAATAAAGAAGCCGAGAAAAAGAGAGATAAACAACTACGGATCACGAGGGCAGAATTCGAGAGATAAGTGATACCATAAGACAAAACAATATTAGAATAATTGGGATCCCAGAAGAAGAAGAAAGAGAGAGAGGGGCAGAAGGTATATTGGAGCAAATTATAGCAGAGAACTTCCCTAATTTGGGGAAGGAAACAGGCATCAAAATCCAGGAGGCACAGAGAACACCTCTCAATATCAATAAAAATAGGTCAACACCCCTACATCTAATAGTAAAACTTACGAGTCTCAGAGACAAAGAGAAAATCCTGAAAGCAGCTCAGGAGAAGAGATCTGTAACCTACAATGGTTGAAATATTCAACTGGCAACAGACCTATCCACAGAGACCTGGCAGGCCAGAAAGGACTGGCATGATATATTCAGAGCACTAAATGAGAAAAATATGCAGCCCAGGGCCAGATGGCTTCCCACGGGAATTCTACCAAACATTTCAAGAAGAATTAATACCTATTCTTCTGAAAATATTCCAAAAAATAGAAATGGAAGGAAAACCTCCAATCTCATTTAATGAGGCCACCATTACCTTGATCCCAAAATCAGACAGAGACCCCATCAAAAAGGAGAATTACAGACCAATACCCTGATGAACATGGATGCAAAAATTCTCACCAAAATACTAGCCAATAGGATCCAACAGTACATTAAAAGGATTATTCACCACGACCAAGTGGGATTTATCCCTGGGTTGCAAGGTTGGTTCAACATCCACAAATCAATCAATGTGATACAATACATTAACAAAAGAAAGAATATGAACCGTATGATCCTCTCAATAGATGCAGAAAAAGCATTTGACAAAGTACTGCATCCTTTCTTGATCAAAACTCTTCAGAGTGTAGGGATAAAAGATACAGACGTCAATATCATAAAAGCCATCTATGACAAACCCACAAGGATATCATTCTCAATGGGGAAAAGCTGAGAGCCTTCCCCCTAAGGTCAGGAACATGGCAGGATGTCCACTATCACCACTGCTATTCAACATAGTATTGGAAGTCCTAGCCACAGCAATCAGACAACAAAAAGAAATCAAAGGTATCCGACTTGGCAAAGAAGTCAAACTCTGTCTCTTTGCAGATGATATGATACTTTATGTGGAAAACCCTAAAGACTCCACCCCAAAACTGCAAGACCTCATACTGGAATTCAGTAAAGTGGCAGGATATAAAATCAATGCACAGAAATCAGTGGCATTCCTATACACCAACAACAAGACAGAAGAAAGAGAAATTAAGGAGTCGATCCCATTTACAATTGTACCCCAAACCATAAGATATCTGGGAATAAGTCTAACGAAAGACACAAAGAATCTGTACTCAGAAAACTATAAAATACTCATGAAAGAAATTGAGGAAGACACAAAGAAATGGAAAAACATTCCATGCTCATGGATTGGAAGAACAAATATTGTGAAGATGTCAATGCTACCTAGAGCAATCTAAACATTTGATGCAATCCCTATCAAAATACCATCCACTTTTTTCAAAGAAATGGAACAAATAATCCTAAAATTTGTATGGAACAGAAAAGATGCTGAATAGCCAGAAGAATGTTGAAAAAGAAAAGCAAAGCTGGTGGCATCACAATTCTGGACTTCAAGCTCTATTACAAAGGTGTAATCATCAAGACAGTACGGTACTGGCACAAAAACAGACACATAGATCAATGCAACAGAATAGAGAGCCCAGAAATGGACCTCAACTCTATGGTCAACTAATCTTCAACAAAGCAGGAAAGAATATCCAAGGGAAGAAAGACAGTCTCTTCAACAAATGGTGTTGGGAAAATTGGACAGCCACATGCAGAAGAATGAAACTGGACCATTTCCTTACACCACACACAAAAATAGACTCCAAATGTTTGAAAGACCTCAATGTGAGACAGGAGTCCATCAAAATCCTAAAGGAGAACACAGGCAGCAACCTTTTCGACTTCAGCTGCCACAAAATCTTCCTAGAAACATCGCCAAAGGCAAGGGAAGCAAGGGCAAAAATGAACTATTGGGGCTTCATCAAGATAAGAAGCTTTTGCACAGCAAAAGAAACAGTTAACAAAACCAAAAGACAACTGACAGAATGGAGGAGATATCTGCAAATAACATATCAGATAAAGGGCTAGTATCCAGAATCTACAAAGAACTTATAAAACTCAACACCCAAAGAACAAATAAGCCAATCAAGAAATGGGCAGAAGACATGAACAGACATTTTTCCAAAGAAGACATCCAACTGGCCACCAGACACATGAAAAAGTGCTCAACATCACTCGGCATCAGGGAAATCCAAATCAAAACCTCAATGAGATACCACCTCACACCAGTCAGAATGGCTAAAAGTAACAAGTCAGGAAACAACAGATGTTGGCGAGGATGCGGAGAAAGGGGAACCCTCCTACACTGTTGGTGGGAATGCAAGCTGGTGCAGCCACTCAAAACAGTATGGAGGTTCCTCAAAAAGTTGAAATAGAACTACCCTACAACCCAGCAATTGCACTATCTGGTATTTACCCCAAAGATACAAATGTAGTGATCTGAAGGGGTACATGCAGCCCGACTTTTATAGTAGCAATGTCCACAATAGCCAAACTATGGAAAGAGCCAAGATGTCCATCGACAAATGAATGGATAACAAAGAAGTGGTATATATATGCAATGGAATACTATGCAGCCATCAAAAGGAATGAAATCTTGCCATTTGCAATGATGTGGATAGAACGGAGGGTATTATGCTGAGCGGAATAACTCAATCAGAAAATGACTTGTATCATATGATCTCACTGATATGAGGAATTCTTAATCTCAGGAAACAAATGGGGGGTTGCTAGAGTGGTGGGGGGTGGGAGGGTTGGGGTTGCTGGGTGATAGGCTTTGGGGAGGGTATGTGCTATGGTGAGTGCTGTGAATTGTGTAAGACTGTTGAATCACAGACCTGTACCTCTGAAACAAGTAATATATTATATGTAAAAAAAAAAAAAAAGAAGAAGAAGAAGATGGTAGGAAGAGAATAAAAGGGGGGGGGAATCGGAGGGGGAGAGGAAGCATGAGAGACTATGGACTCTGAGAAACAAACTGAGGGTTCTAGAGGGGAGGGGTGTGGGGGGATTGGTTAGCCTGGTGATGGTTATTAAAGAAGGCATGTACTGAATGGAGGACTGGGTGTTCTACGCAAACAATGAATCACGGAACACTACATCAAAAATAATGATGTAATGTATGGTGATTAACATAACACAATATAATAAAAAAAAGTTAAATAAAGTGAAATATTAGGAAAAGGAACATCCCACCCTGAGAGCTCTTTATTTGCTATTTCTGCTGTGTTACAATATTAGGTTGATATGCAATCTTTGGTGATTTACAAGGCCTGCATTCTACCTTTTCATGGCTGCAGTGATGTTGAGCCTCCTTGAGATGATTTACTGCAGTTTGTCACTTTTTGAAACTGTTCCAAAATAGTCTGCTGACATGTTCTAAAGAGCTTTCAGTGAAATCTGAAATGGTTCATTTGTTATGTCAACTGGAAACATTAAGTGATATCTGAAAATCACTTTAAGATTTATTGAAGTGATTTAAAATATCCTTTAATGGCAATTTGGTATATCACAAAAGCAATATTGTCATTAAAAGCACAAGAAAATATTTTCATCCTATCTTCAAAGTATTCATATCATATTCCAATTATAACTGCACCACTTGGGAAGTTGATCACTATAAAGATATTCTGAAAGTTTTCAGGCAACTTTTAAATTTTTTTTTTTAAGATTTTATTTATTTATTTGAGAGAGAGATAGCGAGAGCAGGAACACAAGCAGGGGGAGTGGGAGAGGGAGAAGCAGGCTTCCTGCCGAGCAGAGAGCCCGATGCGGGACTCGATCCCAGGACCCTGGGATCATGACCTGAGCCGAAGGCAGACGCTTAACGACTGAGCCACCAGGCACCCAACTTTTAAATATTTTTAAGTGGAAGAATATTATTATGATCTGAATCATTTAATATCATTAAAAATCATAGGCCTGAGAGATTAAATTCCAGAACATATTACTAATGTTCTTTAAAGATATTCTATTCTATTCATGTTCTATTTCTTCTTAAGAATCTAAGTATGTGTTGCTATGCAACATATCTATGTTGGCCACTGAGAATCACTTTCCAATTCAGTGAACACAAAATTTAAGTAAATCAGATACTCTTAAGTGTCCTGTTAAAATGAATAGGTGTTTCTTAATGTTCTCTTTGGGATCACAGTCTCTGGAAAAATGAGTATAGGATAATAGTTGACAAGCTGTGTGCAGAGAATTTCCTATGATTATTGCTTATGATAATTTTTCTTGGAAAAAATGAACAGTATACGGAATTTCTTGAGGTTTTGATATTAAGTACGCTTTTAATTTAGAATCAAGGACACCTCTGAATTAGTCAACAATATCTGATCATCAAAATGCTTTAATTTCTAAGCTAAACATAAGTGTAATAAAATACAATTAAGCTCTACCCCCACACCCCCAATTTAAAAAAAAGCTGCTGGGCCAATAGTAATAGGAATCTGACATCTTAGAGGGGATCTTAGGAGGAAATAAGGTAAAGAGAGAAAAGTCTTCATGTCTAAGTGAGGCTATGGGGAGTAACCTGCTTTGGTCTGATGTAGAAGCAAGGAGTGAGTGGAATATAGTAGAGCTGAATTCTAATGGAAGACTGGGACTTTGGCCATGTACTCTTTTTTTTTGTTGTTGTTCAAGTTCATAGAATGTTCTGGTACCTGTGATTTCTCTCAGGGAACAGATACCTGACCATAGCATCCAAGAGCAATCAAATTACATCTAAGGAAATGTAGTGAACATAGTTATGCATCACTAACCAATGCAACTCAGGGAAGAACACCCTGACCGAGAGTATCCTGCTTTGGGATCAGCATGGAGATCAGGATGAGAGGGGCTTGATGACACTTTCACCTAACTTCTTTGTTGACTACACCTACTTAACAGATTCTCCTTTAAAAAAAAAAATGTCAACTCTAATAATGCTTAATTATGTTAGACCATAATTGTGGCTTAAAGAGGGGTTTTGATAAGCAGTTTCCACCAATCATAATTCCTAATGTTGAGCAACGTGATCCAGAATACCAGGCCTGTTAAATTCTATGCTTGAGATTGTTTTTTCTGTACTAGCTATATTAGACCACCACTGTGCATGGCCAAAAGCAAATTTGTTAACTTTCCTTTATTTAATTCTACTGTCAAGCTCAACTATATATTTGGTTGTAGTAAGTCAGTGTTTCTCAAGGTGTGATTTATGGACCAGCTATGGTAGGATTACCTAGGGTATTGCTTTAAATGTAATATTTGAAGCCCTAGACCTCTTGAATTCCAATCTCTGGGGTGAGGCTCAGGAGTCTGTATGTTTAATAAGAACCCCAGGTGATTCTTATGCATACTGAACATTGAGCACTACTGTAATAAGACATTTTCCTTTGATTAGGGCTTAGAGTCACCATGAATAGATGCTCACAACTAATTTATTTTGGAGCTCAAAGGGACCTTGGAGATCACTTCGTTTAGCATCCACATGATTAAATGAAGATGTGTTTGAAATTTTTAAAAATATTTGATTATTTCAATGAGAAGCCAGCCTTGCAGACTATTTCTGACATGATAAAAACAGTAACTGACATTTGTAAGGGACCAAAAATATGTTAGGTAAGTAATATGCCATTTTTACTAATAAAAATGATCCTTAGACATAGAAGAGTGATTTGGGAAGCATAATATAAATTGGTGGACTATATAAACTATTACTGTGTTCAGTAGCTCCAGGCAGTTTTTAGAGCAATAACAACGAAACATATATGTGGAGTGGCTATTGTGATAATATGATCATTCAAAATAGTTTGACTTAGTTTTTTTTTTTTTAATGTATTTTGATTAATTCTTAAAAATTGACAGGTTGAAATTCTTGAAAAAATGTTGGGTCGCCTGGGTGGCTCAGTCATTAAGCGTCTGCCTTCGGCTCAGGTCATGATCCCAGCGTCCTGGGATCCAGCCCCGCATAGGGCTCCCTGCTCCGCGGGAAGCCTGCTTCTCCCTCTCCCAGTCCCCCTGCTTGTGTTCCCTCTTTCGCTGTGTCTCTCTCTGTCAAATAAATAAATAAAATCTTAAAAAAAAAATTCTTGAAAAAATGCAATAAGCAAAAATATTTGAAAATGTAAGCTAGTATACATACATAAGTGTAGCTTTTATATTGCATTTGGAAGGAAAACGCAAATATATAGGAGAAAATTATGAACAGTGGTGAATACTTTTTGTTGTTAGAGAAATAGTTGTTGGTAGAGAAAAAAATTGCATGTCTTACTTCAAGGGGTTACTTTAATTTTAGTAGGCTTTATAAAATTACCTCAGAGTAGCTTTGATAAATCAGAAAAATGAGATGGCAACCTTTCTGGAAGCTGAATTTCAGTGGCACTTAAAAGGGCTTATCATTTGGTTTATAAAGAAGAAAATATAATATGGTTCACTTATTTACATATGAAGTTGGGTATTAAAGAGAGCACGTATTGAATGGAGCACTGGGTGTTATACGCAAACAATGAATCATGGAACGCTACATGAAAAACTAATGGTGTAATGTATGGTGATTAACATAACATAATAAAATTAAAAAAAAAAAAACCTGAACCTGAAATTATATGTGGAAATCAAATTGACTTCAACAGAAGGGAGGGGGGAATATGAATCCTTTTTGTAGAAGAACCTGATCCTGATGTCCTGTCGTTTGATGCATACGTGTCATGAACACCTAGTGCTCACCCCCATATGGCTGACATTTTTGCATCCACTACTGAAGAAAAGCCTGCTTGGTCCCAATCTGAATTGAAACTGTGGGGACAGATGAGGAAGAAAGGACACATAAAGACTAATCATTTAAAAGTAAAATATAATAAAATAATCCAGTGTATGTGAGACTATTGCTTTGAAAAGCACACTAAAGAAACCCTATTTAATGGCTCCTAACATTCCACTCTAATGAAATGAATGGCTCAATGTACCATTCAATCCTCATTCAGTGATATTTATTTCAGGATATTAATGAATATTTAATTTCAGTTCTATTTACTAGTACAATAAAGCCTGAGGTGATAAAATAAGAAAATGATATGGTTACTAAAGCTAAAGGAAAATATTGCAGTTAGAAATGGGGATTGTAATTGAGGGGCATGGTCTTACTAGGCTAGCTAACACTGCCAATGGAGAAGTCAATAAGCAAATTAGACAACAGGTTTAATTTTCCAAAAAGCACTGTAAACTGGTATGAGAGGCTTCACTTTCACTTACAGGAAGATGGCTTCAGCTGGGGTAGTTAAGAACTCAGCTTTTGCAGTCTGTTTAGGTTGGAGTCCCAGCATCGCCTATTACTGTCTGGATAGTCTTTGGCAAGACACAAAAACAGCCCCCATCTCAGTTCCCTGTAAATCCAATGAAATGGATGACAACATTATCTACCTCTAAGAGTTGCTGTGAGGATGACATGAGAAATTCACATAAAGCTCTTAGCCCACACTGGGCACCTGGCGAATACTCGAAAATGTTTGCTACTATTATTGTCTTTGTTGTTGATCACATATTTGCAAGGCAATGGTGGTGATAAGGAGGAGTTAAAAGTTACTCAGTTTGCCAAAAAACTCACAGCCCTCTCATAAATCAGATGAGATTGTTCTGCTAGAATTGCTTTCTAGATCAACCTTGGAAGAATTTAGTGGTCGCTTTGTAAAAGTTGTTTTGGCAACCTGTGAATGGGGACCCCACCAAGGAAGCTCACTGCTACCCCCGGCAGTCAGCTTCCACAACCACACTCATCAAATACTGCATTCACCCAGGCAAAAAAAAAAAAAAAAGAAAAAGAAAAAATCCAGGCTCTATCTTAACCCACGTGGGTGATATCAAGTTTTACTTTGATACAAAAAGAAAAATTCTCTCTTTTAGATTCTTTGCTAAAATTTGCACGTAGAAATGTAGTCAATGAAAGTACTGTTCTCCTTATGCCTTGATCTATAAATTTCAAATTTGTTTCCACCTTAGCATAACAGACATCTGGATGCTGCCTCTGCCCTACCATGCTTTTCTGTCCTAAGGGCAAGCTGCTAAGGCAGCTCTAAAGCCTGACCTCAGTCTGCATGTATGGCAGAACACTTCTGCTTAAAAGTCTGAGGACATAAGGCTTAGTATAAGAGTACACACTGGCAAAATTTTGTATACAGGCAGGCTGCTCTATATGAAGACCCATTTTATAAGCAACACTTTGTTTTGGAACAAGTGCTGCTCCCGATTTCAGAGCAATTGCCACTGGATCCCCATATTCATGACAAATCCAGACAGTCACCTTGTTTTTTGAAAATTTGGGTTTCTTTCTATTATGCCTAACCATAAGAAAGTTACTGTGATGACAGATATGTCATATCACCTGTTTCTTACCATTAGAGGGTACAATTAGTGTTGCTGCGAATATGTGTGAGAAACCACAGTGCAATTTTGCATCTTCTTATCACCTCAGCACATGTGCTGCAAGTATTTGCACTACTGGTATTTACCCCAAAGATACAAATGTAGGGATCCAAAGGGGTACGTGCACCCGATGTTTATAGCAGCAATGTCCACAGTAGCCAAACTGTGGAAAGAGCCAAGATGTCCATCGACAGATGAATGGATAAAGAAGATGTGGTATATATAAACCATGGAATATTATGCAGCCATCAAAAGGAATGAGATCTTGCCATTTGCAACGACGTGGATGGAAGTGGAGGGTATTATGCTAAGCGAAATAAATCAATCAGAGAAAGACATGTATCATATGACCTCACTGATATGAGGAATTCTTAATCTCAGGAAACAAACTGAGGGTTGCTGGAGTGGAGGGGGGTGGGAGGGATGGGGTGCCTGGGTGATAGACATTGGGGAGGGTATGTGCTATGGTGAGCACTGTGAATTGTGCAAGGCTGTTGAATCACAGATCTGTACCTCTGAAACAAATAATACATTATATGCTAAAAAGAAGAAGAAGAAGAAGAAGAAGAAGAAGAAGAAGAAGAAGAAGAAGAAGAAGAAGAAGAAGAGGAAGATAGTAGGAAGGGAAGAATGAAGGGGGGAATCGGAGGGGGAGACAAACCATGAGAGACGATGGACTCTGAAAAACAAACTGAGGGTTCTAGAGGGGAGGGGGGTGGGAGGATGGGTTAGCCTGGTGATGGGTATTAAAGAGGGCACATTCTGCATGGAGCACTGGGTATTGTGCACAAACAATGAATCATGGAGCACTATATCAAAAACTAATGATGTAGGGGTGCCTGGGTGGCTCAGTCATTAAGCGTCTGCCTTCAGCTCAGGTCATGGTCCCAGGGTCCTGGGATCAAGCCCCGCATCGGGCTCCCTGCTCGGTGGGAAGCCTGTTTCTCCCTCTCCCACTCCCCCTGCTTGTGTTCCCTCTCTCGCTGTGTCTCTCTCTGTCAAATAAATAAATAAAATCTTAAAAAAAAAAAAAAAAAAACTAATGATGTAGGGGCACCTGGGTGGCTCAATTGGTTAAGCAACAGCTTAAATTCTCCCTGAAGAACTTGCTCATGCCCTTCTACCAATGGGATATTCCAGTGAAAAAAAACTGAAATGCAGAGGTTTACTGAATTAAAATATATGTTAATACACTTTGAAAACAAGATCATACGTGATCACCAGACTAATGCTTTACCTCTATACACCCAGTATCTTTAAATGCTTTCTCCCAAATCAAAGATAATTATCCTTTTTAAAGTACAGGATTGGCTCTAGTCTCCATTCCCATCAGACTCTTCAAACATTTTCACTCTCTCTTGCATTTACCTTCTTGTATCTCAATGAATTCTAGACGTTCTGAGCCCTGATTGTTTTGGAGAGTCTAGGGCTTTTGTTTGAGCACTTCTTAAGCTATTGTGTCTCTGCTTTCCCCTCCCTCACCCCTGCATTTAGCATCTCAAAAGCAGATGATGATCAACACCCACCAGCCAGGCTTCCCAGACTGACTCCTACTGGCAGAGGTGTTGAAGCCCTTGTTCGTGGGTGGGAGTGGCCTCCTGATGTACTGACAAGGACCACAGGCAGGCACTTGGGAATTGATTGGTGCAGAATGTCTCACCAGTCAGTTGAGCTTAAAATTCATTCTGAGGAACTCAGGATGAAAGAGTTAACATGTGCTCGCTTCGGCAGCACATATACTAAAATTGAAAGAGTTAACATAATGTGTTTTGTTTAAATGAGATCACTTTCAGAAACTTGAGGGTCGAATGTCATAGCAAAATCCCTGAAAATACTCTCCCTATCATTATTTTTCTTTGAGGAAACCATTTTGGAATAATTTTAGACACTATTAGAGAATAAATTTTAATGTAAAATGGTTTAGTTGCTGATGAGACAGGGTTTGTTTTTCAGTTCATCAGCAAGATGGCACTTTGATAAATCACAGATTGCTTATTGCCTAAAGAGGCACATTGTGACAGTTTTCATCACAATGTGATACAAAGCAGCAAATGAAGCGGTACTCCAGGTCATGCCAGGGCCGCTTTGGTGATGGCACCCACTGTGTTGCTAAGAACCAGGACGGGTTGTCACTTACTAACAATGTGTTCATTGTTCTCTGATCCCACCTGTGAGAGTAACTTTTTCATCAATCACTTAAGGACTGAATTTGATTTGGATCTTGCTGCTTATAAATAGTTGGATGAATGGAAGGTAGCACAGCCAGCCAGCCTTCTTTAAAAGGAAATGTACTATGGATTTTTTTCCCTCCCTTGATGACTTAGGCTGAGTCCTTCTGTGTGGTAGCATGGGGTGCAAATGAAGAGCTGGTCACTGAGCAACTCTTGCTCTTGCTCAGTTGTAGGAACCAGTTAATGCTAACTAGCTCCATGTCTAATCCTTTAACCAATCTTTCTGGCAAATCAGAGTCATGGCATTAACTATGGGTATCTGATTTGAAAGCACATGTAAAGACTTCATCTCAGACTTCAAATTTCTCTTTCTGATGCACTGTTTATCTGCTTTTTAACATGTATAACCCAATATTCATCCTAAATACTCAGGCAAAATTTTCTCTGAATCCAATTACATAGTAAATATTGAGTACTTTCACTCCTTGATTTACTTTAAAGTCTCAAGGGGAAAATTATGATGTTCATATACTGGTTCAGATAGACTCTGGAATCCTAATGGGAGTAACTTCATGAGATTAATGCTAAAGACAAGTATGTGAACTATACTTTCAGAAAAAAAAAAAGAAAGAAAGAAAGAAAGAAAGAAGAAAGAAAAAAGAAAAGAGGAGTTATCAACCAACTTTATCACTGGGTGGTGGGGGAGATATAAATGGTGCCAAGCGAATGGCATTTTTACCTTTCAAATACTGCTATAGCACTATGGGGCCTGTATATTTTGATGTATATTTTGTATGATCTCATTTGTCTCATCCTGGTTTCTTCTGGGCTTTGGGAAAATGGGCCAACACTTATTTTCAAGGCTGACCTTATCTTTTCTGGCTGTTGAGTAGACTTTGCACTTCAGTTGATGAGGACATATGAGAAATGAACCAGATAAATTGCTTGATTAGAATCTTCATGAACCTGAACTGATGAGAAGGGCACACATTTACTTGTGAATTGAGAACCAAATACATCTTTCTGAGGCCCAGTGCTGACCCACATATTTATGTCCCCCCACTGTGTACCACTTACTAATTGCAAACCTTGGGTTATTCCATATTACAGGATTTTTGCATCAGTATGTGGTGTTTGAAAATTGACCATGCTTCTCTTGCAAGTCTCATGTTAGTCTATAAGTGGAATTCTGGTTAGGGGAGCACTGGCCTTCCTTATGTACTTATAAGAGATGCAAAGGAGGGAATTAAACCTATAACTCAGCCAGTTTTGAAGTCTGCTTGAATATTATTTCTTCAATAGTATGAGCTTCTATGAACACAATAAGCTAACAAATATAAATTCTCCTTAATTGACAGATGAGATGAACAAAATCAGACAGACTTCACAGTTTTTTTTTTTTGTTTGTTTGTTTTTATAAAGATGAAGTTACAGTTAGCCAGAATGGAATGAGCTTACATTCTTGGCACCATAGCCAATATTATAGGGGTATGTATGTGTGTGAGTGTATGTTTGTGTGTATGAATGTAGGTTTCGAGACTGATAAAGTAAGAAAGTTTTTTTTTTCAAGTTTCATACAGCTGAGAATTAAAAATGTCTATAAGAATTACCATGTTTCTTAAAACGTGAGAACTTCGGGCGCCTGGATGGCTCAGTTTGTTAAGCATCTGACTCTTGGTTTCAGCTCAGGTCATGAGCTCAGGGTCATGAGATGGGTCCCTGCATTGGGCTCCACACTCAGAATGGAGTCTGCTTGAGACTCTCTCTCTTCCTCTCCCTCTGCCCCTCCCCCTGCTTGTGCTTTCTCTCTCTCCCTCTCTCTCTCTCTCTCAAATAAATAAATAAATAAATAAAATCTTAAAAAATAAAATATGGGAGCTTAGTTTCTCTATATGCTAGGTACAGAACTTAATATCAATGAATTTTGGCAGATTAATGTGATATATTTATTTTATTAAAAGTAAACAGTGATTCTAGATACACATTTATACATTCATATTTTGTATATTTTATGGAAGTGTCTAGGTCTTCACAGAACACTTCTTTCTAAAATGAAATACATTTGATAAATAGGTGTCAGAGTTTTAATACACTTCTATAGCCAATTATCTTCTAGAAAAGTCAGCATTCATTTAGTATAGTATCTAAAGCCAAAATGCAATAAAATTAGGGATAGAGAAGGCAGAAATCTGTCTCAAACTATACCTTCTCATAGAATTTTAAATCACCAGGAACTGGTTAAAAAAAATCTTATCTGATTTAAGTTGTTGACTAATGAAGTAGATATATTATTGTTCAGCAAATATTCACTGATTCCACTCTTGTCCTCCCTGAGGAGTATACTTCCCTGCCCCATTGATAATGAATTTAGTACGTCACTTGTTTTGGCCAATGGGATGTGCATAGGTGTGATATAAGCATACCTCAGTAGAGTTTTGCACAGCTTGATTTCACTGCTTGCACTCTTGCATCAACCAGAAGGAGAGTATAATCCTAGTAGCTGCTGCTACTACAGACCATCAGAAAAACTCAGGTCTGATCTTGAGCCTGGAACAAGGCTGTCACAATGAATCACAGGCTTATGAATAAGATCTAATATTTTATTGTAATAAACAGATTTGGGGATTGTTTGTTGCTGCTTTAGACTGCTTTGGCTGCCATAACAAAATACCATAGACCGGGTAGCTTAAACAACATAAATTTATTTTCTCACATTTCTTGAGGTTGGGAAATCTAAGATCAAGGTTTCTGCAGGATTTGATTCCTGGTGAGGATTATCTTTCTGGCTTGTAGATGGCGATCTTTTCACTGTGTTTGTTAATAGTAAGAGAGAGCCAGCTCTCTGGTGTCTCTTCTTATAAGGACAATAATCCCATTGTATCAGAGTTCAACCTTCTGAAGACTTAATTTAACCTTAGTTACCTCTATAAAGGCCTTATTTACAAATACAGTCATCTTGGGAGTTTGGGGCTTCAACATATAAATTTTGGGAGGATGCTATCATTCAGTCCATCACAGTATTGTTGCAGCATAAGCTAATATTCATATGATACTAAAGCTCATCCCAGTTCTTTGCATCAGCTTATTCCTAAAACAGCAACAAATAAATCAGGAAAAAAAAAATGAAAGAAAAAAAGGATGAGTGTGTTCTGGGCAATCAAAACAATGAAACTACTTTTGTTTATGTGTCTGTTTTTGTTTTAATACCATTTTCTGTATTTTATACCAACATAAACACTTTTTGTAAGTAGAAAATATTTTGTTATGTAAAATGATCAAATTCACTACATTTGGATGCATATATATATATTTTACTGTTGAAAACACAAACATCTCATTTTCTGGTGTGTGCGTGTGTGTGTGTGTGTGCTTGCAATATGAGATTTTACAGTTTTTTTTTTTTTTTTTTAAGTCTTCTCTGGGTACAGTCTGATGAATGCAGAAATGCAAAAGGGGTATAGTCAAAATGTGATGGGATTTAGACACACAGAAATATCAGTTTATTATATAATCTGAAATGATTATTGCCTTAATGTATATGACTACTCCAAGGCACACTGAAGGATATTTTCCTCTTTTGATTTTAGAAGTGGCTAATGTATTTACCCCCTTTTTATTTTTTAGATGTAGCTACAATGCTCTTTTTAAAATTAAATTATGGGTTCCCATCACAGATTATCTTTGTACAGGAACTGGATCATGGTATGATGCAGCATATCATTTAGACATGCTATCGAAATAGCAACAACCCTAGAATACAATAATTTAGGGCACACTTACAAGTGATGGAGGGGCAGGGAAAGGAAAAAGAAGGGCTACTGGAAGTTCATGTTTTCAGAAGTAGATCTGTGGCCTACCAAGGTAGCACACATAGAGAGCCAGGATCATGATTTGATAGACTCAACTGAGAAATTAACCTGGAGTCATCTCAGGACTGCTTCTCAGTGGACACCCTCGCAGTATGATTCGTGCTTCTAGCCTCATGCTCCAAGCTAAGACAGTGCTCTTAGGGCTGCATTCATCCTGAGAAGAAACCACCTTTGTTTTATATAAATGTGCTGTGTGTATCAGTGGTGGCTGTGAATCTGTGAATGATCCTGGACCAGCATCAAAAGTCTGTTGCAAGGTTAAGAAGTTACACTGTGCTCCTGGTGTTATTCTTTGGGCATATTTTGAAAACCACTAATTTATCTGAACAAAGTGATTTGAACTGATATTCACAACCCTCTACAATGTGAACATTTCCCTCTAGCACAACAATGCAGGAGTCTATTTCCTGGTCCCTCCCTATGACTTGTCTCCAGCTTCAGCTGCCTTCAGTAGAACCTTCAGGATGAGCTTCCACCTTAGACTTTGTAACTTGGCCTTTCTATCTTAAACTCCCCAGCTTTACTATAAATTGATGAGGGATATGCTTTCAGCCTTAGACTTCTGTTTCTGAAGTGGACAAAATTTATCCACAATTTGTGTTTATTTACTCGTAAAATAGATATCCCTTTTTCCTAAGGCTCCATGAGAATCAAATACTTCATTCTGAAAGGGTCCTGAGAAAAGCAATCTTTGTGCCAAATATGTACATGCCTTAGAGTCATTTTGACAAACTATTATGTTTATCTTCTTAGCCTTCTGACTTATTTCCAAATAAAAATACCTTCAATCTATTTTAGAATGCAGAAAAAGTAATTTTGTTATGTTTTTGCCCCAATTCTCATTCTTTTCATTCTGAGATATTTATATTTACCTTAACATTTTTATGATACAGGCCCCTAAATGGCTTTAAACTGAGATTTGTCTGCCACAAAGAAAATACTTTAATACAAATATGTATTAATTAAGAAGCTCCCAGAACTAAGAAATCAATTTAAAATTGATTTTTTATTAAAACCATTAAAATGGTTATAATCAACATATAATTGATTAGACTAAATTGTAGAAATAACCAACGGGGGGCGGGGAGCAAGATGGCAGAGGAGTAGGAGACCTAAATTTCTTCTGGTCCCAGGAATTCAGCTGGATAGGGATCACCATTCTGAACACCTATGAACTCAAAAGGAGATTGAAGAAAAGAATAGCAGCAACTCTCTGAACAGAAAGCGACCACTTTCTGGAAGGTAGGACAGGTCTCAGAGAAGTGAATCCAAGGCGATATTCGGGAAGATAGACGGCGGGGGAGGGGGTCTCCATCAGCCACTACTGGCAAGTGATAGAGCTGCAGAGCACAAAATCAGAACTGCTTGAAGTCATCTCTGCTGAGGGATGTCACCCCAGTGGCTAAGTGGGGGGTGGAACCCTCACTGGGACAGTGTGGTCTCAGGACCCTCGGGGTCACAGAAAGACCGGGGGTGCCTGAGTGCAGCAGAGCTCCCAGGTATTGGAGCAGGGAAGCTGCTGCAGAGACAGAGCCAAGAAGTGGACTCTCAGCTCGGGGTTGCCATAAACCATGATCCGCAGCACAGTCGGGCCACTGTTCCTCCAGCAGGGACCCCACAAGCGGCAGATCTGGGGAGACCCCCGTTCCTCCCCAGGAAGGAGTGGTGCGGGAGCGCACTGCAGGAATCTGCTGGGTTTGGAGACTCCACACGGGGTCGGGTGCCAGAGATAGAAACGCTCGGTCACAGGCTGGGTGAGCTTGGAGTGCAGCTGGAGACTGGAGAGACGGGAGTGATTGACTGCTTTTCTCTGGGGCGCACTGAGGAGCGGGGCCGAGTTCTCGGCTCCTCTGGGGCGGAGATTGGGAGGCCGCCATTTTCACTCTCATCCTCCAAAGCTGTACAGAACACTTGCAGGGAACAAAAGCTCCCCAGCGCAAACCTGCAAACCCGAGCAGATTACTTAGCCCAGACCCAGCAAGGGTTGTGCAATTCCGCCTTGGGCAAAGACATTTGGGAACCACGCAACAGGCCCTTCCCCCAGAAAATCAGCTAGATCAGCCAGCCAAGACCAAGTTTACCAATCAATGAGAATGGCAGAACTCCAGTGCTAGGGGAATACTGCACATAGAATTCATGGCTTTTATCAAAAGGAATGAGATCTTGCCATTTGTAATGATGTGGATGGAACTGGAGGGTATTATGCTGAGTGAAATAAGTCAAACAGAGAAAGACATGTATCATATGACCTCACTGATATGAGGAATTCTTAATCTCAGGAAACAAACTGAGGGTTGCTGGAGTGGGGGGTGGAGTGGGAGGGATGGGGTGACTGGGTGATAGACACTGGGGAGGGTATGTGCTCTGGTAAGCGTGGTGAGTTGTGCAAGACTGTTGAATCTCGGGCACCTGGGTGGCTCAGTTGGTTGAGCGACTGCCTTCGGCTCGGGTCATGATCCTGGAGTCCCGGGATCGAGTCCCACATCGGGCTCCTTGCTCGGTGGGGGGTCTGCTTCTCCCTCTGACCCTCCCCACCTCATGCTTTCTCTCTCTCTCAAATAAATAAATGAAATTGTAAAAAAAAAAAATACTGTTGAATCTCAGAACTGTACCTCTGAAACAAATAATGCAATATATGTTAAGAAAAAAAAAAAAAAGAAGAAGATAGCAGGAGGGGAAGAATAAAGGGGGAGAAATTGGAGGGGGAGACAAACCATGAGAGACGATGGACTCTGAAAAACCAACTGAGGGTTCTAGAGGGGAGGGGGTGGGAGGATGGGTTAGCCTGGTAATGGGTATTGAGGAGGGCTCGTTCTGCATGGAGTACTGGGTGTTATACACAAACAATGTATCATGGAACACTACATCTGAAACTAGTGATGTGATGTATGGTGATTAACATAACAATAAAAAATAAAAAGAAAACAAAAAAAGAATTCATGGTTTTTTTCCCATGATTCTTTAGTCTTTCAAAGTTAATTTTTTTAACTATCTTTTTTTTTTGCATTTTTCTTTTTCCCTTTTTCAACCAAATCTCATCAATCCCTTTTTTAAAAATCTTTTTTATTTTTCATTTTTAGAGCCATATTCCATCCCTTCATAGTAGTTAACCTTATTTTTGGTGAATATATATATATATATATTCTCTCTTTAATATTTTGGGATCCAGTTTCTTCTAACAGAACAAAATATACCATAAATCTCTAGTGTATGGCTTTGTTCTATCTCCTGCCTGATCACACTCTCTCCCTTTTTTTTTTTTAAACCTCTTCTTTCTTTTTTCAACCAACTTCTTATCTTATCAACTCCTTGTATAAATCTTTTATAATTTTCATGTTTACAGTCATATTCCATCCCTTCATTGTATTTACCCTTATTTTTGTACATATATAAGTTGTTCTTTCTTTAAAATTTTCAGAGGCACTTTCTTCTATAAGCCCAAAATACACCCAAAATCTAGTGTGTGGCACTGATCTATGCACCAGCCTGACCATATTTGATCATATTCTGTTTTTTGTTTGTTTGTTTTTACTTTTTCTTTTTTTCTTTTTTTCTCTTTTTTCTTTCTTTCCCTTTCTTTTCCCCCAGTTTCAGTTCTCTTCTGATTTATTTACTGTACATTTTTCTTGGGTTGTTGTTATCCTGTTAGCATTATGTTCTCTCATTCATCTATTCTCCTCTGAACAAAATGACAAGATGGAAAAAATCACCTCAAAAAAAAGAACAAGAGGCAGTACTGACTGCCAGGGACTTATTCAATATAGACATCAGTAAGATATCAGAACTAGAGTTCAGAATGATGATTTTAAAGATACTAGCTGGACTTGAAAAAAGCATGAAAGATATTAGAGAAACCCTTTCTGGAGAAATAAAAGAACTAAAAGGTAACCAAGTCGAAATCAAAAAGGCTATTAATGAGGTACAATAAAAAATGGAGGCTCTCACTGCTAGGATAAATGAGGCAGAAGAGAGAATTAGTGATATATAAGAGGAAATGCTGGAAAATAAAGAAGCTGAGAAAAAGAGATAAACAACTACTGGATCACGGGGACAGAATTTGAGGGATAAGTGATACCATAAGATGAAACAATATTAGAATAATTGGGATCCCAGAAGAAGAAGAAAGAGAAAGAGGGGCAGAAGGTATATTGGAGCAAATTATAGCAGAGAACTTCCCTAATTTGGGGAAGGAAACAGGCATCAAAATCCAGGAAGCATAGAGAACCCCCCTCAATATCAATAAAAATAGGTCAACACTCCAACATCTAATAGTAAAACTTACAAGTCTCAGAGACAAAGAGAAAATCCTGAAAGCAGCTCAGAAGAGATCTGTAACCTACAATGGTAGAAACATTAGACTGGCAACAGACCTATTCACAGAGACCTGGCAGGCCAGAAAGGACTGGCATGATATATTCAGAGCACTAAATGAGAAAAATATGCAGCCCAGGGCCAGATGGCTTCCCACGGGAATTCTAACAAACATTTCAGGAAGAATTAATACCTATTCTTCTAAAAATATTCCAAAAAATAGAAATGGAAGTAAACTTCCAAACTCACTTAATGAGACCACCATTACCTTGATCCCAAAATCAGACAGAGACCCCATCAAAGAGAAGAATTACAGACCAATATCCCTGATGAACATGGATGCAAAAATTCTAACTAAAATACTAGCCAATAGGATCCAACAGTACATTAAAAGGATTATTCACCACGACCAAGTGGGATTTATCCCTGGGTTGCAAGGTTGGCTCAACATCCACAAATTAATCAATGTGATACAATACATTAATAAAAAAAAGAACAGGAACCGTATGATCCTCTCAATAGATGCAGAAAAAGCATTTGACAAAATACAGCATCGTTTCTTGATTAAAACTCTTCACAGTGTAGGGATAGAGGGTACATACATCAATATCATAAAAGCCATCTACGACAAACCCACAAGGATATCATTCTCAATGGGGAAAAACTGAGAGCCTTCCCCCTAAGGTCAGGAACATGGCAGGATGTCCACTATCACCACTGCTATTCAACATAGACTAGAAGTCCTAGCCACAGCAATCAGACAACAAAAAGAAATCAAAGGTATCCGACTTGGCAAAGAAGTCAAACTCTGTCTCTTTGCAGATGATATGATACTTTATGTGGAAAACCCTAAAGACTCCACCCCAAAACTGCTAGACCTCATACTGGAATTCAGTAAAGTGGCAGGATATAAAATCAATGCACAGAAATCAGTGGCATTCCTATACACCAACAACAAGACAGAAGAAAGAGAAATTAAGGAGTCGATCCCATTTACAATTGTACCCCAAACCATAAGATACCTGGGAATAAGTCTAACGAAAGACACAAAGAATCTGTACTCAGAAAACTATAAAATACTCATGAAAGAAATTGAGGAAGACACAAAGAAATGGAAAAACATTCCATGCTCATGGATTGGAAGAACAAATATTGTGAAGATGTCAATGCTACCTAGAGCAATCTAAACATTTGACGCAATCCCTATCAAAATACCATCCACTTTTTTCAAAGAAATGGAACAAATAATCCTAAAATTTGTATGGAACAGAAAAGATGCTGAATAGCCAGAAGAATGTTGAAAAAGAAAAGCAAAGCTGGTGGCATCACAATTCTGGACTTCAAGCTCTATTACAAAGCTGTAATCATCAAGACAGTACGGTACTGGCACAAAAACAGACACATAGATCAATGCAACAGAATAGAGAGCCCAGAAATGGACCTCAACTCTATGGTCAACTAATCTTCAACAAAGCAGGAAAGAATATCCAAGGGAAGAAAGACAGTCTCTTCAACAAATGGTGTTGGGAAAATTGGACAGCCACATGCAGAAGAATGAAACTGGACCATTTCCTTACACCACACACAAAAATAGACTCCAAATGTTTGAAAGACCTCAATGTGAGACAGGAGTCCATCAAAATCCTAAAGGAGAACACAGGCAGCAACCTTTTCGACTTCAGCTGCCGCAAATTCTTCTAGAAACATCGCCAAAGGCAAGGGAAGCAAGGGCAAAAATGAACTATTGGGGCTTCATCAAGATAAGAAGCTTTTGCACAGCAAAAGAAACAGTTAACAAAACCAAAAGACAACTGACAGAATGGAGGAGATATCTGCAAATAACATATCAGATAAAGGGCTAGTATCCAGAATCTACAAAGAACTTATAAAACTCAACACCCAAAGAACAAATAAGCCAATCAAGAAATGGGCAGAAGACATGAACAGACATTTTTCCAAAGAAGACATCCAACTGGCCACCAGACACATGAAAAAGTGCTCAACATCACTCGGCATCAGGGAAATCCAAATCAAAACCTCAATGAGATACCACCTCACACCTGTCAGAATGGCTGTTGGTGGGAATGCAAGCTGGTGCAGCCACTCTGGAAAACAGTATGGAGGTTCCTCAAAAAGTTGAAATAGAGCTACCATATGACCCAGCAATTGCACTATCTGCTATTTACCCCAAAGATACAAATGTAGTGATCTGAAGGGGTACATGCAGGCCGACATTTATAGCAGCAATGTCCACAACAGCCAAAATGGAAAGAACCAAGATGTCCATCGACAAATGAATGGATAAAGAAGATGTGGTATATATATATATATATATATATATATATATATATATATATATATATGTATGTATATGTATATGCAATGGAATACTATGCAGCCATCAAAAGGAGTGAAATCTTGCCATTTGCAACAATGTCAGTGGAACTGGAGGATATTACGTTGAGTGAAATAAGTCAATGAGAGATAGACATGTATCCTATGACCTCACTGTTATGAGGAATTCTTAATCTTAGGAAAGAAACTGAGGGTTGTTGGAATGGTGGGGGGTGGGAGAGATGGGGTGGCTGGGTGATAGGCTTTGGGGAGGGTATGTGCTATGGTGAGCACTGTGAATTGTGTAAGACTGTTAAATAACACACCTATACATCTGAAACAAATAAGACATTATATGTTAAAAAAAAGAAGAAGAAGAAGATAGGAGGAAGGGAAAATTGAAGGGGGGGAAATCGTAGGGGGAGATGAATCCTGAGAGACTATGGACTCTGAGAAACAAACTGAGGGTTCTAGAGGGGAGGGGTGTGGGGGGATGGGTTAGCCTGGTGATGGGTATTCAAGAAGGCATGTACTGAATGGAGCACTGGGTGTTATACGCAAACAATGAATCATGGAACACTACATCAAAAACTAATGATGTAATGTATGGTGATTAACATAACATAATAAAAAAAAAAGATACATGGAGAAAGAAAAAAAAAAGAAATAACCAACAGAGTATCAGTATATATATGACTGAGATTGGGGGTATTTATTATAATGATTCTTGGTGGCATGACATATTTTTGTTCACATCAAAATCCTCAGCAGCTATTCCAGATAGAGTCATCTTTTATTTCACCCCAGACTCCTTCCATCTTGTAGCTCTATCTTGTCAAGAATCTTTGCCTGGAAAGTGTTACTCATCACCTCTGTCCATATTGTATTGGTACAAATGAGTAAATATGGCTTCGAGAGGCAAGGAGACAAGAAAATATATTCCCTGCCTAAGCAGCTGCTTCTCAGGTACAGTATCATGCTTCTTTGCTACATGGTGGTTAACCAAAGCCTCTCAGCATATTCTTTGATTTTTAGATGAGGATAAGTAGCAAAGATATTCATCTATTAACCTCTTTTCTGTGAGAGCATAAAGAATTAGTGGTCATAAGATATAATTGGAGAGCTAACTTCGCTTTCATATGTAGGGCACTTTCTTTCTATTTATATTTAATTTGCTAAAGTGATCATGAGATGAAGAGAAAAGAATGTGTCGTTTTTATTTGGGCTCAAAGCCAGGCAGCTTAGCAGTAGAGATTTAATATTTAAATTTAATTTTAATTAAAATGAGAGGCTAGAGATGTAACAAAATTCAAGAAATGGAAATTAAAAAATAAAATCCTGGGGGAGCACACACTTAAAGATTCATGCAGGCTTCTGAATGAAAATATCAGCATTTCACATTATTCTCCTCACATCTCTTGGTGATAAAGATACAGCTGTACATTGACATCTGTGGCAAAATTATAGATACATTTAAAATATGTTTTAGATAAATACATATACACTTGTGTATTATACTACCCTTTTACTTCTAAATCAGAAACTATGTATTACAATGGTAATGGTAACATTATTGCATAAGCTACACACAGATATATATCATAATTAGCTAAATTTTTCAATTTTCCCATATCTTCATGAAATGGGCCTCAGCTTATTAATTTATAGCAGTGCCTTAAAAGGCATTTCATTTTGAGATTCTTTGTCTTGAATCCTAAAAGAGCATCAGGATAACATGGGAAGAGACTTAGCATTGTCAAAGGAGGAAATATGAAATCCAGGACTTTAGAAGATCTTCAATTACTCTCTTGCTGATTATCTGAGCATCCAGTGCCCTATTGGACTTGGTCATTTGGCATAGAAAATTATCTGCTGTGACATTTTTCCCTGTGCACACACCGAGGCTGCTAAATTCTGCTGAACACTGCTAAAAAATATCACTCAAAGGGGTAAATGGTGCCAATATACACTCATGATCACTAATCTCTCCCAGGATCTCAAGAGTATCTGGGAATCCTATTCACCTTCCATTACAGAACTTAATTCCCATTCCGTGTAGATAACATTTCAAACCTTCCCAACTCTTCTCAAATCTTCAGCTCATCCATCTCCTCCTTCAAATCCAGAAGATTACTTAAAACCAGTGGGGAAACACTCTTGGACTTCTCACTGTCTAGGCTATAACTGGCATCCATCTTTTCCCTTCTTGTTGGAATGAAGAAGGGTTGGCTTTCCATCTGGCTAATTGATCTACCATCTATCTATATTCTGGAACCCTTCCCCTCTGGGTTGCTTAGAAATATAGTAAATTCTCCACCTTCCATCTGTTTGTATCTTGAATTTCTCCACTTCTGAATAAGTCTCAGAATTTCATCATGCATGGTTTACCAAAAACAAACAAACAAAAGAACACCAACAACAAAACGCCAAAACATTTTCCAATCTAAATTCCCTCAGCAAATACTACTGTTGTCTCCCCTTTGCAGTCAAAAGTTTTGAAGGTGTTATCTATAATTTCTGTCTCAATTTCCTGAAGACATACAATGTTATTTCTTCCTGCAGTATGCCATTGACCTAGCTCTCACACAGGCTATCAATGCTTATGTATTGCAAAATATGGACACTCTTCAGTTATCCTGCTTGACTTCGTAGATGCATCTGATATTGTTGGAATCTTTTTTTCATAAACTTATCTTTCCTTGCCTCCTATATTACGACTCTCTCTTAATTGGCCTCCTTTCTCTCTGGCCTCTCCACATAATCCTTTGAATGATCCTTTTGCTCTACTTCCATTTTAAATATTGATGAACATCAAGGCTCGTTCTAGTCTTTTTCTCTACTTCACTGTTAAGGACTTATTGAAGTTAATTGAGGAGCCCCTTGGTAAATTCATCTACACCAAAAGCTTCAAAAACTATTTTCAAACTGATGACTCCCAAGTCTACTCATCCAGCACAGACTTCTTTCCTAGGCTCCAGGTCTATATATCCAACTGCTAGCTAAACATTTCCATGTGTATATGCCAGGGATACCCTAAGCCAAAATGTTGACAAATGCATGATCTCTTCATCCCTCTTCCACACTTAATCCTCATCTTGTTCTCTGTCCCTGAAATGCTACCACCATCTACCTAGGATACCTCTCACATCCAGTAAGTCACCAAATCATTTAGATTCCATTGTCAAATTAGTTTCTGGATACTTCTCTTTGTTCCTACAGCTACCACCCAGGTCCAAGTAAATACTATCTCCTCTCTGAATGGTTGCCTCCTCTTCTTAATTATCCTTTCATCTTCAATATTTCTCTCCTCTAATTCACTCTCCACAGTGCACCTATGGTGATATGATTATGACATTCTCCTGCTTAATATCCGTGGAGCCTCCCCATTGCTCTTATGATAAAGCTCAAACTTCAAAACATGTCATAACTGATAAGACCCTTCATGATCTGACTTCAGATATTTGACAGCCACATCACTCACCCCCCTCCTCAAATTCTGTCATTCACACATATTGACCTACTTTGAAATATGTCTCTTGCCCAATTCTAAGCCTTCACATCTTATTTCCCTTCCCTGGAATAGTTTTTAGCCTTCCTGTTTTTGGTTGATCTTGTTTATCCTTCTAGTCTTAGGTTACATTATCACTTCCTCAAGCAGCCCTTCTTGAATTATTGGATTAGCTTAATAAATCCTACTGAAATATGACTTCAACATTTATGTACTTCTTCTATCACACTTTTTTTTTTTATCATTGCCCATTGTACTAGTTTCCTATCACTGCTATAGCAAATTACCACAAACTTTATGGCTTACTTATTATATTACAGTTCTAGAGGTCAGAAGTCTGAAATGGCTCAGTAATTCTGTGTTCCCTCTGGAGGCTCTAGGAAAAAAATTCATTTCTTCACTTTTTCCATCTCCTCAAGGTTGGCTGCATTCCTTGGCTCATGGCCCCTTTTTCCATCCTCAAAGCCTGTAATGTAGCACCTTCAAATCTCTTTCTCTAAACTATTTCTGTCATCACATCTCTGTCTCTGATTCTGTCTCTCCTGCCTCCCTCTTTCCCTTATAAGGACCCTATGATTACCTTGGACCTACCTGAATAATCCAGGATAATTTCTCAATCTCAATATTCTTAATCACACCAGCAAAATTTCTTTCACCATGAAAGCTAACATCTTTGTAAATTCCAGGGACTAGGATGCAGACCTCTTGGGGTGGGGGGGGGCGGAATTATTCTCCTTCTCATACTAACTTTTCCTGTTAGGTTTATGAAATCTCCTTCCTTCCCAGTGCCCAACACAGTACCTGAATGAAGCACGAGAGGTATTCAGTACATATTTATTATGAGGAAACATGTAGTTCTAGATGTGATTTCTATCCATTGATATAGATGTAGATGTAGTTATAATAAATGTATATAACATCAAACAATTATGAATTAAGGAGTATAATTATAAACAACTAAATGTATTTTCAAACCAGTGTTTTTATTTATTTTTATTTTTTCCTATTCTATTGCCCCTTTAAATTTTTCAAAGGGACTATTTTTCATTGTGTCCCTAAATAAAAATTTAGGCAGGCACAATTGCTTCTCTGTCCACTTTCAGGTATTAAAACAATCTATTGTTACTTTAAATCACAAAACACAGTTTCAATTAGGTAATTACAACGACCCATTTCATGAATATGTCAAAACTCTGGGTGCACTTTTAAGTTGAATCACTTCTCCCCACCCATCTTCCTTACTGCATTTTCTGACCCTTTCTGTGTTAGGATAGGGGTAGAGGATGAGAGTAAAGTGGAAAAAAGCTATTATTTGACTGAGTCTGTGGAGATGATATAATTTTAGTACTCTGGACCTGGCAAATGTTCACAGCAGACTCTCCTGTGCTCATTCATGGACTATTGAACTCCATCCACAAACAGCTCTCTTCTAGAACTCTTTGGTTCTTAGAAGTTAAACCCTACCTTCTGTCAAAGTCCCTTTATCCCTCCAGTTGACCTGCTTGTGAAGGTTAGGACCACCCCAATGAAGCTTCCTCTCCTGTGTGTTTAAAAAAGTAGTCCAAGGAAAAGCTGATGAATCCATTGTCCCTACAAACTCTGGGGATATTATTAATATCTTCATACCAGCCCTCTTCTCTACTGTAACATACCACTTTAGCCAGCTTCTTGCTCATAGACTTCTTAGGCTTTGCTCAGATACTAGTCCTCTATGTCCTCTAAATTGAAGGGATACGTATTATGCTTCACATGGTCTTTTTAAAAAACCCTTTGGGAGATATATGTGTGTTGGGGAAAGAAGAGTTTCACAAAACACCTGTCTCCAAAGAAAAACTCTTTAAATCTCCTCCTTAAAAAAAAAAAAAAAATCTAACTATGGGTGTGAGAGATTTAAGAGTTACATAGCTAGATCACAGACACCTATTTTTGAAAATTTCTCTCATTGTCTAGAACCTTACTTTTGAATGTAGGCCCTCTCTGAGTTACATATTGATACTATGTATCACTGCACTGTCTTGTCTTATCCACTCTTTAATCTCAGTAAGAAAAACATTGTCCTCATTCTAAGGATGAAGAAACCAAGGGCAGAAAGGTTAAGAAATATACTAAAGATCATATTATTGACAAAGAGTGGGCCCAAAATTCAAAACCAAAATTCATGTTTCCTTATATCATAATCTTTTTTTTGATTCACTGTATAGATTCTTTTTTTAAAGTTTATTTTATTATGTTATGTTAATCACCATACATTACATCATTAGTTTTTGATGTAGTGTTCCATGATTCATTGTTTGCGTAAAACACCCAGTGCTCCATTCAATACGTGCCCTCTTTAATACCCATCACCATGCTAACCCATCTCCCCACGTCCTTCCCCTCTAGAACCCTCAATTTGTTTCTCAGAGTCCATAGTCTCTCATGGTTCATCTCCCCCTCCGATTTTCCCCCCTTCATTTTTCCCTTCCTACTATCCTCTTCTTCTTCTTCTTTTTTTTAAACATATAATGTATTATTTGTTTCAGAGGTACAGGTCTGTGATTCACATTCTATCATAATCTTCATCATACTTTCTTGGTTTAAATGTCCATCTTCCCTATCAGATTGTAACTTCTTTCTTATTCCCTTCACTGTAATGCTCACCTATGTTTAATCACTGATAGGATTCTCAGTTTATTATGCAACATGAGATGGTGTATTGCTTAACATGCTATATAGAGGGAATGGTTTTTCTTTTTAATAACAATGGCAAACAAAAGAAGCAAAGCAAAGCAAACTTAAGAAGAAAAAAATCTCAAGGCATAAAATGCCATTGCTATAATAACCGATTAAAAAAACCAGAATAATCCATTGTTTTTGTCTACAAAGGACCAAAAATTCAATTTTGTGCTGAATTTTACACTAATTTTACAGATGTTCATGGGGCTGTGACCCAGCTGCTGCATGGAAACATGCTATTTTAATTATTGTAGAGATGTAACTCACATTGCCCACTGCCAAGCTTCCTTTAGTGCATTTCATTTCACATCTTAGTGTCAAGAAAAGTTATCCTTTTTTGGAGTAAATGTTTATCATAAAATCAGGTAAATGACTCTTCTATTTTTGCCTTAGTCTCTAGAAGGGGGTTGGGCAAAATACAGCCCATGGGTTAAATCTAGTCCACTGCCTATTTTTATAAACAGTTTTATTGTTACACAGTCATATCCATTCATTTATGTTTTGTATATGACTATTTTCATATAAAATGGCAGAGCTGACTAGTTGCCATGGAGTCTGTATGACCTACACTTCTAAAATATTTACAATATGGCCCTTTAGAGAAAAAGGTTACTGACCCTTGTCCTAGAAAGTTTAGATTGCCATTTTCCTTTATATAAGACCCTGTATAACATACTGCTGTATATTACACTGCCCTCCTGTTTCTCAAAAGTAAAAAAGTGATTTTTTAACTTTTATCCATTTTTTATCTCCTATGTTTTCCCTTAGTTTCTTGTCTTTATTATTATCTTTTCCATATATTATAACAATTTAAATTTATTTTATATTACTGTATTGCATGAACCTTCAAAAGGTGTCTCAAGTTACTTTTGGAATAAAATGGCATAAAAGCTATATGCTTTATTTTTTGACAGGACGACAGCAATGTATTTACTACAGGGTGAACCTGAACTAAGATCCAAAATCATTTATCTATTAAAAGCTTTAAGTACTACCTTTTAAAAGTAAAATTAAGCTTTATTTATTTTTTTATTTCTTTATTGATTTTGGGTAGGCAAGTAGAATGAAAATTAATGTTTTCCTATGTCTCATTATAATAAACAGGATATTAAATTGGGCATGTGTTCTTCATTTCGTGAAATGCCACTTAATTACAGAAGCAACCATTGTGTGCTATAAAGTGTGTGTATGTATATATATGTATATATATATATATGTATATCCATATCATTGGAAACAAATATAGATAAAATCACAATGACTTTCTAATTGAATGCTTCTGTTTTATATAATACACTGTTTTCTTAGCAAATCACATAGCCCCTCTTTCTTTAACTGCTCTCATCCAAAACTTTCATAATATTTCTAAATTTTTTTTTTTACTTTATAGGATTCAGAAATACACCAAAGATAATATATAAAAAGGTCACACTACAAAGAATTCTATCTTGACTTCTAACCAAGTCTAGACCATATTAAAGGTTATAAATTCAGTGTTTCTAATTCAATACTAAGAAGACTTTTATATTTTCAATGCCCTTTTGGTTATGAATATATGGCAAGTATTTGGGAAGAAAATATAAATTCCAAGACTTTATTCTAAGTACTTTGCTTCAGTTTCCCATGCTATAATTAGGCTATAATTAGGAGATTAAGTGAGATAATTCTATACTGACTCTTCCAGTTTAAAAAAAGGGGTGTGGTAAGCCCTTGTTTTAAAAAGAGTCTCTCTCTATGGAATTTGTTATGTTGCTGGTCAAATCTTACTCTTCAGATATATGGTGATATAAAATGAACAGCTGTGTTACTCTTCCTTCCTGTTTTCTGCCAGATTTTTTAAAAAAGATTTTTTAAATTTATTTGAGAGAGAGAGAGAGAGAGCACAAGCAGGGGGGAAGGGTAGAAGGAGAAGCAGACTCCTTGCTGAACAGGGAGCCTGATGGGAGACTCGATCCCAGAGTCCTGGGATCGGGACCTGAGCCAAAGGCAGATGCTTAACCAATTGAACCACCCAGGTGCCCGTTTTCTGACAGATTTAAAGGAGATTCTTCTGTATTTTGTCTTCTAGTTGAAAAACAAAAATCTGTCATCATGCTTAAGTCCCCTGGGCTGGCTTTTAAGCTCTCCTATTAGACACATTCTAAAAATTATCTGTAATCTGAGGGCTCAGAACCTTGGTATGCTTAACCCAAAGAAAACTGAAAGATACAAACTTCATGGTTGGCTTAATGATATATCACTATAAATATTCAGCCAATGGCTTTAGGGAAACCTTTGTCTTGTCAAAAAGATCCAAAAGATTTGAAGGAACTAGAGAGTCCTAGAAAGGCTGGGAGGAGTTGATAGGTATTTGTTGTCACTTTACAAGTACCACAGATCTTGTGTGTTTTTATATTTTTATTTCATTATTTTATTGTATAAGTAAAACAGAATAAAGTATAAGGGTTTTCTGGAAACTATTTTAAAGTTATGCAGTTTAAAAGGTGGTTATTTATTTATCCAAATAATAGATATACCAATCTCTGATTATATAAGATTCCTTCAAGTAATTCCCAAGAATTATCAGAAAAGCAGTTTTAAACATGTTTTTAGATTTTTCAGAAGAGTTTAACATTGAACTGAATTGTTTTCCTACAATCCTTACCTAATTGGCTTATCAAAGTTCTTGTACAAAATCATTGTAATGGGTTAAGATTCTTTGTCCTTCAAATTCTTATTTACATTAGATTTCACTGTGGCATCACTAAATAAGAAAAAATAACAAAATAGAGTGGGTTGTGTGATTTTAGGGGGAAAAATCTTTAAATGAATCTTTGGTTTGCCTGCTCTTGCTACCTCATTAATCCTAAGTGGTGTCAGTCAGTTGAGTCTAATAGCTGTGAGTGTTACTACCATGGTCAGTTCCAAATTATAGTATTGATTAATTGATTGTCTTCTTCCAGTTGTGAATTATATTAGTGGTGGCTCAGGCAGCCTGGCTTAGGGCCAGAGCTTAATTTTCAATGTAAGGCAACAAGCAGTTTCACTGTTTCACTGCTGTGGTTAAGTGGATGCTAAGAAAGCAAAAAGCTTTGGAAAGACAATTGGACAAAATGGAATGTACTAAATATAAAGAATATGCACTTATTTATAGTCTCTCTTCAACCTAGAGAAACAAGTAGGAAAAGAGTAAGTCAAGAATTCATCATTTCTCAACCTCAGACTTCTAAAAGTCTTAAATCAATTGACTGGAAGATGAGAAGAGGAGGGAAGTATGATGGTCCAGAATGACAATGAGCCAACATTTAGATCTGTGGAATTAAGTCCATTCAAGAGAGAAGTGTGGTGACTGGTACTTTCAAATCAAGTAGAACTTAAAGTAGATTATGGGCTCCACTACATCATAGGTAGAGCTGTCCAGGGAAGCTTAAAAAGCACCTGCCATATTGTGGCACCACCAGGGGAGCAGTACCATCTTCTTAGAATAATAGAAACATTACCAAGTTGAAGACAAAATCAGAGGCACTTGTTTCTTGTTAACTCTCTGCTTTAATGAGGAACATAAAATGGATGGGTGTGTTTATCATTGATTCTTGTGGAATGGGAAAAGCTAAATGGGGCATTGAGAGGTTAATAACTTTCACAGATCCATAACTTTGCGTTTGCTTGCTGCCAGATCAATTCCTTTTTCCTAGAAAATCTGAGGGGAAAATTGGTGTGGGATGGAGTGACTCTGATTATAAAATAATATTCACATTAAAATGTATTTATAATCATTATTGGTATTTCTTCTCAATATGAACAAAATTATACTTGATTTCACAGAGAATTAGGAAGAAAAACTTTCTTCCTCAAGTAAAGGAAATGATCATGAAAAAAATGAGGAAAATGATTTAGGCGTCCTAAATTTGAAAGCTTTAAAATCAATGTTTAGACAAGAGTGATAAATGGAAGTTTATAAATGGGGAAAATTGTTATGTGAAAAGCAAGGTCAAATAATCTGATGGGAATTAGAATTTTGTGGAAGTAATTGATATCAAAAAGTGGAGAAAGCCTGCAAGTACACATGTCAATGAGAAGAAAATTACTCTTCTCTAAGTGGTACTAATTTCAAGACTATTAATGACTCACTATATATATATATGAAAATCCTTAATAGAAGCAATGATGTAAGAGCTTATTGGCATATCCTATTTAAAAAGTTCATAGAATAAATCTTAAAAATATATAAAGGTATAGGAATTCTTCATGGCTGTTTCAATGATCTGTAGCAAAAACAAAGTTAGAGTTGAGAAATTAATATATTCACTTCTTTTATTTTAAAGATTTTATTTATTTATTTGACAAAGAGTGAGAGAGAGAGAGCACAAGCAGGGGGAGCGGGAGAGGGAGAAGCAGGCTCCCCACTGAGCAGGGAGCCCGACACAGGGCTCCATCCCAGGACCCTGGGATCATGACCTGAGCCAAAGGCAGACACTTAACCGACTGAGTCACCCAGGCTCCCCAATATATTCATTCTTAAAAAATATTATCATAAGCTATACTCTTTAATAGGTGCTAAGGATACTTGAGGGTGGTGATAAAAACAAACTGCATACCTTTAAAGCAATCTGTTGAGTAGTTAGTAACTCAAGTAACTAACACCATATATGATACTACAAATCTAGTGTACTAACAACTTGAAAGAATAAATGTATACCTGTGTGGACTTCATTACTTAGGTGGTCACCTGGAAGACAAAACTATGGTCTTAGCTCCTTTTGGGAAGGATCCAAATATAACTCATCCTGGTACACTCCTCAGCAATTAGCACAGAGACCCTAGTACTAAATGGGTTGTCCATGAATATTTTTTGAAAGAATGAATGCATAAGAATATAGCCTTTCTTTCTTTTTTTTTTTTAAGATTATTTATTTATTTATTTTGACAGAGAGACAGCGAGAGAGGGAACACAAGCAGGGGGAGTGGGAGAGGGACAAGCAGGCTTCCCGCGGAGCAGGGAGCCCGATGCGGGGCTCGATCCCAGGACCCTGGAATCATGACCCGAGCCAAAGGCAGACGCTTAACGACTGAGCCACCCAGGTGCCTCAAGAATATAGCCTTTCAATCAACTTACTCCCAGTGGCAAGAAATAGCTTGCTAAGAATATACTAACCTTGGGCGCCTGGGTGGCTCAGTTGGTTGGGCGACTGCCTTCGGCTCAGGTCATGATCCTGGAGTCCCTGGATCGAGTCCCGCATCGGGCTCCCTGCTTGGCAGGGAGTCTGCTTCTCCCTCTGACCCTCCCCCCTCTCATGTGCTCTCTCTCATTCTCTCTCTCTCAAATAAATAAATAAAATCTTAAAAAAAAAAAAAGAATATACTAACCTTAAAGAGACACAGCAATAAAGTCATTAATAAGATCTAAGCAAAATTAAAGTGCTTGGGATCTAATATTCAAGTATAGCTGGTTTTCCTTCTCTCCCATTCCCTCTTTTTACCTGAATAAATTTGATTATCCCTTAGATTCAGGCATTCCTTTCCTGCCTGTAGAAGTTGTCCCTTACCTATTTGGAGTAGATTAAGCAACCTTATTATGAACTCCTATACTTCCCATATTTGGGGGATATTTGCATTCTCCTATAACTCTTTATTTAATTGGCTATGCATCCTAGATGGACTGTCTGTCTTATTCCCCTATATGTTCCTTAGGCATTAGCAAAGGGTTTGGCACGTAGACAGCTACTTGGTTTTTCTGGTCCGTGTCTTATTTACCCCTCTTTCCCACACCCAGCATCTAGTTTGCAGATCCAGGTAGCTTTACCTGAGAAGCAGTGCCTGTCCAGAATTCAGCCACTTCTCTCACTCCCAAGGCTGTAACTCTGTCTACGTCTTGCCTGCATAATTGCAATAACTGCTGTCCTGGTGCCCCTTTCACTGCTCTTGCCCCTGTTAGTCGGTTCTTAACCCAGAAGCCTGAGGGATCCTTTTAAGATATATACCAACCACATTACTCATCTGTTCAGACATTCAGGAAGATGTCATCTTACTTAGGATACAAGTCAAAGTTCTCACTAGGAGCCACAAAAGTCTGTGCACTCCAGGCACAATGGCTTTCTCACTACATCACACTTTAGTGAGCTCCCTCCTCGTAGCCTTTGCTCTTGCTGTTTCCTTTCTCTAGAATGGCCTTCCTTTATTATCTACAGGACTAACTTTTTACCATCTTGAGAGTTTTGCTTAAAAGTCTCTCTCAATTCAAAATTTCTAAAATTTCAATATTTCCCTTACCTAATACTTTAATTTCCCTTTCGTGTTTTATTTCTCCTGTTAGTACTAATTCAAAGTCTGATATTCAGCAGGTAGAATGAACTTTTATTCTGGGTGGCTGGGTGTCTGTTTGATGAGTTGGTATCCATTTTCACTGACTATGAAATATTGTAAACACCCCTGCTCTTCACTATGTATATACTCTATATCTATTTCTCTTTACCATCTGCCTCTCCTACTCTAAGATGTTTTTGTTCAACATTGTATCACCAGCATCTGGAGCATCTAAACTACTATAGGAACTCTATCTGTATGCACTTATATTAGCTTACCCATGCTTTGCATTAAAAGGTACTACAAAATGGTGTTATATTTATTTGCTTTTATGTTATTTAATTGATTGTGGACTCCTTGAGAACAGCTCTCTTTTTTAAAAAAAAATTTTATTGTTATGTTAATCCCCATGCATTACATCATTAGTTTTAGATGTAGTGTTCCATGATTCATTGTTTGTGCATAACACCCAGTGCTCCATGCAGAATGTGCCCTCCTCAATACCCACCACCAGGCTAACCCATCCTCCCACCTCCCTCCCCTCTAGAACCCTCAGTTTGTTTTTCAGAGTCCATCATCTCTCATGGTTTGTCTACCCCTCCGATTTCCCCCCTTCATTCTTCCCCTCCTGCTATCTTCTTCTTTTTTTTTTCCTAACATATATTGCATTATTTCAGCTCTCTTTTTTGTAACCTTTATCCATCTCCACCATCTAGTATAATGACTGGTTAATAAATAATGAATGAAAAAAGGATTTTATGCATAACCACAATTACTCATTTAAGATATGTAAATTATCATAACTATGCCTTCATTTACTATGTTAACCTACTTTTCATCAAGGTAAAATTATTTATACAAACTTTCACTGGTGCAAATATAACCTTATAAACTATATATTCTTAATGTGTAAATTTATCTGCCTCAAAGATTTTCAGTAGCATAAACCTTGTGATTGAGGGGAAAATATTATATATAAACAATCCTCTCTTGGCATTAGTATGGGTTTAAATAGCAGTAATATAAAGATCTTAAGCAAATTTTAAACAACTGTTTTCAACAGAAGATATTTTATAGATCTCATAATTCCATTCAATAACTACAAATGATTTCTGATCTTTTAAAACATGATATAAAAATATGATTCTGAATAGGAAAATCTGGGCTCAGATTCAGAAGTCTTTTTTTTTATAGTTTGGAATTATTTCACGTGCTCAGATTTTAACAAAACATGAGATTAAAAAAAATTATCATTAGGTCTGCATCATCACCACAAGAACAATAAACCTCTAAAATCTTTGCCAATACATTATATAAGATCATACAAGTCATGTTTATCAAATGTAGAAAAAATAGTCTTAACAATTCCTATAAATGTAGGAACCAAAAAGCTACTGCTTGTTTTGAGAAATACTGTCCTTCCTGTGTGAACCTGTTTTGTAACTTCACTTCCTATTTATTACCCCTGACTGAGGCAACTCTCCCATGTTTTTTTTCTTTTTTAAAGATTTTATTCATTTTTTCTAGAGAGACAGAGAGAGCAAGCATGAGCAGGGGTAAGGATAAAGGGAGAAGCAGACTCCCTGCTGAGCGGGGAGCCCGATGGGGGACTCAATCCCAGGACCCTGGGATCGTGACCTGAGCTGAAGGCAGACACGTAACCAACTAAGCCACCCAGGTGCCCCAACTCTCCCATGTTTAACACAGCCCATCCTAAGCACTCTTAACTTTATCCCACTGAATATATAAGAAATTGTTCAGATACTCACAAAAACTCACATTACTTGGAAATGCAGAGCCAAATGCAATGGGTATAGCTTAGTTCCCAATTTAGGAGATCTCAAAACAAAACAAAATAGCAAAAGCATAGCCTTTTAGATATTCTTGAACTTAGCTTCTGGGTGATTCTTTGTAGCTGAGTTTCTAAGCCCTTCCCGTTGGACAGCAGACATCCCACTACCAAGCACCAAAATTTAATGTTTCAGATAATCTCATTACAATCTGATATTTCATCCCCCATCTTCCTATAGCCTATAACTAGGAAAACAGTGTAAGATGATGAAACAAATAAATATGGATACTTAAGGATTTGACACCTAAGAAGGTTCTCAACCTACTAGTTGGTTCTGGTTCTATGTTCCACCACCTGTAACTGAATTTGATTAACATTTTTAAGTTATTTATTCAGTCATTTACTTTAGAGAGTGGAATCTACCCTTGTATGAACATAGTCTTGGATGATTTGACTATTAAAGTCACTCTAAATAGGAGTTAGAAGTCAACCTTTATTTAAATAGGTCATGATATTAAGGAGTACAGTTGTTGTGATGAACAATGAGTGTTGTATGTAAGTGATGAATCATTAAATTCTACCCCTGAAACTAATATTACACTATATGTTAACTAGCTGGAATTTAAATAAAAACTTGAAACTTTAAAAAAAAGTCAACCTCTATTTTTAGCTCTGTTAGGTTGGCCATTAGAAACCATTAATTTTCTCCTAACCTTTACTTTGGAACTTTTCTTCCTTCTTATCCATTTTTGTCAATTTGAATATAGCCAATGATTTCCAACTTGATCACATAACTAAAGCCTGACAGGTTTAAAAATACACACATGTTAATGGAATTTGATTCTAGACAATTACATGGTCAAAATATATCCTTAGTTTGGATATATATACATGTAGGAGATATATATAAGTCCATTCTCATTAAAGTTTTTTGCAAAACAAGATTTTCTTTCTTTTCTTTTTTTAATGAAGAAAAATTTTATTTTTTATGAGCAGCTTAAAGTTCAGAGAAAAATTAAGGGGACCTAATTGTTTTTTATCTTCTCTTTTTAGAAGCAGCCTAATGATTATGACCAAAAGTAGGGTGGACGATTTACACTTTATATTGATTAATATATAGTATTGTCAGGGAGAATGAAATAATTACACAATATAGCTACCTTATAACATTTTTAAAAGATTATTTATTTATTTATTTATTTATTTATTTATTTATTTATTTAAGAGAGAGAGAGAGAGAGAACACAGGGGGAGGAGCAGAAGGAGAGGAACAGGCAGACTCTGTGCTGAGTGCAGAGCCTGACATGGGACTAGATCTCACAACCCTGAGATCATGACTTGAGCTGAAATCAAGAGTTGGACACTCTCCTGAGTGAGCCATCCAGGTGCCCCTATATTGGTTTTATACTGTTTTATTTTTGTGTCATTATGAACATATTAGATTGAAATTCTTCTTCTTTTTTTTTAATCATCATGACTTTCTTGAACAATTCAAACAATCCAAACTGATAGTCTTTTGATAGGGGTACAATTTAATATAGGTGATGTTAACAGCAAATTGTTATGTTTAATCCTATCAATCTTGACTTAAAATGATAAAAATAACAAACTAATGCAAAACTTAACATAAGATCTATAGTAGTCTATGTAAAAAATACTTTCTTTAGGTTTTGGTTGTTTTACAAGACAGATTGAAACTCTACAAAGGTGACTTTAATTTAAAACTCTACAAGTATAGTCAGATCAAGAGATAGCAGCCTTTCCACATACTGAAGGTAGTCTGTAGATACCATTTGTCCCATTGTGTTTAATTCTAGCCATCAACCTGAAATGTGAAACATATTATTGATGTGCTAGGAGGAGGCATCGGACCATGAACATCTGAAACTCATGTTATAGAAGGAATGCTTGAAGGAGCTATGGATATTTTACATAGAAAATAGAACACAATGGAAAGAAATAAAGGCAGATATGTTTTGTATCAATTTAAGGAAGATCTGTCTGGGAATTAGAGCTATCCAATAATGAAAATGAGGTTAATATATAGTTCAAATCACAGACTGGCTGACTGTGCATCATGGGGAAGATTCCTGTAGAGTACTATACTGAACTATGTGAACTTCCTTAGTCATTATGCCTTGAATTTTTTTTTTTTTTTCCATTGAAGGATAATATGGCCTTAAATGCAGAGTAAAAAAAAACAAAAACACCTGAGTCACAGATACATTACCAAACATCTTTCTGGTCTTGGGCAGGTCATTTGTCTTCTCTGGGTCTAAATTTGTCATGTACAAACATAGCCTGGAGTATTTAAGGTCTGTATTAGTCCTAACATTCACTGACCATATAAATATAGACATACTGAATCAAACTCTCAGTTCACTCACGGTAAAGAATTATTGCAATTATAGACTTTTAGAGCTGGAAAGCATTTAGCAACGCCCCCCAACAAGTTGTTAGATTATACATATCACTGTTCTTATACTGACTTGTTAGTAAATATTTTTAGTAAGCCTTTTAAATGCAGTGCATAATACGAAGGTTTTGGTTACTACCCTTGAATGCAAAAACGTAACTTCCTTAAGCAGAAATACTCAGAGTACATCCTGCTGAGCTTTCTTCTTTTGGCCATACAGTCTGTTTACACAATTAACCTTCCATTAATTAGATTAACTTGTTCTTTACTTGGGATTGGCAAATTAATACTGTAATCAAAAATCTCTAACACAGATCTAAATATGCCCCCCCCCCATGTGTAACACTGACAACTTCTTTACTAAAAAACCTGAAATCTGGCGCATTTAATGGATGCTTACTTAGCAAATCTGCCTTATTTCTCTAAAATAGCGCTAGTCAGAACTTCATAAACAATTCTTAAAATCACCTAAAAAAACCCCGTAGTGTTTCTGACTTTCTTAATTGATGAAACTCTAAGAGTTAACTGAAGTTCTAGAAGGTGACTTTAATTATGTGAAGGTATTTATAGGTATTGGCATTTGTCCTTATACTAAAACACGATACCGCTTAGCATATAATCAAATGTTATCGTTCACAAGAAACTAAGTTACACTTGCCAAAATAAGCGAAGCACTTGGCTGTCGAACTCACAATAATATTATGTTCACCCTATATATTTTTGAATTTCCCAGTTCAGTTTAACAGATTCTGGCTAGTATTAGCTTGATTCAATTATGAAAAGTGACAGTGACAATACATGAAGAAGAAAGCTCATTTAACCAAATTGGCTGAATTTGGTCAATGAACCCAAGGCAAAATATTTTGAAACTTTAATTCAAAAACATTATAGTCATCATTAACAGTATCTTAGAGGGATGCCTGGGTGGCTCAGTCATTAAGCCTCTGCCTTCGGCTCGGGTCATGATCTCAGGGTCCTGGGATTGAGCCCCGCATCGGGCTCCCTGCTCTGCGGGGAGTCTGCTTCTCCCTCTGCTTGCCCCTCCCCCTGCTTGTGTTCTCTCTCTCTCTCTCTCTCTCTCTCTCTGCCCTTCACAAATAAAGAAATAAAATCTTTTTAAAAAAAACAGCATCTTAGATATCCCATAATGTCCTCAAGCAGTCATTTATTAAGTGTCCATGGTGTCAGGGCACTCTTTTAAACACTGTGATGAATAGGAAGATGAGTAAGAAGATACAGACTCTCCCTTCAAAAAATTTCCCATCTAGACACTTAAGGAGGAACTGCCAGGAGACTGGAAGCCTCATGCTTTTGCTATTTAGTAGGATGGTCTTGGTTCTCTCAATTCAAAGCAACCTCAAAACACGGTGGTGATTGTTGTCTCTGGAGTTCCACTTGGGTTCAAATTCTGATACTACTACTACTACTTGTGTAACTTTGGGCAAGATATTTAGTTTCTCTAGTTCTCAGGTCCCTATCCTAACATGGAAATAATTCAAGTATTGACCTCAGAGTTTTACTATGAAGAATAAATGAGATATGTGTGAGATATGAAATTATTATTCATCTCAAAAATAAAGTTTAAATGCATTTAAGGGATAAAGGATACAGGGATAAAGGATACATTAAATAAGAAATCTGTCTTTTATCTGGCAAGATTAACAAGTTGAATATTTTATAATATGTTAGAGTTAATAATCTGCTTTTAGACTGATTATCTAACATTCATGGACTATGGACTACCTGGAAAGAAGAATTTCTAATGTAATCCCTAAAGCAACATCACTAGTGAGCTCGTGACCTCTGACAAATGGAGGAAAAGACAATTTGGGAAATACTGATCAAATATAATGCTGTAAGTAAAATGTTCTGGGCTTCACACAATTGTTTGACAAAATGTCTTATATTTTTTAGGCTTTCTGAAGAAGGCAGGGTTAGAAAGAACTAGATAGATTTGTTAAGTCGCAGAAGAGCCTCTTAAAACACATTAGAATGAGTAGATATTAACCTGAAAAATATTTTGGACCTGGTTCATATCACTGTCTTTGGTGGAGTGGAAACACTATAAAATGTAAAAGTCAGAAAGGTTGCAGTTTGGGTTCTTGTTCTAACTCTTAGTTGTGACAGATCTTTGTTCCTTGACCACCAGTTTCTTTATCTGTAATCAGAATATATGAGGATGCCATGCAAAGCCCTTTACTTCATGCTTGGCACATCTTAAGGGCTCAGTAAGTAGTACCAATAATAATCACTGTTATTTTTATTGTCATTTCTGTGATGAGATGAAGATAGTTATACTATTTTGTTTCCACTTTTATTCATCTTGAATATACAGGCATGAGATACTGTGTTCTCTGATTCATCTGTCCTGTCTCCAGAAGGTAAACTTCTAAAATACATTGCATATTTCCACTTTCAAACATGCCTATATGTGGGCAGATAAGTTCCTGACCTCCTGTTTCAATGAAAATAATAATGATAACATTTACAGACTACCCTATACATCCCCTATTATATGTCACGTTCTGTTCTGATGGACTTTTCATATAAAACTCGTTTAATTCTCACAACAGTTTAGGAAGTACGTACAATTATTATCTCCATTTTACAGATGAGAAACCTCAGACACACACAAGTGAATAATTTGCCTAAGATCAAACAGATAGCAAATAGAGAATCCAGGCAAGTCTAGGTTTAGGACCTATGCAATTTGCCCCTTATAATAGAATTGATTTATTCTGAAGAAGCAATATCATAAATGGAAGTATGTTTGAAATATTTTTATTGACACTAGATCAGACAGAGATAGAACTTAAAAGAAAATAGGAACATCATTTGTATTATTAGTTCTATGGGAATAAGTACTTTGGATGCCTGAACAATGGGTTTTTAAACTTAGTCTGGAACATGATGTGCTCAGAAAATAGAAACTGATTCTATACAAATTGCTGAACCATAAAACAGAATGATTAATATCATAAGAGAGTCATGAACAAAGACACAGGAGTTCAGAAGACAGCATCATTTTGACTGGGGATATTCAGGAAAGCTTTAAGGTGAAGGTGAGCTGAACCTTGATATATAAAATAGAAACAATGAGGAACTAAAGGGGAAAAAGGCTGGGAGCCTGAAATAAATTTACTACAACCTCTGTGTCCTTGTTTGTTTGTTCAATTCTCATCTAATTTGATTTCAATCATATCTTGGTTTCTGAAGGAACTTTGTGTGCCTTTTTGTATATTAATATTCCCTTTTTTTCTTAGAAACATAAGAAACATCAACTAAAAAATGAAGTTAACAGAGAATTTGAGAGGTGGTATTCTTTCCTTTAAGCTGAGAACTTAAAATTTTTAGGAAAGAGGAGTATTTAAGCATGCTAAGTAACTTTTAAACTTTGTAAACTTTATTTACAAAATTTGTATTTAGAAACCTCAATTAAAATCATTTTAGTTTATTTTATAATTCATCACAAGTTTATACAGGATAATAGTTTTAAATGGTAAGCCAATGGATCAAATGCTTTAGAGAGAGCATAGGAATGATTTATTTCAGAGAATTATCATTTTAAGATTAGAAACAAAATATTAAGCTGCAATGGGCAAGAAAAATGGACTTGGTAGAGGATTTTATAAAAAAAGTATTATTATGATAGATGAAATATTTATATTTGAGAAAGGATATGTAAGATAACAAAGCTGTGTTAATAGCAAAAATTTTGTTGTGAAATACTGAGAACTAAAGGCATCACATTATAACCTGTTATTGTTTAACAGAAATTAGACATTTAAAATTGTGCTAATCTATTTGCTAATCTGTTTTCTTGCTTTATTCCCTCATTAACAATAAATAGCTTTGTAGCTTCCAGAAAAAACAAAACAAAGTATGTAGGCGAGACCACCGCCGAGGGCTAATAATTTCATAGCAGCAGCAGCAGCTAAATTCAATCAACATTTAAATCTATAGGCATCTGCTGCTCCAGTTCAAAAACTTTAACCCATTGTTAGATTTCCCACACATCGTCCGTGAGTCAGAATTGAAAAACAAATCCTTCACTGACAGATCATTTCCTAGTTATTCCATTGTTTTGAGTATAATTTTATTTATAAAAGAAAAACTGGTTATCCATAGTAAAGAACAATTTAATCTTAGCATATTTTATAAGAGGAATAAAAAGTGGGTAGAATACAATGTTTGAATATATCTTCCATGCATCCATTCCAATCAGTATTTATTGAGTGCCAAATATACAGCAGGCACTGTATTCGGTATTAGAATCCAAAGAAGAGAAAGAAGGGTTAAGATGTGTTGCAGACTTACCTGGTATCAGCCACTGTAGGTATTCTCAGACAGTACCTGGCCTCAAGAGGTTCAAAACCTAATTAACAAGACAGGAAACAAAATTATTTTAAAAACAATATTTCAAACTCTACATTGTCTTTAAGATATCGTATTTCTGCCATCATCTTTTTTTTTTTTAAGGTTTTATTTATTTGACAGAGAGAGACACAGCGAGAGAGGGAACGCAAGCAGGGGAGTGGGAGAGGGAGAAGCAGGTTTCCTGCTGAGCAGGGAGCCCAAAGTGGGGCTCGATCCCAGGGCCCTGGGATCATGACCTGAGCTGAAGGCAGACGCTTAATGACTGAGCCACCCAGGCGTCCCTCTGCCATCATCTCTTAAGGTAGCTTGGAGACAGAGAGGAGAAAAAGCAAGAGGATAGATGAGAAGCTGGTATCAATTTTATGTGATAAAAATCTTTAATTGAAGTAGTGAAATGCCAAAAATTAACATGGAACTTTCTTTGTCTATATGCTGTAAAGTAGTGAATATTGACTCTCCCTTAATATTTTGGATTGCAACTAACATGTCTGACATGAAATGGCCAGGCTTCCTTCTTGCACCTGTTTCATCAAGTTTACCAAATGTCTCAGTTTGTTGCTTCCTGAAATCACATAATATATTTCAAAACGGCCATCCTTTGTTCTTTATGGAACTGGATGCCACCTAGATTGTCAAACCCTGGAAGCCAAGCTAAAGCAAATCCTCATTTGTCCTAGTCACCCTAGGACTAGCTAACATGAAGTTTTCTAAATCTTCTAAGTATTGCATTTATGTAAAAGAATCTCAATTATTATTTTTTTAAACCCACGACTCTAAAACAAATTAAAAAGTCAATGTATCCTAATTTCTCAATGGGATCATTTCGAAGTTTTAAAGACTATCTTAATTATTCTTGTTTGTTTTCATAATTGCTTCCTTCTGTCTACACTACTATCTTCTCAACTCTTTACCAAGTGTTCAACTCTTATTCCTCCTTCAGTTCCCAAAGGAAGTTGTCATCCCACATGGAAAGCATTTTTTGATATCCTGCCCCCCCCCCAAGTTTTGCTTAGATAGATTTCCTAGATACTCGAGCAGTTCTGTGTACTTCGTTGGTACATTACGTTGTGTCACAGAAACCAGACCGTTTCCTTTTTCCTCCTGTTATAGAGTCATGCTAAGTTTTGCAGATCGATATGTCCATGTGACGAATTCTTCACAATGGAATACAGCCAGATATAAATCATGGCAATATCAAACCTGGCTCGGGCGCCTGGGTGGCTCAGTTGGTTGAGCAACTGCCTTCGGCTCAGGTCATGATCCCGGAGTCCCTGGATCGAGTCCCGCATCAGGCTCCCTGCTCGGCAGGGAGTCTGCTTCTCCCTCTGACCTTCCCCCCTCTCGTGCTCTCTCTTTCTCATTCTCTCTCTCAACTAAATAAATAAAATCTTAAAAAAAAAAAAATCAAACCTGGCTTAAAACTATGTCATACATAATCCTTCATTCAATCTTCCCTATTCACAGGTAGAATCCCTGAGGACTTACAGGCGGAATGATCCATAAGACAGAAAGAGCCTGGTCCTTCAGCCACAGATCTCAGGATCACCCCTCACCCCACTAATAAAGTCTATTGATACTAGAGAGTTACAAAGATGACCATCCATCATCCCAGCCTGACTAGGAACATCAGTTGGAATTGGAGTTTTGTGTAAATAGTTAAATTTCAGTTCTCCATGCCATTAAATTGTCAGGTGCTTGTCATAGTACTTAGCCTACCCAGACTGGGACTGTTTGATTTGTTTGATCTCTCCCATTAGGTTGTAAACTATAGTACCCCCACAGCAAATGGTTTTGTCATGTTCCAGGTTTTAGCTGAGCCCCCGACACAAAATTCCTCTCTTTTTTAAATAACTGAGATCTTACGATAAAATGTACCATGAAAATTTCACAGGAAACATTACTCTAAATACAGTTATTCCTTTGGTGGTTAATACAAGGCTTCATCCTGCACAGGCTTCAAAATACCTCTTGGTAAATACTTTAAAGGTAAAATCTGATTTTGTGTAGGAGTTCAAAGCAAGTGGAAACATTGAAACATTCTTTCAAAACTGCTTTCCTAGGCTTCTATTTGCAGTTTTTCCTACAATGGTGAGAGCATTACAAAACCTTAGTCAGAAGTAAGGGACTCAAAAGCTCCTTGAGATAGTTGCAGTGACTTGGAACATCCTTCTAATCTCTATTGAGGATTTAATGCCGATGGAGAGAAAATGAAAGGTAATTTTCTTTCCTTTTCAAAACAATAACCAATCACAGAACCCAAGACCTTCTGCTCTTCTCAAAGTACAATGAAATAGCTTTTGAAGTTTAGACAAAAGTAGAGACGTCTGACAAGCAATATCAAGTCTCAGTCAGCATGCATCTATATATTTATTGCCAACACACATCTCTTCCCCACCCCCTTACTCTTCCAGCCAAAAACACTACATGCACTGACGCCTTTTGGGCAACCACCTGTTTGAGGCCACTTCCAAAAGGTCTCCTCATAAATCTCACCCATCTGTCTGTACTATCATCCACTTGCTGGTTAAATTTAGTACTCTTTGTCAGAACCTACCTTTCAGACACATACTTCCTTTACCTCCAGCCCTATTTAAGTAAGGGAAACAAAGAAGAAATGGTCCTCCTTGCTTCCTTTCTGAAGAATTAAGAGAAAGCTTTTTTTTTTTTCCTGCAAGACATTCAACTGCCTTTTAACCTGAAGAAAAATCCTCAAGCTCTGTTCCACAGCTCATTTAAATTATTATTATTATTTTTTAAGATTTTATTTATTTATTTATTTATTTATTTATTTATTTATTTGAGACAGAGAGAATGAGAGACAGAGAGCATGAGAGGGAGGAGGGTCAGAGGGAGAAGCAGACTCCCTGCCAAGCAGGGAGCCCGATGTGGGACTCGATCCCGGGACTCCAGGATCATGACCTGAGCCGAAGGCAGTCGCTTAACCAACTGAGCCACCCAGGCGCCCCCATTTAAATTATTTTTGAACGGCACATTTAGGCTAGATTTTATGGGAACTTTAATAAATTTGTAGTTTATTCACATCAATGTTAATATATAATTTCATAATTTTGAGTATAATTTGCCAGGGGAAGTCATTTCTTAAAGTATCTATAGACATTAAGACAATTCTTCTCAGACCATCACAAAGCTACCTTTCTTTTCTGAGCACAAATATCAACCTAATGGCCTGTTGATCTAAGTAGAAGGGACAACAGAAAGATTTAACACCAGCCATATATATATATAACTCTGTTCTTCTAAGTCATGCTTAATGTTTAAGTCAACTGGACTTCCTACTGTAGTCAAAGTGCAAATTATTAAGAAGTCTCAGGTTTTTTTTCTGAAAATTGAGGAAAATAATGGATTCTCATAAGCAGAACAAAATGAATTTTCAACAACTGATTTAGCCAAGTACATGCAATCCAGCTCATCGACCATGCATGATGTGTGTGAGAGAGTGGAAGAAACAAGAAAAAAAAAATGTTGCAATGCACAGGTTCTCTCATTTCGATGGTTTTTGCCAAAGCTCCGACTAATTGTTGTGGCTGAGGAAATTGTAAGTGCTAAAGTCAGTACCTTTCAAAAGCAGAACCATCTATGGTGAAGTATATTCTGATCGGATACAGTTTTATTATTTACAGATGTGCATGGAAAGTGGTTCTAAGAAATTTTGAAGGTTTCCATTTACTTTGGTCATAAACCCAATTTTTCCCCACAGAAATAACAAACATCTCATAAGTAGCCTTTCATTTTGCATGGATCCTTTCATTTACGTCAGGAGAATATCATCTTTTATTTTATTTTTTAAATGGAGTTAGCTGGAATCGAATCATGGATATTTTATATTCTGACCCATGAAAAATACTTGGGACTTCCTCACTGTAATTTTTCTTTGCTGTATGGCATGGCTTCTGTTACAGTGTGAAAATTCCAAGTTTCATTACTGACCATGACTCCAGTATATGTAATAGGCATATTTTAATTAAAGTACTTCAAACCTTTTAAAAAAAGTTATTTCAACAGAAAAGCTGGAATTTAATTTATGTGCTATAGTGTGATGCTTTCTACTCTTCTATTTAAATTAGAAAAAAGTTTACTTCATATGAAGTTTCTTTTGCTACTGACCTTATTCGAAAACACCTCCCCCAAATGACTTATTATCAAAATGCATGTTATTTTAAAAAAGATTCTATATTAGCACAAGCAACTGGGACCCTTTAAAGTAGTTTAAAATTACATATTAAAGAGATTCTATTAAAAGGCGTTCATTCTCTTTTATTCAGAATTGTTTGCACATCTTTTTCTTTAGTCATTATTCTCACATTTTCACAGATTTGAATTAATATTAGATAAGCAATGCTAGGTAAACAAACATCCAGGAAAAATAAAATTTGAAATACCTAAGGGTACCTGACTTGTAAAATTGTCAAGTCCTGATTTCATATGCAGATGATATAGTAGGAAGCCAGTAGAGATGAGTGTGTGATTTTAAGCTCTGTTTTGTCAAATATGTTGGAACCCCTAAGTTACATAAGTTTGCTTCTTTCTTTTTTCCTTCCTTCCTCCCTCCCCCATGTGTCTCTTTCTCTTTTTTCTTTTGTTCATTTTCTTTTTATTTTCTCTTTTTATTTATTTGTTTGTTTAAAATTTTAATTCCAGTATAGTTAACACATAGTCTTTTATTAGTTTCAGGTATACAATACAGTGATTCAACAATTCCATATATTATTCAGTGTTCATCACCATAAGTGTACCCCTTCACCTATTTCACCCACCCTCCTACCCACCTTCTATCTGGTAAACTTATCTCTTATTCTCTACAGTTAAAAGACCATTTTTCGGTTTGTCTCTCTTTTTTTTCTTTGTTTCTTAAATTCTGCATATGAATGAATCATACAGTATTTATCTTTCTCTGACTTATTTCACTTAGCATTATACTCTCTAGATCTATTGATGTTATTGCAAATGGCAAGATTTCATTCTTTTCTATGGCTGAGTTATCTATCTATCTATCTATCTATCTATCTATCTATCTATCTATCTATCTATCTATATATCATCACTTCTTTATCCGTTCATCTCAAATGGATACTTGGTGTGCTTCCATAATTTGGACATGATAAATATTAAACATAAGCGTGCATGTGTCCCTTTGAATTAGTGTTCTTGTATTCATTGGGTAAATATCCAGAAGTGCAATTACCGGATCATAGGGTAGCTCTACTTTTAACTTTTTGAGGAACCTCCATACTGTTTTCCACAGTGACTGATGCAGTTTGCATTCCCACTAACAGTGCACAAAACTTCCTTTCTCTCCACATCCTTGCCAACACCTGATGTTTCTTATGTTTTTCATTTTAGCCATTCGGACAGGTATGAGGTGATATCTCATTGTAGTTTTGATTTGCATCTCCCTAATGATCAGTGATGATGAACATCTTTTCATGTGTAGGTTGGCCAACTGGAAGTCCTCTTTGGAAAAATATCTGTTCCTGTCTTTGGCCCATTTAAATTGGATTACTTATTTTTTGGATGTTGAGTTGTATCAGTTCTTTACATATTTTGGATGCTAACCCTTTATCAGATATGTCATTTGCAAAAATCTTCTCCCATTCAGTAGATTGTCTTTTAGTTTTGTTGATTGTTTCCTTTGCTGTGCAGAAGCTTTTTATTTTGATGTAGTCCCAATAGTTTATCTTTGCTTTTGTTTCCCCAGCCTCAGGAGACCTATCTAGAAAGATGTTATGGCTCATGTCAGAGAAATTACTGCCTGTGCTCTCTCCTAGGATTTTTATGGTTTTAGGTCTCACATTTAGATTCCTAATCCATTTTGAATTTATTTTTGTGTATGGTGTAAGACAGTGGTCTAGTTTCATTCTTTTGCATGTAGCTGTTGTGTTTTCCCAACACCATTTTTGGAGAGATTGTGTTTTTCCCATTGCATATTCTTTCCTGTTTTGTTGAAGATAAATTGACAAAATTATTGTGGGTTTATTTCTGGGCTTTTATTCTGTTCCATTGATCTCTGTGTCTATAAACACATTATCATCTATCTATCATCTATCTGTCTATCATCTATCTGTCTATCTATCATCTATCTATTTACACACCCACACATCACACCCACACAATCAGTCCTGCCTCCCATCACTAAATGAAGAGGTTTTTTGTTTTGTATTGTGTGCATGTTTGTATATGGTACTTAAAAAAAAACAAAAAACAAAATTTCTTGTAAGGTCCAAGGGCTTTTTAAATTTTTTTTTAAGTCTAAGTAAAGTGTGCTTATAGGAAAGTTCATAAACAATGAATCATACAAAAGTAAACACTAGGATGACCATTATTACCCAGCTTAAAATACAGAACATTTCTAGTGCCACTGAAACTCCATGCTCCCTCCCAATCCCTTTTCTCCCTCTTCATCAAAGGTAAACAAACATCATCTTGATTTCTAACCCTATAGTTTAGAGCTGCCTTGAACATTATATCAATGTAATCATAAATTATATATTACTTCTTTACTTAACATTATGCTTTTTAGTTTCATTCATATTGCCATTTGTCAAATATCATTTGAATATACCACACTTTATATATGTATTTTATAGCTGATGGGCTTTGGGTCATTTCTGGTTTAGAGCAATTACAGTTAATGTTGCAATAAACATCCTTGCAGATACTTCTTGGTACACATGTTGTACATAATGAGGAGTAGAATTGCTGGATCATCTGGTATGCATATGTTCAACTTCAGTAGATAATGCCAAACAGTTTTCCAAAGTGGTTGTAGCAATTATACTCCCCTGAAATATATATATGTTCCTATTGTATCACATCTTGACCAATACTTGGTAGGGGTATTTGCTTTGAAAGTCTAGGTTAGACCAGTGAACGAGGAGAAAGGGAATAGCCTGGCAAAGAGAAAACTCCTGATCAAGGGTTAAGTGGCCTGGTGGGAGAGCGATGGCTGTGCTATGAATGGTGAGGACTGGACCTTCACAACCAAGGATTTGCCCCAGAAGTAGGAGGATCCATGAAGGACTGGGGAATCTAATAGAGAGCATAATATTCTGTCAAATTGTGAGGGTGCAAAACAACCCAGCACCAGAATTTCAGTACAAAATAAATTGTGTGTGTGTGTGTGTGTGTGTGTGTATGGAAGGGAGGACCAGAGTCTTTTCATGAGCAAGTATACAAATCTAACACATAAAATAGGAAGAATGTCTTTATATATGAGAATCATTTTCTAGTGATTCTATCTAGGGTGGGAGATTAATGATGAGAATTGTCACAAGAGAAGTTTGCCATGAAGAGCAACTTCATACCAGTCTATTTTAAACTATATCTTATTATAGTTTTTGTGACCAATTCTGAACTTATTGTGTTTCAGAAGGGATGGAAATATAATTTTCAGATATGAGAATTTCCCATAGGTATTTACTGAACTGTTCTACTAAATGACTGTTTTATAAGGTAATTATTTTATAATTATCCTATAGAAGGTGTTTTTGAAAGAAAAAATATCCTCTAGAGCCAGGAATAATCATAGAATTTTACAGCTGGAAGAGGTCTTGGGAAACATCTAATTAAACTTTCTCATTTCACAGATGAGGAAATCTAGGTGCACAGTTGCCCAGTTACTTGATTGGGCCAAAGCAGTAGGTAACTGCAGATTCAGAAGAATCAGGGCTTTTGGCCAGGAAGATAATCATGGTAAACTCATTTTATTAAGGAAGCATTGAAAAAGTTCTTTCTTCACTTTTTTTTCCCTGGCTTATGTCTACACATCTATCAGAACTTATCAAAGTTTATCTACTCCGAGACGTCCTCTCTGATCACTTCAAGTCTGCCTTAAATGCCTCTACTATGTCTTAAATGACATTTTATACTTATTTCTACTTTGTAATTATCTGTATACTTATCTCTTTGCCCACTATACTGAGAAACCAGAAGGCAGACCTGCTGTTTTTTCTGCTCTTAGTCCTTAGCATTTTGCATAAGCCTAGTATCCAATAGTACTCGGTGAATATTTGTGGAATGAGTTAAATGTATCAAAATTTGGCCCATAATACTTTGGTGTGTATTTAGTTAGGTAGAGGTGAAATATATAACTTTAACCATGATATTAGTCTTTTGGACTGTTCATTTATATTTCTGTTCCTCTTCTTTTCAGATACATGGTGGAAAATTACTTCCTTGTGCCCTTAAAATTAGTGTGTCCCTGCTATTTGAGTGCAAGTAACACATGTCACTTCCATGTAGAAGCCTTTAACAGTCGGTATCAATTTGTCCCTCTCTCCCTTCAGCCCCAGTGAACGTAAGAAGATTCCTTAGCTAACCTATGATAGACATGCAGTATGACTGACAGATAAAACTGTATTTTATTTTCTACTTTATTATGTTTAAGTCACCGAGACTTTAGAGTTGTTGTTACTGCAGTATAACCTAGTATGTACTCACTTATTGTAATGGGATGAGATTTGGGGGACTCTGGGAGAGAATGGGCCTTTTTTTTTTTTTTTTGATGTGGAAGGAACATGAACCATTGGAGGCCAGAGGGTAGACTGAGGGAGACAGCTTCTAAAGTGGATCTCAAAAATCTCCCCCTTCTGGCATTTATGTTATTTGTGTAATTCCCTCTCCTTGAGCCTGTGTTAGACCTAGTGACTTACTTCTAACAAGAAGGATACTGCAAAAGTGATGGGATGTTGCTTATGAAATTAGATTTTAAAAATTCTGTGGCTTTCCTCTTGCTTATCCTTTCTCTTGTAGAGTCCTTGGTCTGGGAAAAACCTGGTGCCATGTAGTAAGGACCTCTCAAAAGACCATATGGCAAGGAATCAATGACTCTGACTTTTATCAGAGTACCTGAGGTTTGTCAACAGTCTATGAATGAGCTTGAAAGTGCATCTTCTTCCATTCAGGCCTTGAAGTGACCTCAGTCTTAGCTGCTACCTTCATTTCAGCCTCATGAGAGACCTGAGCCTTAGGCCCCCAGCCCACTACTTTGATCCATGACCCACAGAAACTATGAGATAATAAAAATTTGGTATTTCAAACTGCTATGTTTTGGTACAATTTGTTACAGAGCAATGGACAATGAACTCAATTATTATTTCTCTACCTAAATACACCACACCAATAGGGCAAACACATTTAACATTTTCAGAGATGCCAGATGATAAGCATATCTAAAGTTGAAATCAATGATTAAATTATTTATTTATTGCAGCATTGGATTATGGTTATACTTTATTAGTGGCTATATCAAATTCATACTTGAATCATTTGAATCAGTGAATTATATCAAAGATACATAGATGTGAGCAAGGATTTCTAAATGTAAGTAAGGTATAATTAGACATATAATAGTTATTAGCATTTAAGATACTAGGAAGTTAGATATTTTGACCTATTTGATTTTTATGGATAACAGAAAACAATTTGTATATTAAGGAGAAACATGGGTTATTTTAGACCATTTGCATGTTGCCCCAATATAAGCTGACTTCTACTTAAATAGCTAACCCAATTCTGTACTTATTCTAAAAAAATTATCAAAATATGATCAAAGGAATGCAGGGACAATGTGAGACTAAGGCTTCCAGGCTATTTTGAATCATCTGAATCTAAAAATGAGGGCATGACACCTACACTTTTCCCATAGCAGTTCAATATCAGGAATCCAGGACAATGTCTATACAGTAAGCCAGAGAGTTAATGTTAAAGTCTATATAGCAAAGAAGAAGAAACGCCATAAGAAAAAAATTACAAAGTATTTGAGAGAGAGCAAGAGTGTAGTTTTTATATAAAAAATAAACTTATATGCGGAAAAACCTTCCCCTGGCAATCTTAAGACAATACAGTACAGCTTGAGCCTCAAAGAATGGACACTGCTTAGGTATTAGCCTAATAAGATACTTGAAAGACAGATATCCTATTTATGAAAAGGCTTTTAATAGGTGAGTACAATTGTTTTCACATGTTTGAAGTTGACCCTGTTTCAATCCCACCAGGAATTCCTTATGAATACTGCATTTTCTGTGCAAGCAACAATTCATAATTTCCCTTTATTCCTGTTTGTTACTACAAAAGACTCAGTCTCGGGGGCTTTGATTAAAATGATGAGACAGAGAATAAAACAAACAGAGAGTCTGTTGAATGTCTGCCTGAAACCAGAGCTGCAACACTTAATATAAAAGACTCTTTTAAACCAATAATGAAATAATAATCCTTTTTGCAAGACAGATAAGAAAATGAAGGCTAGATGTAGATTTGGGGAAACTAATTTACACTGGAGGAGGGAGAAAGGGGAAGAGCAGCTACAGAAAATCAACTGTTAATAAATATCAGACTGCAGAGAAGTCACAAGATAAGGGGCAGCCTAGGTTCCTCCAGCTAGAACATGGCAATCACTTCTCTGAGAAGAGAAGCTGATAAGGCCCCTCCTCTCCAACAGGCAATCATTTTGCATTTTATATTATTTGAAAAGAGCCTGATTATTTTTCTTTGAATGAAACCAGATTGATTCACATTTACCTGTCAACAGAATGTTCCATTCCTCTGTTTTGCCTGTCTATTTAAAGACATATGACCTGACTGAAATTCTATAGACAAACCTTTCGTTAGAGTTAAATAATAATAATGGGTGAATAGCTCATGGTTTTTACAATTTTCTATTTTTTTGAATAGTGCCAAATTATGCTAAATTAAAATGCACAGCCTGATAAACATGACTCATATGTGCAGTAATGGATTGAGGTCACAAATATTGGCTTTATTCAAGGTCAGATATAAACTTTAAAAATCATATCCAGAGAGGAAAGCCACACATAAAAATGATAATTATGTTATTTGAAGTCTAGTTTAAAAGGGGAAAAATATAACATATAATCTTTTCTGGTAACTTGTATAAACATTTAAATATTGCTCTATCAAGTAGGGCCAGACAAGAGGCACATGTAAAGACAAACAGGCAGAAAGCACTTTGTCAATTGACTTATATCGCTTTGATTTCACTTATTGAAGCTGGGTGTTGAGATCCAGAGCCGCAGTGGGACAGTGATTCTAAAAGCATTTACATAGTATTTACCAAAGTTATACATATATTACCTATTATTGAAGGAGGAGAGGAAACAGAATTCTTCATGGGTTCTATAATGGGTTCTAGAGCTTATCAAATAGGCATCTTTAGTAAATCAATGAAACTTTTTTAGTTTTTGTTTTCTCATTCTACCAAATGAAAGAGTTAAATAATATTCTCAATTTAACCCCATTAGCCCTATGCATCACAATCTTATTAGATAACATAATTTAGATGTAGTATCCACATATGTGTATTGTGTCTATATGCATATTCATGCATATATACAGGTTTATCCAATAATCAGATCATTAGGGTGACATGGTGATAGAACTCAAAGTTATGGAAACTTTACCCTAAGTGTGAGATACAGAAAAATAACTTACACTGAAGTTCAATTTCATGGTGTTGTTCAAGTAATTCACAAAGAAAGTTTAGTTTAAAATTAGTTTTGCAAAGTGAATCAGAATATTCTGTGTGTGGAGTGCAAAACTGATACTTTGGAACATGAAGATGCTTTGGATGGTAGGAGCTCAGTGTCCATCATCAATAGAACATCAAGTTTAACCTAATTGAAGACCATTATTCCTACGAAGCCAATGGAAAATTGTTTTTCAAGGGGATTACATAAGATTTATGTTAGCCTCTCTTTCAGTATGTTTCCCATGTGGGTTGATATTAACATGAACTTTTGCAGTTTTGGGATTTTTCATTAAAACATTGTTTTTTTTTTTTTCTTTAATTCTTCACACAACTTAAGATCTTTTTTCCTGAATGAGCCTGTAGTATCATTGCGTTTAGCCATATATTAAGTTTTCCTGAGTCATCAACATTATTTAAATGCCATGCCCCCCCAAAAAACACCAAGAAGAAAAATAAAAGTGTGCACACAAAAATAATTTTAAAAAGTATACATGAACAGTAAATTTTTTATAGTACTGAAGAACTGAAACAGCTATAGGCTGTCAAGGACAAAAAAGAACATTTACCTAAAAAGTAGTGCTGGAGACAGGGTTGTGTGTAGGGCATAGTTTCATCATGAATAATTAAAAGCAAATATTCCATAAATGCTCATATTTAGAAAATACAAGAAAAATATTGTGAACATTCTGAAATTTCCTTTTATTACCAAATTATTTGGGGAAATTATAAGAAAAAACTGTAGAGTTAGGAAAATAGTCCACTGGACTGAAAGGTGGGGAGGCCAAAAGTCTACCCCATGTTTGACCATTCGCTAGTAATGTGATTTTGGGTAAGGACTTAACATATCTGAACTTCCATGTTCTCATGTGAAAAATAAGACAATGATCTACCTTTAATAATATATACATGGAAGTTTGTTGTGAAAAATCATATGCAATCCAAAAGTTGAATAATTGCTATTACTGACATTTTAAGATTTCTTCCTTCTTCCTGGGACACAAGTTAAAGTTATATTAAATAGTCATAATCCTGGTCAGATGTGAACCTTTGATTCCACCCATCAGTTCATCCATCACCCATCAAGCCAATCATTCAAAATTTACTAAGCACCATTGTTCACAAGTCACTCGTCTCATTGATCTGGAAAAATCAGAAATGAAAAAAACAGTATCTGCCCTCGTATGTCTTATGGTTTAATGGAAAAGCTTGTCTTTTTTTTTTTTAAAGATTTTATTTATTTATCTGACAGATAGAGAGACAGCGAGAGAGGGAACACAAGCAGGAGGAGTGGGAGAGGGAGAAGCAGGCTTCCCGCTGAGCAGGGAGCCCGATGCAGGGCTCGATCCCATGACCCTGGGATCATGACCTGAGCCGAAGGCAGACGCTTAATGACTGAGCCACCCAGGTGTCCCCCCCCTTTTTTTTTTTTAAGTTTTTTAAATTTTATTTTCAGTTAGTTAACATACAGGGTTATATTAGTTTCAGGCGTACAATATAGTGATTCAACAATTCTCTACCTCACCCAGTGCTCATCATGACAAGTACACTCCTTAATCCCCATTGCCTATTTAAGCCATCCCCCTACCACCTTCCCCTCTGGTAACCATCTGTTTGTTCTCTATAATTAAGAATCTATTTCTTAATTTGTCTCTCTCTCTTTTTTTTCCTTTGCATGTTTGCTTGTTTCTTAAATTCCACATATGAATGAAATCATGGTATTTGTCTTTCTCTGACTGATTTATTTCACTTAACATTACACTCTCTAGCTCCATCCATGTCATTGCAATGGCAAGATTTCATTCTTTTTAATGGCTGAATAATATTTCATTTCATATATATATATGTGTGTGTGTGTGTGTAAACTATCATATCTTCTTTATCCATTCATCAATTAATGGACACTTGGGCTGCTTCCATATATTGGCTATTGTAAATAATGCTGCAATAAACATAGGCGTGCATGTATCCCTTTGAATTAGTGTTTTTGCATACTTTGGGTAAATATCCAGAAATGTTAATTTAACTTTTTGAGGAACTTCCATACTGTTTTCCACAGTGGCTGCTCCAGTCTGCATTCCCACCAACGGTGCATGAGGGTTCCTTTTTCTCCACATCTTTGCCAACACCTGATGTTTCTTATGTTTTTCATTTTAGCAATTCGGACAGGTATGAGGTGATATCTCATTGTAGTTTTGATTTGCATCTCCCTAATGATCAGTGATGATGAACATCTTTTCAAGTGTAGGTTGGCCAACTGGAAGTCCTCTTTGGAAAAATATCTGTTCCTGTCTTTGGCCCATTTTTAAATTGGATTACTTATTTTTTGGATGTTGAGTTGTATCAGTTCTTTACATATTTTGGATGCTAACCCTTTATCAGATATGTCATTTGCAAAAATCTTCTCCCATTCAGTAGATTGTCTTTTAGTTTTGTTGATTGTTTCCTTTGCTGTGCAGAAGCTTTTTATTTTGATGTAGTCCCAATAGTTTATTTTTGCTTTTGTTTCCCCAGCCTCAGGAGACCTATCTAGAAAGATGTTATGGCTCATGTCAGAGAAATTACTGCCTGTGCTCTCTCCTAGGATTTTTATGGTTTTAGGTCTCACATTTAGATCCCTAATCCATTTTGAATTTATTTTTGTGTATGGTGTATGACAGTGGTCTAGTTTCATTCTTTTGCATATAACTGTTGCGTTTTCCCAACACCATTTTTGAAGAGATTGTCTTTTTCCCATTGCATATTCTTCCCTGTTTTTTTGAAGATAAATTGACCATATAATTGTAGGTTTATCTCTGGATTTTCTATTCTGTTTCATTGATCTATATTTCTATTTTTGTGCTAGTACCATACTATTTTGAGTAGTGCAACTTTGTAATAGAACTTGAAGTCTGGAATTGTGACAGCTTTCAGCTTTTTTCTTTAAGATTGTTTCACTATTCAGGATTCCATACAAATTTTATGATTGTTTGTTTTACTTCTGTGAAAAAGTTGGTATTTTGATACAGATTACATAAACTGTGTAGATTTCTTTGGACAATATAGACATTTTAACAATATTTGTTCTCCCAATCCATGAGCATAGAATGACTTTCTATTTGTGTTGTGTTCAATTACTTTCATCAGTGTTTTATAGTTCTCAGAGTGTAGGTCTTTCACCTCTTTGGTTAGGCATTTGTGGTCTATCCAGATATTTTTTCTTGTGGTTGGCTTCTAGTTTCATAGCATTGTTGTCAGAAAAGATGCATAGTATGATCTCAAGTTTCTTGAATTTATTGAGTCTTATTTTGTGGGCTAATATGTGACCTATTCTGGAGAAGGTTTCATGTGGACTTAAAAGGAATGTACATTCTGCTATTTTAGAATGGAATGTTCTGAATATATCTGCTAAATCTATCTGGTGCAGTGTGTTATTTGAAGCCATTGTTTCCTTGTTGATTTGCTGTTTAGATGATCTGTTCATTGATGAAAGTGGGGTGTTAAAGTCCCTTACTATCACTCTATTATTCAAATAATTCCTTTGTGTTTGTTATTAACTGTTTTAAGTATTTGGGTGCTCCTATGTAAACACATTGTTTATATTTGTTATATCTTCTTGTTGGATTGTTCCCTTTATTATGATGTAGTGTCCTTCTTTGTATCTTGTTACAGTCTTTGTTGTAAAGTCTAGTTTTTCTGATACAAGTATTGTTACTCTGGCTTTCTTTTGACATCCATTTGTATGATAGATGTTTCTCCATCCCCTCACTTTCAATATGCAGGTGACTTTAGGAGTCTCTTGTAGGCAGCATATAGATGGGTCTATATGTCATTTTTATCCATTCTGTTACCCTATGTCTTTTGATTAGAGTGCTTAGTCCATATATATTAAGAGTAATTATTGATAGATATGCATTTATTGTCATTTTATTATTTGTTCTGTGGCTGTTTCTGAAGTTTTTCTCTGATCCTTTCTTGTCTTTCTCTGTTTCAAGTTACACTGATTTTCTTTAGTGATAAATTTAGATTTATTTCTCTGTATTCTTTGCATGTTTATTAGTGGTTTTTGTATATTGCTACCATTAGGTTTGTATATAACCTCTTCTGCATATTGCAGTCTATATTGACGGTCACATAAGTTTGCACCCATTCTTTATTCTTCTTTTCCCTATTTTAGTTACATGTTGTGATATTTTATATCCTTTGATTTTGTGAGTTCTTTGTCTGATTTTTTTTACAGAAATATTCATTTTTAATGTTTTTATGTTTCCTACCTCTATACTGTCACTTTTTTCAAAATTATGTTATGTTAATCACCATACATTTCATCATTAGTTTTGGATGTAGTGTTCCATGATTCATTGTTTGCGTAGAACACCCAGTGCTCCATTCAGTACTATACTGTCACTTTTGGTCTCTCTTTTCCACTCAAGAGTCCTCTTTAATATTTCTTGCAGAGCTGGTTTAGTGGTCATAAACTCCTTTAGTTTGTTTGTCTGGGAAACTCTATATCTCCCCTGACAGCCTTGCTAGATAAAATGTTCTTGGCTGCAGATTTTTCCCATACAGCACTTTGAATATATCATGCCACTCCCTTCAGTCTTTCAAAGTTTCTGTTGAAAAATCTCTTGCTAGCCTCATGGGTTTTCCCTTGTAAGTTATTCTCCTCTTTTGTATTGCTCCTTTTAAATTTTTTTATCACTGTATTTTGCCAATTTAATTACAATGTATCTTCATGTGGGTCTGCTTTTGTTGATTTTGATGGGAGTCCTCTGTGCCTCCTGGATCTGGATATCTGTTTCCTTCCCCAGATTAGGGAAGTTTTCTGCTATTTTTTCTTCAAATAAACTTGCTGACTCCTTTTTTCTCTCTTCTTCTTCTAGTACTCTTATAATATGAATGTTATTATGTTTGATGGAGTCACTGAGTTCCCTAAGTCTATTCTTGTTTTGCAAAATTGTCTTCTTTCTCTTTTGTTCAGCTTGATTACTTTCCATTACTGTCTTTTAGGTTACAAATTCATTCCTCTGCTTCTTCCATCTGCTGTTCATCCCATTAAATGTCTTGTTCATTTCACTTATTGAGCCCTTTATTTCTGCTACATTATTCCTTATCTCTGTGTTAAAGTTCTCACTCATGTCTTCCACTCTTTTCTCAAGTCCAGTGAGTATCCTTATGATCATTGCTTTAGATATGCTATCAGGAATATTACTTATATCTGTTTCATTTAGATCTTTAGTTGTGGCCTTGTCTTGTTCTTTCATTTGGGATGAATTTCTCTGTCTCCTAATTTTGTCTACCTCTCTGTGTTTGTTTCTATGTGTTAAGAAAGTTAGCTATTTCTTCTGCTTTTGAAAGTAGTGACTTTATGAATGAGGGGTTCTTGAATGCCCTGCAGGGCAGTGTCCCCTGTTCACCAGAACCTGACATTTCAGGAGAGTATCCTATGTGTTGCTAACACCCTGCTGTTGCGTCTGAGTCACTTTTCTTTTCAGTTTAGTAGTGTGTACTGCCTCTTTGCCTGTTGTGGGCTGTGCTTGCTCTCTATGGTATTAGCAGGACCCAGATAGGCCAGCTCTGAGGGGGCATGTCCACAAAAAAACTTCTGAGCAGAATGGCTGTGTTAGAAAAAGTCATGCTGAGCTACTAGTCCTATGCTGGGCCCTGTGTGCCAGGGCAGCTGGGGGCATGAGGCTGGGCCTTGCACAGAATGGTGCCTGTGCACCCAGTGGCTAGGTGTGGTGCACTCATAGCTTTAACAAAATTTTCCCTGAGCCTGGGTTAATAGGCTTGGTGTCAGTGAGTCCTCAGGAGAAATTGTGGGCATGACTCACTACTAGCATTCTAGGTAGCAAGTTTCTGTGCAGCCTTGCCTCCTGCAGATGGCTCTATGTTTATGCTGGGGCTTGTGGGAGGAAAATGGTGCCTGCAATGCCCTCATTTTTGGAGAAGTCCCCCAACACACTCCAAAATCAGTAAGAACATATGTCTTCCCATTTGTCCTCTTGCATTGTGTAAACTGCCATTTTTATGTTGTCTTTGCACACAGGTTGCTGTTAGTTTAAGGGAAAGCACCTAGTTATCACTGACCCTTGAGGTTTGCCCAGTGCTGAGTCAGCTGATTTTTAAAGCTCCAGGCTCAAAGTCCCACTGGTTATACAAACTCATGCAATTCAGCCCCTCTGGTTTTCAAAACTAAACCTCATGGTGATTAGTTTTCCTTGTGTGAGCTCCCTGGTAAAAGCCTGCTTCTCTGCCCTCTCTGTATGCATAGCTCCCTTCCTCCTGTGGGCAGCCTCCCTCTGCCTTTTTGAACTTTCAGATGCAGCTTCTTCTCTGTATTTAGTTTTGGAGTTTGTTCTTCCAGGCTTTGATTGCTCTCCAGTTCATTGACTTGGATGTGCATGAAATCTAGTTGTAAACATAGGATGGGGACAGCTCAGGGTCCTCCTACTCTGCCACCTTCCCAACTGCTTCTGAGAAGCTACTCTTTAATGCACCAATGTTGTGCTCATACTCACTTTCTTTTATAAGGTAATGACTAAGTGCTTTGTCTATAAAGGCCTAGGATTCTAATTCCAACTTTTTACAGGTAATGCCATTTTAAGCGAGTAACTTTATTTCTCTAAGCTTTCTTTTCCTTATTGGAAGCATGTGCATTAAAATAGTAATTAATTCCTAAGATTGTTGTGAATTTAACATAGTGCTACCATGTAATATGTGTTCAATAAATAAATATTTACTATTTTTCTTTGTACCTTTTCTTACCCTGATCTTAATGTGCCTGATAAGAAATGGAAAAGCAACAACTGATATCTAGGAGCTGGCTTGATACTATAATTCAGGCCTTGGTGTTACTACCTGTTGGCCTGGTCCTCACAGTGGAGTTTGGGATTTCTTCTGTTGAACATAAACAATTTCATAGAACATCAACATGAGACAAGGTCACTCTTTGACCACGATGGATCTAGACAAAAACCACTCCATAAGTATGTCTGAAAATAGATAAAAACATGAATATCATCCAAACCAAAAAATGACTAATCCCCCATCCCGGCTAATATGAAAAGACTAGACTGTTGCTTCTTTACTAGTTACAGCTTTAATCTTGCTTGGTCTCTCCTCCTTCTGGGCAAGATTAAGATGCCCAACTATAGAGTTACCCCACTTCCTGGCAGGATCTAATCAAGAGCAAAACCCTATTTCCTTATTCTTTCTCCCAAAGCACTTAACACACACCCAAATCCTGTAATAAATCCTAACATCCTTTTTCTGAAATCCCCTGTAATTCCCCATGGTTTGTGTGCTTCCATGCTGCAACAAGCAACAAACTCAACTTTTCTACTACAAAGTGTGTTCCTGGAGGCCTTTGGCTGGAGTGTGCTGATATACCTCACTGCATGCTATTTCTTGTCTCCACATATCCTTATTTTTCTGCTCAAATTATCTTTCATTCTACTTTGATTTCCTTTTCCTGTCACCACTCCTTTCATGCTAAGTGGTGATTGAATGAATGAATGTTCCTTTTTTATATGTCTACTTGTTATCATTCTTCTTTTTCATAGTTTTTAGGAAAAATCTGGCCCACCATTCTATCACCTGGGGAGCAGCAAACTTCATAGCATCAAGATATTTAATATTGGAATCTCTCATAGGAAAATAAAAAATTCAATTAGATGTTCTGCAGTGAAAGAACACAAGAAGACTAAAAGGGATTTCTGACTTTGTCTAAAGGAGGAAAATCATATACTTATGTTTATTTATATTTTTAAGTTATAAATCTTGTTTTTCTTATATTTGGTTGAACTCCGTTATTTTAATTTCATTTAGATCTGTGGCTTGCTATTTCTTCAATCCTCTGTAGTTTCTAGTGGGCAATTTTTAGGTTATAAATACACACATGCAATCAACTGTGTTGAAAATATATGCCATAAAATCAAAGCAAACTTAAAACATAAAGTTTGTTCATTCTTCTACCCTACTCTTAAGTATTCATTTAAAATTTCACTGTAAATTAGCTCTCATGTATGGAGTTTGTAGTCTTTTGTCAAATAGGTTTAATTTTTTTTTAAATTTGTCTTTCTCTTTTTCATTTTATAAACATGGAACCATTTAGAAATTAAAGATCATTTAGGATAGATGAAGTTGCTGGTAGACACATGAGATGTGGAAGCATACCATTTTAGCTTTTCCTTGCTTTGAATAAAGTTAGTCTTGAGAATTTTAACTTCTTCTCCATAAATATTTTTAGTGACTTAACTTGGAATGCCTAAGATTCTGCACTTCAATGGGATAGAGTTACTGAGGGAAATGGGCCCAAATGCAAACATATGGAGCTAGTTTTAACCTAGTCTCAAATTCCTACATGTCCTAAAATAAAAATGAACTGGACAGAAACCTTATGATTCTATTGGGCTGAGAGTGTCTATAATCATTGCCTTGTTTTAATGGAAAGTATCCGATTTGCCCCTCTGGATAGATGACTAGACACAGTAGAGCTTCAAATGACTGGAAGTAGATGGATAGAACTTCTTAATTGGTTCCTATCTGTATCCTATTATGGAATGTCTGCCTTTGATTTTAAGGTCAGGCCTCTGGCTTTCAGATTCATCATAGCTTGAGTGTTTTTCAGAGAACTTCTCATCCATGGAAAGAGGATATAACATATGATTAATTATTTATGTAGCACCAAAAGTATGTGTTGGGCAGCAGGTCACGTTATCCAGAAGGCACAGACTGAAAGTTGATTAAGACCTGAAGGGCTTCCCTGAAAATAAATGCAAAAGGAGACATAATATCATCCTTCCAAGGAAGAAAAGAAAGAGCAGGCGATGACAGGTTGTTGTATCTAGAGTACTTTTCAATGTATATATAAAAACACAAGGAAGGGCTACATATGCTGTGCATATATTACTGCTGGGGTAGGGATTGATTTTAGAAAACAGGGAAGGCAGTTTTTAAGCATATTCCCTTGTTCAGGGACCTGTTATAAAATCCCAGTTCTAGTATGAAATGGGTATTTTATGAAAAATACTCATTAGTTACCTTAAGTAAAATCACTAATCTAAATGCCATCTTGTATACCTGTGTCATATGCCTGGGTCTCTAAACAGAAAACTCAGAGACCATAAAATATATCCATTTTATGAGATTTACCTGCAGTATTTTGCTGCTTTAAAGCATTGAAAGGAATAAAGACAAGAGGAATAAAAACAAGAAGGCCAGAACCAATATATAAATGGTGAAAACTGACTAAACAAGATCCAGATTAATTTAAACCTAGGGAAATTTTTAGCCACAGATCACTTTGTTGGAAAGGTGAATATAAATGAGTTAAATAGTATTAAAAAAAAAAAAAACTATTTCAGAATATGCCAAGACTAAAAAAGAACCACAGAACATTTAAACTACATAGGTCAATTTCTCAAGAAAAGATAAAGTAAATTAAAATGTAACTTAATGTCTCAAAAATGGTTTTATTAAAACTGATGTTAAACTATACACCTATACATACATACATATTTACCTTGAGATATATAAAGGTCTAGTGTATATGCATATATTTATATGTGTGTGTGTGTGTATGCATGTATTATCCTAGTGATAAAACTGAATGGTCCTGCTACAATCACTGAACATAGCATTAGAACACTTATGTTCTGATTCTGGTTCTCCTCCTTTTTAGCAGTGTGATACAGCAAGTCTTTGAACCTTAGTTTGTGATTGTAAATTGACAATACCTATTTACATACAAAAGATTGTTATTGGTCCAGTGGTGGGTGCAAGAGCTGATGTCCTAATCAGATCAAAAGTAGAGACTAATAGGTCATGGTTGAATGACAGCTTTGACTCCCACTGCTTGTGAGCAAAGAAATGAGTTGTCCTTGTTCTAGCTGGCGGCCGACTTGTGACTATGAGGGAGGTGGCTTGGCAGAAAAGCCAACATGAGGAGGAGGATGGAAAGAAGGAATCAGAATTTGAGCAGAAAAAAACTTGATATCCTACACTGTGAGTCTTCCTGATTCCTGGACCTTTTTTACACAAGACAAAATTTTTCCTTATCACTTAATCCAGTGTGAATGTGATCCAATTTATTTGTAGCATCTTTTTACATTTCCAAGATGAGAGCTTTCCTCTTTATCTGAATCAAGCAGTTATTAAATCTCTAACGATAAAGATAGCTTATCCTCATTAGGTCCATTTATGGGCAAGGCACTAGTTGATATTTTACATATGTAATCTCATTTAACTTTACAATCCTCTCACTTTACAGGTAAGAAAACCAAAGGCTCAGAGAGTGAAGCAATTTACCTCAGGTAACACAGGGTTCTAAACAACACTGCAGATTTCATGATTTTTTTCATTATACCACTGAGCAAAGCAATTTTAAGTCTTTACAGACGATATCCCTAGATGGTAGAGGTTTGCTAAAAATGGATTCTTTAAAAGGTATGAAGAAATAGCCTAGATAATCATCAATGCTTTTACAGTGAAAGAAGTAATGGCTGGATAGTAGTGGCAGTTCCTTTTCCCTTCTAACCAAAAATAAAGCCTTCAGAACAAAGAAATTATTAATGCCTACACAAAACCATCATTGATTACATTTCCCCATGTGTTTCCCTCTCTACTTTAACAATTTTTTCCTAATTCAAAAGAAGCTATTATTAAAAAGCTAATCTCTTCTTATATGAAGAACAGTGTATGCTGCAAATATCTCAAATTGTATACTAAACAGGATTTTACTGAAGGGTTAGAATAGCAGGACCATTATCAAGTCATAAGGGAAAAGAATGGAATCCTCTGAATAAAAATAAGAAAATTCTTATCACGAAAAGTGGTTTATTTAACTACAAACAGTGACATCTTCAGAAAAGCATTCTTCTCTTTTTTGTAAGCAACATATAAAATTGTCAGGTTCTACCACACACATGTCAGGAGCGGGAAGAAAACTGAAATAAGTTTTGAAATAGGAAGCATTAAAAAGCAATTCCGAGCTGAGTGGAAGGAAACATGAAGATAGGAAATGGAAATAAATTCGTGTATTTGCATTTTGTCATCAAGTCCTTCTTATTTTTATCATATTGAATAAAAGCAAGGAATATCTTTGTATAGATAACCTCTATTTGGTAAAGGTGAGTGCAGAAAATTTCAAAATCAATAACTTTGTTATTTCCATGTTTATTTTGATCAATTTTCTTAACGACAATGAAAATATTAACTATGTCTTTAAATAATAAAGTTGGGATAGGAAACCCACTTGTGAATATTGGAGACTTTGTGATTGAAAATGAAAAAGCATTAATATGTTATTGTAAGATTATGATCAAAACCAAATATTGAATTTCTCTAAGAGACTTAAAATAAAATCTTTCCAATAAGACACTTTTATTAATAAATGTCTTATGATGTTAGAAATGTATTTAAAATGTGAAAATAATGTTCCATTGATTGAAAAAGACTATATAAAATCATCCAGATTAATATGAATAAACTGATTATTTGGAATAGAGGACCAAATTTGAGGTGATAATCATAACCAGTCATTAAATTATTTTAACGATGGATACCATATATTTACTCATCACTGGCTGTGTAGAAAACACAGAAGTGGGAGCTGTGGTACACAGCAAAAATAGCACAAAAATGTATAGCCTTTACACTCAAGGATTTTTTTGCCTATGAAATGGTAATAATGATAAAAAGTAGAACATGTTGAATGCACTAAGAGAGGTGTACACAAATTTTTGGTCAAGTCTGGTGCAAGAGGTACTTATTTTCAATTGAAAGATCAGAAAAGACTTCGTAGAAAAGATGCAGAATATGCAGATGTGGAGAACCTGTTTGGGAAAAGACCAGGTTTTGAAAATCCTAGAAAGTTTTCCAGCAATGTTAATCAATGTTGATGGAATCTCTTCACTTCATAAATTTGTACTTTACATTACAGCATGAATCTTAGATCTATTGCTCTCTTATCTTTCTACAGGTTAGTCAAAAGTCCCCATGCAAGCTGTTACAAATTAACTATATACTTCCTTTAACATCCCTCACTATTTAAAAGTTCCCATTGTCCTCTGGACAACTTCCATATTCAGTAGCAGACATTAAATCTGTCCCCGATAGCTGTTCTTCAGCCTTCTACTATTGTTGGGTCAAGTTGAAAGTTACACAAAATGCCCCAAAGCAAACTGTCACAAGTTACTAAATCCAGACTTTGAGAAAGCCATATTTTATCAGGTGCACATTTGACCAATAATTTCCTCTTTTATCAGGATCTTCTCTAATTAGGAGGGCATAGTGATATACCATTAGTTGTTGCCTTGAGACTTCTGTCTTACAGTTGTGGATTAGCAGCATGACTGGCATTTCTATTGAGAAAATAAGTTCCTATCAAGAGATCTTCTGGACTGTTGCAAGGATCATGACCCAAGGTGGATGTGCTCAATTAGCACAGAACACAATTGCTCAGGTGGGGATGATTTTTGGCCACTCTGCTCTTGATCTTTGAAGCTTGGCTTTCTTAGTTTCATTTAATTAAGAGTCCTTTTTTGACTGTCCTTTAGTCCACTCCTTAAATGCTGATGTTTCTTTAGGGTACTGTCCTCAGACATTTTTTCTTCCAATTCCTGGACTATCTCATATCCTCCTGTCATATCAGCAGTGATTTTCACATCTACAGTCTTCATTACACTCTTAAGTGCTAGACATGTATTTTCAGCTGCCTACTAGCCATCTCAGTCTAGAAACAATAATCATGCTAATAGCTGTGATCTATTGAAAAAATACTATGTGCTAGGTACTGCTGGGGCACTTTATCCTGTTTAAACTTCAAAACAATTCTGAAAATCAGATATATTTTTCCCCTTTTATCTGAAACTCAGACAGACTAGATCATGCACTCAAGGTCAACCGCTTGTATATAGTAAAACTTGGATTTTATTCCATTCTAAAACATGATCCATTGAAACCCACACATTTTCTGCCATGCTTTACCATACGTCCCAAAGGAATCTCAATGTCTGTTTTTCACATCATCATTAATCAATTCTATCCAATTAGAAAACTTGAAATTATTTCTTCCTATCCCTCTATAAGTCATTAGTTCTGTCTCTTAAATATCATTTTAATCCCACCCCCTCAATTTCACTGTTACAGTTCAGATTCTTATTACATCTCTCCTGGGGTGCTGCAAAATGGCCTTCCAACCTTCTTTTTTCTGTCCCCAGATTTTCCTACTTTTAATCCATTCTCTCCATCTCTATAATAATGTTACTCTAAAACCCAAATTGGATTACAGATCATTGAAATTGTCTTCTTTACATGTTTTTTTTTTTTTCATTTTCTGATACATCAAGCATGTATTTTTACAGACTCTTTACACACTCAACGTGTGCTTTAACATAAAGAAGGTCTTTGGATATATTGAAATTTTTACACAGAAAAATAACTGTTTTAGAGAAGTGCTCTAGAAAGATTAATTTGGCAGTCGCATATTAAGAAGAATTGGAAGAAGCAGAAAATTAAACCATAAAATTTGGCTTTCCCTGCTTACTGAAGTCTTACTATTTACAGTGTGGATAAAGACAGGGATGGTATGTCTCTGATTTGGGGATCAGATTAACTTGGGAACACTGAAATTTTGCCCTGAGTGATCCAGTCCTTTTCTGGGTCAACTCAGACTAATACTGGTTGTATTACTGCTAAAATTAATGCCATACACCAGGGAACAGATGTGAGTTCATCATGTGAGTTCAGTAGGGACTCCTGATTTCTAATCCAGTCTGATACCTTCTTTAGCTTTGGGGAATTGAGTTAGTAAGTCTGCTTTGCAAAACTGTGGTTAGTAAATATGCACAGGTCTTGTTTCATTAGTTAATATGTCTGATGCTTCCAGTGACCACATTGTTCACTGCAAACATGTCTCTTTATAAACAGTTTATTAGAGATTTCTCACCTTCTTTGGAGTACTCTATCACCATAAAACTAAGTTAATACACTTATTGATGATGTTAATCTGCTATTTTAAGTTTAATCCATTCATATTTGACAAATCCTCATATGGTCACTTTAAAAATTATTCCTTTACTTGTAAACATTACTGTGGTCTCAAGTTCCATAGGCAACATTCACAAACCACTTGCTTTCAACTATAGAGTAGGTTAAGTATACATAGTTCTGGCTCAATTTTGATAAGATTCAGAGATGAAATGTTTAGATTACATATGTTTATGAAGATATTTAGAACTAAATATTAGATCAGTCAATTAGAAGGTGGTTTTAAATTGATGGCATTGAATGAAATTGGAAAAAATATAAAGCCTACATGTTTTTGTTCTTTTGTAGCTTATTGAAAATGGATTTGGATGTGAATTAACTGGAAATTGTGCTAATATGTATAAAAACAATCAAAAGAAATCTTTAAGAATCATTTCTAAATTTAATAATTTATTATTATTATGAAACAATTTATAGAACTAAAAATTTCAAAGTTCATAAGATGGCTTACTGTTCTTAGAGGACCATATTAGGATATATATCCTAAAGTATCTGTGGCATTTAAGAAAAGGTGAAGTGTGTGGCTATTGAAGAATGCAAATTAATTCAGAGTAGTTTTGCAGATCTCTAGGGGTGGTAATTTAGTCTAATGGGAACTTAATAACTCATATTAAACACATTACTAATCTGATGCTTTGCTTACAGTAAATTAGAGCCAGTGAAATTATAAATCACTTATTAAAGAAAAAAGAGTATCTTCTTGAATTGAATTTGAATCTTTTCTTAACTAAGAAACAGCAGGTAGGAAGAATTCTTGTTTCCAAATGAATTCCAATCAAGTTTTATATTCATGTTAGAACATTAAGTAAACATATTTAAATAAGACAACCCAAACCAGTGCCTTTTGTGTAATCACATAATACTGTAAGTATGAACGAAGCACTTTACTAGTTTGCACTGACCTAAACACTGACCTCCATTTCATATTCTTTTTTTCAATGCAGGGCTTGAACTCACAACCCTGAGATCAAGACCTGAGCTGAGATCAAGAGTTGGATGCTTAACCACCTGAGCCATCTAGGCATCCCTCCATTTCATATTCTTGATGTTCTAAATATTTGGCAGTGCATTGCTCAGGATTCATGCTCAATTACTTCTAAATAATAATAATAATGCCCATAAAGGTGTCACAAAATTTAGATTTTGCATAAATTATCTGTTCCACAGAAACTTATAAAACAAAGCATCAAGAGATTTTTATTTTCTTTGCATTTTCTGAGGTGACATGGACCAGCATTTTCCTAATACCAAGTAAGCATTTTTATGCCTTTCTTATCGACTTTAGTTTTTGTCATTATACTGGTTCACAGATATTTCTGTCTGATGTACCTGCAAAGTCAATAAAATACAACTTTGTATTTGTCCATTCTTTTATTCATCCATTCACCCTTGTATAAAAAATCTACAGAGTGCCTACTCTGTGCCAAACATGGTTCTAGAAGCTTGCAGATACAGCAGGAAACTAGACAAAGTTCACATCCTCATGTCTATTCTATAGTTGGGGAAGCAAACAATCAACACAGTTAGCACATCATTATGTCAGTTGGTCCTAAGTGCCTCTAAGGGAAGAGAATGATATAGGGGAGAGAGTGAGCTTAATAAAACTTTGACTTTCATGGAGGGCCTTAGTGATGTGGTATATTATAAGCACAAATTAGAAGATGAGCTAGTGAGCCATGGAGATAGCTGGGCGGAAGAGCATCCCAGATACATAGGTTGGAAAATTAAAAGCCTTGAGTTAAGTTTGTTCAAATAACAACCGGAGATGTTGTTAGAGCTGAGTGTATGCTAGGGAAGGGTGTAGGAGTTGAAGTCAGAGAGGTAGTGATGGAGATGATGGGACAGATGACATATATCTTTATAGAGCATACAAAGGACTTTGGGTTTGATGATGGGGGGATTTGGAGACTTGTGAGATATGACATGATCTCTCATGTCCCTAAAAGAACACTCTGGCTATAATGTGAACACTACACTGGGGTGAGGGTGGGGGGGGGGCAAGGGAGATCAGCTAGGAGGCTACTGCAAAAATCCAGGTGAGAGATAATAGTGGCTAGCATAAGAGTTAAAGTAGTGGACCTGAAGAGAAGTAGTAAGATTCTAGATATATTTTGAAAGTAGAGCTAATAGGAATTGCTGATGGAGTCAGTGAACTAACTGAAAAAAATAGGAGAGTCAAGGATGCTCTAATATTTTGGCCTGAAAAACCTGAAAAGAGGAAGCTGCTATTACTGAGTGGAGGATGACTGGAGGCAAGAACTCGTGTGGGGTGAGAATTCAGGAGTTCTATTTTGAACTTGTTAAATTTTAGATATTTAATAGATAAACAGGTGGAGAGATGGTGTGGATAGTTGGACATATGAATCTACAGTTCCATGTAGACATCAGGGCTGGGGATATTAATTTGGGAGGTGTCAGTAAATAGATTGTACTTCCCTAAAATACAAAAAGCTCCAAAAATTCGAAAAAAAAATCAACCATCTTATAGAAAAGTAGGTTAAAGAATTAAACAGTTCAAAAAAAAAAAAAAAGAAATGCAAATGGTTCTTTCTCATATGCAGAGATACTCAATCTTGTTCTTCAGAAGGAAAATGTAAACCAAAGCCATTAGTTTAACAAAAAACCCCAAAGATTTCACAACATATAATGTTGGTAGAGCTTTGTGAGGATTTACTTTGTGGAGAAACATACTCTCTGTTACATTGCTGGTAGGAATGTGAAACGGTACAACTACTACAGAGAAAAATTTGGCAACATCTAGCCAAATTGACCCAGAAATCCCAATTCTAGAAATCTACCACAAACACACCTAACAATATATACACAAAGCTATCTATTGTAAGACTATTTGTAATAGCAAAAACAAGTTGAAACAACTCAAATGTCCATCAGTAGGAGACTGATTGAATAAAAATTATGGCCCATCCATATAACAGAAAGCTATGAAACAGAAAAGGATGAGGGATATCTCTATAAACTGCTATGGAGCAATCTTTACGGTATACTGTTGAGTGAAAAGGCAAGGAAGAGAAAGTACACGGTGTGCCATTATTCATCTAAGAAAGAAAGGTTATATGAAGGTATCTGCTTGTATTTTTTTTTTTTTAACTGGGAGGACAAACAATAAATCAGGTTTTTCTTTTTTTTTTTTAAAGCTTCTGATGGAGAAAGGTAAGGTAGAGAAGAAAGGGAAGAGGGGATAGAAATAGAAATTAAGACTAATTTTTATGTTTTAATTCATATAAAAGAAATAGAATAAATGTTCAATCTGTTCCCTTTATTTACCAGTTTATTCTATTTTTTACCTTGAAAATATGTAAACATTTTATGTAATTATAAAACTAAATTAAATTTAATAATCCCTAATATTACTCTGAAACTGGCACTAAGAAATCATTTAAATTCTCTGGCTTGAAGCTTCCTAATCAGCAATATTAAGAAGTTGAACTATAAGGTCTTCAAACTACAGAATTTTGTACATGTATCAGAGAGTCTTAATAATTAGATTCTTAATAATTACATGTAGTATGTTTTGTAAAATAATAATTTTTTTGGTACTTATTTTGTCAAAGGTTCTTTGCTGTGTTTTTTATCTCGTTTAATCCTCACAGCTGCCCTACAAGTAGGTATAATTATTTGGTTTTTAAAATAAAGAACCTTATTCCTAGACAGGCTAAGTTACTTACCCTAGGTTACACAACTATTTAAGTCTTGCAGCCAGGATTTGAAACCAGTTCTATAAAATTTTAATATAGGCTCTTTCTAGTCTCCTATGCTGCCTTCTCAAGCTTCATGAACCATACTTTTTTTTTTTTTTGAACCATACACTTTTAAAAGCAAACATTTTTTGCTTCTTGAATATACTGGTCGAGTTTGATTCTTTATGAAAATAACAGCACCAAAGTTGGATTCTGCCAAAAACCAGAATAATTATTTTGCTGTTTTAAGTAAGGTCGATATGCACCATTGACAGGAATAAAGATGTTTGTACTTAACGGTACATATAACTATTTGGTAATTTTCTTGTTCTTACCAATGTACTTATTGTTTCAAATATTCTATTAGCACATTTGCAGGAAAAATAATTAAGTTAATAATTGCCATAAGACTATTGTCAAAGACGAAGGAAAAACAACGGTAATATCACTAACACGTATGGAATTTCCTCTGCCACCCCAGGCTTATTTGTGATTATCCCCAATGCTGAAACAGTCATTTCATGCTAGTTCTTACTTTTTTTTTTTTAGCTGTTTTTTACACTTTCCTAATATGCTTCCTCATGGTTTAGTCTGTTTATATACATTGTGTGATTTTAAATCTATTGATAGTGTATATTCCTGCAAAAGTACTTGGGCCAGATCAATTGAGCAGCAAAGCAAATATTTGTTTTAACTGCTTGCTTGCTCATTCTATTTAAAAAATACCTTACATGGCCAGTCAATAGAAAGTTGGAAGAAAAATGTAAGAGAAAACAAGAAATCCGGGTGTGTTAAGATAGAAGTATTTTGTAAACATGGCCATGGCCACTCTCAGACTTAACGAGCATGATTTAACTACCAGTTAAGGAACTGACACACATATGAATTATTGGACTTGAACTCAATCCTCCTGAGAAAGCAGGTGGTGTGGCGCTCCTGTGTGACACAATTTTAACCCTTTACCTTTTAAGATCGTTTCTACTTTGCTTTTAGAGAGTGTCTGTGGTGAAAAGAACACTGGGGCAGGAATTAGACCTGGTTTTCTGTCTACACTATGTGACTTCATGTAAGTCACTTCACCTCCTTTGGCTTGGAGTTTTTGCCCGTGAAGTGAAGGGTTCACTGGGAGAACTGTAAGATTCTACAGGCTCTAACACCTGTGACAGTGACCTATCTCTTTAGGTCAGGTTAGGAGTAAGATGCCGATCAAAATTTTAATTACTGTAATACTACTATGTATTAAATGAAGATTCACCAATGCACACAAAGTCCCAAGACAGACTCTGAAGTGAAAGTTTTAAAGCTTGCTTTCTCAAGAGGGCTTAACAAACTACCGTAGGCAGGGATTTCAGGTTCTATTAAATATCTTATTACAGAGGATTGACTTTAATTCTCTTTCATGGAACTCATTAACTAAGAGGAGTAAATACTTTAGGTATCATTAACTAAGAAACAGAGCTGTGGGGGGACTTGGAGAAACTGAGGGCTTTTGAGGCAACAGGGAAGAGTTCCCTGTTTTGATGAAGAGATATGGACAAAAGTTAACACAGAACACAGTGCTGCCCTACTAATTGTTCATGGTTAGGGTATTTGAAAGTACTTTGTGCTTAATTAAATGCATTATGTTTTAATTACACTTATAATCATTTAATTTAAAACTACCCTTGGAAAACCAAAAGCTGCTATTTTCCTTTTCTTTTTTAAGATAGCACCATTGATTAGGTACAAATGATTTGGGGGATTCAGTTGCATTTATTACAAACATGTTGTAAAGTTATAAATTTTAGTCCCTCTGTATTCAAATATACAGACACATTATTCTAAAAAGCACATTTGGCACCCAACAGAGTATCCCTAATGTTCCTGAACATAAGTCCATTTTTAAGGGAAACAAGTAAATGAAAGTGACATGCTAGGCTAGAATACACTAAGGGGGAACTGATAATTATTCTCTTCGTAGCATACCTTATGATTGAATATACAAATATATATAAGACAATGTACAAGCAGGAAAAATGCAATAAATTCCAAGAGCTTCCTTTCCCTTTTCTATAGCAATGCTTATCCCTTGTTTAGCACTGTTTTTTTGAATAAGTACAGTTTTGTTTGCACTTTTATTTGCTAAAGGCCTAGTCACTTTCCTGGAGAGTGTGCTGTTTAGCATAAGTGTCAGTATATTTGGATACAGAGGACTAAAATTTCATCTTCCTTCATTTTTACTTATTTGCATAAAATAGTGCTGGCAAATGTCTGGCAGAACAATAGATAAATTTAAACGAGTTCCAGGGCTTACCACCCCCCAGACAAAATGGCAACCATAAAGGAACTCTCACTCTGAAACCAACAGAGTGTTGCCTGCCTTCTACTAGCTAAGAAGTGCAAAGTATCTTGGATATTTGTTGATGGACAACAGGCCTGCTCCACCTGTCAAATCCACAGCTGTTAGGTTTCCTTCTGAGTGATTGGTGCCACGGATGCCCTCCAGCTAGTATGTTCCGTGATAAGGTACAGTGAAGAGATGCAAAAGAGCTGAACACTTGGCTTCTAATAGCAAATGCACAAACAAATTTCACAACAAATTGCATTTTCAGCACTGCCTGATGCCATGAGATTAAAACGAGCTGAATTTGTTCCAGTCCACTAACTCGGAAGACATCATGATGGGACAGTTTCTCCTGGTGACTGTTAAATATTAAAGTTGTTAAGGGAGAAGGACTTTTTTTTTTTTTAACTTCTACTACAAAGCAGGGGGGTGGGAGAGGGAAAGCTGATCAAGCTTATTAGAACTGCTCAATTAGGAGAAAGCAAATAAGGCCATTTAACATCTTCACCAGGGTAAAATCTGTCAGTAAGACCTCTCCATGACTTTCTTTGTGCACAACTTTTTTTTTTCTTTTATTGGAAACGTGGAGAGCAGGAGATGAAAAATCCAATATTTTTATCTAGTACTTTCTTTTTTTTCCCCCCAAAGCCTTGTGTAAATATACAATATACAAAAAAATATTGATAGATACATTCACATAATGCCTACTATGTGGTTAACATTACAGGCATGCGTTACCTTATTTAATCCTCTCAGCAAACCTCTATGATATATACTAATACTATAACTTTTTACACACAAAGGAACTAAGGCCCAGAGAGGTTAAGTAGGCAAGACTGCAGACTAATATGTGGCAGAACCAGAATTTGAACCAGTCCTTCTGGGTTCAGAGTCTGTGCTGTTAACTACTATATTCTACTGCCTTTTGAACTTCTACTAGTTTGATATTTGTTCAAATACAGTACTACTGTTTGGCCCACTTTCTTGGGAAGAATAGTTTCAGTGTAAAATCAGTTGTATGACTCATTTGTGTATTAATGATTAGTGTAAACCACAACCTGGTGAAATTAGTCCATTTAATTTTAGAAAGGGACTTCCAATAAAAAAAATCATGCATTATGGAAAATGTTTCATGCCTGCTTTCACATGTCTCTTCATGACTCATTTGTTGTAGCAGGGGGACATGATAGTAGTTTGCCACAGGGTATGCAATGGGGTAGTTACATACTTATTCAGGAAAATTAGGGAGTTACAGTAGAACTGAATTTGCTATCCTGCAACTTATGATAATCTCTTCTCTGAGGTCTAGAGAGAAATAAAAATACCCTGCCTACTGCACAGAGTTGCTATGAGTATAAACCATAATGACATATGTGAAAATACATCATGAGGTATGACGGTGGATGGGAAATTGAACTGCTCCAAGGGGTAGGCAGGCTGGGGGAGACACCAGGAGAAGTCCCCCCCACCATTGTAGGAATTAGACACCTGGATATGGGACAAAGGAACTGTGAGGCAGTTGGAATGAAGAAGGCAGCTCCTCAGGGGCCTATCCAACCCAACGTGTTAATTTAATACAATTGAGTCGAAGTCCTTTGCAACTAACACACATAGCAGCTCATGGCTTTCTCCATTCATTCATTTATTGATTCATTTAAAACCATTCATAAAATCTTCCATTCATTAAGAACTGCTAGGTGGTCATACCATCACAGAGTAAAATAGCACAGTATCTGCTCTGGGGGAACCAATAGTATTGTGGAGACAGATTGATAAAGAGACAAGTACACTACACTTTGCTATTAGGAGCAAGCACTTCTACAAAATTTTCAGTGAAAGGCAGGACACAGTTGTGTGGTTGAGAAGCTGCACTCTGGTGTCAGCATGTCTGAATTAGAATCCTGATTCTATTCCTTGCTAGATGAGACCTTGTGAGAGTTACTAACTTTCTACTTCTCAGTTTACTCACCTTTTCAATGGGGATTATAATAGGGCCTACCTCACAGAGTTGATGTGAAATTACATGTCGTTATGCATGTAAAGAGCTTAATAGAGGGAAAAAAATGCCCAACATCACTAATCATCAGGCAAATGCAAAACAAACACACAGTGAGATATCACCACATGCTAGTCAGAATGGCTGGTATCAAAAAGACAAGAAATAACAAGTGTTGGGGAGAATGTGGATAAAGGAAACCCTTGTGCAGTATTGGTAGGGATGTAAATTGGTGCAGCCACTATGGAAAACAGTATGGATATTTCTCAAAACACTAAAAATAGATGTACCAGACAATGCAGCAATCCCACTTCTGGGTATTTATGCAAAGAAAATAAAAACACTAATTTGAAAAGATATACACCCCTATATTTATCGCAGTATTATTTAAAATAGCCAAGATATAGAAGCGACCCAAGTGTCCATCAGCAGATGAATGGATAAAGATGTGGTACACAGAAAGAGAGGTGAGCAAGATGGCAGAGGAGTAGGAGACCTGGATTTCGTCTAGGGAATTCAGCTGGATAGGGCTCAAACCATTCTGAACACCTACAAACTCAACAGGAGATCAAAGAAAAGAATAGCAACAACTCTCTGAACAGAAAAGTGACCACTTTCTGGAAGGTAGGACGTGCGGAGAAGTGAATCCGAGGTGATATTCTGGAGGATAGACGGTGGGGGAGGGGCCTTTGTCAGCCGCTTCTGGCAAGTGATAGAGCCGTGGAGCACAAAATCAGAACTTTTAGAAGTCTGCTCCGCTGAGGGATGTTGCTCCAGAGGCTAAGTTGGGGGTGGAATCCTCGCGGAACAGTGTGGTCTCAGGACCCTCAGGGTCACAGGAAGACTGGGGGTGCCTGAGTGTGGCAGAGCTCCCAGGTATTGGAGTGGAGAAGCCGGCTGCAGAGAGGGAGCCGAGGAGCGGGCTCTCAGCTCGGGGTTGTCATAAACCATGATCTGCGGCACAGTCGGGCCCCTGCTCCTCCAGCAGGGACCCAAAAAGCAGCAGATCTGGGGAGACTCCCCTTGCTCCCCTGGGAGGAGCAGCACAGGAGTGCACTGCAGGGATCTGCTGGGTTTGGAGACTCCATACAGGGTTGGGTGCCAGAGATAGAAATGCTCGGTCACAGGCCGGGTGAGCATGGAGTGTGGGGGGGTGGCCCAGGAGATGGGAGTGACTGACTGCTTTTCTCTGGGGGCTCACTGAGGAGCGGGGCCCTGAGTGCTCGGCTCCTCCTGGGTGGAGATTGGGAGGATACCATTTTCACTCTCGGCCTCCAAAGCTGTACGGAAAGCTTGCAGGGAACTAAAGCTCCGGAGAGCAAACCAGAGCAGTTTACTGAGCCCTGACCGGGCAAGGGTGGGGCAATTCCACCTCGGGCAAAGACATTTGGGAACCATGGCAACAGGCCCCTCCCCCAGAAGATCAGCAAGAACAGCCAGCCAAGACCAAGTTTACCCATCAATGAGAACAGCAGAATTCCAGCGCTAGGGGGATACTGCACATAGAATCCATGGCTTTTTTACCATGATTCTTTAGTCTTTCAAAGTTATTTTTTTTAACTGTCTTTATTATTTTGAATTTTTCTTTTTCCCTTTTTCAACCAACAACTTATCAATCCTTTTTTTTTTTTTTTTAAAGATTTTATTTATTTATTTGACAGAGAGAGAGATAGCGAGAGCAGGAACACAAGCAGGGGGAGTGGGAGAGCGAGAAGCAGGCTTCCTGCCAAGCAGGGAGCCCAATGTGGGACTCAATCCCAGGACCCTGGGATCATGACCTGAGCCGAAGGCAGATGCTTAACGACTGAGCCACCCAGGCACCCATCAATCCCTTTTTTAAAAAACATTTTTATTTTTCATTTCTAGAGTCATATTCTATCCCTTCATAGTAGTTACCCGTATTTTTGGCATATATATATATATAAGTTGTTCTCTCTTTAAAATTTTGAGATAGTTTCTTCTAACAGATCAAAATATACCCTAAATCTCTAGTGTATGTTTTTTTTCTAATCTCCTGCCTGATCACATTCTCTCCCTTTTTTTTTCTTTGTTTTTAAATCCTCTTCTTTCTTTTATCAAACAACTTCTTATCAATTCCTTTTACAAAATTTTTTATAATTTTCATCTTTACAGTTATATTCCATCCCCTCATCATACAAACCCTTATTTTTGTATATGTATAAGTTTTTCTTTCTTTAAAATTTTGGGAGGCACTTTCTTCTGACACACAAAATACACCCAAAATCTAGTGTGTGGCACTGATCTATGTACCAGCTGGATTATATTTGATCATATTCTGTTTTTTGTTTTGTTTTGTTCTGTTTTTATTTGTTTTTATCTTTATCTTTTTCTTTTTTTTTTTCTTTTTCTTTTTCCTCTCTTTCCATTTCTTTTCCCCCTGCTTCAGGTCTTTTCTGATTTGTTTAGAGTATATTTTCTGGGGATGTTGTTACCATGTTAGCATTTTGTTCTCTCATTAAACTATTCTCCTCTGGATGAAATGACAAGACAGAAAAAATCACCTCAACAAAAAGAACAATAGGTAGTACCGACTGCCAGGGACCTACTCAATACAGACTTTGTACGATGTCGGATCTAGAGTTCAGAATCATCACTTTAAAGATACTAGCTGGGCTTGAAAAAAGCATGGAAGTTATTAGAGAAACCCTTTCTGGAGAAGTAAAAGAACTAAAATCCAACCAAGTAGAGATCAAAAAGGCTATTAATGAGGTGCAATTAAATATGAGGGTGCTAACTGCTAGGATAAATGAGGCAGAAGAGAGAATCAGTGATATAAAAGACCAAATGATCGAAAATAAAGAAGCTGAGGAAAAGAGAGATAAACAACTACTGGACCGAGGGCAGAATTCGAGAGATAAGCGATACCATAAGATGAAACAACATTAGAATACTTGGGATCACAGAAGAAGAAGAGAGAGAGAGGGGCAGAAGATATAATGGAGCAAATTATAGCAGAGAACTTCCCTAATTTGGGGAAGGAAACAGACATCAAAATCCAGGAAGCACAGAGAACCCCTCTCAAAATCAATAAAAATAGGTCAACACCCCAACATCTGATAGTAAATCTTATGAGTCTCAGAGACAAAGAGAAAATCCTGAAAGCAGCTCGGGAGAAGAGATATGTAACCTACAATGGTAGAAACATTAGATTGGCAACAGACCTATCCCCAGAGACCTGGCAGGCCAGAAAGGACTGGCAGGATATATTCAGAGCACTAAATGAGAAAAATATGCAGCCAAGAATACTATACCCAGCTAGGCTGTCAATGAAAATTGAAGGAGAGATAAAAAGCTTCCAGGACAAACAAAAACTAAAGGAATTTGCCAACACGAAACCAGCCCTACAAGAAATCTTGAAAGGGGTCCTCTAAGCAAAGAGAGAGCCTAAAAGCAACATAGACCAGAAAGGAACACAGACAATATACAGTAACAGTCACCTTACAGGCAATACAATGGCACTAAATTCCCATCTTTCAATAGTTACCCTGAATGTAAATGGGCTAAATGCCCCAATCAAAACACACAGGCTATCTGATTGGATGAAAACAAGACCCATCAATATGCTGTCTGCAAGAGACTCATTTTAGACCCAAAGACACCCCCAGATTGAAAGTGAGGGGGTGGAAAACCATCCACCATGCTAATGGACACCAAAAGAAAGCTGGGGTGGCAATCCTTATATCAGACAAATTAGATTTTAAACCAAAGACTGTAATAAGAGATGAGGAAGGGCACTATATCATACTTAAACGATCTATCCAACAAGAAGATCTAAAAATTGTAAATATCTATGCCCCTAACATGGGAGCAGCCAATTATATAAGGCAATTAATAACAAAAGCAAAGAAACACATTGACAACAATACAATAAGAGTGGGGGACTTTAACAACCCGCTCATTGAAATGGACAGATTGTCTGAGCAAAAGATCAACAAGGAAATAAAGACTTTAAATGACACACTGGACCAAATGGACTTCACAGACATATTCAGAACATTCCATCCCAAAGCAACAGAATACACATTCTTCTTGAGTGCCCATGGAACATTCTCCAGAATTGATCACATCCTAGGTCATAAATCAGGTCTCAACTGGTACCAAAAGATTGGGATCATTCCCTGCCTGTTTTCAGACCACAATGCTTTGAAACTAGAACTCAATCACAAGAGGAAAGTCGGAAATAACTCAAATACATGGAGGCTAAAGAGCATCCTACAGAAGAATGAATGGGTCAACCAGGAAATTAAAGAAGAATTAAAAAAAATACATGGAAACCAATGAAAATGAAAACACAACTATTCAAAATCTTTGGGATGCAGCAAAGGCAGTCCTAAGAGGAAAGTATATAGCAATACAAGCCTTTCTCAAGAAACAAGAAAGGTCTCAAGTACACAACCTAACCCTCCACCTAAAGGAGCTGGAGAAAGAACAGCAAATAAAGCCTAAACCTAGCAGGAGAAGAGAAATAATAAAGATCAGAGCAGAAATCAATGCAATAGAAACTAAATGACCAGTAGAAGAGATCAACAAAACTAGGAGCTGGTTCTTTGAAAGAATTTATAAGATTGATAAACCCCTGGCCAGACTTATCAAAAAGAAAAGAGAAAGGACCCAAATCAACAAAATCATGAATGAGAGAGGAGAGATCACAACCAACACCAAAGAAATACAAACAATTAGAAGAACATATTATGAGCAACTCTATGCCAGCAAATTAGGTAACCTGGAAGTAATGGATGCATTCCTAGAGATGTATCAACTACCAAAACTGAACCAGGAAGAAATAGAAAACCTGAACAGACCTATAACCACTAAGGAAATTGAAGCAGTCATCAAAAATCTCCCAACAAACAAAGAGACCAGGGCCAGATGGCTTCCCAGGGCAATTCTACCAAACATTTCAAGAAGAATTAATACCCATTCTTCTGAAACTGTTCCAAAAAATAGAAATGGAAGGAAAACTTCCAACCTCATTTTATGAGGGCACCATACCTTGATCCCAAAAACAGACAAAGACCCCATCAAAAAGGAGAATTACAGACCAATATCCCTGATGAACATGGATGCCAAAATTCTCACCAAAATACTAGCCAATAGGATCCAACAGTACATTAAAAGGATTATTCACCACGACCAAGTGGGATTTATCCCTGGGTGCAAGGTTTGTTCCACATCCGCAAATCAACCAACATGATACAATACATTAACAAAAGAAAGAACAAGAACCATTTGATCCTCTCAATAGATGCAGAAAAAGCATTTGACAAATTACAGCATCCTTTCTTGATCAAAACTCTTCAGAGTATAGGCATAGAGGGTACATACCTCAATATCATAAAAGCCATCTATGAAAAACCCACAGCAAATATCATTCTCAATGGGGAAAATCTGAGAGATTTCCCCCTAAGGTCAGGAACGTGGCAGGGATGTCCACTATCACCACTGCTATTCAACATAGTATTGGAAGTCCTAGCCACAGCAATCAGACAACAAAAAGAAATCAAAGGCATCCAAATTGGCAAAGAAGAAGTCAAAGTCTTACTCTTTGCAGATGATATGATACTTTATGTGGAAAACCCAAAAGACTCCACCCCAAAACTGCTAGAACTCATACAGGAATTCAGTCAAGTGGTAGGATATAAAATCAATGCACAGAAATCAGTGGCATTCCTATACACCAACAACAAGACAGAAGAAAGAGAAATTAAGGAGTCGATCCCATTTACAATTGCACCCAAAACCATAAGATACCTAGGAATAAATCTAACCAAAGAGGCAAAGAATCTGTACTCAGAAAACGATAAAAATACTCACAAAAGAAACTGAGGAAGACACAAAGAAATGGAAAAATGTTCCATGCTCATGGATTGGAAGAACAAATATTGTGAAGATATTAATGCTACCTAGAGCAATCTACACATTCAATGCAATCCCCATCAAAATACCATCCACTTTTTTCAAAGAAATGGGACAAATAATCCTAAAATTTGTATAGAAACAGAAAAGACCTCGAATAGCCAGAGGAATGTTGACAAAGAAAAGCAAAGCTGGCGGCATTACAATTCCGGACTTCAAGCTCTATTACAAAGCTGTCATCATCAAAACATCATGGTACTGGCACAAAAACAGACACACAGATCAATGGAAAAGAATAGAGAGCCCAGAAATGGACCCTCAACTCTATGGTCAACTCATCTTTGAGAAAGCAGGAAAGAAGGTCCAATGAAAAAAGAGTATTTTCAACAAATGGTGATGGGAAAATTGGACAGCCACATGCAGAAGAATGAAACTGGACCGTTTCTTTACAGCACAGACAAAAATAGACTCCAAATGGTTGAAAGACCTCAATGTGAGATAGGAGTCCATCAACATCCTAAAGGAGAACACAGGCAGCAACCTCTTCGACTTCAGCCACAGCAACTTCTTCCTAGAAACATCGCCAAAGGCAAGGGAAGCAAGAGCAAAAATGAACGATTGGGACTTCATCAAGATAAAAAGCTTTTGCACAGCAAAAGAAACAGTCCACAAAACCAAAAGACAACTGACAGAATGGGAGCAGATATTTGCAAATGACATATCAGATAAAGGGCTAGTATCCAAAATCTATAAAGAACTTATCAAACTCAACACCCAAAGAAGAAATGATCCAATCAAGAAATGGGCAGAAGACATGAACAGACATTTTTCCAAAGAAGACATCCAAATGGCCAACGGACACATGAAAAATTGCTCAACATCGCTCGGCATCAGGGAAATCCAAATCAAAACCTCAATGAGATATCACCTCACACCATTCAGAATGGCCAAAATTAACAAGTCAGGAAATGACAGATTTTGGCAGGGATGTGGAGAAAGGGGAACCCTCCTACACTGTTGGTGGGAATGCAAGCTGGTGCAGCCACTCTGGAAACAGTATGGAGGTTCCTGAAAAAGTTGAAAATAGAACTTCCATATGATCCAGCAATTGCACTACTGGGTATTTACCCCAAAGATACAAATGTAGTGATCCAAAGGGGTATGTGCCCCCTATGTTTATAGCAGCAATGTCCACAATAGCCAAACTGTGGAAAGAGAGAGGATGTCCATCGACAGATGAATGGATAAAGAAGATGTGGTATATATATGCAATGGAATATTATGGAGCCATCAAAAGGAATGAGATCTTGCCATTTGCAATGATGTGGATGGAACTGGAGGGTATTATGCTGAGCGAAATAAGTCAAACATAGAAAGACATGTATCATATGACCTCACTGATATGAGGAATTCTTAATCTCAGGAAACAAACTGAGGGTTGCTGGAGTGGGGGTTTGGGTGGGAAGGATGTGGTGACTGGGTGATAGACACTGGGGAGGGTATGTTTTTTGGTAAGCGCTGTGAATTGTGCAAGACTGTTGATTCTCAGACCTGTACCTCTGAAACAAATAATGCAATATATGTTAAGAAAAAAAAAAAAAAAGAAGAAGATAGCAGGAGGGGAAGAATGAAGGAGGGAGAATCAGAGGGGGAGTCGAACCATGAGAGACGATGGACTCTTAAAGACAAACTGAGGGTTGTAGAGGGGAGGGGGGGTAGGAGGATGTGTTAGTCTGGTGATGGGTATTAAAGAGGGCACTTTCTGCATGGAGCACTGGGTGTTATGCACAAAGAATGAATCATGGAACAGTACGTCTAAAACTAATGATATAATGTATGGTGATTAACATAATAAAAAATTTTTTAAAATGCGGTACACACACACACTCGCATGCTTGTTCACACACACACACACACACACACACAGGAACATTACTCAGCCATTAAAAGAATAAAATATGGCCACTTACAAAACATGGGTGGACCTAGAAGTTGTTATGCTGGTGAAATAAGTCAGACAGAGAAAGACAAAATCCCTATGATTTCACTTTAATGTAGAATCTAAAGAAACAAAACAAATAAAAACAAACAAAAAGATAAACTTACAAGTGTAGAAAACAGGTGGTTGCCAGAGGGGAAGAGGAGTGGAACTGGCAAAATAGATGAAGTGGACTAAGAGGTACAAACTTCCAGTTATAAAATAAATAAGTCACAGGGATGAAAAGTACAGCTTTGGGAGTATAGTCAATAATATTGTAATAATCGTGCATGGTGACAGATGATAACTATATTTGTGATTAGCATTGAGTAATGTATATAATTGTTGAATCACTATGTTGTATACCTGAAACTAACATGTCAAGAAAAACAAAACAAAACAAAACAAAACTTAGTAAAATCCTTGGAAAATAGAAGTTTCAACAAATGTTGAAAATACTGTTACGATAGTGGTGCTGATGGTAGTGATAGTCACCTGCTCCCAAGCCCTAGCCATTTACCTCTCTCAACCTCAGTTTCTTCCTCTGTGATAGGGGGCTATTAATAATTCCTACCTTACGGGGTTACTAGGATAAAGTAAGATCAAATCTCAAGTTTTGGAATTTCAAATTTCAAATCCAGTATAGAACCAACTTTCTACCTGTACTTTCCTGCTTCATTTCTTCCTTTCTCCAGCCTCAAAAAAGACTATTCCTTATTATTCCCAATGTTATCAACTTCTAGGTTCAGAATGATGCTTACATAAGTAAGAGTGAAAGGTCAAGAAAGCCAGAAATAATGACACAGGATAGGAGCAACTGAAAGCTATGGAAGTTCTTATAAAATTTTAGCTTGACCGATGACTTAGATCTAGAGAAGAGCTTGGCACATTTTTGTTTGCTTTGTTTTTCTATTTTGTGCTTTATCTTTCTTTTTCTTCTGATTTTATTTTACAGTGAAACAACTCTCTCTTCTTTATTGAAATAATATGAAGAATACAGACACTGATATAATCAAAAACCTCTTCGTATAATCCATAACTGTGTCGACATAATATTATAATAAAGAATTAATTTAAATAGAATAATAAAGTGAATTTTGGTTGCTAACATGTATAGCTTCTACTTCCAAATAATTTTTTTCTATTATTTTCTTTTTTTAATTTTAATTTTTATTATTTTTTTTTAAATTTTATTTTATTATGTTAGTCACCATACAATACATCATTAGTTTTTTGATGTAGTGATCCACGATTCATTGTTTTCATATAACATCCAGTGCTCCATGCAGTAAGTGCCCTCCTTAATACCCAATACCAGCATAACCCAACCCCCAACCCCTCCCCTCTAAAACCCTCAGTTTGTTTCTCAGAGTCCATAGTCTCTCATGGTTCATCTCCTCCTCCGATTCCCGCCCCCTTCCTTTTTCCCTTTCTTTTCCTAATGTCCTCCATGCTATTCTTTCTGTTCCACAAATAAGTTAAACCATATGATATTTGACTTTCTCTGCTTGACTTATTTCACTTAGCATAATCTCCTCCAGTCTCATCCATGTTGATGTAAAAGTTGGGTATTCATCCTTTCTGATGGCTGAGTAATATTCTATTGTATATATGGACCACATCCTCTTTATCCATTCATCTGTTGAAGGGCATCTCAGCTCTTTCCACAGTTTGGCTGTTGCGAACATTGCTGCTATGAACATTGGGGTACATATGGCCCTTCATTTCACTACATCTGTGTCTTTGGGGTAAATACCCAGGAGTGCAATTGCTGGGTCATAAGGTAGCTCTATTTTTAATATTTTGAGGAAATTCCACACTGGTTTCCAAAGTGGCTGTACCAACTTGCATTCCCACCAAAAGTGTAAGAGGGTTCCCCTTTCTCCACAACCTCTCCAACATTTGTTGTTTCTTGCTTTGTCAATTTTTGCCATTCTAACTGGTGTAAGGTGGTATCTCAATGTGGTTTTGATTTGAATTTCCATGATGGCTAATGATGATGAACATTTTTTCATGCGTCTGTTAGCCATCTGTATGTCTTCTTCAGAGAAGTGTCTGTTCATCTCTTCTGGCCATTTTTTGACTTGATTATTTGTTTTTTGGGTGTTGAGTTTGAGAAGTTCTTTATAGATCTTGAAAATCAGCATCATTGTCTGTAGTGTCATTTGCAAATATCTTCTCCCATTCTGTGGGTTGCCTCTTTGTTTTGTTGACTGTTTCCTTTGCAGTGTGGAAGCTTTTAATCCTGATGAAGTCCCAAAAGTTCATTTTTTGCTTTTGTTTCACTAGCTTTTGGAGATGTATCTTGAAAGAAGTTGCTGTGGCCGATGTCAAAGAGGTTACTGCCTATGTTCTCCTCTAGGATTTTGATGGATTCCTGTCTCACATTGAGGTCTTTCATCCATTTTGAGTTTATCTTTGGGTATGGTGTTAGAGAATGGTCAAATTTCATTCTTCTATATATAGCTGTCCAATTTTCCCAGCACTATTTATTGAAGAGACTGTCTTTTTTTCATTGCATAGTTTTTCCTGCTTTGTCGAAGATTATTTGGCCATAGATTTGAGGGTTCATATCTAGGCTCTCTATTCTGTTCCATTTGTCTATATGTCTGTTTTTGTGCCAGTACCATGCTGTCTTGGTGATCACTGTTTTGTAATATAGCTTGAAATCAGGCAACGTGATGCCCCCAGCTTTGTTTTTCTTTTTCAACATTCCCTTGGCAATTCGGAGTCTTTTCTGATTCCATACAAATTTTAGGACTGTTTGTTCTAGTATTTTGAAAAAAGTCATTGGAATTTTGATCAGATAATTTGGGGGTGGAGACTTTTGGATTTTCCACATAAAGTATCATGCCATCTGTGGAGAGAGAGAGTTTAACTTTTCCTTTGCCAATTTGAATGCCTTTTATTTCTTTTTGTTGTCTGATTGCTGTTGCTAGGACTTCTAGTACTATGTTGAACAATAGTGGCGAGAGTGGGCATCCTTGTCATGTTCCTGATCTTAAGGGAAAGGCTCTCAGCTTTTCCCCATTGAGGATGATATTCGCTGTGGGTTTTTCATAGATGGATTTTATGAACTTGAGGAATGTTCACTCTATCCCTATATTCTGAAGACTTTTAATCAGGAAAAGATGCTGTATTTTGTCAAATGCTTTTTCTGCCTCATTGAGAGGATCATATGGTTCTTCTCCTTCTCCTCTTATTCTTTTTTTAAAAGATTTTATTTATTTTTTTGACAGAGAGAGACAGTGAGAGAGGGAACACAAGCAGGGGGAGCGGGAGAGGGAGAATCAGGCTTCCCGCAGAGCAGGGAGCCTGATGCAGGGCTCGATCCCAGGACCCTGGGATCGTGACCTGAGCCAAAGGCAGACGCTTAACGACTGAGCCACCCAGGCGCCCTCTCCTTTTATTAATTTGTTCTATCACATTAATTGATTTGTGAACGTTGAACCACCCTTGCATCACCGGGATAAATCCCACTTGGTCGTGGGGATGATCCTTTTAATGTATTGTTGGATCCTATTAGCTAGGATTTTGTTGAGAATTTCAGAATCCATATTCATCAGGGATATTGGTCTGAAGTTTTCCTTATTGATGGGGATTCCCTGGTTTGGGGATTAAGGTAATGCTGGCCTCATAGAATGAATCTGGAAGCTTTCCTTCTGTTTCTATTTTTTGAAAGAGACCCAGGAGAATAGGTATTATTTCTTCTTTGAATGTTTGGTAGAATTCCCCAGGGAGTCCATCAAACTGCGGACTCTTGTTTTTTGGAAGGTTTTTTTTTTTTTTTTAAGATTTTATTTATTTGACAGAGAGAGACACGAGAGAAGTAACAGAAGCAGAGGCAGTGGGAGAGGGAGAAGCAGGCTTCCTGCCCAGCAGGGAGCCCAATGCAGGGCAGGATCCCAGGACCCTGGGATCATGACCTGAGCCTAAGGCAGATGCTTAACGACTGAGCCACCCAGGTGCCCCTTTTTGGGAGGTTTTTGATCACTGCTTCAATCTCGGTTATTGGCCTATTCAGGTTGTCAATTTCTTCCTATTTCTGTCTTGGTAGTTTATAGGTTTCCAGGAAGGCATCCAGGTTGTCCAATTTGTTAGCATATAGCTTTTGATAATAATTTCTAATAATTGTTTCTATTTCCTTGGTGTTAGTTGTGATCTCCCCCTTTCATTCATAATTTTATTAATTTGGGTCCTTTCTCTTTTCTTTTGGGTAAGTCTGGCCAGTGGTTTATCAGTCTTATTCTTTCAAAGAACCAGCTTCTAGTTTCATTGATCTGATCTACTGTGTTTCTGGTTTCTAATTCATTGATCTCTGCTCTAATATTAATTATTTCTTTTCTAATGTGTGGCTTAGGAATTGTTTGTTGCTTTTTCTCTATTTCTTTAAGGTGTAATGTTAGTTGGTGAATTTGGGATTTTTCTATTTTTTTGAGTGAAGCTTGGATGGCTATGTATTTCCCCCTTAGGACCGCCTTTGCAGTATCCCATAGATTTTGGACCGATGTGTTTTCGTTCTCATTGATTTCCATGAATTGTTTAAGTTCTTCTTTGATTTCTTGGTTGACCCAAACATTCTTGAGCAGAGTGGTCTTTAGCTTCCAAGTGTTTGAATTTCTGCCAATTTTTTTCTTGTGATTAAGTTCCAGTTTTAAAGCATTATGGTCTGAGAAGATGCAGGGAATAATCTCAATCTTTTGGTATCAGTTGAGACCTGATTTGTGACCCAGTATATGGTCTATTCTGGAGAAAGTTCCGTGTGTGCTTGAGAAGAATGAGTATTCTGTTGTTTTAGGGTGGAATGTTCTGTATATATCTATAAGGTCCATCTGGTCCAGTGTGTCATTCAAAGCTCTTGTTTCTTTGCTGATTTTCTGCTGAGAGTGGAGTATTGAGGTCTCCTACAATTAATGTATTGTTATCAATATGACTCTTTATTTTGGTTAACAGTTGGCTTATGTAGATGGCTGCTCCCATGTTGGGGCATACTTATTTACAATTGTTAGATCTTCTTCTTGGATAGACCCTTTAAGAATGATACAGTGTCCTTCTGTGTCTATAACTATAGTCCTTAGCTTAAAATCTAATTTGATATAAGAATTGCTACCCCAGCTTTCTTTTGAGGTCCATTGGCATGGAAGATGAATCTCCATCCCTTCACTTTCAGTCTGGATGTATTCTTAGGTTCAAAATGAGTCTCTTGTATCCAGGATATGGATGGATCCTGTCTTTTTATCCAATATGCAACCCTGTGCCATTTTATGGGAGCATTCAGTCCATTCATGTTGAGAGTGATTATTGAAAGATATGAGTTTATTTTCATCATGTTTTCTGTGAAGACCTTGTTTTTATAGATTGTCCCTGGACATTTCTGTTCTATATCACTCTTGGGGTCTTTCTCCTTTTATAGAACCTCCCCTTAATATTTCTTGCAGGGCTGGCTTAGTGGTCACATATTCTTTCAGTTTCTGCCAGTCTTGGAAGCTCTGCATCTTTCCATCCATTCTAAATGACAGCCTTACTGGATAAAGTATTATTGGCTGCATGTTCTTCTCATTTAGCATCCTGAATATGTCTTTCCAGCCCTTTCTGGCTTGCCAGGTCTCTGTGGATAAGTCTGACGTTATTCTGATATTCCTCCCTCTGTACATAAGGAATCTCTTCCCCCTAACTGCCCTTAAGATGGTTTCCTTGGTTCCAAGATTTGTGAGTTTTAGTATTACATGCTGGGGCACTGGCCTCTTTTCCTTGATCCTGGGAGGGGTCCTCTCTGCCTCTAGGACACTGATTTTGTTTCATTCCCCAGATTAGGGAAGTTCTCAGCTATGATTTGCTCAAATATATCTTCTGGTCCTCTCTCTCTCTCCACCCCCTCAGGGGTCCCAATAATTCTGACATTGGAACGTTTCATGGTGTCACTTATTTCTCTGATTCTATTTTCATGGATTTTAAGTTGTTTTCCCCTGGCCTCCTCTTTTTCCTTCTTGTCTGTTAATTGGTCTTCTAGATCACTAATTCGTTCTTCTGCCTCGCTTACCCTAGCTGTTAGATTATCTAGATTAGATTGGATCTTATTGATAGCATTTTTAAATTCTGCCAGTTCAGCTTTCATTTCTGCCCTTAGAGACTCTATGCTGCCATTAATCGATTTCTCCATTCTAGCTATTGTCTTCACAACTGCTAGCTGGAATTCCATCTTCGACATCTTGGTTATATCTATATCCATTTGTAAATCTGTGGCAGAAGTCACAGTCTCTGGGTCTTTCCTATTTTGGGGGTTCCTCCTCCTAGTCATTCTGTTGAGGGGTGTTTGAGGGAATGTACAGAGTCCAAATTATTGACCACAACCCAAGCAAGATGCATTTGTTCTATAGGGACCTTAGGGTTGAGGGCCTCTTGTTCTTCCAGCCTGTTTACTGGGGGAGGGGCCTGCCCCCCTGTTACTCAGGCAACCCTGTTTGGGCATAGTTGCCCTGCTCCCTGTGGGGGGGCATGGGCTCAGTGAAAATGGGTTTTTTGAGGCTTTTGTTCTCTGGCAGCTTTCTCTGGTGGCTTTCTGCATCTCGTCTGAGAGTCAGAGCAGAAGAGATCATTTCCAACCCTCTGCCTCAGAGCAGAGAGATCTCAGTCTGTTCTTCAGTGAGCTCTCCATGCCACACTATCTCCGTTTCTGACTATGCTACTATAAACTGCAGCATCCTGGGTTGTGCGCCTCTCAACAGTGCTTCCAGTCCTTGCCTCCAGGTCAGGACACATCTCTGCCCTTTGTGCTTCTAAAACTGCCAGCCACCCCCAGTTTGCACACCTGGCCCCGCCACTCCAGGTTTCAGTTGGGAGGCAGCCCTAAAGTCCTTTCCCCACCGCTACTGTTCTGCGAGTCTGTGCCCAGTCCCCAGTGCGGGAGGCTATTGCTCACTGGCAGTGCAGTATCCTGAAGGCTCTGCTCCTTCCCCATTCCTTTATCCTCCAATATCTGACCACAGAATCACAGCTCCCTGCTTCATCCCTCCAAACCAACCGCCTGCAATATTCTGTTTATAGAGATTGAAGTCTATCTTCTTACCTCTCACGCCGATTTGTCGGTGTTCAGAGTGGTCTGGTAGATATCCAGCTCAATTCCAGGGACTGGTTGGAATAGGGTCCCCTACTCCTCCACCATCTTTTCCTCCAATCATTTCTATTATTTTCTAAACTAAGTTCAATAAGGCATTAGGTCTATGGAATTTTAAGAAGTAAAAATAAAAAAAGATTTCTCTGAACAAATGTACTTAGGATTAATAAAGTTGGTTTTTAAAAAAATCTTTAAGTTGATTCAGATGCATTAATATGCTGAGAACTAAAAGTCGCCTTCGCCAAAGAGATTCTAATAGGAAGGCTACAGGTCTTACAGCCAACTGGTTCCCATCCCAGCTCTGCCTCTTTTTCTTTTCTTTTTTAAAGATTTTATTTATTTATTTGAGAGAGAGAGTTCAGAGAAAGAGAGAGCATGCAGGAGCCAGGGAGAGTGGCAGGGGAGAGGGTGAAGCAGGCTCCCCACTGAGCAGGGAGCCCTACAAGGGACTCAATCCTAGGACCCTGGGATCAATACCTGAGCTGAAGGCAGATGCTTAGTGGACTGAGCCACCAGGCACTCCACTCTGCCTCTTTTTAATGTGATATCATGGGTAGGCAAGAGGTTTCTTATCTGCAAAATGGGGAGGAGGATAATGCCTATCTCATAAGTTTTTTGTATGAGAATTAAATTAGTCAAATTTTTAATTTAATTCAGAAGAGTAACTAGCATCAATTAAGTGCTTTATATGGGCTATAAATAAAATTGGATTACCTCCCACACTTATTAATTTTCCAAATCTTCTTTCAAGGTGTATCACTCTGGGCCAGTGATATTTGGAATTGCTACAGGCCTTGTTGAACGAAAGGCTACAGGCCTCGTTGGCCAGACAACCTAAGTGACTCCATCTTGTCTTCGCTGCTGAGTCTTTGCTGACACATTTGCTAAACCTTTGCTGATACCAAGAGGAGGCCAAATTGCTGGAGACAGCTGGGAAAGTCTTTCTGAGGACTGTGAAAAATGTGTTTTTTTCCTAAAAACTGATCAGATGACCTAGGTAAACAAATGAATTATAAATTCATATTTACCCTCCAATCAGAGTAATTGAAAAACAAGTTTTGTAATCCATAGCTGTTTCTGCATTTGTTCCTTTACAAATCCCTCAATGGGGCACTTTTTGAGTTTCTACCCGAATCTGTTCTCCCCAAATTGCAATTCTAAGATGGCATAAAATACGCTTTTGCTTACATTTCAGTGCTTCATCATTCCTTTGTCAACAGAATAAACCCTGAGTAATGCTCAAATTCATTATGCTCTGCTTAGTAACACAGCCGTTGCCATAGCTCAGCCCTTATCCTCTTATCTGGGAATGTGTTGGCTACCTCTGATCTTTCTTTTATCCATTTAAGTCTCTATCTACGCAGTTTCTTTCTAAAACACAGACTTTAATGTATTATTGCTCTCCTACAAAAACTTTCTCACAGAAGCCTTGTTTCCAAGGGCCTTATAAAGTCCAAACTCTCTATTCTAATACTCAAGGCTTTTCAAAATCTAGCCCCTGCCATTTTTGACATACTCTTCCTTGAAGCCACTTCCACTCCTATAAAACCTCACCCCTACCTGGCCTTCTGGCCAAATTGCTCTTTGCTTTTGTTTGGCCTGTACTGTCTTCCCCAAATGTTTTCTGACAAAATACTTTTGGGTTTGCTTCCTTTCCGAAGACTTCCCTTGTCTCTTCCTCTTTGACAGAATTAATACATAAATTTATTCTTATTTCTTGGGTGTGATAGCTCTTTCTTCATGTTGCCAACACAGCATTCATCTATTGTATGACTGTTATTCCTTGCATGTTCACTTTGTTCAGTTCTGAGTCCCTAAGGTTGAGGGAATGAAACATACACATAATGTTTATGGAACACCTGACTTCAGGCATAGAACATAGTGAGAGATTAATAAATGTTTGTTGTGGGCGCCTGGGTGGCTCAGTTGGTTAAGCGACTGCCTTCGGCTCAGGTCATGATCCTGGAGTCCCTGGATCAAGTCCCGCATCGGGCTCCCTGCTCGGCAGGGAGTCTGCTTCTCCCTCTGACCCTCCCCCCTCTCATGTGCTCTCTCTCATTCTCTCTCTCTTAAATAAATAAATAAAGTCTATAAAAAAAATAAAATAAATGTTTGTTGCATTGTACTGAGTAAAAAAAAATAAAGGATCTTTGGGAAATTACTTATTTAATTTTTCTAGCTCTTTTTAGCCATTCTCAGTATTCTCAAAATATCAATTTTTTGTCACTTTTTGGTTGCAGTTTATTCACATTTTTTAAATCACTTCTATGTGACTCTTAATCCATGTGTAGATGGGCCTTGAACACTGATGCTCAGTTTAACTTCTTTCTCCCCTATAACACCTCATTTTTAATAGATAGTTCAATGCCAAGACAAGACTAGTGACCATTGGCTTAAAATCTCATCACATTTAATCTTGCACCTCTCACCCTCAGTAACAAAATATATTTCAGTCTTATTCTGACAAGAAAGATCGAATGAAGTGTCTTTCCAATATGACAACACTTGATAATCTTAGGTACAAAAAGGACATCAGTGTTTTTCTTCCTCTATGGAAGACTGCTAAATCGGACAAAGTAAAGCTAAGTGCTCTTTACCATGCGTAATGAAACAGGCAAGGTTAGTGAGCATTGTAAAAATAATTTAAAAAAAAATCCAAGACTTTTGTCTGCAATGGTGTTATCAGTATTATTCTGCTGGTCTGGGAATATAAGCAAAGAGAGGTTTTCTCCTCTGTCATGAATGTTGGCCAATCACAGCTGAGGTGGTAAGAAAAACCATTGGAACATCCCACCCCACATTCTCCAGAGACAACAATGCAACCTCCCTGGGGCACCATTTTGGCATTTTCTGAATACAAGAAGCCGAATAGGCCTTTTAGCTATGTTTCATTTGTGTAGCCCAGCTGTTAGGGAGCAAAAGAAAAAGCATAAACATTGTCAAAATGAAAATAAGATGAGCAAAGAAAGGTACACAGTTTTTCCATTAAACTGGATTTCTCTTTTTATATCTCAGGTGCCATTTAAAGTATATTATGTTATTATATATGTATAAACATGTGTGGATATCCTCTTTAGATTTCAATTTGGAGATATTTATAATTGAAAATATTGGAAAATAGAATTGATAAAGTAAAAATTCCTAGGTTGATATAAAGCACTTAGAAACTTTTTCAGATTATAAAATACTCTCAGAAAGTTTTTTTTTTAAATATATATAAGTGTCTAGATTGACATTGTGCAGCTGATTTTGTTTTCAGGATTACTCTCGTTTAAAAATAAATAGAAAGGATTGTATTTCAGGAACTGTTTCATTCAAAATAGCAAATTTCACAGATGATTTATTCCATAATGATAATACATCTCCCGATGTTTATTAAATTAAGGAACTTGATAATCAGGAAACAATTACCAAAAACATGTCCTTAAACATTTGGCCAATAGCTAATAATTCCTTAAAAGTTTAAAGTAGCTGTTCATTCTGTATTCAGGAGAAATCACAGAGATAAATTTAAAAATCCTTCCCAGTGAATTTTTTCACTATAGAATAATCCTGTTTACACTGAACCAGGCAAAAGATATGCACTATTGAGTGAAGGAAAAGCATTTGAATGTATTAAGAATAAAATCTGTATCAACGTGGAACTTGATTCTCTGATAAGGAGGATTGGATGCCCGGCACAGGTAAACCTTTGGAGGAATTTTCTGTGGACTGAAGATGGAGGATAGATCAGAATTATAACCTCCACCCCAAGGGATATAACAGTTCTGCACATGGCAGAGAGTCAAAACTAGCAGCTGCGTGTTCCAGTTCTGCAGTTCTCCGCAGGAAATGGGCATCTGCCCCATTTTCAAAAAAGATTGAGACTAGGCGAAAGGAAGATTTTTGTTCTTCATTAGCTCAACAAAATATGCATTCTGTAATTTTTTCATCCATTTGATGTGGACTTTTCCAAGTGATATATAAACTCATATTTAAATAAAAGTAAACAAAATAAAAATAAATAAAAATAAAACTCATATTTTAAATACTCTTGAAAAAGCTTAGAATTTGAAGGACAAAACTGTAGGAAATTTAAGTAGGGAAAAATGGAGAAAATCATGCTCTGCACACTTTCCTTTAGGTAACTCAAATTCAGTATTTGGATAAAGATAGGTCAGTGGAGGGCTACCTAAGCTCATATCACTGACTTTTTTTTTCTCCAGTTATTACAAGAAATATCATATGTAAATAATTCCCGTACTTTTGAAAACACTATTCACAAAGCTTCATATTCTAAATGACTTTTTTTTTTTTTTTTGAGTAAGTGCTAGGGGGAAAAAAGCTACTGATAAATCTTGCCAAGTGGAGGAGGCCAATATAGCAACTAAATTAGTCATCATGGTTAATATATTTGGTCTCAATATCCTCATTTTAACTTTCCTGCTTTGTGCATTGTATATGTTCCTTTTAAAGGTGTTTTTGAAACTTTCTGGAAACAGATATGATTTTTTTTTAAAGAAGAAAGTACTCCAGGATAGAGTATAATAATTCTTTCCATAATGTAAGAGAAGTGTTCAAATGAGGTCTTAATATTCATTCATTCATTCATTTACATGTTTAATTAAGTTCAGGTATTGATGTATTTAATGTTCAGAGAGCAGAGTCAACTACATTGGGCATACACTTCAAAAAGAGGCAAAAGAGTTTTACTGTATCCAGTATTGGTAACTTACGTAAAAATTTCTATTTCACAAAGTAAGTTTGTTCCCATGGGCATTTTGTACTTCCATAATTTATAAGATATTCTTATGTTATTTAATAGATCCCTCCATCTTTCTCTGAAGTAGTACCTCAATTTATTTCCCTGACACTTGCAGATTGATGACCTGGTCTGTGAGTAGAAAAGCAAGGAGGAGAAAAGCAACTGATTGACAGCAGCCAAGACTGTGCCATATTTCAAGAGGTGAAAGAGCCACGATTACAGTCTCCAGTTATATCCCTCTCTTTGGTCAAAATATGGGGTGGGATGACATGGCAGAGGCTGTTGCCCTCCTCAACCAGGTAGAACTCTTCAGCTAATCAGCTTGAAATCCCTACACTAGGGCTTTAGGAGGCTATGTAAAATATTTATTTTGATAACATAAATAATATGGTAACTAAGGAAAATTAAACGCATTTTCAGGGAAGGTGAGAAAAGCATCATGCTTTGTCTTTAATCCAGTAGATGTCGGTTCATGATATAGCAGTCAGAATAGTTTGGAGTAACAATTGTAAACTTGATTCTGCCCTGGTTACACCAGCCTTCTAATCTGGATAATTTTATTTCAGGTGATAGATATGTGGGAGTGAAGAAAACAAAACAAGACAGAGAAGGATAATAACTGTATTAGTATGCTCAGGCTACAATAACAAAACACAATGGAGTGGGTGGCTCAAACAACAAATATTTATTTCTCACAGTTCTGGAGGCTGGGAAGTCCAAGATCAAGATGCCAACTGATTCGGTTTAGAGAACACTTTCTCTGGCTTACAGATAACCAACTTCTTAACTGTGTCTTCCATAGCAGAGAGGGAGTGAGAGCGAGCTCTCTGTGGTCTCTTTCTATAAGAGCATTAATTCTATCATGTCAAGAACCACCCTTATGATCTCATTTATTCAAGATTACCTCCATAATGGCCTGATCTCCAAATACAGGCATATTGGGTTTAAGGGCTTCAACACACAAATATTGGCAGGGCACAATTTAGTGCATAGTAACAACCAAAAGTTTTAAGAAATCAGAGAAATCAGTCATGTACATCATTAGAGATCAAATCAAAGGAATGATCGAAGACTATAGCACAGTACAATTCAAAGGCTGTCCTTGAACCAGAAATACTGTCATCACTTGGGAGGTTGTTAGAGACACAAAATCTCAGGCCCCCTCCTTAAACCTACAGATTCAGAATATGCATTTTAACAGGATCTCCAGGTGACTTGTCTGCACATTAAAGTTGAAAAACATGGTTACAGAACTAAGCAAGAGTTAATTTGTCCATTGTGTTGGAACCTCTCCATAACTGGAACTTGCAAAATTATTTATTGCAATAATGCTAATATTCTTAGGGGATGCTTGGTCAGAAAATTCATTAGCATTATTTTTGCAATTGTAGGCAAAAGTTATCTATTGACTGAATTTCATTTTGTGAATCAAACCTGTGATAGACCATTAGATTCCTTGCCCAGAAAGTTCAGAAAAAAAACTTCTTAGCCTGGACATAAACTAAAACTTTGGTTAATTGTACCATTAGCTTAAAAACATCTATTCATCTCTTACAAGTGCTCTGTGGTTAAAAAATGGCATTATTTTTGAAATAACACTTTAAGATATGTTTTCTATAACATAGGGAGTGCAACATCACTTATACTGGAATTTTCAATTATGTAGCATTTCAAAGCAACTTTAAAAAATTCATTACTTAATGTCAAAAATGTAGAATTATGCCCACAAAGCTTAATATTTTGGCACAGTCCTAGGAGTGTTTATAAATCAAAAGCCCTCTTATAACTGACATTTATAGGTCTCTACCATATATTTCCTTATTATTCTGCCTAAACACGAAAATGGATGAAATATGCAACAGATTACAATTTTCTTTGCCAATGAGACCTAAAAGATGCACCCTCCTCTATCATTCTTCAAAATATTAGCATTAAGAGAACACAGAAAATAAAATTAGATATTCTTTAGGTTATAGTTTAAGGTGAACAGCTACTAAAAGTACGATATTCTCCATGTAATAATTTACGATAGTTTGAAGGAATATGTGTTAATGTTAGCATGTATTCTGAGTTAATTTTACAGTAAAACATTCAGATTTATTCCTGAAATCTTAATGAATGCTTCTTGAAAAAATCTATGTAGATTAATAATGGTATGCCTTGCATAATTATTAGCTCAGCATCAACAAGTATACAGTCCATGTTGCTAAACCATGACTTTTTTCTTAATTGAACTATATTTTGGCTAGTTTGTTTTACATCTGAACTACAGTGCAGAGCTAGAGTAATTTGTATTTATAGGGATCATACAGAATATTGTATGTGATAAAGCATTAATACTATGTCATAGATCTGCTAGCTTATGTATAATATAGCTCTAAATAGGCAGATATTTTTGGAAGGGCTCATCGAGTCATTGAGCCATAGAGCTGTGTGGGGGAGGTGGCATCAACATGCCATCGTATACTTCAGGGGACTGTACAGCACAAAGCACAATGTCTAATCCCTCAGAAGTGTGATTATTTCATGAAAACCACACCTCACTGAGCTGCCTTATTGCTGTTATAAAAAATCTTTATTATAGGAAGCTCTTTTGTGCTGTAAGAAGATGAATTCCACCCTTTAGAATGTTAAACAGCAGTTTCAGCAGAGTTCTGTGGTTCACACAGATTAATCTACCCCTTTGGAATATTCATGATTCAATCAGAATGCTCTTTAAATCTCGGCAATTTTACCATTGTAAAATAAACTAGGTACATTCTGATGAAACAGCCTGTGCCTAGCAAATGCCTTCATTAATTTTTTTAGAAGTATTTTATGGATTCTGTTACTATCAAAGAACATCTCTCTATGAAAGCAGACTCAATCCCACTAAAACAAAATTGGTATTATTGAAAAACTTGGTACTTGAGAAAAACAGGATAAAACCAAAACATTATGAGGCAAAGTGCATTGACAATGCAAATCAAATGCACATGGTTTAATTATAATTGTGTATTAACTGAAGAAGTGGGGATTATAAATGATGTGTCTCTGGTGAAGAGTTCGGCTGAATACATTACATATTCATTAGTTTTCCATTTTTATTCACTAAATGTCCAGTCTTCTCTCCTACACACCTGGCATTGTGCCTTCATGACTGAAATTAATGTTTTCAATTCAGAAAATCATATTTATATATATTAAAGGACAACAAAGTATTAAATATAACACATTTATTTCCACTAAGCTGAATATTTTCATCTGATTAGCAGATTGTGTTGGTTTTGTACAATGCCAGAACATTCTATGATGACTATTCAAAGATTAGATTTGGGAAGTGTTGAAGAATCAACCCTCAAGACTCTCAGTCTTGCAGATGAGGAAGTGTGTGTGTGAGGTAAGGGGGCGTCAGCCAGCTGTAGTCGGTGACTCCACCCTAGATCCCACCCTTAACTGTGATATAATCAGTAAGAGGCCTAGGCATATAACTTTTATTTCAGAAAACTTTACCGAAACCAGCAACTGATCAGTTTCAAAATAAAAAAAATCCTTGTAGTTATTGGACATTATATGTGTGGGGAAGGGAAGTAAGAAAGGGCGTTTCAGGTGAACTTTTCAGTTTTAAGTAGATGGTTCTCATTGTACAAACTATTTCTAATACATTAATTCTTATTTGGCACTGTCCTTCCAAAGACTGCTTCTGGTTTGGCTCAGTTATTGAAATTTAAGTATGGTTTGTATTTGTATCTCTGAAAGAGAAGTTGGAGATGGAGACAATAAAATTTCTCTGCTCTGGTTCAGATGTTCCAAAGTGAATATCTTCACAGTGAAATTGGGGAATTTAAACTAAGTCATTACTATTGATTAAGATAGAGGTATTAATTATGATTATATTTATATTTCATTATGACTAAAAGCAACTGGATTATCTAATATATTACATTCATTAACAACTATTTTAACAAATATGTCATATATTTTCTAGGCTTACTTTGATATGTTTTTTAAAGAAAACTTGACATTGTTTTCTGAAATGATAGTTTTCTAGAATGCTTAAGATCTTTCTTAAGCTAAAAAGTGATTATCCTTCACAAAAATGGAAAATCAAAGGATTCAAATTAATACACTTGGTAATTGCTAACCTCAATGTGCTGGTTATGAACTGAAATTCTTCAGACATTTCTTCACTAAAACCAGTTTGATAGATTTGATTGACTGCCTGTTAATTTTTTTTAAAAAGATTTTATTTATTTATTTGACAGAGAGAGACACAGCGAGAGAGGGAACACAAGCAGGGGGAGTAGGAGGGGGAGAAGCAGGCTTCCTGCTGAGCAGGGAGCCAGATGCGGGGCTTGATCCCAGGACCCTGGGATCATGACCTGAGCCGAAGGCAGACGCTTAACGACTGAGCCACCCAGGTGCCCCGACTGCCTGTTAATTTAATACTGACTTGATCTGTTGAATCAGTTAAACCCCTTTATACATGTGTACTGAGATCTATGTTAACTCAAATGCACAGGGAATTATTTTTTGTGTTTGTCTTTTTTTCTAGGGAAGGTTGTGATTAATATAATGAAACTTCTTGATATAAAATGCATAGTTTTATTAAACTATTATCAGACAGCAAAAGAAGGGGAAAACTGGACTGAAATGGAACTTTATGGAACAATCCTAAGTGGTTTCACTTCTTATTTACGCCTGTGATTAGTTTATCTAACTTATTTACACATGAGCTTTAGAGAATGGTAAAAATGTCATGAGGGACTCCTGCAGAGAAATCACCTGACGAGATTAAGTAAATCACACTCTGGACTAGCCTTTGTACCCTATCAAAAACCAGCCACAGTAAGAAATATGGAGACTTTCTTACAAGGGACACCATTTAAGAGGATGAACAGGATTAGTGAAAAATCTCTCACATCTAGAAGAAAAACAACTCACGTTGGTTGCTTTATAGCAAATACAACAATGGAGGTGTTGGGTGACCTGTACCACTGATCCATGAGGGGCACACTTCGCCATACATCATCTAATGCTGTCAATTTCCTGCACTAAATGTGGTGTTTCCTTCAAATTAAAGCCCTTGTTGAGCTATCCCTAGCTCAGGAACTTACTTTGAGAAGCCATTTTCCTATTTAGGTGATAGAACAATTAAGAATTTTAAGTTCTGTGATTGGAAACATTTTCATGAAAAGAAGGTGGAAAAAAAGACAGACTGCAGGAAAATCAACAGAGAATTCTGTCCTATGAATGCAGATCACAAGAAGAAAAGGCAAGGAAAGAACTAGGTTTTAATTGTGTCTATTCCAGACAAAGACAGATTGCCTTGAGTATTTAGGAAAGCCACAATATAGCAGCATATCGGTGCGCCTCACTCAGGCTTGCCATCTTAAATGGGCATTAACACCTCCTCTCCTTCCCAGGCCTAGACAGTAGCAGGCACTCCTGACATTTCCTTCTACCTCAGGGGCTTGTTGCTGAGGAAAATTTATGGTTCCCTCTTCTGGAATTGTAGGATACTACACTACACAAGAAAATGATAAACCAATTGGGTAAAATTTATCTGTATATGAAAACAAATTGACATTAGTTCCCCAGTGTATTATTTGCATTTTAATGGCTACTTTATATGAGATAATTAAAGTGGGAAGGAATGCTGGTCATTTCAGGTACCTAAATAACTCTGTTCTGGGATTAGAACACATCTTCAGAAAAATCCAGTGGGCTGCTTGTCTGTACAAAGGGCCAGTCTGTTAGGAAATGCTTATTGGCCTCAGGTCAATGCTATGTTTTGGATGAAAAATCTAGTATCAGGGTATTAAGGCAAATTTTGCTTTAACTTAAGAGTATCTTTTTAGTATAGACATCTGTTTTGGAATCCGTAGCTGTTTCAGAAGACTCACCATTGCTTTATTGTTATTATTTGGCTCACAAATATTTACTCTTACATTATTGATGATATCAGATCAGTGAGGATGATAAAACTCAGCAAAGGGAATTAAGTGGGAAGTGGGGGGCACAGGAGAGGGGAGAGTTGAATAAGAAAGGGAGGCAAAATTGGAAAAAGTCTGGCAAAGAGGAGAGAGTATTGTACAGTTTCTGGGCTTTGTCATCCATTTATAGTGAAGTAGTTAGGTCTTGGATTTTGCTTGAGGCCCTTGGAATGAGCCTCAGTTTTCCCATCTATGGAGATAATAAGTGCTTTGACAATATCATGGGGTTGTCTTATGGAACCACTAAAGAGTAAGCTCCATTATGGAAGGAGCCTTTTTATCTAATCAGTGTATCTTTCATTTAACATGGACTTCATATTTTAGGCACTTAATAAATGTTTAGTGACTTAAAGACACACTTCACAATCAAGTGAAGAGAGGGTTGTCAACTAGTTTGCATTGAGAACTACACCAGATAAGAAATATACCTAAATTTGCCTCCAAGATACTAAGAGGACTTAATTTCACAGTCACAAGAGTTTGACCCTCTCAGGTATATCTTATACTTCATATTTGTATACTATTATATTTTTTCTCAAAGATACATAATCATAATTTCCTTTTACTCTTATAAAAATCTCTTTGAAGTAAATTAGGAAACTAATGTTATCTCCACTTTACAGGAAATGAGGTGAAATAACTTGATAAAATACCTTCCTCTCCTCCCCACCCCCGTACAATGGTCATATGGCAGGCTTCCTTACATACTTACCAGGTTCTCGAATGATTTTTTTCAGTTCCTACTTTCATATGTGTTACAACCCATCTAAGATCCTGATTTTATGTAGTAGAGTCTGTAGTAACACTTGCATGGTATAGGAGAAGACTAAGTTTGGCTGTTGTTTAATTTTTCCTGTAATGTTAAAAACTCAGTCCCTAGCCTGGAGCTACAAATCCTGGTCTGAAATCCCATGACTCCCTGTCCCTAGCTTCCTCCTACTGATTTGGCTTTTTCCTGTTTGTGGTGATTGTGGTGGTTTAAAAACATGATGTTCACATCTCTTTGATGCTCTTCCCTTCAGGAGATGGAGGCTTGAATATGGCTGAACTTAAGGACTTGCTTCTAATGAATAAAATAAAGCAAAATGATCATAGGGAATAGGTCATAAAAACATACTATGGCTTCCTGCTTGGTTACTCTGTCTCTCTCTCTTCAAATGCTTGCTTTTGGGGAAGCTAGCTTACCAATGAAGGGTCAACATGACAAGATAATGAGGCCTCCTGCCAGTAGCCATGTGAGTGAGCCATCATGATAGTGGGTCCTCTAGCCTTATTCAAGCCTTCAGACTGGAACACAAGCCAATATTTGATTGCAACCTAATGAGAAACCCTGAGCCAGAATCACCTAGCTAAGTCATTCTCAAATTCCAGTGCCATGAGTTGATGAGAAAATCTTTGGTTGATAATTCATTACTCAGTAATAGACAGTCAATGCCATATTTTTTGAACATCTTTGTTTCTGTAGTGGGAGAACACAGGCTGTCAAAATCATTTAGTTATGCTGGTTGAAATTCTGGGCACAATAGAATACACAGTAAAATGCATGGGTCATAAATGTATAGCTGAATTCAATTTTACATACTCATACACACACACATATACATACAAGTGCCTATATTTCTAAAGTATCATTTGCTTATACCTTTGCTCAATTGTTTAAATAATTGCTACTCATATCATCCTGAATGCTTAAGAGAAGACACTGATTCTTCGTTTAAGGATATTCATAAGTATTGAATTCAATTAAATAGGATATGATCATGTTTCTTTCAAAGTGTCACTGGAGAAATTCCCAGATGGAATAAAAACCAAGAAAAAAAATTACCCATTCTTTCTAAATGCCTTATTGAATTATCAAACTATACATTCATACACATATGTGCATATATGGAGATATATAGTGTGTGTATATGTGTGTGTTGTGCAATATGTGTGCATGTGTATATATCAACTATATGATATTGTAAAAACGTACTTCATCACTTCCATTTCTGTATTTGTAAAATGACTGCTATTATTACTACACCATAGAGTTATTATGAAGATGAAGATAAAAATGCCATTATGTATCTTCAATGCCAAGCATAGTGCCTTATTCATAGAAATCACTCATAAAGTATCAATTCCCTTTTCTCCTTTTCTAGCTTTCTTTTTTGTTTCTCATTTATAGCTAATTAACACTATTGAACTAATTGAAAAGGGAGAGTTCTAATAGGCTCCACAAATAATAGTTGAAACACATGTGAAGTTTAGATAGTTTAGATAGTTTTATATGTGCATATTATCACAATTTTTTCTTTTTCAGGAGAAAGCAAGAAGGGTTTTATCTTTAAATGTAAAACTGGTCTTTAACCATATATTATATATTATTCCTCCTTGATAGAAATAGTTTTGTAATTTTTGTGGTCAAGTTTAGAAATGAAAAGTTAACATGGGTTAACTCTTCCTGTACCGTTCATATCCACACAATTGTTCCAGTAGAATCATACCACATTTCATTGGTTATGCTCTTGGTTTAAAAAGAGTTATTTTTAAAAAATTGATAATATTCAACTTGAAGGGGCTGTTCTTTTATTTTTAAAAGTTATGTTTACTTACTCTGGATGCAGCAAAGGAACAGTCCTATAATTGATTAGTTTCTGGACTTCAGACAAGAGTCTCTCTGTCTTAAGCCCTTTGGCGAGTTATTGGAAGCCTACTGCAGGCTGAGACAATTAATGGAGCTAGGAGCTGAGAACAGGAAGAGCAGCAGCAGCTCATAGAAGAATAGCTGGTGAATCTGTTCCCACTGTAACAAATAATTTGTAATCTTTCCTTCTGTCTTTTTATTTTTTTATCTCTTACCCCAAATTTAAAGCCCAGTGAATAACATCTGATTGTCCAAGCTTAGGTCAGGTATCCTCTCTTGGCTGTACCAAAATGGTGACAGAAAAAGAATATGGCCCTGTGGCTGCTACAATGGTTGGCAAATACTTGAGTTTACTCTCACAACAAAATTATACCTACTGGAGAGAAACAATTCCCCCCAAAGCAAATGACACTACCTTAGGAAAGACAAAGGTAGGTGGTCTGGCAAAAATGACTAAGTTCTTTAGTCATATTTTGACAAACTAATTTGAAAGGAAGAGAACTTGAACATGACAATGAGGCTACAGAAATGGGGAGGGGACATGATAGGATGTGAGAGTAAAATTTTATAATTATATGGATATTAATATCTCATGTTTGGTTAAAACACTGATAATAACATTAAATATGCAAATTAGACACATTTTAAATTACAATAGAGAATGTGAACATAGAATAACGAGAAAATACTAAAATCTTTGTTGAAATTTTGTTAATTTAAAAATATAATGTAAATAAAAACATTATTTAAGCAATAGCAGTGTACTTACTTTGCACATTAAATCATAATTAACTAAGAAATGCTATAATCAAGTGGCTGAAAATACTAAGGGGACAAAGGTATATCTTTTCTCTTAAAAAAAGATTATGACCTGAGAAATTCAGCCTGAGATTACCATCTTATGTTGGATAATCTAATTAAAAACAACCCACTCCCAAACAATTAATCCTGGGAGCTAAGGCAAACAGATTTTTATCACTTTATAGTGTTCAGCCCAAAATGAATACTTCAAATAGTCAATCTCACACTTGCTTAATCTACTAGGTGAGCTGAAGCTTGAAAATCCTTCTCTCCTTGATTCTTATCAATGAGGTGGGGGTGGTGATATAACAAGTTAAAAACAGTTAAAAATGCCTGGTTTTCTTGTTGTTTTGGTGACAGGCTTATATGTCTACTCTCTACTAATATAGGGAAGCAAATAAGTAATAAAAGATGATTTCAGTATAGATGCTAATTGTTTGTATTTAAACACACAAACAGAACTCTATCCTTCATTCCCCACAAAGCATTTTAACAAGCAGTAATTAAATTTATCTAGTTTTGTATCCTGAATTCTCTGGGTGGAAGAGGGAAATTAGAAATATAATATTCTCTTATGAGTATATCATTGGAAAGTGGATTTCTGACATAACCAGGAATTTTACAAATGGAACTACTGGAAGTGATATGACAAATGGGAGAATAAAAAGCTAAACAAAATTTTATTTGGGCACTTATATATACAAATTATGTATTTTTCTTTGTATATTTATATATAAAATTATACAATTATACATAATTAAAATGGTAAGTCTTTCCATCTGAAGGTGCTTAGCATTTTTGAAATTATCTAATTTGCTAAGCAATACTACTCTGCGCAATATATGCCATTAGGTGTACCCACATTTGCTTTGTTTTTCCTGTAACTACTTTTGCTACTTGTTATCTCTATTAAGTTTCAAGAACAGTAACAGGTATGAAATTTAAATGACTAAGAAATACTTCCTCTACTAATCAGGCCATTACTTCTTTTTGCTATTTGTCACTGTCTCTGTCAAGAAAACTGGTGATATGCAGAATCACATGGGACTGTCCAAAGATGCATCTCATTTTTCATTATTTCACACTCTTTACAATTCTATTTCACATTTTTTTAAAAAAAGTATATTACCCTGGCAATGTCCACTATTGTGCAGTGGAAAAGATGTAGCTGTGTGGAATAATAGGTTGAGATCCTTTTGTATGCTGAGCTTGCAAGACTAAACTCTCTAGCACATAGGGTGCATTATGTCCATCTTGCCCTTTAAACTACTGAAAAGAGGTTTTAGTAGAGTTGCAAAAAATCAACTATTAAGAAAAAACTTGTGGAACATCAGCTATAGTCTCTGTATTATGTGCAATAAGGACTACTAAGTATTAGAACACTCAAGTAGCAGAGAACTATGAATTGTCTGCTATGTACCATCATTACAAACATTTCCATTCAAGCTAGTGATATTCAATTAGCTAATATGTAAATCTAGTTCAATTTTATTAAAGTAAACCAATTCGCTATAATGAAGCATACAATTACAGGTTTCTATGAATTGTCAAAATATTCTGTGGCAAAATATGAAATATCTTATTACTTTATGAGGTTTATTATGGAAGTTTCATAACACATGTCTTTTCTGAACAAATATATAGCATAGATATACTAACTGATAAATTACATTTTTCATGCTTGACTTTGTGTTTTCTTAATGCCTTTGTGTAGTTTTATATATTTGTTACAAATACAATTAGATCAACCTAAGTGTATTTCTAATTTTTTCCTATATATCGCTCCTCATCTTTCTGCCTGGAATGTCTTCTGTTCTAACGCTAATGGCAGAGTCCTCTCTAGTGTTAAGATCCAACTCAAAGCATGTCTCTTCTAGGAAGTGACATTGCTTGTCAGCTGGAACTCCTCTTACTGACACTTGAATCCCACCCAGTGGTGGTTTTCCACCATTGACTGAAAATACAAATGTTGGAGATGTATTCTAGATCTACTTAATCACAATCAATGAAGGTGGCTAAATATTTACAAGTTCCTAAAGTGGTTCTGATGTACATCAAAGTGTGAGAACCATGGGGTGCCTGGGTGGCTCAGTCGTTAAGCGTCTGCCTTCGGCTCAGGTCACAATCCCAGGGTCCTGGGATCTAGCTCCGCATTGGGCTCCCTGCTCCGTGGGAAGCCTGATTCTCCCTCTCCCACTCCCCCTGCTTGTGTTCCCTCTCTCGCTGTCTCTCTCTGTCAAATAAATAAAATCTTTAAAAAAAAAAAGTGTGAGAACCATTGCTCTATGCTTTATTTGCATATCTGGTATCACACTTATTACTCTAGGCTTTGTTTTACAGTCATTTATATAATGTATCTTTGAATTTCTTAAAAGGAGCTTTTGAGGGTGGAATCCGGGTTTGTTATTCTCTTTATAGCTCTTGCAGTACACAGTAGGTGTTACATAATGTGTTGAATAAAGGTATTAAGTAAATGGAGAGATGAATGAGCTCCTGGGTGATTTTTAACTACATAAAAGTTGCAGTTCAGAATATTTTAAATTATCTTGTTAACAGTGATTTTGCAAATTGCTTAGAATTTTTAATGTTAAGGCCACAGGTAGTAAGCAATTGGAGAAATGTATTAGTTAACATCTACCTGATGGCCAATGGTACTGATATTTTAATTTGGTTCTAAAGCAGAGATAATAAGGAGAGTTCATCTTATGTTCATCTCTGATTATTAATGACTACTTGGTGCTCTGTTTTGAGAGAAAAAAATCTGAAGCTTTGTATAAATTTAGTATAAAGTAGTCCTGTGCACCATGATACGTGTGTATGGCTAAGGGAAAGAGAAGTCATGGTATGTATGCTGGAAATGTGTCATCCTTATCTTCTTTAAAAGATTAGAGTGTTGTAATAAAAAGGCACAATTCCATCAGACATCACAAATTCAAATGCCTGCAGGGACCATACAGGTAAATCCAAGTAAGTAAAGTAGCTCTGGAGCAGACTGGGCTAACTGTAGGGGATTTCTAAAGAACTATATCCAGCACTCAGCACTGGCTGGTCAATTGTATTCCCAATCTGTAGTTTACAAATTCACTGTTATTAGATAGTAGGAGCCCCAAAACAAGATTTCTCTGGGTAAATTTCCTAATTTCCAAATGTTGGTGACTAACTCAATTTATATATATATATATATACATATATATATATGTATATATATATATATATATATATATATATATGCCAAATAGATAATGTTTGCTTTTGATACCTTATAAACTTACTTTGATACCTTATAAACGTACTTGGATCCTTGTCTGTCTGCCTACTTCTAGCTCTCTCTTTCTTTCTCTTTCCTGGATTTTCCAACTTGATTTGGACAGTTAGAATCAATCGCTAAAGATTCAATTCTTCATTCTTTATAAAGGGAGCCTCCATGGTGGACTCCTGACACTGTCTTTGTCCCAGAAAAGACAGCTTCAAACAGCCCTTTGTTGAATTCTTAATCGCAGGAAACAAACTGAGTGTTGTTGGAGTGGGGGGGGTGGGAGGGATAGGGGGACTGGGTGATAGACACTGGGGAGGGTATGTGCTCTGGTAAGCGCTGTGAATTGTGCAAGACTGTTGAATCTCAGATCTGTACCTCTGAAACAAATAATGCAATATATGTTAAGAAAAAAAAAGAAGAAGAAGAAGAAGAAGGTAGCGGGAGGGGAAGAATGAAGCGGGGGAAATCGGAGGGGTAGACGAACCATGAGAGACGATGGACTCTGAAAAACAAACAGGGTTTTAGAGGGGAGGGGGGTGGGAAGATGGGTTAGCCTGGTGGCGGGTATTGAGGAGGGCACATTCTGCATGGAGCACTGGGTGTTGTGCACAAACAATGAATCATGGAACACTTCATCTAAAACTAATGTTGTAATGTATGGGGATTAACCTAAGAATTAAAAAAAAAAGAAAAAAAAAGAAAAAAAAGAAAACAACAACAACAACAACAACAAAAAAAACCAAACAGCCCTTTGTTGGCTATTTTGTTTGAAGACGGTGGATCGCCATACCTTATACAGACCTTCTTAAGGTGAATGAATGAACTGGAGAATCAAAAGAAAGGATCAAATATTCTTTTAAATTTTAAGAGTCTCAGCTAATGTAATTACAGTTCTTTTGAGGTTAAAACATGTTTTGTCTTAATAAAAGTAGAGAAACAAATAGGAAGAAATTGGGGAGAAATGCATATTAAAAACAAAAAAACAAAACCAAATAAACCCCCAAATATTTTGGGTTCACTTTGAATTGGGTGCTATTTGAATTACTACAACCCAGTTAGGGGAAATCATTCTTATCATGACCAATATTTTGCCTTGCAGCTTGCCTTCTCCCAGAACTCTCAAGCACACTGTTAACAGCTGTATAAGCAAATTCTCTATTGCATGGTCACAATGCTGAGTTGACATCCTTACAATCACAGAAAGCTCTAGGGCTTTGGCTACAAGCATGTGCATGTGTGGCTTCCTATTTTTCTCTTCCTGAAGGGCTGTTTTCACCACTATGTACTAGTATTAATAGAGCTTGCTGACCCCAGAGCAAGAGTACTTCACCTGTGAAGGAGTGTAGGTGTTGCATGAATGGTTTGCATATCAATACTAATACCTGTCCAACCTTATTTAGCCCAGTAAATCTCTCAGAAGGTATAACTCAGGCAGTTGACCACAAGCTGTTATAATTAGGTCAGATGAGGAATGCAAACTCTTTGCCATTAACCATGTTTTGCAGCTCTCCAGATTTGAACAAATACCCCCAACTGACTGAAGGTTAACACTCTTGACCCAGCATCTCTTCAAACAGCAGGTGGAGACATGATTTTCATTTTCCTTGAGTTTATTTAAATCTCTCTGTATGCACTAAACTGGTAACATGATTTGCATTTCAATGTTGGAAAATTAGGCCTGCCTCTTGGATTGACTCAGGAGCCTCTGGGCTTTGGGGAAAAGGAAATCTACAAAACAGCACAAACAAAGCCAAAACCAAAAAGAAAAATAACAATAAAATCAACAAATACATCGCTGGCAATAAAATAAGTCCCCAAATGGGCATTTTCCTTGTGCATTCCCTACAAGCAGTCTTGCAAAGTCTATTTGTTTATGTGTTTATTTATTTATTTAAATCATTGATTTTTTTTTTATTGGTGGATCACATGTGGATGCAAACTCAGCAGGGTCGGAAAAAAATCAGCCTTCCTGGTCAGAAGTGTGAATCAGTTTAAGAGATGAATTACATTCGAAATCAATCTCCTCTACTCCCTCACCATGTCCAAAGACCACTGATGTCCTATTTTATCCTGTATATTATTTGTGATAAGAAAATAAATGGAAATCCAGAATCAGAAAACCTACAGGCCAAATTTGGAGTTGGGGGCTAAAATGCAGGGGTATATCAGGAATGTGTCACAAGTGAGCCTGGGTGTTGTCAACCATGAATTCCAGGCTGTGATTCCATTTCTGGTCCATGCCAGGCAGCCCCGCTGAACATTGCTGTGTGAGGGATTGGCACCTGAACCCAGCAGCGTGTAAAAGGACCTGCAGTGGTTCTCTATTAACCACAGGATAAAGTTCGAGTTCTTCCATGATATAAAACTCTCTTATGACGTGACTTCTGCCCACTTGTCTAGCAATATCTTCCCTACTGTCCTTGTAAAGGGTTGCACACCCCCACACATGAGGTGTGCTACTCGTTGGCAAGTTTCACAGTTCTCTGCCTTTGCAAATGCTGTTCCTACTAACTAGGAATTCCCTCTCTTCCTTCTTTATTTTGAGAACTGCTACTGTTGATTTTCAAGAGCCAGCTCACAGATCCATTTCTCTGGAACTGAACTTTAGTTGGATGCATTTTCCTTTGGGCAAATATTGTATCTCTTGTGTATTCTAGATTTAGATTTTGTCACACTATATTGCTGTATTTATTTTTCGTGTGTTTCTCGAGTTCTTTGAAGAAGTGTTCTCTTCATCTGTATCTTGGACAAACAGCATAATGGGGTACTTTACATATTTTAAAGTTCAAAAAAGTTAATTGTTGACTAAAATGTTTAAATAAATATTGTGGGAGGTAACTTTTCTAGAAATATTGTATGTAATGTCTTTGAGATATTTGTTAAATCTAGACACTGCTGCATTCTCAACCATACCTTGGGCCACTTTGAGGTCTTTCTTTGTCTTCTTTTCCCCAATGAAATACAAAGTTCTCAGAATGCCAGCACCAAAAACAATCAGTTGAACCTGCCCATTGCATTCACAAGCTATGCAATGCTTTTAGCCCTCTATTATTGTAGTTAAACTTTTTCCCTGGCAGCTAATTTTACCATAAGAGTCTTTGCTGCCTCTAAATCTAGATTTCAGGATATTTTATGGTGACACATTTCTCTTAGGGGACCCTGTTTTTTAGAAAGTGAATGACATAAACAAATCTGGAATCATTTAGAGAACAAATGTAAGGACATTAAACAAAATATTAGCAAATATGCCCAGCAAGCAAAATTGAATTTTGGGGACAGAAAATAAATAGAATAATAATAAAATTTCTAAAAAGGAACTATTGTGAGATTTCCAGAGTGAGACAGAGAGAGATTTGGGAATGTCTAGCAACGACATCCCAGAACTCAGACGTCTTATGTCAGTTTTTGAGGTACGCACAGATATACTGATACTCAGATGTGCACCCTTCCAGAGTAAATGCTTTTATTTATTTTATTTTTTTTTAAGATTTTATTTATTTATTTGACAGAGAGACACAGTGAGAGAGGGAACACAAGCAGGGGGAGTGGGAGAGGGAGAAGCAGTCTCCACGCCGAGCAGGGAGCCCAAAGCGGGGCTCAATCCCAGGAGCCTGGGATCATGACCTGAGCTGAAGGCAGATGCTTAACGACTGAGCCACCCAGGCGCCCCAAGTAAATGCTTTTAGAAAGCCAGGGTCATGGCATCTGATTTTTCCTCTAAGGATCTAAAGTACCTATGAATTCCACATGCAGTCAATATAAAATTATTAATTGATAAAAACTGAAATCTTTATTAGTTAATATTTCTTAAGTTCTAAATAGTTGGCATTGAGTTTAGAAATTATTGATGAAATGTTATTCTACTAATTAATACACAATAATTACTCTTGTTAAAATTAGTAACACAAGTTGGCATATGCATTATTTATTTTATTGGATCACATTTTTCAGCTTGATTGCATATACATATATTATATATATATATATACCCTTCTTTCTTTCCTTACTTAAATCCCTCAAACTGCCTCATTTTGAGTGATTATTATATGTTTGAAATTTCATTTAGGTTTAGAGTCTGCTGGAGTCCCAACTTATGCCAAAGCATAAGGAATAGTTTGAGTGATTTTGAATGAGGAACTGTAATTTTGATAGTACTCTTTCTTTTTGGTAAAATGGTCTTACTCTCGTTGAGCTTTAGTGATTGATGGAAGTCATGCTGTAACTGTTTCCCAGGATTGCCATAACAAATGAACACAAACTTGGTGCCTTATTAACAACAGAGATTATTAACTTGGTGCCTCACAATTCCAGAGGCCAGAAGTCAAAACCCACCGTTTAGAAGCAGGGTCACACTCCCTACAAGAGATATTGGGAGAATCTGGTCTGGGCCTCTTCCAATTTCTGGTGGTGGCCAGCTGCCTTGATTTGTGGAGACATCACTCTGATCCATGCCTCCCTTTTCACATTGCCTTCTCCTTTGTGTCTTTTATGAAGACACTTGTCATTGGGATGTGTCCAATCAATAGTCCACCTGGATAGTCCAGGATCATTTCCTCATCTAAAGATTTTTTATTTAATTACATCTGTAAAGATCCTTTTCTCAAACAAGGTAACATTCACAGGTTCCAGGGATTAGAATGTGGACATATCTTTCTGGGGGCAAGCTGCTATATGTCTTTCTTTAGGAATTCTGTAATTACTAAATCATATTTTTTGGATAAAATAAGTCTGCATATTTTTTTCCTTCCTATTTCTATTTGGCCTTTGTAGTTTTATTATGGGTATGCTTATTCAGAAATAAATTCATTTTAATGGGAAGCTCTTTATTGTTTTTTATTGTCTTCTTGGTTAGCTACCTAAGGAAGAATTACAGTTTTGTTTACAATTAATTGTATTATTTGTAGATAGATATGTTTTAACATGTAAGTATGATCCTAATGGAATATTCCTTTTCATTTCTGCCATAAATTATGTGTCAATTTATATAATATGTCTTTCAATAGTGAAAGGAAATAATCCCAAAGATGAAGAGGATTTGGAATTAGTTTCACTAACATCTGGATGATTAACATCTGGAAGCCTTAGAAGTGATTTAGGAGAAATATCAGTACATATTTCTTGTTGGCTAAATCTCAATGGGAGAGGCATACAAATATTTGAAAATAATTCACTGCTTACTTTTCTTCTTTACAGTCATGTAAAGCCCTGCACACTCTTACTCCTTCCACTCTTTGTTCTTTTATTCAATTCCTGGATTTGAATTCCTCCAATTACAAATTCCCAGGCCACCAAATATTCCTGAGACTATAACTTCCACACTTTCTTTGGTGGTTGTTAGAATATTTCTGATTTACTATGATTTTATATTTATTCTACAATATCCATTACTGAAAAACAGTTTGTAAAATTTTGACAAAGATCTCTTTCTGATGTTTCCATGATATAGATGAGCTTTTCTGACTCCATAAAGAAGGAAACACAAGTCAGTTAACTAACACAACTGCACTAAGTAAATAAACAAAGCTCAAGTAAATATAGATGAGGCTTTGCTGTGTGCCACCAGACCCAGAAGAAAAACAATGAACATCTGTAGTTCAATGCCACTGGAGTATTAATTTGCTTTTAGGTGTTCAAGAAGAATAAAAACATGTTTGGTTTGATTACAATGATGATTTTATTTAAATTTAGATCTCATTATTTCTGATTTATTTCCAATTGTCCTATAAACTGACTTAGCCTATATCAATCATTTCTCTTAAAAGCCATTTGCTTTTCTTTAAGCCGTTTGCTTTTTAAGCTGACCAGAAGATATTCAATTTTTCCCCTACTTATAGTTCAACTGAGGAGAGGTAAAGATAACAAAAATCTCTTTGCATATCCAAAAGATTAAGATCTATTTTTAATAACCAGGCAATGTTCCAACCCTAAAACTATCTCACTAACACTGGTAACTCACAATGTGATTCTAACAAAGAGAAAGTACCCAACATTGGACAACTGTCTCTCCTGCCCTATAAGCAATCACATAAATATAATGATTGGATCACATTGATGGGTTTATAAAGAGAAGGTAAAAATAGTTAGCCTGAGGGACTTTATTGACACACATACTAGAAAACATTGCAAACCACAACCAAATTACAGTTTTATAACAGGGAAAACATGATGGTTGATTATAAAATGTAATCCAATTAACCACTATTAGGAGAAAAATGCCACAAGGGCTAGAATTTTGTTCATGTTGTTTAATACTATATCCTCAGTACCTAGAAAAATTCCTGGCATATAGAAGATGCCCTTGAAATATTCATTAAATACATATTTAAAAGTGTCTCACAGGACAGTAATGAGATATACACATTTACTCTATAGTGAAAGTCATTGTTTTTGGAAGAGAGTAGACTGTTTCTCAAAAATAATTCAGCTTCCTATTAATAATCTTTAGAAAAGCTAACACTCTGTCTGGCCAAAACCTCCTTTGTCAAGCTTGAGCCCTTTGTTTGACTCCATGATCCAGAGAAAATGTCCAAGCCTCTGCTTCAAAAATCTTTATACTTTAGTAATGTTCAAGGAAGTTGTGCTTGGCTCCTTTAATCTTCGGACTGATTGTAAAACCTTGAAAATTTCTTGCCAGGAGCAAAATACTCCAAGGCAAAAACAGACCTTTCTTGAACTTTAGAGTAGGAAGAAATCTCAAACATCACCCAATTACATCTTCATTGTTGACAATGAGAAAAAAACTGGATCAGAAGAAAGGCAATGTATGTCCAGTAGCCCTGGGAATGAGTGACAGAGACAGGACTAAAATCCAATTCCCTTGTTCCTTGGTTCTAAGACCATAAAGAAGAGTGACGATGACATCATTGGCTTTTGAGATCATAGAGGAAAGAACTCAAGGCTTTCAGCCTCTGTGGCTGAACAAATGTTACTGAAGAATTCTTTGAAAGTATATCAAAACCTTATTATTCTTCCTTTAGACTTCCCTTACCTCCACCCTTTTTTTCTTTTCTAAAAACATCTGAATTCAGGCTCTTTCCTGTTTTCTTTTTTCTCTATTTTCTCCTCTTGATGATTGCAATGTTCTTGCCTAAGAGATTGACGATCTTCTAATACAATCCTAAACACTGACTTAATAAAACATCCTCATTTTTCTCAAGAGGACACTTGAGAATGAAAATGACTTGCCAAAATGTTTCAACCAATGATCGACAGATCTGGGACTAGAACCCAGATGTTGTGTGTCCTAGTCTAGGTTCTTTCTATTATAAGACAGTATGGGAGAAATGACAATGCCCTAATTAATTATCAGATTCCAAACGATGAATAAAATGATACTATCACGTTGTTATTCTTCTATATGGAAATTGACAATCTTTGGGTCCACTTCCCTTTCCCCGGCGTCTACAGGCCTTAGCTGCCTCTTCATTTATAGGATAAATCCCCAAATCCTTTTTGTCTAACTTTTGTTGACTTCTACATTCAGTGGGCTTTCTACATTTCCCTTTCAGGACCAAATTGTTTTATTTACCATCCCCAGAACAAACAAAGCTCCTTATTCTTGCTTAATCCCTGACTCCCCCAGATAACTTAATTTATCCTTTACCTTTCTCCCTCTCTCTTTCTCTCTCTCTCATAACATTTTGTGTATATAAAATATTCAATAAGAAATTTAATATTGAAAATGTGGACCACATGTTGTCCTACTGAAAAGGCATCTGGAGATGGTCTAGTAAAGTCTCCTCTTTTTATAGATTGAAAACAAAATTCTAGGAGCGTTAAGTGACTTTGTTAAGATTTCCAGGTGTTGTGAAGAGGTCCGAGGAGAAGGAAGATAAAGAAAGAGACTTATAGATAATATATAGCCGTATATCTGTTTTACATATTGAGCACATGGTAGTTATATAAACTATATGAGATATAACTTGAGAATGGAAGATTTGAGGGGTGACTGGGTGGCTCAGTTGGTTAACTGTCTGTCTTCAGCTCAAATCATAATCTCAGGGTCCTGGGATGGAGTCCCTGCACTGGGGGGTGGGTGGGGTGGGGATCCCTGTTCAGCAGGGAGTCTGCTTCTCCCTCTCTCTCTGCCCCTCCCCTCCCTGCTCCTGCTCTCTCCCTTTCTCTCAAATAAGTAAATAACATCTTTAAAAAGAAGAAAAAAGAATGGAAGTTTTGGTCTTAATTTCCCATGCCCAAAATCTTAATCACTAAATCCTCTGTTCTTTAATTTGAAGAGTGATAGAAAGCCCCTCCTCCCCCCCCAAAAAAAAGAAAAGAAATAATAAGAGAAAAAAATCAGAAATTTTGTACAAGATATTTAAAAATCTCTGTGCCAGGGCAAATGTAATAAGATGTCAACTCTACTGAAACTAGCAGGGGCATTAAGAACAGGTGGCCTTGAGCACCTGGTTGGCTCAGTTGGTTAAGCAGCCAACTCTTGATTTTGGCTCAGGTCATGATCTCAGGGTTGTGAGATGAGACCCCCATCCTGCTCTGTGCTGGGCATGGAGCCTGCTTAAGATTCTCTCTCTCCCTCTCGCTCTGCCCCTCCAACACCCTCCTCTCTAACAAAACAAAACAAAACAAGAACAACAAAAACAAAAACAGGTCCTTTAAGAGTTTTTTTTCTGAAATGAACCTTTATGAAATAGAGGGACTTCTGTATTAAAAAGAGCACATGCAATGCTAGTACAGGAGCATTTATTCTTACATTAAAATAATTTGGCTTTTGGCAACAGTGATAATGAAAGAATTCAGAGTAAGACAGTATGAAATAAACTAATATATGTGTTTGTGTGTGTGTGCATGCACTCGTGTGTGTGTGTATATATATACGCACACGCATATACATGTGCGTATATATATATATATTAAAAGTGATAGCTTCATCAAGCTTTTAGATAAACAAAACAGCCATAAAGATTACAATGCCTGACAGCTGCAAAAATAAGAACTGAAAGTGACAGTAGCCAATACTACACTAGGCTGAAGTATGTAATTTACATCTTAGTGAAATTAAACATACTAAAATAGCTTAGCTTCCAGGCAACAATACTATTAAGTTTGCAGTAGTAGTTTATGACATCATCTGAAACCCCAGGATACACATTTGAAGCTGACTATTATGGTTAGTAATCTGTATTGCTGTTCTGGTTAGTTTTTCATTTAATTCATTGCAGGCTTCTATTAAAAAAATAAAGACAAGTAGCAGCAGTTGAGGATGCTGTGTTTTATTAAAGCTGTTAAGCCTCAGGCTGCAGTGATGTCACATTTTAGAATCAGTAATAATAGCTTATATTTGGGAAGCATTAAGAGGTCAGAATTATATTGAAAATTATAATAATTTGAGCCTTTTTATGGTTAATAAGTATAATTTTAGAAGGTTTTCTAACTCACCTTTCTTTTCCAAAATGTTTCTCAGCTAAGTAAGACTGTACAATGGTGGGGAATAACAATAAGATCTACTGCTTTTAGTAATGGGTTTTATGTTATACAGCAGCAATCTCAGCCAAATATATTGTAATAAGACCACTAGAAGTTCAGATTCTTGTGGAAAGGATGCTAAGTTAAAAATGTTTCCAATATTTTGTGTGTCAATGAATTTCTCTGGAGATGGGAGTTTATAACTCACATATATCTATGTGTATATATACACGTATATATTACACATGTATACATATGTATAATATACATATGTATTATGTATGTTATATATACATAATTTTTCAAAGGCCCCATTTTCCAAAACGTTTATAGACCTTCTTCATTATAACAGTGATTCTCAAAGGTTTGGAGAAGCTTTCTAGAATCTCTTGCAGTAGGTACAAGAAAGGACCCTAGGTTTGATTGTTCCCATGTTCTTGTCTAAGATATTTGTGCACCCAAACACTGAATTAAATCAAATTTCTCATTTATTGCAAGGGGGCACTTGAGGATTAGGGAGATGAAAATAACTTGGCAAAATTTCTCCAACCACTGATTGCCAGATCTGGGACTAAAACCCAGGCTTCTTGTCTCAGAGACCAAGTTCTTTCTATTATAAGAAGCCATGTGAGAAAGAGAAAGACCGTAGAGGTAATTCAAGTAGACACAGCAAAAGAAGACATCTGAAAATACAGGACTGAGGGCTATACAACTTTGTCTATAAGATGATTTAGACATGGACTTAACAGGATGTTTTTCTGGAGATTCTTTGCTTTTATAATGTACCCAGCTTTTTTTTTTTTTTTTTTTTGTCCCTCACTCAATGAATGTACGTGCAGGTATAAGTGTGAAGCCTTAGAAAACTGGAAGTTCAGGGTGCCTGGGTGGCTCAGTCAGTTAAGTGTCTGCCTTCAGCTCGGGTCATGATCCCAGGGTCCTCAGATCGAGCCCGGTATCGGGCTCCCTGCTCTGCGGGAAGCCTGCTTCTCCCTCTCCCACTCCCCCTGCTTGTGTTCCCTCTCTCGCTGTCTCTCTCTCTGTCAAATAAATAAATATAATCTTTAAAAAAAAAAGAAAACTGGAAGTTCAAGTGGAGATCTTGGATCATTTGTTCAGCGTTAGTCTGGCCTGAAATAGGTGACCGTTTACATGATCGAATTGATGGGGCTCCACTTGACCTCAAGTATCTCAAAAAATATAGAGTTCTGAAGTCCATAGGAAAGTGTCACCTACACTAGCCTTCTGGAAAACTTAATTGTTCCACCATTAGAGCTTCCTTCTTTGAGTCAATATATAAACTCCAGATGATTATCACCAATAAACACCCAGTAATAGTAAATTTAGATCGGGTGGAGAAGAGAAAAAAAGGTTTGGAGGACTTGGCTAACACAGGTGGGTTTTGGAAGGGGTTGGCCTCTGGATATAATGTCCCAAATGAAGGCAGTCAATTAGAGGTTACTAAGCGGCTAGGGAAGATAAACTTGTCAATGTGATCCGAGAAGTCTTTAAGGAAAAACACTACCAACCTTATAGGTTTGGCTAAAGTATGCCTTAGTGACTTTTGTAGAGTGAACAGGCCTCAAGTCACAAATGATCTCCCAGTACTTGCCCTAAATATTCAGAATTTAACAGAGGATAGAACGAATACTAGAGGTGAAGTCTATGGCGAAAACTATTTTCTGAGCTTGAGATGACATGGTAAAATATATTGTATATAAATGCTATACATGCAAATTAAGTAAGTAGATAAAACCATCTGCTTCTTGACTTTCAAAAGTAAAAAAAAAAAAAAAGTAAAAGAGTAAAAACAAAAACAAAAACAAAAACACATCTATTTAACCCAGAACATTGGGCTGAATAAAAGCAGATTCCATCAGCTAAAGCTCTGCCCTTGAAATATGGAAACATTAAGAAGATCTGAGTAAAGCATGTGGCCCCCACTTGAGAGACTGCTGTAAAGGGAATATATTGAAAATCATGATTCAAACAGAAAAAGAAAATCATGTTTACTAAAATTACCTATTTCTTTCTCTAGGAATGCAACTTCTTTTATCTCCTGCATGAGGGAAAAGGCAGTTTAGGACAGTTTAAGCCAGAAATGCCAATATGTTTATGAGCACTTCAGAGAAAACTCGTCATTTTAATGTTTCTAGGCTACATTCCCTGTCCTCATTCTTGTGAACTTTTCTTCTCTCCCCAAATTTTCTTGTTCCCCTATTTATATTTGACAGGATGAGGTGGGGAGGTGGGGTATGGTGCAAAAATATTGTTGGAAGTTGGAAAAATTTGGTTTAATGGCATTATGAAATACTGACTCTAAATATTACAGTTTTAAAAAGATGATAGACAAAGGAAAACTTAGAAACATTAATGAAGAGAATAGACATAATTGGTGAAACTGGATGGTAGACTACATTTTCAAGTATTCTGTGACAATCACTTTTTCCCTGTTCTCCTTATCTTAGGATAAGCAGTGGAGAAATACTGAGCATGCCACTCATAAGTCTGTCCTCAAGGGGTTGATGGTTACAATGTCCATACTGCCATCAATAGAAACTCAGAAACAACCCACAGATGAATCACTTAGCTAATTCTTTGGTATTTTCTCACAATTCTCTTTTTCATGCAGAATTTATTCTTTAATAGCCATCGGTACTAAAACTTATGTTTACAAAAGCGAGTGAGTTGATTAATAGGTATTTTATACATCTGGTATTTTCTCATAAAAGACTGGAAAACTTATTTCAATTATCATACCACCAACAAGGATGCAATCTGTTCACAAGGCCTGTTTACGAGTGGCTGCTTTGGGTAATGGCTGTTTTCTTAGCACGAGAAATGAAATATAATATTATTAAGCAGAGAGATGCAGGATGAGGTGTCAACTTATCCATCTTCCTGATGTTTATAGGCTTCATTTTTTAGAATGTTTATTTTATTTTATGAGACTGCACGTTAAAATATCTCCTATTTGAAAAGATCTAATTTCTTTTATTCTGGTTTTAATGTCCTTGAATATTAACACTTTCAAACTTTTAAGCAATCAGCTAAGAAAACCTGTGGTAGGTACTATATTAATTCCATTTAGATAAATGTGCCATAATGAGAGAGACAATAAGAGTGAGCACTTTATCTTTGCAGGAGAAAAAGAATTGGTCTTTGCTAGAATGCTAAATGGTTTTTATTCTTAGAGACGACCTGTGATAATAGGGCAGGGGGGCACAGTGCTTGGTGGAAGACAAATCTCAAACAAGGAGTGTGTGTGTATGTGTGTGCGTGTGTTTCTGGAGGGAGGGGCATGAATTAAGTTACTGTAGTAAAAATAATATAACTCAGTTTTGAAGGGTTTTACTAAAATCACTGGAAAAATCTAGATGTATCTATTTTCAGCCATGTGTGGCTCCTTTAATCGTTTTACTAACTTTCAGTTATGACTTTGAGGGGTGGAAATGAGAAAGAATAAACTTTTTGAGAAGGTTAATATCTCTGCTCATTAAATTATAATTATTTCTATTACTTTCCAGGAACACATGCTGCTAATAAGTGGACATTCTTTAGATAAAGGAGAGCAAAGGAACAACTTCCTTTAGTAAAGGAACAACTTGGAACAGTACAGACTATAGAACTTTACAAAGGCTTCTCAAAAAATGATATAAAATTTTCCTTACACTAGGAAAAGGAATATTAAAACTGGGAAGAGATACACTATGATATCCCATAGTATAATTTCTTACTTACGATTTAATGCATACTCAAGCAATGACTGGACCATGGAAATAATTTTAGGATAAGAAAAATCTGCTTCTTTTTTTTTAAGATTTTATTTTTATTTATTTTAGAGAGGGAAGGTGACCAGTGGGGAGAAGCATAGGGGAAGCAAGAGGGAGGGGAAAAAATCTCGAGCAGACTTTGCCCTGAGCATGGAGCCCAATGTAGGGCTCAATCTGATGACCCTGAGATCATGACCTGTGCCGAAACTGAGAGTTGAACACTTAACTAATTTAACCACCCAGGCACCCCAAGAAAAATTTGCTTCTTAAGATATTGTCTAGTTCAGGGTTGTTGAGTAGAAATAATGAGTCAGAGATGTTAGTTAAAATTTCTAGTAGTCACATTAGAAAGAGTAAAATGATAGGACAGTTAATTTTAATGATATATTAAATTTATCCTATTATACCAAAAATAGTGTCAGTTTAACATCCAATCCAATATAAAAATTATTGATGTAATATTTTAAATATTTTTTATTATACTAAGTTTTTGAAATCTGGAATTTATTTTCCATTTATATCATATCTCAATTTGGGTCAGTCAAATTTAAAATATCCAATAGTCACATGTAGCTAGTAGCTATCATATTGGGCAGTGCAGCTCTAGATTTTCCAAAATATGCCTTTTTCTAGAGAAATGAACTGTGATATATACACCAATACTTATCAGTAAAAAACTGCCCTAATATAGAAATCAACAAACTCTTGGTGTTATCACTTACTTAGTCAATGATTTCTAGAGCCAAGCTCTATATGGAAAAATTAAAGGAAATTTATAACAGAATCTAAGTATTTGCTTGTTTTTAGTGGTATATTTCTTTTTCTTTTTTTTTTTTTTTAAGATTTTATTTATTTATTTGACAGAGAGAGACACAGCAAGAGAGGGAACACAAGCAGGGGGAATGGGAGGAGAAGCAGGCTTCCCGCGGAGCAGGATGTGGGACTCGATCCCAGGACCCTGGGATCATGACCTGAGCCGAAGGCAGACACTTAACGACTGAGTCACCCAGGCGCCCAGTGGTATATTTCTTATTTATATCTTATTACATACAAGGAGTGTGTGTGTATGTGTGTGTGTGTGTTTCTGTAACATAAAAAATACATTTTTTGGCATTGAGCTACATAGTTACCCTCTTGAATTACTGAAATAATATTTGATTGATTTCTGCCTCCTGCATTGACATGATTATATTTTATAAAATTATCCAGCTTAGAGGTTTTAACAATTTTAGTCGCAGACTTAAAACTATTTCTCTTCTCCCTAGAAAATGCAAATACATGTGATATATATAAAATTGTATATGTTAATTTCACTTTTTATATAATTTTGGGGGAATTACTAAAACTTAGATGCTCAGATTAAAAGAAATGATTTATCAAGAAGTATGTATGAAAGAAAAACAATTTTATCTGTTGAAGACTGAACTTAAAGTCGAAAGTTCTGTGGGCTCTCTTATATTTTGATGGGCTCATGAGATCATATTGTCTTAAATAACACCTCAAAATAATTTTAAGTATCATTAGAATTTCACCCTTCTCCCTTGTGTACTTTGATTCTGCATTATAGGTACATACTGTTTTCACTCTTTTTCTACTTTTTAAAAAATATGTTACCTTCCATGGGCGACTGGAAAGAAGGCACTATGTCTTTTTCCATTCCTCTCACTTCAAAAACATAACTCAACACCTCATTAATTTTCATGGATTGGGCCAATTATTGACTAGATGAATATAAAGGGATGATTATAATATTTTTCTCTGCTTTCAATCAATAGTTTAACATAATCATTTTTAATATATAATTGCCTATTCTATTCCCTAGTAAACCTTGGATAGCCTTTGTGTAGTTTTTTTTATATACTGTAACTTCATGAAAGCATTATATTCTTGATACTTAACATAGTGTCTGGCTCACAGTAAGCATTCCATTTTTAAAAATTAATTAATATGCATTACTCTTTGAATGTATTCATTTTTGTTTAAAGTTGTTATATTGAAATTCTCATCTACCAGTTTCTAGTACACTTTAATTGTCAAGAATTCATTCAACAGGGGCTGCTGGGTGGCTCAGTCAGTTAGGCATCCAACTCTTGAATTCGGCTGAGGTCATGATCTCAGGGTCCTGGGATTGAGCCCTGTGTCAAGCTCTGTACTCAGCATAGAGTCTGCTTGTCTTTCTCCCTCTGCTCCTTTCCCACTCACTCTCTCTCTCAAATAAATAAATAAAATCTTTAAAAAAAAAAGAATTCATTCAACAAATATATACTTATTACCTACAATTTTTCTGTTTTTTAAAAGATTTTATTTATTTGTCAGAGAGAGAAAGAGAGAGAGAGCGCACAAGCAGGGGGAGAGCCAGGCAGAGGGAGGGAGAGGGAGAAGCAGGCTTCCCGCTGAGCAGGGAGCCCGATGTGGGACTTGATCCCAGGACCCTGGGATCATGACGTGAGCAGAAAGCGGATGCTTAACCGACTGAGCTACCTAGGCATCCCTACCTACAATTTTTCAATCTTTCTTTAGGTACTAGACATATAATGGTGAAATTGTCAGTTAAGGCTTCTGTCTTAAGGATATTTATATTCTAGTGGGAAAAGTAAATAAGTAAATAAGCAAACACAATAACTACAGACTGTCATAACTACTGTGAGGGAAAGAAGCACTGAGGAGCTAGGGAGTAAGCAGAAAAAGGAAAATGAGAATATTTAGATAAGGATGTCAAGGAACACCTCTCTGAAAATGTGGTGTTTAAACAGAGGATTTGGGGGATAATAACAAACCAGCGCTGAAAAGAAGGGCAGGAAGAGTGTTTTAGGCTGTGAGAAGGGCAAATACAAAAGTCTTGAGGTGACAAAGAGCTTGAACATTCAAGGAGACAAAAGAAGGTCAGTGTGGCTGGAGTGTGGTGAACTACAGAGTATAATGTGCTGACATTGGAGAGTAAGGAAGAGCCAGGTCAGGGCAAGGACTGAGGGAAGAATTTGATTCTTTAAGAACAAAAGAAACCACAGAAGGGATTTAGGCTGGGGGACCAGGGTTATATGATCTAATATGCTACATAAAGATTTCTTTAGGGACTGGGTATAAGAATGGAATATAGAGAGATGTGGATTCAGAAAAACAATTTTAAGATGATTGTGTCTTGATATGATGGTGTCTTGGTGTAGGTAGATGGCAGAAAAGATGGAGAGAAGTTAAGAGATTTTAGATACATTTTGGAGGTAGAACCAACAGAATTTATTAGAATAGACAAAGGTGGTGAAGGAAATGAGAAATTAAAGAATATTCTTGGATTGAGTATTTGTATGGACATTGAAGTAATTTATTAACATAGGGAAGATTATGAGATAAAAGCTTTGAGGATTGAAGGGATAAAGATTCCATTTTGACGAATTGAGTTTAAGGTGTTTATGAGACTTTCAGGTGAAGAGTTAGTGAGGTTGTGGGCTACTAACAAATATTGATATAAAGCCCCAAACTGTAAATTGCTATTTACTGTAAACACATTAGAAATGAAAGGAAAGCCAATCTTCAAACATTAAACAAATGTCAATTTATAATAATAATTTACAGTAGTTTCTTGAGTACTTTAAGAGAACAGCTAGCAATTGCACTACTATATATTTACCCAAAGAATACAAAAATACTAAGTCAAAGAGATACATGCTGGGGCGCCTGGGTGGCTCAGTTTTTAGGTGTCTGCTTTTGGCTCGGATCGTGGTCCCAGAGTCCTGGGATCGAGCCCCACATTGGGCTCCCTGCTCGGTGTGGAGCCTGCTTCTCCCTCTCCCACTCCTCCTGCTTGTGTTCCCTCTCTCACTGAATCTCTCTCTGTCAAATAAATAAATAAAATCTTAAAAAAAAAAGAGATACATGCTGTTTATAGCAGCATTATCTACAATAGCCAAATTATGGAAACAGCCCAAATGTCCATTGACTGATGAATGGATAAGTATCTATATATAGATATATATACATATGCCATATATACACATATATACACATATGTGTATATATATTCATATATATATATATATATAATAGAATATTACCTATCCATCAAAAAGAATCAATCTTGCCATTTGCAACAACATGGATGGAGCTAGAGAGTATTTATGTTAAGCTAAATAAGTCAGAGAAAGACAAATACTATATGATCTCAATCATATGTGGAATTTAAGAAACAAAACAAGCAAAGGGACACAAAGAGAAAGAGACAAACCAAGAAACAGACTCTTAACTATAGAGAACAAACTGATGGTTACCAGAAGGGAGGTGGGTGGGGGTATGGGATAAACAGGTGATGGGGATTAAGGAGGGCACTTGTGATGAGCACCAGGTGTTGTATGGAAGTGTTGAATCACTAAATTGTACACATGAAACAAATATTACACTGTACGTTAACTAACTGGAATTTATTTTTATTTTTTAAAGATTTTATTTATTTGACAGAGAGACAGAGAGAGCAAAAGCAGGTGGAGGAGGAGAGGGAGAAGCAGGCTCCCTGCTGAGCAGGGAGCCCCATGCGGGGATAGATCCTAGGACCCTGGGATCATGACCTGAGCCGAAGGCAGACACTTACCCAACCAAGCCACCCAGGGGCCCCAACTAACTGGAATTTAAATTAAAAACTTAAAAAAAAATTTATAACAAAGAATTGAAGGAGAATTTTATTCTTCAAATTTATTTTCCTTATCTTCAAAACAAAAACAAAAAGGAAAAACCCCATTTGTGAACTTTTTCATTTCTCTCAACATTGTGTAATTTTATTTTATTTATTTTATTTATTTTTTTAAGATTTTATTTATTTGCGAGAGAGAGAATGAGAGACAGAGAACATGAGAGGGAGGAGGGTCAGAGGGAGAAGCAGACTCCCCGCCGAGCAGGGAGCCCGATGCGGGACTCGATCCCGGGACTCCAGGATCATGACCTGAGCCGAAGGCAATCGCCCAACCAACTGAGCCACCCAGGCGCCCAACATTGTGTAATTTTAAAAGCATGTCCATTTTCTCTAAATTTCTAATTAACTCTTTCTTTTTCAGATTAGAAAACCAGTTATATGTACCCAAAAGGAATATATTTTCTGTTATGTTACTTCTGAATAGAAGATGAATATGGTTCATATTCTGAGTTGCACAGCAACATGTGAAAAAATCCTTTTAAAACATGCCATGAATTGAATTCATTAAATCTATTGGGTGCAGCAATTTAATGAAGCAAAAAATACTAATTAAATTATTAAAGTCCGGATAGCAAGTAGTAATTAAAAAGACTGTTGCTATGCAACTCAGATAATTTCTATAAACAGTCTGCAAAAATGTATTGGTTAAATATGCTGGTGTTTTTGCCTTGACCTTTTGTAATCAAACATTTCTTCATTCTGTGAAAATGTGTCTCTGAGACTAACATTAAATAGAATTCATAGATTAGAAAAAAGAGGACATTTAGGATTTGATTGGGTTATGATGTGATTAGGTTATGCCTCCAAAGGTTATGTGTGAGTTCAAAATTCCAAAAATGGAAATTATGGAATATACATGGAAGAATAGTAGCAGTTGCTTAAAGGCTTCACCACTACTAAATATGTTGATAAAAGCAGTGATTTGGCTTTATTATTTCTTTCGTGAGTGTAGTAGCACTTTATAACAGAGGCAGGTTAACACAGGATACAGTTTTTATAAAGTTAAAACTTCCTTTGCTATTAAATCTATTTTCCCAAACTGTCAAAGAATTAAAAGTTGGTCAAAGGTTTTATTTATTTTATTTTTTTTAAGACTTTATTTATTTATTTGAGAGAGAGAGAGCATGAGCAGGGGGAGGGACAGAGGGAGAAGCAGGCTCTCCGCCGAGCAGGGAGCCCGATGCGGGGCTCGATGCGGGGCTCGATCCCAGGACCCTGGGATCATGACCTGAGCCGAAGGCAGACGCCTAATAACTGAGCCACCCAGGGGCCCCAGTCAAAGGTTTTAAAAGTCTGCCATGTGCCCAAGAAAACTGTCCTTGGAACTGCATACCCCAGAAGGTAGTTTCTGTAAATGGAAGGAATGGATTTTTAAAAATTATTTTCATCAGACAGACACTGAAGGCAGTCATTAAGAGGCTGGTATGCAGGCAACACTTTAATTCCAAATGTTGTAGTGAGGACTAAAAAAAATTAACCTCTCATAGGACATATAAGGTGGAGGGTTAAATCTCCTGCACAATCCAAAATATTTCCAGTGTCTGAAATCTACTATTTAATTATAAGCAGTGTTGTTTGAGTACTAACTTAATATTACTAAGTACTCTTAATCAAAGATACCCTAATTCTGGTCATTGAGACTGACCTAAACTTGGTGGGGTAATAACAGTATTTAAAGGCAACCTTAAATAAGGGTGACAGGTGGTTGACCGATGACATCTGCTTTGCTGTAGTGGTCAGTGGGCGGAAAGTATTGCTTGAATGTATATGAGCTTTTTACTGTAACATTTTTGAGCTTCCATGTTACCTATCACAAGGCTGCCTCCTTTTATCACTGCCTGTTCACAAGTGATTTTCCTGTGCCTTGAAACACGTTATCCCTCCCATCCCAGTCATCATCTGCTGTTTTCATATCCTAGCCAGATGTTCAAAAGTAAGCATTATGATCATGTTCCCCAAACTGTGTGCCAAGACACCCTGTGGGACTGCAGTAGGCTCTCGGACGTGCCCTGAAATATTCAATATGTTCAAGAGAAGCACAGTAATCCTGAACGAACAAGCTGAAGCAGTTCACAGTCTCAACATTAGATAGCGCTATATGCCTTTTAATTATGTCAATATTTTTGTGAAGCTGGGTTTGTGATTACCATGGTAAAAGCAAACACTGCATGGAAATCAATGTGAAACAGGAACTATGAAGAGTGGTATTGACTTTGAGTCCCTGTTTTGTGCAATCCAAGATGTGCAATACCGAGATGTAGGTGCATACATCTCACTGGTAAGTTGATTGTGCTTATTTAAGAAAGAAATAGAAATATCATCCTGTCAATATGCAGGTATCATTTTTTGCAAATATCTTCCAAGCTTTCAGGAAAGTAAATACTTATAGACTTGTTGGTAAATGCAACTGTTTGGTGTTTGTCTGGCCCACGATGTTGTGACAGGATCACAGAGACACAAAGGAGCAATGTTTGGATCCTCTGCACTGTGGTATGGCAGAAAGAGCTGTGATTGAAATTATGCATCAGGGCTTTAACAACTTTGTGAGTTAGCTGTATGTATGTACATGCATATTTAGCAAAACTTTAAAAGATACAAACTGCATTTTTATCTTTCCGGTATACTGCCCATTGGATGTAGAAGAGAAAACCGGCATCTCTTTACTATGCAAATGCAATTTTCTTTGAAGACAGAACTACGAAATCACTTTCATACTTTCATCCATGCAGCTATCAGAGCTCTTCAAAATATGTAGCATGCTATCAAGACCACCTACCCACGCTGATTCTATTCGATACAAATAAACTTTGTGTATAATACAGTGGCTAACACATCTCTTGAGTGACCTAGCAAGGACCCTCACTTGAGCTGCTTACTAATAACTTATACTGTGGGGAAATAAGACACTGTAATTCAGTTTCATTTTCCACTCTAGGTCTGATCAGGAGTTTGACCCACTGCTGTTCATATCTTCCTAAGTTTCCCAATTCTATTCCTTAGAACATTCTCCAAACCTTCAGAAGTTTGTCAATACCTATAAAGGGAATTTTGTGCTCTTTAATATGGTATTCAAGATTTTCCATGATCTGACATTAACCTATTTTCCATAACTTAAAACCTGCCACACACTCCCATGATCTTATAATCCAGTACAATGAAACTATTTCTTTTCCGAACAGGTCCTGCACCTCTCTCCCTATATATTATTTTTCTTAATTGTCTCTTCAATCTACTGTGCCCTTCTCTGCATGGCCTGCTTCTTCAAAACGTGCTCCAATCCTTTCACACAGTCTTTCCATTTTTCCTCTGTCAGGCTCTAAATCCCTTTTCATTTCCCCCCCTTGCACATGATATAGCATATTTACAGTCTGCGTCTTATTGTCTTGGCTTCACCGTGTGACTTTATCCACACTACTTCTTTGATGCTTTATGTTTGATTTTACCTTCTCAAACTTCACCAAATGTAGAATAACATAAACTCGTACATTCTGCCAATCCTAACTTTAAACCATTTGTGGTAAATGTCTGTATAGAGTAGATGCTCAATCAATATCACAAGATCAAATTGCAACAGATTATGCTATACCCTAAGATGTTAACTTATAAAGACTTAAAATGTCAGATCTCTAAGAATAATTCTCATTCAATAGAGACCCTTTAAGAGCTTGTCTATTCATTGCAACTCTTGCTGTTATTATTATTTTCTTGAGATTTGGGGGATCCTCAAGAATGTCCAACTTTTCTTGTCACCCTCAGCCCCTAACTTAAAAAAAAACTTGGGGTGCCTGGGTGGCTCAGTTGGTTAAGCGACTGCCTTCGGCTCAGGTCATGATCCTGGAGTCCCTGGATCGAGTCCCACATCGGGCTCCCTGCTCGGCAGGGAGTCTGCTTCTCCCTCTGACTCTAACCCCTCTCATGTGCTCTCTCTCATTCTCTCTCTCTCTCAAATAAATAAATAAAAAAAAAAAAAAAAAAAAAACTTGAATAAATTATTAAATTGGAGACATTGCTCTTGATTTGAATCAGTAGTTTGGCTAAATAAATACATTGATGGTTGTCTGAAAAATACATATTCCTGGTTGCTAACTCAAGACATAGAATCTAAACCTTGTGAATCAATATTAATTGTTAATTAAACCAGCACTTCTCAATTCACCAGTCTTCAGGGAAATGCTCATACAATTTCTTAGATAGAAATTATTCTACTTTTATTTATTTATTTATTTATTTATTTATTTATTTATTTATTTATTTTAAAGATTTTATTTATTTATTTGAGAGAGAGAATGAGATAGAGAGAGAGAGCATGAGAGGGGGGAGGGTCAGAGAGAGAAGCAGACTCCCTGCTAAGCAGGGAGCCCCATGTGGGACTCGATCCCGGGACTCCAGGATCATGACCTGAGCCGAAGGCAGTCGCTTAACCAACTGAGCCACCCAGGCGCCCGAAATTATTCTACTTTTAAATAATTTGAGAAATATTCACAATTTCCTATATTTCTTAGAGATTCAGAATTTATATAAACATATGAAAGAAATCTTCGAGAAGTTCTGCAATCTAACTTATTTCATTTGTTCAACTCAGACTTTCCTCAAACTAATAAAGCCCCTTTGTTTCCCCAAATATACATATTTAAATTTCATGCTCAGCCGAATTGAATTTAGGAAGTACTAGAAGTGACCCTTCTTAATCATCAATTTTGCCAATTTTAAATAGTGAAAAAGGGTCAGTTGAAAGGCACTCTTGGGATAAAACCTCTATTGTAAAATGTAGGGTTTGTGTGTGTATTCCCCCTCAAGAACAGCTCAGAGTCACTGGCATTCATCAACAGAGGGACTATGAGATTGGAAATATCTCTGGACCCATACTGAGGAGGGTGATTTTCTGCTCTTATGTGTCCCAGCTTTGAAACCCTGGTCTGTTCTACATTAGCTTCCATTAACCAACACAGGCTGTGGAGAGCCTAGATTACCCTCCCTGGGCTGGAATGGGTTAGCTCACCAGCCCCAAAGGTAGAATGGATTTGGTCTCTAAGATAAGAGCTACTGCCTCTCTGGGAATACTGTCTTCCTACCTCTGGGTATGCTGCCATTTGAAGGGCAATTGTAACATGTAATCAAATGACCCATCTGTGTCCTCTCTGGAGTGAGAATTAGTGCAGGCACCCATTACTCACCTCCCTCCCTTTAGAACAAATTGTTTTTGACAACAGTGAATGAAACAGCTGTGTGTGTGTATGTGTGTGTGTGTGTGTGTGTGTCTGTAGGTATGTGTGTATGTGTGTTTCTATAAAAGAAGGATTCTCCTACTACACTAGAGTGTCCCCAGGCCGTGAAGGAGATTGAGCTGTGTAAACCAACCGTGCCTTATGCTCTATGGGGAAAAATAGAAATGAGGAAGAGAACACCTCAACTGAATTTATTATAACAAATTTCTTGGGATAATAAAAGACATCAGCTCAGCCCTAGAGGGAAAGTAGGTTACAGCTCAGCTAAATGTCCTTGTCTAATGTTGCTTGACCCTAGCTAACATTTCAAGCCTAAGTAAAGTTTTGCCAGTGGTACGTTTTCGCCTGTTTAGTGGTTTCATCAGGGGAATTGATTTAAATGTATTTTTTAATTTATCTGGTGAATCTTCACATGAGTCATTTTAAGATCACATGTCCCCAACATGCTGGTCTCCCTTTAATTTATGCTCTTTTCCATGGTGCAAGAGGAATAGGATATGTTCTCTTTAAATTCCTAATTCTGTATTTCACTAACTGGATATGGAATGAATCAGCCAAACCAATACTATATTGCCATAGTAAAGAAAAAGAGACACCTTGAAAGTTTCTGGATGTATAAAGCTGTGTCTCCACACATGCAGTTCCTTTTGTCCTGTGACAGTCTTCTTTCTTTTGCATATGTCAGAAGAGCACTTTCAGCATCTCTGCGTCTGTGGAGCTTTTATAATATCTAAGGAAAGTTGAACACCCTGTTTAAGCCACCATTGCACTTAGTATGTGCTTCTTTTACCTCACTCATCAAATATAAGTCAGTTTCTGGCCTGCATTCTACTTCCCCTTCTAAACTCTTATCTACATTTTACTTATTTTATATTTATTTTTAGTACCTATGACATTCCTGGCTTAACAGTAATATTCACAAATATTTGTCAAATTTAATTGAACTAATATGCAAATAACTGATACTAGATGTTGGTGAATGTTGTTTTTCTCTACCAAATAATTCAACATGACTGTCTCTTAAAATGCCAATTTGTAAGAACTTAACATTCTTTGGGAGTTAATATATTCAAGATGTTACATCTCAGGTATTAATGGAGTTGTCAAAGTAAAAGAAAAGAGTGTATAATTTTAAATAATGTATATCACATTTTCACCAATTGAAATAAAAAATGTACCTATTTCTGAATCATAACTGAATATATTTTTGTGTGAGATTTGGCTTCAGGAATGTCAGACTATCTATACATGGATAAATGTAGACTGTGAGTTTGTAAATTTAGACTTTACAGTTTATTATCCTTAAATGTGAATTCTAATTAGATTGAGGTAGCAATTAAATAATACTAAAAATTAACTTTGCAAATAAAGGAAAAACTATGATGATTCAGACTCTTCAAATATACTGTTCTTTATTTTTATGTAATTGTATATATGCTTATATAGAAGGATCTCTTGAATGAATATTAAACAACTCTGTTGCTTTATTTATTATACACATCTATCTGCAACCCTCCCAAAATAAAACTATACCTATAATAAACCATGAAAAATGATGGGCGGTAATGAAAGTTTCCCATCTGGAAAAGACCCTGGTCCAGATGGATTTGCTAATGAATTTTATAAGATGTTTAACCAACCTTTGAAGAATATCCCAGACATGTTTGATTACTTCAAATTACCAACATTTTTGGAACTACCACTGTGGGTTCTCAAACTAATCTTTATAAACTGCCAAGAAATGCTAAAATTCAGAAATCTGTGTTTCTTAAGGACTTAACATCTTTCACACAAATGCTAAAAACACATTTCTTCTAAACTTGAGCCCATGGTAAGATGTTTTGAAAAGATATTTTTAGGTCAAACAGGTGGGGAGAATATCTTATCTCAAATTCATAACCTTAATTAGTATTAACTTTCACTATGTGTTAATAAAACTTTTTAACATTTATTTTGCTAGAGTTTGTGTCAATAAAGGTTATTCTATGCTTTACTCAATTTGTCACAGAATTAGGTGTTTTATACAAATAGTAAATATATAAATGAAAATTAAAATCAAGTAGTAACAAATATACTATGATTCAAGGTCAGCCAAGTAAGATGTCCTAAATTATTTATCCAACCAGTTTGTTCTCATTACTGAAATCTTGCCATTAGATATTTATCCCTTTCAATAAGGCTTTGACATCTTTAGAATTTTGTTGTTATTATGGCTATTACATTGAATGGTATTACAATTTTAGAGATGCAGTTAACTTTATTTTTAAATATGGTGGTAAGTTCACTACACTGCCTGTTCCAATTTTAAGATGTTATGAGAAAGAAAATAACTCTAGAATGACAGAATGAGAAGATTATATCATTTATAAACTTCTTTCAGAAATTTACTAAAATTTAGTACCCAATAGGATATTGCACCAATTCAAGGATAGTGTATTTTAATATAGGATGATGAATTCAGGAAGTCAGGAATGGAAAAGCAGGACCCTATCAGGGGCAGAGAGATGGGATGTCAGTAGATAAGGGGCAGCATGAGGTTAGTGTTTGCTCCGCAGGATGCTGCTGATACAAAAATTATTAAGTATCATGAATGATCCAAACATTTTAGCTTGAATCAGACCTAGTTTTTCTGATTCCCATTTCCTCATCCATAATATGAAGATAACGTTTATCTTAAAGTGTTATCATAAAGATTAAATAACTTCCTGGGATGTGGAAAGTATATCTAATATTATTTTTTTCCTTTCTCACTTTTAGACACATACGCATACACACAGAGTTTTGATTAGAGCAGAGAAGGGTTTTGCAAAACAATCTTCCAGGTCAGATGACTTTTGCTACAGCTCTTTGCTCTCCTCATTGTTTGCATGAACACAAAATAAATTCCAGTTTGTATCTGAACAACAACATGGCAGATGAAATATATATTCACTCATATGTAGTCTAGGGGATATACCACACCAGATGGTTGCCTTGAAGTTAATGTTTAATGCAAAAGGTTACCTTTCGACCACATTTTTGAGCCATGATCATAAGGGGAGCTGAAAGTTCCATTTTCAAATAACAGGCTGGTATTAAGATCATTTTGTATATGTATACGATTAACTACACAGACATATATGTATAGCTAGCAGCAGTGATTTATATGATACACATAATACATGGATATATATAGATTTGCTGTATTCCTTTGTAGCAATTGCATTTTTTTATTATGTTATGTTAATCACCATACATTACATCATTAGTTTTTGATGTAGTGTTCCATGATTCATTGTTTGCGTATAACACCCAGTACTCCATGCAGAACGTGCCCTCTTTAATACCCATCACTAAACTAACCCACCCTCCCACCCCCATCCCCTCTAGAACCCTCAGTTTGTTATTCAGAGTCCATCGTCTCTCATGGTTCGTATCCCCCTCCGATTCCCCCCCTTCATTCTGCATTTTTTTTTTTAATTTTGTGGATGCCCAAGGATTTAATTGGTTGGTTCTATATCAGTAGACTATTAGGTTGTATCCAATATGCCACCATTACAAACAATGCTTTAACATGGCAGGAGATCATTCAGAAAGGGTAATACTATAAGCTGCTGAGTGAGTAGAGGCACTCACTGGGAGTCTGAGGAAACTTGCAAAGAGGAAACATCCTCATGAGATTTATGAGTGTCAATTATTTCAGTAGGAATGAGGCTGAGCATTAAGTACAAAATCCATGTTGTGCAGACACATCCCAAGAGAGGGTGACTTACTGAGTAAGTGACTCTGGGACCCAACAAGCTACTTTCTGACACTGATTGGATCATATATATGAGAGGAATAAGGAATAGGGAAAGTTATAACTATTAAATAGAAGGACTAAAAATTATAATTAAGAAAATCTGAGCAAATAAACTAAAATTATGAACAAGAACAAAAACTTCCTAGAATGTATAACTGATTATAGCAAGTTTGCAGGATAAAATGGTAATGTAAATATTTTAATTGCTTTCCTATATACCATCACAGAACAAGTGGAATTTGAAATTGAAAACATACTACCATTTACATTTTCACCACCCCAAAGGAAATAGGTATCTAACAAAACATGTGCATCATGAGAAAAACTACAAAATGTTGATGACAATTAGAGAAAACCTAAACAAATGGAGAGATATTTCATGTTTATGGATAGGAAGACTCAATATTGTCAAGATGCCAGTTCCTCCCAGCTTGATCTATAGATTCAGTGCAATCCTAATCAAAATCCCAGCACATTATTTTGTGGATATTGGCAAACTAATTCTACATTTACATGGAAAGGCAAAAGACCCAGAATAACCAGTACAATATTAAAGGAAAAGAATAAGTTTGGAGTATTGATACTGCTCAACTTCAAGGCTTACTATAAAGCTACAGCCATCAAAACATTATGACATTGGTAACATAATAGACACATAGATCAGTAGGAGAGAATAGAGAGCACAGAAAATGCCCATATAAATATAATCAACTAATCTCTTATAAAGGAACAAAAGCAATACAATGGGGCAAAGATAATCTTTTCAACAAACGGTGCTAAAACAACTGGACATCCACATGCAAAGATAATAGCAATAAATCTAGACATAACTTACTCCTTTCAAAAATTTACTCAAAATGGATCAAAAACCTAAATGTAATACACAAAACTATAGAACTCTCAAAGGATAACACAGGAGCATCTCTAGGTGATGTTGGGTATGGCAATGACTTTTTAGATATAATGCCAAGGCAGGATCCATGAAGGAAATACTTGATAAGCTGTATTAATTAAAATTAAAAATGTCTGCTCTATGAAAGACAATGTGAAGAGAATGAGAGACAAGCCACAGAGTGGAAGACCTGTTTGCAGAAGACCTACTTGATAAAGAACTATTATCCAAAGTATGCAAAGAACTTTTCAAACTCAACCATAAGAAAACAAATAACCTAAATTTTAAAAATGGTCCAAAAGGATTCTGTGAAAATGGCAAAGTAGGAAGCACCAGGAACCAGTCTTCCCACCTCAACAACAATTACACTGGCAGAATCTGTCTGATATGACTATTTTGGAACTCAGTAGTCTACTGAAGGCATGCAACTTTCAGGGAAAGATTTGGATGGTAAATTGTGGTTAACTTTAGTAAATTTCAGCTCTTACCTAATCCCTACACCTAACCATGTGGTAGGCAGCTAAGCACATGTTCCTGGAGCAGCTTGCACACAACTTGCAGGAGCCAGAATGGGCTAAGAAGATCCTGAACTCCAAATATCAGGGCTCTGTGTTCTGATACTGATTACTGCTTCTTCCTCTTCTTTTTTTTAGAATATGAGTTTAAATACATTTTATTTTTTTTAATTTCTTTTAATTATTATGTTATGTTAATCACCATACATTACATCATTAGTTTTTGATGCAGTGTTTCGTGATTCATTGCTTGTGTTTAACACCCTGATTACTGCTTCTGATAATGAAGGTACAAAGAGATGGGCAACCATTGTTGCATCTCCCCCAGTTGTTGCAAGCTACTCCCCCCACAACTGAATTGACTTCCAGGCCAACACCCTTTTTTACCTGCTTCATTTCTCTCTTTTCCCTCTTACTTTAAAGATTAAAACTTTCAAAAATACCTGCACATATGGGTCAAACTAGACAAAGATCATATATGCTCAAGGAAAGACCCAGAAAAGACCTGAGAAGACCTTACATTTATAGCTTAGTGTGATCCTTGGCACAGAGACAGCCCTAGGCTGTTGTAACAATTAAAAAAAAAAAGCAAAAATAATAATTGATAAGCATTTCAACTTTTAGCTTTTATGGGCCTGGCTTCTGGTTCCCAGGGAAGTTACACTTTAACATTAACCAACGTCGAAATGAGTCAGCAAAACCTCATAGCATGGGCTCTATTTCTGCTTCATGCACACACTGTGTGTCTGCTATGTTAAAAATATAACCCAAAAGGAGCATTCCAAACATAAAGATAAGGAAAAAAACAAAACCCAAAACCTTCCTTGTTCCCATAAGATTAAAGTCATATAGCCTTAGACATATTAAAAACATAAGATAAAGTCTGTAACTGTCTGGAATGCCCTTCATTATGACTCTTCATGTAAAAACATATACAACCTTGTACCAAATGTTCTTTCCCTGAAGCATTCTCTTCTTTGTGAAGATTGTGTATTCCAGGCAGCTGTCATAACTTGGGCTTGAATAAAACTCTTTTCCTCTCTCTTTAAAAATTTTTAGAAAGGTTTGTTCATTTTGCATCAAAATAACAAACAAAGCATACTCTGGGGGAGGGGAGAATCTGATTTCCAGAGATACCACATAATTAGATTCAAATGTCCAATGTTCATGAAAAAATCAAAATGTATGCAAAGAAACAAGAAAATATGGCCCATTCAAAGGAAAAAGAAACTACAGTAACTGTCCCTGAAAAAGTTCTGATGACAGATATACTAAAAGAAGACTTTAAAAGAACTTTCTTGAAATGCTCAAACAGCTAAAAGAAGATGTAAAGAAAGTCAAGAAAATAATGTATAAACAATGGAAATGGAAATATCAATACACAGAGAGAAAAGGAACTAAAATAAAGTCTGGAGTTGAAAAATATGATAAATAAAATGAAAATCAATGAGGGGGATTCTTATACAGACTTAAGAAGACAGAAGGAAGAATTGGTGAACTTGAAGATAGAACAATGGAAATTACCAAATCTAAGGAACAGAAAGAAAAAGAATTGAACAGAAGTGAACAGAGACTAAAGAACCTATGATAATACTGTCAAGTGGGTTGACATGCATCATAGTTGTCCTAGAAGAGGAACAGCGAGAAAAGAGAACAGAGAGAATATTTGAAGAAATGATCACTGAAAACTTCCCAAATTTGGTGAAAGACATGAATATAAACATCCAAGAAGCTCAGCAAAGTCTAAGTAAGATGAATTGAAAGAGACCCACACCATGGTGCATTATAACCAAACTTTCAAAAGACAAAGACAAAGAGAGCCTTTTGAAAGCAGCAGGAAAGAAACAAATTACCACAAAGAAGGTATTATCAGCAGATATCTCATCAGAAACTTTGGAGGCCAGAAGGCAATAGGTTGATACATTCAAAACATTAAAAGGGAAAAAAAAAATCAACCAAGAATCCTATACCTGACACAACTGTCCTCCAAAAGTCAAGGAGAAATTAAGCCATTCTCAGATATACAAAAACTGAGGCTGTTTGTTACCACTAAGCTTGCCCTGCAAGAAATACTCAAGGGAGTCCTGCAAGGCAAATTGATAGTAACTTGAAACCATGTAGAGGAATCAAAATCCCAGTAAAGGTAAATATATGGACAATTATAAAGGCTAATGTTATGTAATAATGGTTAGTGACTGTACTTTTTTGTTTTCTACATGATTTAAGACACTAATACATTTAAAGGCAAAAAATTATTAACCTAAACTACTGTTATTGTAATTTTGGTTTGTAACTCCAAATCTTGTGGGTTTTTTTTTTTACAGAATTTAAGAGATTAATGCATTACAAATCATTAGTTTATATTTTTGTATATAAAATTATTAAAAAAACCTGTAATTCTGTGAGATCAACATCCAAAAGGGTGGGGATAGAACTGTAAAGGAGCAGAGATTGTGTATGTTATTAAAATTAAGCTAGTATTAATTCAAATTAGAGCATTAACTTTAGGATGTTAAATGTAATACTGATAGAAATCACAAAGAAAATAGTTATAGAATATAAACAAAAGGAAATGAGAAAAGAATTTAAACATTTCACTACAAAAAATCAACTAAACACAAAACAAGATAGTAATGCAGAAAATAAGGGAGAAAGTAGCTATGACTACATGTACAAAATAAATGGCAAAATGACAAAAGGAAGCCTCTCCTTATTATTAATTACTTTAAAAGCAAATGAATTAAAGTCTCTAATCAAAAGACGGGATTGACAGAATGGATGAAAAAACATGACCCAAGTATATTCTATCTACAAGAATCTCACTTTAAGGGAACTTGGGTGGCTCAGTCAGTTAAGTGTTTGACTCTCGATCTCAGTTCAGGTTTTGATCTCAGAGTTGTGAGTTCAAGGCACATGTTGGGCTCCATGCTGGGTGTGGAGCCTACTTAAAAAAAAAAAAAAGAAAAAAGAAAAAAGAAAAAATAACCTAGCTTTATATCCAAAGACACAAATAACTGAAAGTAAGAGGATGGAAAAAGATACTCCATGCAAATAGTACCCAAAAGAGATTAGTGGTGTGTATTTTAATATTAGACAAAGTAGACTTTAAATAAAAAATGTTTGTAAGAGGCAAAGAATGACATTATATATTAATAAAAGTTTTAACACAAGAAGATATAACAATTATAACATTTATGCACCTGATGACAGACCATCAAAATATAATAAGCAAAACTGACAGAATAGAAGAGAGAAACAGTTCTATAAAAACAGTTGGAGACTTAACTCACTCACAATAATGATCAATGGAAAAGAGAGAAGCAATAAAAAACTGAGTAAACTAACTAGATCTAATGAACATATACAAAACACCTTACACAACAAAATAGCATGTACATTTTTACCAAGTGAACACAGGACATTTTCAAGGATAGATCATATTTGGATTTAAAAAGATAGATATAACACACAGTATCTTCCCTGACTACAGTGGGATAAAATTAGAAATTAATAAAAAGAAAACTGAAAAATTCACAAATTTGTGGAAATTAAACAACACATTTTAAACAGCTATTAGATAAAAGAAGAAATTAGAAGGGAAATCAGAAAATACAGAAAAATGACAATGAAAACATATGAGATACACCAACATGGTGTTAAGGGGTAATTTATAGCTATAAATGTGTACATTAAAAAAAAGAAAAATCTCACTTCAAAACATAACTTTCCAACTTAAGGAACTAGAAAAAGAAGAAAAACTAAACCCAAAAGTAGGGAAAAAATAAATATTAGAGCAGAGATAAATAAAATAGAGAATAGAAAAATAATAGAGAAGACTAATAAAACTAAATGTTGGTTCCTCAAAAAGATAAAAAAAAAATTGACAAACCTATAGCTAAATGGACTAAGAACAAAGACTCAAATTACTATAATGAGAAATGAAAATGAGACATTTCTACTAATTCTACAGAAATAAAAAGATTATAAGGGAGTACTATGAAAAATTATATGCCAAAAATTGGAAAACCTAGATAAAATGAGCAAAGTCCTAGAAATTTAAATCTTTCAAGATGAAATCATGATGAAATAGAAAATCTAAGTAGATCTGTAAGTAGTAAGGAGATTGAATCAGTAATCAAAAGTTTCCAAACAAAGAAAAGCCCTGGACCCAATGGATTTATTGCTAAATTCAACATTTAAAGAAGAACTAATACTAATTTTTCTCAACCTTTTCCAAAAGGTTGAAGAGGAGAGAATACTTCCTGGCTCATTCTATGAGGTCAGCATTTCCCTGACACCAAAGACAAAGACACTACAAGGAAGAAGCTCTTTGAATTTGCATCTGACAATGATTTCTTGGTTAGGACACCAAAGACATAGGTAACAAAAGAAAAACAGACACATTGGACTTCATAAAAATTAGAAAATTCTGTGCATCAAAAGATATTATCGACAGAGTAAAAAGACAATGCACAGAATGAGAAAACATTTGCAAGTCATAAAACTAATTGTATCAGTATCATTCAGCCTGAAAAAGGAGGTAAATCCTATAATATGCTACAAAATGGATGAACCTTGAGGATATTAAGCTAAATGAAATATACCAGTCATAAAGAGACAAATACTGTAAGATTTCACTTAAATGAGGTACATAGAGTAATCAAAAACATGGAGACAAATAGTAAAATGGTGGTTTGCAGGGAATGGGGAGTGATCGTTTAATGGGTATAGAGTTTCAGTTTTACAAGACAGGGATGAATGGTGGTAATTTTTGCACATTAGGCATGCATTTAATACCATTAAACCACACACTTAAAAACTGTTAAATGGGTATGGAACTGGAAAAAAAAATCATCTGCCTTATTTAATTTATTTTTCTCTTTGTAAAAGTTAGTTTTATACTGTTTGTATCTAATTATGTTTCTACTTTTTACCCTTTCTGATAGATACAGCAGACTAACCTGAAGAATTAAAGGTATATTTGTTATAAAATAAGTTCATTGTTTTTCTTTACTTAAGTCACAATCAATAAATAATTCACAATACTTTAAAAATGTTAAATGGTAAATTCCATGTTGTTTAATTTATCATAAGAAAAACAACTAAAATAAAACAGAACCAAAGACCTGAACTGACACCTTACTAGAGAAGATGTACAGATGGTAAATAAGCATATGAAAATATGTTCCACATCATATGTCATCAGGGAAATGCGAATTAAAACAATAAGACACTACTATATACCTATTAGAATGGCCCAAATCCGGAATACTGACAACACTAAATGCTGGTGAGAATGTGTAGCAACAGGAACTCTCATTTATTGCTGGTAGGAATGCAAAATGGTACAACCACTTGGGCAAGATAGTTTGGCAGTTTCTTACAAAACACATACTCTAATCATATGATCCAGCAATCACACTCCTTGAGATTTACCTAAATAACTTGAAAACTTAAATCCAAACAAAAACCTGCATGTGGATGTTTATAGGATCTTTATTCATAATTACCGAAAGTTGAAAGCAACAAAAATATCCTTCAGGAGGTAAATGGATAAATGAGCTGAGGTACATCCAGATGATGGAGTATTATTTAGCACTAGTAAGAAATGAGCTATTAGGCCATGAAAAGATGTGGAAGAAACTTAAATGCATATTACCAAATCAAAGAAGCCAATGTGAAAAGGCTACATATTGAATGATTCCAACCATATGACATTCCAGGAGGAAAAACTATAGAGACCATAAAAAAACAGTAGTTGCCAGAGATTGGGGAATGGGGGAAGGCATGGATAGGCAGAGCGCAGAGGACTTTTAGGACAGCAAAACCACCCTGTATTATAGTATAATGGTATATACAAGTCATTGTACTTTTGTCCAAATCCATATAATGTACAACTCAAAAGTGAACAGGAATATAAGCTATGGACTTTGGATAATAATGATATCTCAATATAGGTTGATCAATGGTAACAAATGTACCATTTTGGTGTGCTTATTTTCCTCTGAAGCTATAACTTCTATAAGACATGAAGTCTAATAAAATAATTAAATAACAAAAATGATAATATAAAATTCAGAATTTTTTCTATTAGAAACTGAATCTTAGATAGTTGGAAACATTCAGGTGGTTTATGTTTTCCCATTCTTCTCTGATTATTTGAATTTGTATAAATTTGGGCACTGTATTTGATTCTGACTATATAAATGACCCCACAGTTTGTTCTTCTGAACATATGGTGCTGATTGTTTAAAATAATAACTTTCTCTCTAAACCCAATTCTAGCATTCTGATTAAACTAACTTACTACTTAGTTCAAAGAGATAATGATTATAACCAGTTGTTTGTTTTCTTTTAGAAATAGCTGTAGACTAAATGTTGATGTTGAATTTTGCAACCTTGATACAGTTAGCAATTATGGTTAAAGCCCAAATGTACTGTCCAAGATTAAGTAGCATACACATTCAAGTAAAGGCATTTCCAAATTTTCTGTTAGGAACACTTTCTAATTATTTGCCATTTTAGTAGAGGCAAGAAGTGTGAGTACTTTTCAACATTTTTGACTATACTATTCCATTCCAAAACTGGGTATGAAGAAACCTTCTTCCACAAGGGACAATATCTAGTCTGATCTGACTCTTCTCTTGAGGTTAGAATTAATGGGGTGAAAGTATCTCAATCTTCTAAACTTCGTGTGATATCCAAAAACACTTGTGTCATGGAAGAATACATAGGAAGGCTATTCCTTCTTTGCTTCATTTCCTCTTTATAATTGGACCTCTGGACAGTGAAATAAGACAGGATGGCTTGATCTATGCTTGCAATGTGAAGATGAGGTACAAAACTTCACTTTCTGCGAAGGTTATGCTAATTTTACTTCGGAGACCCTGATAATTCAGTTGTACAATTCATCTTCTGTAGTGAGCAATGTGGTAGATAACCCACATTCAGAATTAATTACCATAAATCAGAAGTATATTCATTGTATTGCTGTGAGATCTTTCATTTCCCAGGAGGAAATGTCCCATCTACAAATGAATTCTTTACAGGTTCAATTATGTCTTCTCATTTCTTTTCTCTTTCAGGCTTGGTATAACGTCTGTAATTTAGTTTTATATTTTCTTTTATACAGAAAGTATCCAACTGCTAGCAGTAAGCCCAATTATCACTAGTGATAGAAAAAATAGAAAAATGACAGTGTTCCCCAAAACTATCTGCTTAGTTATGTCTTCAGCTGCCTTTTCCTTATGACCATTTGGTTCAATTAAGCGAACATCATTTGAAATTCATTATTGAACAAAGAAAATAGTTAGATTGAAGCTGGAAAAAAATTAAAAATGGTTTCTCTTTACCATAAAATGAATCTTGTCTATGGCTATACATACATCTCTCTAATTGTACTATATTAATCATAGTGAATATACTAGAAGTATATTGACTCTGTGTGATAAATAGCCCACACTGAAGAACTCTGAATACCTCATGTTTCCTTGTTCAATATGCTTACATTGAGGAAAACTGATAAGCAAGCAATAATTATAATTTCCTTTACTCCAGTCAATCTTTCTTAAGTTTTGTGACTTTCCATAAACAACTAGGCCTTGTGTCTGGAAAAATCACTCAACCATAATGCAATCTTAACTGGCATGCCCTACCAGATTCTTTGGATTTTAAAATGAATGTATTATCTCTAACACTAGTCAATCTAAACATTGTTGTTGTTTTTACTTTGACCAGTAATACCAGGGATTAGTCAGAGGAACATAATATTCAATGTAAATATACCTAAAATATTCCTCTTCTTGGGGTTCCACTCTAACTTTCAGGTCTTACAGAAGCCTGTGGCTGATAGCTGGGTCCATGCTCGTCCTGCAGGGTCAGCTTAGCCACAGGACCATAGTCCACTTAATACAGCTTATTGATTCTAGTTGCCCATGAAGTCGATTTTGAAGACCTATGTAAAACTTTTTGATCCTAAGATGATTCTAGGGTCATAAATAGGCTCCTGCCATGGTTATAAGTTTTATTCTTACCTTTCCCTTACTAATGCCCTGGTTATTCTATAGTCAGATGCCTCTAGAACTAATTAGTCTGAAAGGGTTAATGAAACAATATTAACATTGACTGCCCAAATTTGCTAGTCCCCTGGTCCCACCAGTGTAGAAATGTTACAGATCCATTTCTCCAACATCTTTAATCATTTCTCCATCTGTCCAGTGATAAGTTTTTCATGATAAAAATCTTCAAGTGTTATTTTTAGTTATTCCTCATAAATATATTTTTTTCAAATTTTATTTAAAGGTAGTATTGAAAATGTAGACAGCCCTACCAGAGAAGTACCCTGGTATAATGGATAGCTCATAGATTCTAGTGATAGAATCTTGTTTCCATTATTAACTGGTTATGTGATCAATTAACGTTAACTCCCCTTAGATTTGATTTCATTTTCTACTAATGTGAACAACGCTTCTATCAAAGGGCTTTTGGAAAAAATGACAAACAGCATGTGGTGCTGCATAAGAGCTCATTTATCAGTTCTTTACCTGTTCTTTGTTACAACAAATATCTGACAACATCAAGCTAACATAGAACAATATCTGTCAAATCCAATTGCTATTATCCTTAGGCAGATGAGAAAATAAATGTTCACTGATAACCATAAAAACCATATTCCACATCCATTTCTCAGTACTTGAAGTTAAATGTAAAATCTTACATATTTGCCATTAGTAGTTTCAAATTCATATACTGAATAACATATATCATGATTTAGCTGTACTCTTTTAAAATGGAAACCTTTCAATGTTCCTAAAATACTCTCTGTCTTGTCACCTTCTCTCCAGTCTTAAAGAAAGACACGTCTCACTTTTCCACAAAGTTAAATCCCATCCCACTTGCCTCATTTTATTGCTCTATCAAATTTCTCTCTATTTCCTATAACACTAATAATTTCTTCTCCTCTGACTTCTCTTCAGTTTACAAAGAATAATCAAGGATCAACTATCTGCCACTTGTTACGATGAGCACTGGGTGTTGTATGCAAGTGATGAATTTACTGCTCCTGAAACCAATATTGTACTGTATGTTAACTAACTAGAATTTAAATAAAAATTTGGAAGAAAAAATATTTTTTTCAAACTACCACCCAATCTTTCTCCTTCTTTTTTTTAAAGATTTTATTTATTTATTTGACAGAGAGAGACACGAGAGAGGGAACACAAGTAGGGGGAGTGGGAGAAGGAGGAGCAGGCTTCCCGCGGAGCAGGGAGCCCAATGCTGGGCTCAATCCCAGGACCCTGGAATCATGACCTGAGCTGAAGGCAGATGCTTAATGACTGAGCCACCCAGGCGCCCCATCTTTCTTCTTTTCTTCATCATTAACTAACTGGAAGAGGAATCACTTGATGGTTCCATGTCCTTATTATTTCCAGACTTCCCTTAATGCCGGTGCCTTCTGACCTCTGCCCCAAACATTCTACTGCATCACCCTTGGTAAGTCACTAGTAACTGTGTAATTGCTAAATCCATTGGTCACTTTTATTCAGATCTTGCCTTGTTTATCTTGAAGCACTTAATTCTGTTGACTTCTTTAGTTCTTCCTATCTTGTCTTCCAAGACAGCATACTTTGCTAATTCTCCTTCTAACTCTGGTCATTCCCTCCCTGTCTTGATCACAGGCTTCTTCTCTTATGGAGAAGTATTAAATATTAGTGCTCCTTATGAGACTAATTTTAGTTCTCTCTTTTCTCAAGATCTTCGTAAATGAGATGGGTGACCTCATCTACTTGCATGGCCTCAACTACTTTTTGGATGTGGATAGCTGCTATGAGAGTACTATCTCTGCAAATTAACCTCTCTTCTCAGTCCACAGTAGATTTTCAATTTCCTGGTCTACTAAAGGCATTTTATACTTAACATGCTCAAAATTGAACTCATTGTATAATCTCATTTCCATTCCCATTCCCCACTACTTCTCCTCCTACAAAATTGTCTATTTAAATAATGTTGTCACTATACATACATTCTCTGTGGTAAGTTCTTTTGAAACAGCCAGTATGTTCTCTCCTCCCTTCCTTCTCACTGCACATTTAATTGGTCATATTACAATATCAATTCTACTTCAGATTATCTCCTGAATTTTCTATTTCTTTACCATCCCCATTGCTACTGACTCATGTCATTATTGGAACTATTGCAATAGATTCCCAAAGGGTTTTCTTTTATTTTAGTTCTCCTTTTTACTGCCATGTGAATTAGTAAAATAAATAAGCAAATCTTATTAGGTTCTTGCCCTACCTAAAACATTCTACTCTTTATTGTACATGAGCATATACTCTGGTGTGTTCGAAACAGTCTGGTGGTAATAAGCTTGTTGTCTCAGCTCTTATCAGATGAGTCTAGTTGGGTCATAAATTATCCCGTTAACAATAGGGCAAAGACAAAACCCCTTAGCATCATCCACATGACCCTCCCTTCATAATTTTGCTACTACCAGCATCTTAATCTCATCTCTAGCTCTTCTCACTATATATCCCAAACTCTAGTCCTACTGGAATAATCACAGAACTCATAATACCCATTCACAATTCTGAGTCATTGTACATTACTTCCTCTGATGGATGTGTATATTCCTAATGATTTTTTTTTTCCATTTCTCAATATCATTCAAATGAAACAGGTTCTTTAGAGCCTTCCTTGACTCCCCTAGGACAATTAAGTTGTTCACTTCTTTGTGTTGATTGGCTTCTTGTTCATTCTCTTATTTTAATCCTAATCCTATATTTATCATTCTGAACATATACATCACCTACTGTACTGTGAAATTCTTAAGGACAGGGGCTGTGTTTCATTTATGTTTGATCTCTGTGCTTAGCACAGTGACTGGCAAATACATGCTCAAAAATTGTAAATGAATGGATGAATAAAGGCACTGACCACGGTTCTTGAAACTACCAAAAGTTTTCTGATATTTAAAAGCTTTTTAGTTTAGAAACTTTGGCTGAAATATTTATGTGCCATTTCCATGTAAAAATGACCCAGGCACCATGTGTTTATTTACTATTTCAACACCACCTTTTCCTCCTCAGAAATTACTACAATATTTATAATCAGCACGGTAAAATTTTAGTGTTAAATTATACAATGTGTCTCAAGTTTGCAGCTTGCCAGATTGTAGGCTACTTTATAATTTCTCTATCCAGCCAATGTTCATGAGGACTAGTTATATTGGACATACAGAAGGAAAGTATTCAGTGCATTATTATTTGTGGCAGAACTATATTTAAAACCCAAGCCTTTGAAAATGTTCAATTTTTTTCAAAGATTTTATTTATTTATTTGAGACAGAGAGAATGGGCAGGGGGTAGAGACAGAGGGAAAGGGAGAAGCAGGCTCCTTGCTGAGCAGGGAGCCAGATGTGGGGCTCAATCCCAGGACCCCAGGATCATGACCTGAACTGAAGGCAGACACTTAACCAACTGAGCCACCCAGGTGCCCCAAGAATTTTCAGTTATTTTTGAGTCTAACTGATCATGGAAAGATACAGTGGCTAAGCATAAATTATATTAATGAAATGGGTAATCAAAGGGCCATTGTGAAACAAATTTGTATTTAAAAGGATTTTTATCTACAGTAATTTTAAGAGTACCAATAAGATAATATGTAGTGTTGAAGATACTCCTAAGAAACATATTTGTATAAATCTGGTTTTTTTGCTTCAAGATGTGGGTAAAATAAGTATTTCACAATCAACCAGTAAACTAGAGTTTGGGAAACATCTTTGACATTTTACTCTAGTAAGAAGGTGTTAGTGTACCAGTAAAAATGAGTCCATTTATTTGTTCTCAGATGCCTTTGAAAGCATTGCTTTATTTTATTTTTTTTCTTCAATCTTAACTTTCCCATCTGCTTTCCAAATTCTGAAGCAAAATGTTAGGAGGCAAAGTGAGACTGCGTAGTAGGAACCTATAATGGTGAAATGCACACAAGATTTCCCATTAAGGGGTGCCTGGGTGGTTCAGTCGTTAAGCATTTGCCTTCCACTCAGGTCATGATCCCAGGGTCCTGGGATCCAGCCCCTCATCAGGCTCCCTGCTCAGCGGGAAGCCTGCTTCTCTCTCTCCCACTCCCCCTGCTTATATTCCCTCTCTCATTGTGTCTCTCTCTGTCAAATAAATAAACAAAATCTTAAAAAAAAAATTCTCATTAAGATTTTATAGCTATTTCTCAGCAACTCTTAGCTTCATATGGACAAAACAATAAATGAAGATCTAGGTGAGAACAATTTGTTTCTTTTCACCCCAGTATTCTGTCTTATAAAAGGATCATTTGGAATGATTTCTTTTCTTTCTTTTTTTTTTTTTTAAGATGTTATTTATTTATGTGACAGCGAGAGAGGGAACAGAAGCAGGGGGAGTGGGAGAGGTACAAGCAGGCTTCCTGCCAAGCAGGGAGCCCGATGCAGGGCTCGATCCCAGGACCCTGGGGTCATGACCTGAACCGAAGGCAGACGCTTAACAACTGAGCCACCCAGGCGCCCCTACAATACTACTCTTTAATAAATTTCTAAAAAGAAGACCTTTAGAAGTTCAAAAGAAAAATAGAAGAGAAGTAGAAGAGTACAAGCCTCAGTTTTCCCCTTTCTAAATTCAAGTAATGGGAAGTGACAATTTTTAAAGAGAAGCAGGCTCCCCGCTGAGTAGGGAGCTCAATGTGGGACTCAATCCCAGGATGCCAGGATCATGACCCGAGCTGAAGGCAGATGCTTAATGACTGAGCCACCCAGGCACCCCTGGAATGATTTTTAAACATACTTCAAACTTGTTTACACACTGTGATCTGAATTTTTCCATTGGTTTCTTTCACTGGTTTTCTAATTTATTTACTATAATTACCTTTCCCAAATGTTAGAAAATATTCTTTCTTTTGGAAAATTATAAATTTATAGATCTTTATAATATTCCCTATAGTCTTTATGTTTTTAGACTTCCATCTGGAAAAATCCTATCTTGAAGGAGAATGTATGTGTGTGTGTATAACTTAGATACATATGTAGTTACATTATATCATGCTATGCTATATTATATTATGCTATGCTCTGTTATGTTTATAATCACTTTACCCTTTCCCATTCTGGACTCTGTCCAGTCATAATATCCCTATTTTTATGCTTTCTTGAACATTTTCATATAAACTTTCCCAGTACAACTCTCATAATGAGTACTTTATATATATATATATATATATTTTTTTTTTTTTCTAAAAGATTTGAGAGAGAGAGAGAATGGGGGGAGGGGCAGAGGGAGAAGGAGAGAGAGAATCTTCAGCAGACTCCCTGCTGAGTGAGGAGCCTGAGGATGCTTGATCCCAGGACCCAGAGATCATGACCTGAGCTAAAATAAAGAGTCTGAGGCTTAACTGACTGAGCCACTCAGGCACCCCTCATGATGAATACTTTTAAACCATGTTACCACATAAGCATCTCCACCTAAACTAGTTAGTTATTAACTAGCATTTAGTCTTTACCATGGTATATCTGTATAAGTCAGATAAAACTTGAAAAACTATGTATAAACAAGGAAATTATCAAAGAGTAAGATGGTTACACTTTCATTGTTAACTGTAATTGAATTAATGAGTCTTTAGGTAATTACTAAAATGATTGTCTGACATTAAGACATAATGCCATATGAGTTCATTCATCTGTGGAATTTAAGAAACAAAACAGATCGGGGCGCCTGGGTGGCTCAGTCATTGGGCGTCTGGTTCCGCTCGGGTCATGATCCCAGGGTCCTGGGATTGAGCCCCGCATCTGGCTCCTGCTCAGCGGGAGGCTTGCTTCTCCTCCCACTCCTCCTGCTTGTGTTACCTCTCTTGCTGTGTCTCTCTCTGTCAAATAAATAAATGAAAAAAGCTTGCTGTGTCTCTGTCTGTCAAATAAATAAATAAAAAATGCTCGCTGTGTCTCTATAGGGGAAGAGAAAAAATAGAGGGAAGCAACCCATAAGGGACTCTTTTAACTGTAGAGAACAAATTGAGGATTGATGGAGGGAAGGTAGGTGGGGGTTGGGCTAAATGGGAGATAAGTATTAAGGAGGGCACTTGAGATGAGCCCTGGGTATTGTATGTATGTGATGAAACCCTAAATTCTACTCCTGAAACCAGTATTACACTATATGTTAACTAAAATTTAAATAAAAATTTGGACAAAAAAAAAGACAATGTGCTTGAATTTCATCAGTACGTTAAATGGGTGTTTTGTATTTCCTGGTAGCATTGTCATGCAAGCACAGTTCACTGAAAAGTGCAGTGGGCTAGCAAACAGTTGCCCTCTAGAACCCAAATGCAAGTGGAATTTTCATTTTCAAATGATACACATTTCCTGTTAATGTCATGCAAATATATACCCAGATATATATGCATGGTAAAGATGATTTGGTTGATAAGACAAGTTAAGCAGTTAGCAATTTATTTTTTATGTATCAAACAGCAAAACCAGTAGATCTTTATTAACCATTTATTAATACTTAATCTTGATTAACTTCTTATTAACCACTTGCATTTTGTAATTATGCTTCATCATTACAAGTCTTAAATTTTCATGTTAGGGAGCCAAACTAAGTTAATGGTTTTGTATGAAAACTCCTTGAATGACAGCATAATTATTGGCATGAACAATAAAAGTTAATATTTGGAAGTGATTTATAAACATGGGAGATTAGGTTGATAACTTATTTTCCCAATGATGAAAATTATAACATTCATGTAGGCAGTCACGAAATTTTGTGTGCCAAGTACTCCTCTGTGCTGTAGCTACAAGACATAATCTTTGCCATCAGTGAGCTTACATCATAAAATTTAAAAATAAGAAGTGATCATAGAAATCTTCTAGTGCATTCTCTGTGTTTCACAGGTAGAAAAGTGAAAACCAAGAGGTCTTAGTTACCTAAGATCACACAAATAGTAGCAAAGATGACTCAATGGCACACGTTAGTGAGTGATTTGTTTAGCTACAAAATATGTTATTTCTTCCTAAAATTTGGTTAATACCACTTCCTTTAAAAAGGTGATATATACTGTCAATAATGTTTCTAAGGCATATGCATTAACTTTTGAATATATAATCACTTCTTATGGTGGTATTACCATAACACTAAATCACACGTAGTGGCAATTTTTCATATATAAGTATCTTTTAGGAAAGAAACTATTTTTTTTTCAAAATGTGGAGCCTTTTAGAAGATGGTCCTTTAAGTGGGAAATTTAAGTGACTGCTTTCCTTAAAATTAAATGCAGACATAAAGAAATTTCAGGATTTCATGTCCCTGAGGATAATGCCACCAACAGAGGTGCAAATAACTTGGTTCTTTGAATAATTGCTAGAAAACATCTTAACCTTCTGCTCTGGAAATTCATTAGAGATTTTGATTAGATTTTAACATATCAATAAAATAAATCAGTACTTCCTTGGAAGAACTACTTTTACAGTATGTTATTAGCTTATTAATATTATAAAATTTGAGATACACTGCCGTAAGCAATTATGAAGTATATAAATTATTTACACTTTCCATATTAACTCTTTCCCTGTTTTATCTCAAGTGTAATTTGGAATTGAAGTTTATCCATTACAGTGACCTTTTTCAGATATTGAAAAAATCTTTCTTCTTTGGGAATAATCATAAATTTAAAAGCTTTTATAATATTTATCCTTAATATTTACATTTTTAGTTTCCAATTGAAAAAAAATCCTATTTCAAAGTGGATTTTGTGTGTATGTACGTGTGAATATAATATATATACATATAAAATTAATCCACGTATCATAAATTTCTTGAATTTTATTTATTTTTATTTTTTAAATTTTTATTGTTATGTTAATCACCATACATTATATCATTAGTTTTTAATGTAGTGTTCCATGATTCATTGTTTGTGTATAACACCCAGTGCTCCATGCAGAAAATGCCCTCTTTAATACCCATCACCAGGCTAACCCATCCTCCCACCCCCCTCTCCTCTAGAACACTGTTTGTTTTTCAGAGTCCATCGTCTCTCATGGTTCATCTCCTCCTCCGATTTCCCCCATTTCATTCTTCCCCTCCTGCTATCTTCTTCTTCTTTTTTTTTTTTAACATATATTGTATTATTTGTTTCAGAGGTACAGATATGTGATTGAACAGTCGTGCACAATTCACACTGCTCACCATACCACATACCCTCCCCAATGTCTATCACCCAGCCACCTCTTCCCTCCCAGCCCGCACCACACCAGCAACACTCAGTTTGTTTCCTGAGATTAAGAATTCCTCATTTCAGTGAGATCATATAATACATGTCTTTCTCTGATTGACTTATTTCGCTCAGCATAACACCCTCTAGTTCCAACCAAGTCGTTGGAAATGGCAAGATCTCATTCCTTTTGATGGTTACATAATATTCCATTGTAAACATATACCACTTCTTCTTTATCCATTCATCTGTCGATGGACATCTTGGCTCTTTCCATAGTTTGGCTATTGTGGACATTGCTGCTATAAACATCGGGGTGTACGTACCCCTTCAGATCCCTACATTTGTATCTTTGGGGTAAATACCCAGTAGTGCAATTGCTGAGTCATAGGGTAGCTCTATTTTCAAATTTTTGAGGAACCTCCATACTGTTTTCCAGAGTCACTGCACCAGCTTGTATTCCTACCAACAGTGTAGGAGGGTTCCCCTTTCTCCGCATCCCTGCCAACATCTGTTGTTTCATGACTTGTTAATTTTGGCCATTCTGAATGGTGTGAGGTGATATCTCACTGAGGTTTTGATTTGGATTTCCCTGATGCCGAGCAATGTTGAGCACTTTTTTATGTATCTGTTGGCCATTTGGATGTCTTCTTTGGAAAAATGTCTGTTCATGTCTTCTGCTCTTGGATCCTTTGTTCCTCTTGGATCTTTTGTTCTTTGGGTGTTGAGTTTGAAAAGTTCTTTATAGATTTTGGATACTAGCCCTTTATATGATATGTAATTTGCAAATATCTTCTCCCATTCTGTCAGTTGTCTTTTGGTTTTGTGGACTGTTTTTTTCCTGTGCAAAAGCTTTTTATCTTGATGAGGTCCCCAAAGTTCATTTTTGCAATTGCTTCCCTTGTCTTTGGCGATATTTCTAGGTAGAAGTTGCTGCGACAGAGGTCAAAGACTTTGCTGCCTGTGATCTCCTTTAGGATTTTGTTGGACTCCTGTCTCATATTTAGGTCTTTCAACCATTTGGAGTCTATTTTTGTGTGTGGTGTAAGGAAATGGTCCAGTTTCATTCTTCTGCATGTGGCTGTCCAATTTTCCCAACACCATTTGTTGAAGAGACTGTCTTTTTTCCATTGGACATTCTTTCCTGCTTTGTCAAAGATTAGTTGACCATAGAGTTGAGGGTCCATTTCTGGGTTCTCTATTCTGTTCCATTGATCTATGAGTCTGTTTTTGTGGCAGTACCATACCATCTTGAAGATGACAGCTTTGTAATAGATTTTGAAGTCCAGAATTGTGATGCTGCCAGCTTTGCTTTTCTTTTTCAACATCCCTCTGGCTATTCAGGGTCTTTTTTGGTTCCATACAAATTTTAGGATTATTTGTTCCATTTCTTTGAAAAAAGTGGATGGTATTTTGATGGGATTGCATTGAATGTGTAGATTGCTCTAGGTAGCATTGACATCTTCACAATATTTGTTCTTCCAATCCATGAGCATGGAACGTTTTTCCCTTTCTTTGTGTCTTCCTCAATTTCTTTCATGAGTATTTTATAGTTTCTGAGTACAGATTCTTTGCCTCTTTTTTTTTTTTTTCTTTGCCTCTTTGTTTAGATCTAGTCCTAGGTATCTTATGGTTTTGGGTGCAATTGTAAATGGCATCGACTCCTTAATTTCTCTTTCTTCTGTCTTGTTGTTGGTGTATAGGAATGCCACTGATTTCTGTGCATTGATTTTATATCCTGTCACTTGACTGAATTCCTGTATGAGTTCTAGCAGTTTTGGGGTGGAGTCCTTTTGGTTTTCCACATACAGTATCATATAATCTGCAAAGAGTGAGAGTTTGACTTCTTCTGTGCTGATTTGGATGCCTTTGATTTCATTTTGTTGTCTGATGGCTGTGGCTAGGACTTCTAATACTACGTTGAATAGCAGTGGTGATATTGGACATCCCTGCTGTGTTCCTGATCTTAGGGGGAAAGCTCTCAGTTTTTCCCCATTGAGAATAATACTTGCTGTGGGTTTTTCATAGATGGTTTTTATGATATAGAGGTATGTACCCTCTATCCCTATACTCTGAAGAGTTTTAATCAAGAAAGAATGCTGTACTTTGTAAAATGCTTTTTCTGCATCTATTGAGAGGATCATATGATTCTTGTTCTTTCTTTTGTTAATGTATTGTATCACGTTGATTGATATGCAGCTGTTGACCCAACGTGCAGCCCAGGGATAAATCCCACTTGGTCGTGGTGAATAATCATTTTAATGTACTGTTGTATCTTATTGGCTAGTATTTTGGTGAGAATTTTTGCATCCATGTTCATCAATGATATTGGTCTGTAATTCTCCTTTTTTTTTTAAGATTTTATTTATTTATTTGAGAGAGAGAGAATGAGAGAGAGAGCACATGAGAGGGGGGATGGTCAGAGGGAGAAGCAGACTCCCTGCCGAGCAGGGAGCCCGATGTGGGACTCGATCCAGGGACTCCAGGATCATGACCTGAGCCGAAGGCAGTCACTTAACCAACTGAGCCACCCAGGCGCCCTGTAATTCTCCTTTCTAATGGGTGTTTTTCTGCTTTGAGGATCAAGGTAATTGTGGCCATATAAAATGAGTTTGGAAGTTTTCCTTCCATTTCTATTTTTTGGAACAGTTTCAGAAGAATAGGTACTAATTCTTCTTTAAATGTTTGGTAGAATTCCCCTGGGAAGGTTCAGTCGTTAAGTGTCTGCCTTCAGCTCAGGTCATGATCCCAGGGTCCTGGGATCGAGTCCCACATCGGGCTCCCTGCTCCTCAGGAAGTCTGCTTCTCCCTCTCCTACTCCCCCTGCTTCTGTTCCCCCTCTTGCTGTGTCTCTCTCTGTCAAATAAATAAATAAAATCTTAAAAAAAACAACAACAACAAAAAACCGAATTCCCCTGGGAAGCCATCTGGCAATGGGCTTTTTTTTTTTCTGGTAGATTTTTGATGACTGCTTCAATTTCCTTAGTGGTTATAGGTCTGTTCAGGTTTTCTATTTCTTCCTGGTTGTTTTGGTAGTTGATACATCTCTAGGAATGCATCCATTTCTTCCAGGTTATCTAATTTGCTGGCATAGAGTTGCTCATAATATGTTCTTATAATTGTATTTCTGTGGTGTTGGTTGTGATCTCTCCTCTTTCCTTCATGGTTTTGTTGATTTGGGTCCTTTCTCTTTTCTTTTTGATAAGTCTGGCCAGGGGTTTATCAATCTTGTTAATTCTTTCAAAGAACCAGCTTCCAGTTTCGTTGCTTTGTTCTACTGTTCTTTTGGTTTCTATTTCATTGATTTCTGTTCTGATCTTTATTATTTATCTTCTCCTGTTGGGTTTAGGCTTTACTTGCTGTTCTTTCTCCAGCTCCTTTAGGTGTAGGGTTAGGTTGTGTATTTGAGACCTTTCTTGTTTCTTGAGAAAGGCTTGTATTGCTATATACTTTCCTCTTAGGACTGCCTTTGTTGCATCCCAAAGGTTTTTAACGGTTGTGTTTTCATTTTCATTGGTTTCCATGAATATTTTTAATTCTTCTTTAATTTCCTGGTTGACCCATTCATTCTTTAGTAGGATGTTTTTTAGCCTCCATGTATTTGAATTCTTTCTGACTTTCCTCTTGTGATTGAGTTCTAGTTTCAAAGCATTGTGGTCTGAAAATATGCAGGGAATGATTCCAGTCTTTTGGTACTGGTTGAGACCTGATTTGTGACCTAGGATGTGAACTATTCTAGAGAATGTTCCATGGGCACTTGAGAAGAATTTGTATTCTGTTGCTTTGGGATGGAATGTTCTGAATATGTCTGTGAAGTCCTTTTGATCCAGTGTGTCATTTAAAGTCTCTATTTCCTTGTTGATCTTTTGCTTAGATGATCTGTCCATTTCAGTGAGGGGGCTGTTAAAGTCCCCCACTATTATTGTATTGTTGTCGATGTGTTTCTTTGCTTTTGTTATTATTTGCCTTATATAATTGGCTGCTCCCATGTTAGGGGCATTGATATTTACAATTATTAGATCTTCTTGTTGGATAGACCCTTTAAGTAGGATATAGTGTCGTTCCTCATCTCTTATTACAGTCTTTGGTTTAAAAACTAATTTGTCTGATATAAGGATTGCCACCCCAGCTTTCTTTTGGTGTCCGTTAGCATGGTAAATGGTTTTCCACCCCTTCACCCTCAACTCTAAAATGAGTCTCTTGCATACAGCATATTGCTGGGTCTTGTTTTTTAATCCAATCTGATACCCTGTGTCCTTTGATTGGGGGCATTTAGCCCATTTACAATCAGGGTAACTATTGAAAGGTATGAATTTAGTGCCATTGTACTACCTGTAAGGTGAATGTTATTGGATATTGTCTGTGTTCCTTTCTGGTCTATGTTACTTTTAGGCTCTCTCTTTGCTAAGAGGACCCCTTTCCAGATTTCTTGTAGGGTTGGTTTCGTGTTGGCAAATTCCTTTAGTTTTTGTTTGTCCTCGAAGCTTTTTATTTCTCCTTCTATTTTCAATGACAGCCTAGCTGGATAGAGTATTCTTGGCTGCATATTTTTCTCATTTAGTGCTCTGAATATATCCTGCCAGTCCTTTCTGGCCTGCCAGGTCTCTGGGGATAGATCTGTTGCCAATCTACTGTTTCTACCGTTTTAGGTTCCAGATCTCTTCTTCTGAGATGCTTTCAGGATTTTCTCTTTGTCTCTGAGACAACTTACATATATATATGTATATATGACAACTTACATATATATATATATGCCAAAAATAAGAGTAACTACTATGAAGGGATAGAATATGACTCTAAAAATGAAAAATAAAAATGTTTATTTAAAACAGGGATTGATAAGATGTTGGTTGAAAAAGGGGAAAAGAAGAATTAAGAAAAAAATACGGTTAAAAAAATTAACTTTGAAAGACTAAAGAATCATGGTAAAAAAGCCATGAATTCTATGTGCAGTGTTCCCCTAGTGCTGGAGTTCTGCCGTTCTCATTTATCGGTAAACTTGGTCTTGGCTGGCTGTTCTTGCTGATCTTCTGGGGGAGGGGCCTGTTGCCATGGTTCCCAAATGTCTTTGCCAGAGGCAGAATTGCCCCGCCCTTGCCAGGTCTGGGCTAAGTAATCTGCTCCAGTTTGCTCTTGGTAGCTTTTTTTCCCTGCAAGCTTTCCATAGAGATTTGGAGGATGAGAGTGAAAATGGTGGCCTCCCAATCTCCAGCCCAGAGGAGCCGAGAACTCGGGGCCCCACTCCTCAGTGAGCCCCAGAGAAAAGCAGTCACTCCCATCTACCTGGTCTCTGGTCGCACTCTGTGCTCACCTGGCCTGAAACCAAGCATTTCTATTTCTGGCACACGACACCATGTGGAGTCTCCAAACCCAGCAGATCCCTGGGTGTGCTCCCATGCCACTCCTCCTGGGGGAGGAAGGGGAGACTCCCCGGAACGGCCACTTGTTGGGTCCCTGCTGGAAGAGCAGTGGCCCGACTGTGCCGCGGATCATGGTTTATGGCAACCCCGAGGTGAGAGCCTGCTCCTTGGCTCTGTCTCTGCAGCTTGCTCCCCTGCTCTGATCCCTGGGAGCTCTGCTGCACTCAGGCACCCCAGGTCTTTCTGTGACCCCAAGGGTCCTGAGACCACACTGTCCTGTGAGGGTTCCACCTCCCACGTAGCCACTGGAGCAACGTCCCTCAGAGGAGCGGACTTCTAAAAATTTCTATTTCATGCTCTGGGGCTCTATCACTTGCCAGAAGCGGGCAACGGAGGCCCTCTCCCCTGCCGTCTATCCTCCCCAATATCGCCTCGGAGTCACTTCTGTGCACGTCCTACCTTCCAGAAAGTGGTCGCTTTTCTTTTTTTATGGGTAATTGAATGTATTAATTGAATATACACATACTGGATTTTGAGACACACCTCCCCCACCCCCGCCCCCAAGTGCTCACTACTTATTTGGCTCTTAAGTCTGGTCTTTACCCAGAAGCAAGAGCTGGGGAGACACTGACTTTCTGAGACCTAAAATAACTTCCTCTGCAATTTCCTCAGTAAATGAGTGGTCGCTTTTCTGTTCAGAGAGTTGTTGCTATTCTTTGCTTTGATCTCCTGTTGAGTTTGTAGGTGTTCAGAATGGTTTGATCCCTATCCAGCTGAATTCCTGAGACCAGATGAAATCCCGGTCTTCTACTCCTCCACCATCTTGCTCCGCCCCCCAAATTTCTTGATTTTTAATTCAGTTACTTAACCTAATATATCTTCTATGATTACTTTCTATATTAACATGTGTTCTTTTCTGTAAAGCTTTTTCAATATACCAAGTGAAGTGAATAAAGTGGAACATGTGACTCCATCTCTATAGAAGATTCGTGAAGTTTTGCTTTACCTACAAGATGAGGGATCTATTCCTAGGCCCGGGCAGACTGAAGGAGCATAATGATATGGAAAGGTTTTTAAAAACATTTCTTTCTACTTAGATACTCAGGAATGATCACATAATATTTTTTTTCTCTTTTCTACATCTTACCTGTCTCACTTAACACCATCTTATACACTTGAAATATCTCCAAGTTAATTGAGGCATGACTTGTTCATTATCCCTGTTCTGTACTAAGAGACTTCAATGTCAACAAATTAAAACTATTTGTCCAGAGTCAACTCTGCCACTTTCCCCAGGATGTAGAAAGCTTTAAAATTTATCATTAGGTGACTGAGAAGAAATAACATGTAACAGGTTTTCTTTCTTTTAGTTTACTGAGGGGGTATTTTTAAAATAACCTTTTAATTTAAGAGAAGTTTTAGATTTACAGGAAGATTATAAAGATAGTACAAAGAGTTCCTTTATATCCCATGTCCACTATCCCTTCATGTTATTATATTACATTGGTGTGTAAGTATAGTATACTTGTCACAATTAATAAACCAATGTTGATGCATTATTATCAACTAAAACCCATATTGTATCCAGATTGTTTTAGTTTTTACCTAACATCCTTTTTCTGTTCCAGGATTTCATCGAAGATACTATATTACATTTAGTAGTCTTATCTCCTTTGGTTCATTTTGGCTGCAACAGTTTCTCAGACTCACCTTGTTTTACAAGGCCTTGACAGTTTTGAAGAGTACTGATCAGATATAATGTAGATATCACTTTACTGGAATTTGTTAAAATTTTCCACTATAAAGTTACTCTTTTTTCTTCCTTTTACATAATGTACACTTTAGAAGGAAGTCACTATCCACAACCCACACTGAAGGAGTGGGGAGTTATGTTTCACTTTCTTGAAAGTGGAGTATATACATACTTATTTAGAATCCTTTTATATGGGAGATTTATCTATTCTTATTTATTTATTCATTCATTCATTCAATCATTTATTCATATTAGCATGGATTTATAAACATTTTATACTTTGGGTGATGAATTAATATTACATTATTTTGGTGAAAAAAACTGTTCTAGGTTTGTCTATTGGGAGCTCTTTTAATTGGATCATTTGTTCCTTTTGCATACCCATTGTTATGGGTTTTTAAGCTCTCCTTTCTTTCTTAAACTTCAAAATGCTCTGGGTTCATCTTATATTTTTCCTGTCCTAGTCCTAGAGTCACCCATTTCTCCAAGGAGAGCTTTTTATCAGAAAATGCTATTAGAAGCCAGACCCAGGAGGAAGGTATGGCCATTGCTACTAAGAGTTATTGTTTCTAGGCTGCCTCAGCTGACAGAGAAAGAAAATACGTATATTCCAGCCTGTGTATACACACACACCTATGATTATTTCTATATATAACCATCTGTGTCTATGTTAAACATGAGTTCATATTTGAAGAGGCAGTTTTTACATGTACCTCATGTTCTATTTGGTGAGTATATACTTAAAAATTATGATAAAATAAGGCAGTTATGAATCTGAACACTTTCAAATTTACTAAAAAAAGTTTGAAATGAAATATTAGTCATTAAATTAAAACTAAAGTCTAATTAGTTCACTATTTGTATCAGTGAAACTTGAGAGGGTAAATAATATATTATTCAGTTCTAATTTGATTTCTTTATTATCCTAACCCAAAACAGGAGTCAATAATTTTCTTTTGTCCAGAATTTTAATTCCCTAAACATGAGCTTTATGGTTCACAATGAAACACTGAGTAGGCAAGAAAAGAAAATATGTCCTTCAGAAGAGATATTTTAGGAAAGTTTCTAAATTTCATTTAAACAAATTAGACATGAGACTCTTATTCTAATTAACAGCTTCTATTGAAAACATGCATATCATTTTTTCATATTTATAGAGCTGAAGGTGAAATTTTGTCAGAATAATAATGTAAATTCTAATAACAACATAAGGGGTAAAATGGAAGAAGGTTTTAAGCTTACTCCTTTTTTTTTTCTGTACTATTTTTTCCTGGAAATAAAATATAATTGTCATTTCTCTCACACAAGACTTTATCACTGTTACTTAAAGAAATATACAATGTAGTTTTAGGTATTTTAAAATGATAGCTGTTGAAGAGAAAACATTTGTTTCAGAAGTATATATACAACTAAATAACTATTTGAAATATATACCTTTATAAGAGGAGCTGTGCTCAAACAATAAAAGTCCGTATCAAGAGACTAATGAGGAATCTGTCGCTCTTGGATTCTTCTGAAGGGAAAAACTGTCTTTTTTCTAAGAGTAGTTATATTTTATTGTATAACCAGATGGTATTGTGTGTCATGAAATAAAATAGAAAAGCACAAGGTTTACTGTAGATGGAGGCTGATTCTTTGAAACATTTCCTCACCACCAGAGTTTGGAACACCAAGCTTGTGGGTGGCTTTCGTGCATGATAGGACTTTGATCATGGTTCCTCCAGAGGGTGATTCAAAGGTAATGTTCCACTCTAGGCCTTGCTGATAGCAACATTTTTATGTTGTCAAGCCTCTGTTATTAGCATATTAACATTTATGGCCTTACTACTCCTGAGATTGGATTGAGAGTCTGAAAATTAAATTTTAAAAAGCTTCTTAACATTAGATGGCACTTCATTTTCTGTTTTTTTTTTTTTTTTTTTTTTTTTTTTTTGTGGGGGGAGTGTTGTTTGTTTTTGTTTTGCTTTGTTTTGTTGGTAATAAGGACTCAGATGATCTCATTGGACACATACTCAGCTCTGAGTTCAATACCTAGAGTATTAGACTACCAATCATGGCCAGTTAATGGGGTCTAGAGTTATGAAACAAAATAAATTCTATGATTAACACAAGGGCTATAAAAATCTCTAGACTGTGGTTCTGCATCATGAACTTGGACTCATATTAGACTTCAGGTTTATATTCTGAGTTTACCATTTGACTTTATGTCTCCTTGGGACAAATGTTCTTGCATGACCTCTAATTATTGTACTGCCAGTGGAACCTAGGAAATGGACATCATTAGCTGTCTTGCCTGGATAATTAAGAAATAAGTTCAGAGGGATAATTGCTGCATCATTATTTCTCTTTACCTTCTGACAAATTAGATTTTTTTTATAATTGAGTTGACCATATGTTCAAATCTCTGCAATTAACAACACATTATTTTAATTTAAGAATTTATACACACATACAAACTATGATTTTTCATCATCCTACTCTTACACCTTGGGCAGGTGTTGAGGATGGGGTGAGTGGAGTTTAAGTCAGTTTCAGATCAGTGTTGTTATCGTTTTTCCAATCACCTCCTGGGATTTATGTCTGTTTGTGAATAGAGAGAATGTGGAATGGAGAGGACCAAGGCTTCTAAATGTGGCTCTGAATGCTTTTGACATTTTAAATAAAGAAGTTTTTGTGTTATCCTACTGCTCCCTAACAGACTCATGTAAATGAATCAAGACAATACAGAAATGAATTTGAACAAATTTTACATTTCCTTTGATTGTCCTAGCAGGAGTCCTAAAGCAAATCCTACATTAAGTGATGCGGGAGGTTCTAGAAGATACTGAAGTGTGGTATGAGACAGCTCTATCTAAAGCAATTAGTGTTAAGATCTTAAATTGGTGGCAGGCTTTAAGACTTTTGTAAATGTTCAAACCTCTGCACCTTTAAGCAAACAAACTTTGAGAACGTATTTCTTCCTGAAATTGTTCTACAAGAGTTAAAATGTACTGCATGTTAGTAGCTCTTTCTGGCTTTAGACTGTAATGACACGGATATTAGTCAGCTGCCACTCTCTCCAAATTTCTCCAGAAGTTGACCCTTCACCTCCAGAGCCTCCAAGTCTCTTACCAAAGTTTCAAAAATTCACTGTTAATTGTAAGACCAAGATGTGTGATTGGGAAAAGATAATAAAAAAATTGTTTCCATCTTTTTGCCATCTTTACAGGAGAGAAAATGCAGAGACAGGCATATGGCTTGGGGTGTTATGAGCATAATGAAGAAGTAGAACAAGATGAATAAAAAATCAGAAGGGTGGCAAGGTCTTGCCTTCTCCCACTATCTCAGGATGAGCATTTTCAATCCAAGACATGGGTCGAAAGGTAAAATAACAGATGTACAAAAATCCAAATACATGTAGCCAAAGCTAATCAAGTATTTGTGGTTATTATAGGGAACACTTACCAAAAAAGCTCATAGGATGGGAGACAGAGCTATTTCAGCCAGGTAAAAAATATTCATGATTGCAAACTATAAATCACCAGAATACTTCATTATCATAAAAGATAATAAAACTCAATATTGATGGCTGGGTAGGGAATTTTAGAAAGTTTCTTTTCATCGGTAAGTAGAATAAGAAGAAATATTGGGAAATTCAAAGTAAAGAGATGAAAATAAAGGATTAAAATAAGAGTTAGATTAGGGTTAACAAAAGGTGCTGGCAGTGGGATATTGAGCTAATTTCTGTTTTACAGAATTTAAGCACTACCTTAAGATTGTTATGGATCCTAGCACAATGCTTGGCACATAGTAGATGCTCAGTGATATGATTAAAGAAATTAGTTATTTAGAATGTGACCAACAATAGATGAGTAAGACAAGTCCAAGTGTTTAATCTTGGGGAATGGGGAGAGTAGCAATGTTACTGCCAGAAAGACTGCAGCAAGTTTGATCTTGGGAAATGAATAAATTTGGTATTGAACAAGCTGTTAATGTAAAGGGTACGGAAATACAGTTTAAAGAAAACCAAATGTGAGCAGAATTTTATCTTTTAATTATTTTGATTCTCCATGGCATCTCATAAAATGTTAAATATTCTTCATAGATGAGGAGATTGGGATATATGCTGATTACTGGGATTACTTCTTTCTAATCCTCAGAGACATATCTTTTCTTTATGACTTTTTTAAACCAGATTCAATTTCTTCTGTACATTTTAACTTTTATGGTGGATAGAACATACATAGAAAAAGTCAAAAGTTGTAATAGGGCAAGATACTGGCTTAACTGGGACAGGGAAGCTAAAGGAATATTTATTGAAAGATGTCTAATAGCCATTTTCATTGACTTTTTTGGAAGGTTGCAGATGGAACTTAAAGTGTTTTGTGGTGCTGCAAACATTATGATAACCAAATCAGTAGAGGAACAATAAAGAAGCTAAAGCAGGAGAGAAAAGATAAGGATTACTGAAGGGAAGACATGAGCATTCAAAAAAAAAAAAAAATTCCCTTAGCAAGAAGCTGTCTATATTTAATCATTTTCTCTCTCCAAATTGTCCTGAATTATTTACATATTGCATAATTAGAAGCCAAACCATTAGCTGTTCAATAGAAGTCCATTATAAATTTGTATATCATAAAAACTTATAAAATATTATTAGAAGGAAGGCAGTTATTAATCCTGCCAGCAATACCAGCTTAAAAAATGTTTCCATTACAATGAGCATGAAATAGAAGGATGTCTATTTTTCTTAATATAGAGGACTTAAATGTGTTTGCTAATTGACTAACCTTCACAGTTTCTGTGCCAATTCTATTATTAGCCTAATCATTTCAGGTTCTACTATAATTATAATCATGACTATTGGCAGATGAAGTTTATAGATGGTGAGAAAAACTAATTGTGTCTCCAGCAAATATAGGAAGGTGTGCAGTAAATCCAATTAGAATAGCAAATTGATTGAGCAAATGCATAATTTATTAATTTTGGTAATGGACACAGATTTTATTATTTCAGTATTAGTTAATGGCTAAAAAAAGCCTATATGCAGAAAGGCAGATTTACTTACAGCAGTTTTATCAACCAAAGTTGATTTTGCCCCCAGAGGGACTTTGTCAATGTCTGGAGACATTTTTGATTATTGTCATGATTTGGGAGATGGGGAGTTGCTACCAGCATCTAGTAGGTAGAGGCCTGGGTGCTGCTAAATATTTTACAATGTACAGGTCCACACTCATAACAAATAGTTATTCTGGCAAAAATGTGCTGGTGTTGAAAACTCTAATTTCCAGCATGTATTTCTTATGGTTGTTTGTATTTAAATTTTCCTTAGTTGGAATCATTTACATATTTCTATGGACTTCAGCAGATATAAGCTATTATAACTTTCAAAAGGACTCCTTCCTCTTTTTAAAGGTCATTTGGGCAAGACCATCCTTACATATGCTGAGCGAAATAAGTCAATCAGAGAAAGACATGTATCATATGACTTCACTGATATGAGGAATTCTTAATCTCAGGAAACAAACTGAGGGTTGCTGGAGTGGTGGGGTGGGAGGGATGGGGTGGCTGGGTGATAGACATTGGGGAGGGTATGTGCTATGGTGAGTGCTGTGAATTGTGCAAGACTGTTGAATCACATATCTGTACCTCTGAAACAAATAATACAATATATGTAAAAAAAAAAAAAGAAGAAGAAGAAGATAGTGGAGGGGGAGAATGAAGGGAAGGAAATCGGAGGGGTAGACGAACCATGAGAGATGATGGACTCTGAAAAACAAACTGAGGATTCTAGAGGGGAGGGGGGTGGGAGGATGGGTTATCCTGGTGATGGGTGTTAAAGAGGGCACGTTCTGCATGGAGCACTGGGTGTTATGCACAAACAATGAATCATGGAACACTACATCTAAAACTAATGATGTAATGCATGGGGATTAACATAAGAATAAAAAATTAAAAAAAAAACATGTCTTTATCATGATAAAATGATGAGCACTGTGAATTGTGTAAGACTGTTGAAGCACAGACCTGTACCTCTGAAACAAATAATACATTATATTTTAAAAAAAGAAGAAGAAGAAGAAGAAGAAGAAGAAGAAGAAGAAGAAGAAGAAGAAGAAGAAGAAGAAGAAGAAGAAGAAGGGGAGGAAGAGGAAGAAGAAGAAGAAGGTAGCAGGAGGGGAAAAATGAAGGGGGGGAAATCGGAGGGGGAGATGAACCGTGACGGACTATGGACTCTGAGAAATAAACTGAGGGTTCTAGAGGTTAGGGGTGGGGGGATGGGTTAGCCTGGTAATGGGTATTAAAGAGGGCACATTCTGCATGGAGCACTGAGTGTTATGCACAAACAATGAATCATGGAACACTACATCTAAAACTAATGATGTAATGTATGGTGATTAACATAAAATAATAAAATAAAATAAAATAAAATAAAATGATGAGATCAGTGACATAATGACCAACATATTTTTGTTTAAAGACCAATTTCTACTAGTTTGACCTAATTACTTTCTTCAGTTCGTGTTTGCAAGAAGATAGGATGGTGTTTGGGAAAAGCACATAACATGTGGTGGGGACAACCTATTTCTCCAAGTCCTTTAGCAACAACTGTTCATTTGTCAACCTAACTGAAAACTCAAATATGAACCCTTTTTTTTCATTTCTATTTTATTTCAGAACTATAGGTCTAAATATTCCTCCACTATATATATTGTGTTCACAAATGATGTTTTTTTGCATGTAGTGCAAAGTGTAAAAAAAAAAATGTCTTGTCTTTTTTTTTACTGACACACACTTTTATTTTTAGCTTAGCAGCATTTATTTATGAGTCTGTTCAATCTGTCCATCTCTATGGCCACTGTGTAACATCGTCTTAGAGTTGTTTCATCTCTTGCCTTCCTCAAATCCATGTTTCATATAGCACTTAGAATGACTTTTTTCAATTCCTGTGAATGTCACTCTCTGCTTAAATTCCTCAAATGATTCCCATTATACTTGGGATAAAATTCACAATACTTTTTTTTTAAATTTATTTTATTTTATTTTATTATAAAATTCACAATTCTTAAAATGACCTACAAGGAACCCAAATGATCTAACCCTTGCTTCTCTAGTGGTATTTTATGACTCAAGCTCCTTTTCCCTGGTCAATGTTCACTGATGACACTTTGTTCTCCCTGCATTAAAGGGTTAGAATATACTGAGTCCTCTTTCTAGACAGCTCTTCTCCATCATTATGGTCTCTGTCTAGATGTCATTTGCTCTACAAGCTTTCTCTGACTTTGATCATTTAAAATTAGGGGCCCCTGCATTAATCTCTCATTTTGTTGCTCATAGAACTTAGTCATAATGTCATTATCCATTTATTTTGTGAGCATTTGAATAATATACCTCTCTAACTAGACTTTAAACCCATCAAGGCACCAGCATTATGTCAATATCATACATCTATGTCTCAGTAGGGCCCAACCCAGTATCTGGAACAAAACAGGCATTCAATAAACACAGAATTCTTTAGTATAATTTAAGACTATTGTGATTAACTAATTAACCTCTGATAATTCACAGTAACTAATAAAATTACTAAATCTTATCATAAGCCCAATTTTATAAACATATTTAGAAGTAGAGTCTTAAAAAAATTTCCTTCAGACCATACAAGATTCAGTTTTTGAGGATATCCTGAATTTGGACAACAAATCAAGAGCTGTCAAAGTAAAAGTCTTACTTACATTTAGCCAGAGACTGCCAGTCTAGATGTATGCCAGCTTAAATGCTATCAGGCAATTCACTTACAGCATTAAGCTTGTTAGTGAGGAAACATATCCAACTATTCCATTACAACAAGATCCACTGTAAAGATGGTGGCACAGAACTAGATTGAACTAGAACTAATCAGTGAGAGTATAGTAGTGGGGATGCATTTTGTTACTTTGGAAATTTTGTGACACTGAATGAAATTGTTCATTCACATTCACCTATGGCTCTATATTTACAAAACTGGTCACTTCGAATCTTATGCTTGTCATTTTTCCATTGAAAATTGCCTTAATTAAATATTACTCTTGATTGAACATTAATATGTTTTTCTCAATTGCTTAATGCATTGAGAAACAGGGTTTGCTATAGATAGAACTTTCATTTAGTTATGACATTGTATTACTCTAATCTTGGATCAGTTATCTAGAAGAAAAGAACTGTTGTCATGGCCACTGTTATAACAAAACAGTCAAAATTTTGAGTAAAGTGATCAAGGTAACTTTTCAAAGAATATAATATTTGAACAAGGACTTGAAGGAAGTAAAGGAGTTGCCATTTGGATAATTCCTTAGAGGTCTTGTACTTTGTGCATTTGCTACTTTTATTCACTGTTTTTCCTAATCTAGGCTTCCCTTAAATATCTGTTGATTCTTTTTATTTTTTAAAGATTTTATTTATTTATTTGACAGAGAGAGACATAGCGAGAGCATGAACAGAAGCAGGGGGAGTGGGAGAGGGAGAAGCAGGCTTCCTGCAGAGCAGGGAGCCCGATGTGGGACTCGATCCCAGGACCCTGGGATCATGACCTGAGCCGAAGGCAGACGCTTAACGACTGAGCCACCCAGGCGCCCAAATATCTGTTGATTCTTGAAGATACATTTGGATTTAAGAGTAAAGAACTTAAAGCATTTTATATGCTCTGTGTACATGGATAGGGCTTGTTGGTTGGTAGAATTCATTTTAGGGTGATAAAGCAGCAAATCATTATTCTATTGGAAAGCACCGTATTAGCATCTTTTTATTTTCTCTATGGTAGTTCAGTTTCTCCAGAGAAAAAAATATCGGTCTATATATTCCCTTGCTCTTGAGAAAAAGCATGGCTCTTGGCCTTCTAATGGACTAGGGAACAGAGCTGAGAATCATTCACACTTTTATTTAATCTCCACCCTACATTATTCTGATGCATTAAACCACCCTTCATCATTAAACCATCCTTCATCATTCTGATGGATTAAACCATCAGATCAAAACCTGGGGGCATATCCTGGTGTCCTTGTATCCAGGGACTTTGCCAACAATCTCTCCATGAGGGGAAGAGAGAATCTCTGTCTCTTGCAGATCTGGGTTGGGCTTGTCACATGTCTGCATAGGATAGAACTATGGATGCTAGGAGTTTAAGTGTATCTTAAACAGATTTTTCTACTAGTTCACTTGTTTTCAGGCCTATACTTTACTCAAACCTTCCAGGATCTTTGGTCCCTTCAATTCCTGAGTCTTTCTGGTAATCTCCTGAAAAATCAACTTCCTTGTCATCGTTAGCTTCTCTTGCTGCACATTTCAGTTTCTCTGTTTTACTAATTCAGTTAACACAGCTGAGACCAAGTTCTGTCTTCCAAAATTGTGTTCATATCTCTAATCCAATTTCATTTTCTATTCTGTTATTATAGATATTTACATTAAAAAAAGTCTCTTATAGTAATGTTGATAATGTTCCCCAAGAGAATAGCAATAGACATATGTTCATCTGCCATGTTTAACCTAAAGTCAGTACAATGAATTTAAAAATTTAGTGTGAGGCACTGTGCAAGGTGTTACTGGGAAGACACAATTTATTATAACATGATATCTATGCTGCAAAGGTTCAGAGTTTAGTGTGAGAAAAACACACTCTCACATAACCCTAACTCAGATCAGGTTGATAAATACCATGTACTGGGTTGAATAGACCTTCCAAACTCCATGTCTACCCAGAATCTAAATATATGGTCTTATTTGGAAATAGAATCTTAGGAGAAGTAATCAAGTTAAAATGAGGTCACTGTAGATTAGGATGGGCCCTAAATCCAATGACTGGTGTCTTTATAAGAGAAAGTAGAGAGAGATTTGGATATAGAGACACAAAGGGGGGACATGGAGGAAAAGGCCATGTGATGATAAAGTCAGAGATTGAAGTAATACAGTTGCAAAACAAGGAACTTCTGAGGCAGCAGAAGCTGGAAGAAGCAAGGGAGGATACTTTTCTAGAGTCTTCAGAGGGAGTATGGCCTTGCTGAGACCTTGATTTTGGACTTCTAGCCTCTAGGATTTGAGAGAATAATTCTCTGTTATTTTAAGCCACCCAGTTTGTGGTACTTTGTTATGGCAGTCTTAGGAAACTAGTATGTGTTATTACACCAGTATAAAGTGAAAGTGTGATAGCAGAACACAAGTAGAACACAGCTCACCATATATAAACATAGGAAAGAGCAAAGCCTCTGCATTTACCTTTGGTAGAGTGGAAATTCTACAAGTAAAAATATATTTGACGTCATTAAACTACACTACTATCCTGATTATTTAAGGACTGTTTTCAGTGATAATTGCTAAAGCTGTGTTTAAGTGTTAAAGGATTTGAGCACATCTACACATTCATATTTTAAATCACATATTTTCTCAAAAATAGTCACTTAATATCTTCTGGACATATTTGAGGAAATGAAAGCATATACATTTAACAACATATAATCATTATTTCGAAAGAAAGTTGAATGCTATCGCAAGACATTCTTGGCTCATGAATTTTCTTCATATCAATAGACATGTCCTCATTACTTTTAGGCTAACTTCCTGCTGACTTCCTAACTTCATTAACATTGAGAGTAAGTTCTAAAGAAGTACTCTATTTTAGTATATAATCCAAATTGTTACCAAGATTATTTTAGTTAAAGCAGGAGTAATGGGTTTTGAATGTCTTGGAAGAGGAGTTGAATGTTTAAGAAATTGAAGTCTAGAAAGAAATAAATTTTGTTTGACAAATTCTAAAGACATTTTGAAGGTGAAAAGTTCTGGTGATGTAAGACTCAAATTGTGAACATTCGTTCAGCAGTTACATATGAATTAACCAACCTGTCAATATAGAATTGATGCTCCTGAGATATTTCAAGTGTTTTGCAATCTGATTTTTAAAGTTAATCAAAATCTTTAGGGAAGTTAAACTGGTGAAACCAACTGTAGTTGCAAACACAAGACAGTTAGCTGAAAACTATTTGGATAGAAAAGAAAATGACTTCATTCATCACTTTTAAGATCAAACATTTCCACTTGAGTAACTCACAATATATAATAAAACAATTTGTGTCAGTTTTTCTCTTAGAGGCCAAGTGCATACTAGCAATAGTTTCTCAAGCTTTTGAAATGTCTATCTTTTGTTTTCTTCTAAAATCCTACACCCTCATCCCAAACTAAACTTTAGCTTGCCTAAAGTCCATGCCTCCTCCTGTATTCCCTTTCTTGATAAACTGAACTATGCAATTTAAAAAATAGAAAACTGAAAGACTTCCATAGCTATCATTCATGCCTAATGTCCAATCAGTCACTGAGCCCTTAAACCACTCATGCATTCACCTTTTCTCTATTCTAACTACTGCTGCTCTAGGTAGGATCCCATTACCCTAGTGGTCTCCGAAGTGATCCTTCCCAGACAATTCTGTACACTGCTGCCAGAGTGATCTTTCTGAGTTACAAATCTGGTCAAGTTAACCCTTGCTTAAAAATCCTTTAGTGCTCTCCATAACTTTCAGGATAAAATTCACACTCCTTAGCCTAGTAACAAAAGCCAATTATGATATAGTGTTTGTTATAGTTCAGCATTATTTCCCAAGACCTAATCATAGTCTTGTTTCTCTAATTGCATTAAGCCATCAGATCAAAACCTGGGGGCATGTTCTGTTGGTCTCCACCATGTCTTCACTCATGCTCTCCCCTTAAAGTAGGGTTACCTTTCTCCATCATGTATAATAAGTTGGCAATAAGTTTTCCTACAAAATTCCATTCCCATGTCACCTCCTCGGTGGGTTTGTCAGCTGTCTAGTTTAGTCTAGCCAGGTAGCTAGCTAATATTTGAGCTTTTAGGTTGGAACAAATGAAGAAATTTGGAACTTTATGACTGGTAATTTTAAGTAAATTTAATTCTTACCATATATGATTTAATTTGTGTTAGACTATTTTTAATGCAATCCCTAATGCATAGTAGTTAAGAATAGTGTTTAGGAGCATGGCCTCTGGAATCAGTCATCTTGTGTTCAAATCCCACCATTTGCTAGCTGTGTGATTTGGAGAAAATATTTCTCTAAGAATCAGAGTGCGATAAACTAACATCACCAACTGATGGCTCAGAGCTCATATTCATTTTCAAATCATTCATGATTTTATGATGAAAATCCTAGAAATGTATTTTAAAGGGAAAGGTTAATATGTACTTATAGATAGATCCTAACTGATGAGAACTGAGAGAATATTGCTGTTAATTGTAAATATCTGCTACGCCAGCCCTACCTTGGATGGCCAAAATGCTAATAGGACTCAGCACAGCCTAATGTTATGTTGCTTAGTGAAGCACCATTTCTTGAGAACAAATCATTGGAAAGAGGAACAGGAAATGGACTCTGTGTGAGATTCTCTTTTTGTCATTCCTCACCTGCTCTCACCAGGAATAGAGCCAATCTGTAGACGTATTTGCTACCTAAGCTTGCTATTTACTGTCTTAGCTTTATCAGTGGAAAGGATCCAAAGAATGAATTGAGGGTAGTTTTATCTTCTATGTAACTGCATCTGATTAAAATACACATATAATTAGAAGTTTATTTTGTAGATTAAAGAGTTATTAAAATGGATATTTGATGCTATTTAAAGCATAATATATTCTACAGATGAAATAATATTTTGTGTTGAACTTTTATCACATGAATTTATTTAAACTACAAAATTCTCAAACACTGAAGCATACTGGGTTAATTAGCATTAGAGAGCAAAAATATCATTACATGTTATTTAAAGTAGAGCTTTCAAACTATTTTGGTAAGACTTATGTACTAGCACATTTTCTAGAAATATCATTTAATAGTGCTACATAATATAAATGATATAAATTAAGCTGGATCATGAAATAAAACACTTATTTTTCTTCTAAGCCTTTCTGAAAAGCACAAGTGAAAAGAAAGATGCAGTAATTTATTTGAATGTTTTTTCTCTTTCTTAAACAAGTGATATTATCTTTATTATTTTCTCATGAAGTTCATGTTTTTGAGATGCTGCCCTACGATGAGTTGGTGCCCTCTTCCTGCCTGACCTATAAGTTTGTATCTCTGCTGTCCTTTTTTCCCTGCTCCCCCACACCCCAAACACAACACAAACACTCCACTTTCCCAAAATGTGTGAATGAACCCTCAACAAATTATTGTTGGACTGCTTTAAAAAAACACAACAACTTGTAGCAGAACATCAGCTTGCAGAAGAAGGTCACAAGACAACATTAGGTGGTATACATAAAGCAAAATTACCAGCTGCTACAATTATATACTTTATTTCACAGATCCACATTCCTGCCTCACAAGGTATGTTCTATTATTGATAGTTTATCCCTTGACCTACCTTTCATCAGGCTCCCCAGAGCCCTCTGTTGAATTAGGCCTGACTTTGGGCTTTCCCCTCTGTATTTATAGAATCCGGATTGAGCAAGAATCCTAAGTAAGCTAATGAAAACCCCTATTCTTGGCATCTGACCATCCTAGATATCTGATTGAATTCCTCACCCCCAACCCTCAATATCTTATCACTGTGGCCTGTCTTTAGCAATTCTGTTGAGTGTAACAGACAGGAATCTCCTTTACTCCTGATGCTTCCTCTTAATAACTTCTCATCCACTAACCCCCAGCCTGCTCACCCAGCCTTATAAATCCCCACTTGTCCTTGTTGGAGTTGACTCCAATCTCTATCCCCTAAGTAGCTTCCCTTGAATACAATCTGCCTTACCATCTTTAACAAGTGTCATGAAACATTTATTTCTTTAACAAGACCAAACATTTCTTCTTTACTGGTCTCACACAGTCAGAACATATTGCTTTAATGCTACAGAATTATAGAAAACTCCTCTCTTAGCACATCAAAGAGGGCCTTTGAAAGAACACAATTACACCACAAAGTAGAATCTCTGACACTTCATTTTGTCTATGCTTTTTCATAAATTTTTTACAGAGAATCTTTGAAGACAAAACATGACACTATGCTATTCAATACATCTACCCAGTCATTGATACTGCCATGTTATCTTATATAACAAGTGATCAAAAATATTGATTGAATGAATTTCAGTAGTAAATTTGTAAAAAATAGGATTGCCCATCTTATCATTTTCTCTCACCTGGGAATTGTAGTTTCTATTTTTAATTCAGCTCAAGTATAATATGGAGTGATTTAAATAGGAATCTGTCTGCTTGAGAGGGATCATGGATTTCCCTCTTAAAATGGAAAGATGTTTTTATCCTACAGAGAATTTAATTTAGACTCATATTATGGGGTTTGGATGTGTATCTAAAAACTTTCCCTATTATTGTAGCATTCTGCAAATGGATTGGGAAAACAAAATATTATTGTGAAAAGTAACTATCATCTGGGATTCCTTGTAAGTTTCATTTCTCCCAAACTGCATATACCAAAGCAGCATCTTTACACAGGTGGCTACTTTTTTTTTTTTTTTTTTTTTTTTTTTTGGTTCTGCTGATTGTTTGAATTAGTGCTTGGAGAGAAAGTAAGAGGACAGAGAAATATTTGGGTTTTAATAACAAAGCATAGTGGGATCTGCTGTAGTGAGGGCAGTCAAAATAGCATGACTGCAGATACACACCTTGTAGTACTGGGACCCTTATCTGGTTTTCACACCTGCTCTACCACCAAGCTACAGACGCAGCATGAAGCCTTGCCTTTTGCTTCTCTTCTTGTTCCTGACTTATTTTCCCTTCTTTGGCCTGTATTTGCAAATGAAATGTGCCAAAGGTAACTGATAATCTGTAGGCCACCTTCCTTCAAAAGAAATCAATAAACTTGATTTAACAAATATGTCTTTAGCAGAAAAGGAAAAAAAAAAAAAGTCCTCATTTGAAGTCTACTTAATGGACAGTTATTGCACATCTACTATGTGTATAGCATTTTCACATATTGTATCGCATTCAACTCTGGGCGGAAGGCCCATGTTTGATATAAAAAATAATACCAAGAGAGTAAATAATTTAGTAACCTTAGCAAATAAACATCACTACTCAGATTCAAACACTTGTCAATTTGAGTCCAAGTTTGCACAGAGCAAAATAGGAAAAGGCAAATGCCAGGAATTACTAGCATTTATTACATGTTTTAGCTGCTTTTGTTAAATTATCTCAAAACAACACTAAGAAGTGGATGTTTTCACTTCTAGTCTCCAAACGCCCAAATAAATAAATAAATTAATTAAAAATCCCACACCAAACAAACAACACAACTAAAAGTGCAGAGAGATTAAATCACAAGGCCAAGAAGTAGTTGAGCAAACAAACATTTAATCCTAAATCAAACACTAAATCATTATGTTATGTTGCTATATAACAAAAGATGCTTAGATCCGCAGGGGAGGTCTGAATATTATTTACAACTACAAGCATGTTAACAACAAAACCAGCACTGGACAAAATCACCCAAAGACTTTGGAAACAAAGCAGTCACTCCAGTGTCTTCCTATTTGCTTAGTTTGGGATGTTCTCTAGTCTTGACTTATATTAAAAAGATACTCCCAAAAACCTCTGTGGCAGAGAAAATAAGTAAAGATTATCATTTTACTTAAAGAGAATTTAGTAGGATGCTCTTTCTTGTATGTGATTTTCTAAACTTACCCACCATAATTAGCTGTAAAAGTGAGATTGGAAACTCTATCTCTGACAACCAAATCGTTTCTTAATGTAAGCTGTAATCATTATAGAAATTTAAGGCTTGGAGATCCACCATTGTTTTCAATAGAATGCACAATCAAAACTCTCATTCTTCATTTGACAGATCACTGAGACCCACTGACCTGTACTTTGCAAATGATTGTGTTCATTGACTGTATCCTAGGTAGATAAAAATAGAATGTATAAAGCAGTTGATTAAACTATAATCAGTAAACAATAATCCTAACCTTGCCCATTAACTTTTTATCCCAGCATCAATAATAAGTTTAAAAACACATTATGAATTGCTGGTAACTGTAGTAAAATAAATTGCAATTTTAATTTGCCAGCTCTGTGTATTTCCAACAAAGGAAGTATATAAGTGTAATACCCTGAGAATGTGTTTTACAATTAAATTTTTTAAAATCCCTTACATTTAATTAGTCTTCATATCACAAATATTAAATTTGATATCATCTGGATCAAAAATTTTATTTGATCCTAAAAACAGGATCAGTGAAATGTGAAGGACCACCTTTACTGTGGGTATTTAAAAATTGAAGGCATTGAGGATGAGAGTGTTTAAATAATCCAGCTAGGATATTAAAGCATCTGGGATTGCAACTGAAGTCTAACTCCAAAGCCATGTGGATTCAATGCATAAGAGCAAGAAAATTTCAGATTACAGAGAATTTTAGAAGTTGCTTAGTCATCACAGAGATTGGTCTCTACATTGTACTTGAGAGTAGAAAAATAAGATCTTTTAATAGAAATGTATATAGATGATGTCTATGTTGGAGCACTTGAGGGTAGAGATAAAGCAAATTCAGAAGAAAATCCTTCTAGGAGGTTGTACAATTGTACCTATGAAATAGGTCTTATACGTGGAAATAAAGCATTAATATGAGTAGTAGGTACAGAACAGGAAACCTGAACTCTGGTTTTTCACAGCAAAAGGTTGAGAGACTTTGCAGGATCAGTCTAATGATGTAATCTATTCTTTGCCTGCTTCTACTTCTAGTGGTGTTAGAGATATTCCTAAATCCAGCTGCTCAGTGCACAATGCAACCTTCTTAAGTCTCTCTTAAGAAGAGAAGGGATAGGCACGTACCTAGAGTAGGAATCAGGAAATAAGCGCTTTGATGAGAGCAGGGTAGGCCTAGGACATATTTTGATTACTTATCTCTGAGAGGCCCTCCAATAAAAATTTACTCAAACTGGTGCTTCAATCCAATGAGAACAACAATGGAATGTCAGCTGATTATCAATTCAAATAGTGCTATGACAGTGTAGGAAAATTTCTGTATCTCTTTAATACTCACACAAAATTTGTTAAGATTTGATTTTATTTGTTTTCTCTGTGTGTGGAGGCACAAACATGAAAGCATGGAAACATGACACATATCAATATCTCTATAGCCTTTTCCTTTGTACTTAGTAGATTAGAGTGTTCAATATCTGGATGTTGTTTAGCTAGTTAAATGAGCAAAGAAGCTGTCTTACTCTAACAAATAAGAAGAAAATAGTTTATTTTTCAATAACTTTCCTAACCATTGTCAGTACTAGCCTAATTTTACCATTATTTGTTTGTTTGAAGATGGTGGAGATATTGGCATGTGCATTATTAAGATAGTCTGAATATGGTAATTTTCATAATGAGATTTATTGTATATGTCTCCTGGAATAAGAAAGGGACTGTTCTATTCTAAAGCATTTAAATGGCTGTAGGATAGGGAGATTCGATTATTTTTAATAGAAAAAAAATTGTATTCTGAGTTCATTAAAATGCTGACTGGTTTGAAGAAACAACTTCTGTTCTTACATCACTCATGTAATGAGATGGTATATAAAAAATTCAGTTTTGTGGTGTCCAACACATGGACAGAATTTAAATGAATATAAATTAATAGCAGATGCCCCATCAAAGAATGCAGGTGATTTTATTTTTCCCCTGGTTTTTGGTAGTTCATGATTTCATGGCACATGTCCCAGCTTGACACAATTTCATCAAATAAATGTAGAGCAGCAGCTAACTTTCGAGAGATTTAAACAGCTTCTCATTTTTCACTCACTTCAGCAGTGCCTAGTGTAGTGTTTTGCTTATGGTAGAAATATAATAAATGCCTGTTCATTTAAAGCAGAAGAATTTAAAATGTAATGGGATTGATTTACAATCTGACTGAACAATTTGTTCATAAACTCTGAACCAGTGTCAAAATGAATGGTTTTTATTTTCATTTTCTAACTTACCAAAATGAATCTAAAATATCTCTAGGGCAATTTACTCTGTTTTCTTTATTTATTTTTAAATATGTTTGAAATAACTGATGAGATACAATAAGCACAAGGGATCATGACTGTCTTCTACTTTGGTCTTTGGTTCTCCAGATACCAATTGCATTTATTACAGTGATTTACTTTGTCAATCTCAGCTTCCTGATCTTTTCCCTCATTCCACCTCTATGTACAAGCTCACCACTAAATATTTATAACACAGCTCATCTAGATTTTATATATTTTTACAATCAAATTTTAGCTAAGGCTGACTAAACTTCAGTTGACTTTCAGAGTATTGTTGACCTTAATTTCACATTATCCTACAGTGAACATGGTGTTTAACTTTTCTTCTTTGTATTTCTTTTTAGCAGCAAAAAATAATAGAGGCTGGGCTTCATCAAGCTTGCCTAATTGTAAGATTTAGGTCCTGAAACTTCTTGCATCATTACCCACAGTATTTTATGCATCTAGATATACAACTAAAATAGAAGAGAAGGTATAATTTAATTCTACTATACCAAAGCAATTATATCTATATGTATCTATTATTACACATACACATATTTCACAATATCTCTGTGACTAATTCCTTGGTATTACTATCCTAGGAAATCAAATTATGTTAAATACTTATCTAGGATCACTAGGTTTTAAAAGACATAAAACAGAATTTTAGGAGCTTTCCCATCCAACTCCAAAGTCTGTGTTCTTTCTACCATATCAAGATAGTAACTCAAAATATGGTTTTGAAATAAGGCTGAGCGGAAATCTAATCTGGCAAAATCCATTTTTTGGTCAGTGCATTTTTGATTCCTCAAAAACACTGATTTTGTTGATTTATAGGTAATACTAGATATATTTCCCTTCTATATTGTTAAAGTCATAAACATATTTATTACTGTAGAATATTCTTTCCCAGTCCTAAACTGTCTAAAAACAAAGGAAGAAAAAACTCTAAGAACAAACCGAACCTGAAGTAGAATCCTTGTGCTATTCATGCTTCTTCAGATAATTTTCTATATGATAGTAACAGACACCTTTGGTGTTACATGTGAACTACTGAAAGTCACAATAACAGTCAAAACACACACATATAACTTTTCTTGTGAATTTTTGGAAAAGATATTCCAATTAATTGACATGTATATATACATGTGTGTGTGTGTGTGTGTCCAGGTGACTCTTATGGATACTGATATAAACAAAATACGGTTTACCAGTAAACAGTTTATACCACAAAACTTTGTGTTTGGCACACACTCCTAGGTCTATAATGATCCTGAAAGAAACTTTATATATTGACGGTCAAGATTTGTTTACTTAGAAATACCCTACATTTATAATTTTACACCCCATGAGGCATATTTTTGCATAAAATTTTCAGTCCATGAGATTCTTACACTAATAAAGGGCCCCCACCTTCATCTCTGATATTTACTGATTTACCCGAGTATAACATCTGACAAGCAAACACTTCCCTCAAACATCAACCAATTGGATTGCTGATACATTTTTTCAGGTTAAAAATCTTCAAAACTCTGCTATTAGAAAATCTTATTTATAATATATGTAGAGCTTCTAAAACAAAATTAACTTCAAGTTGAAAATAAGACTTTTGTTAAGGTGATCCATAGACAAGTTAAACAAGACATCACTTGATCCCCCCCAAAAAAGAACATTATTAGCCAAATAATTTTTTTTTAAAGATTTCGTTTATTTATTTGACAGAGAGAGACACAGCAAGAGCAGGAACACAAGCAGGGGGAGTGGGAGAGGGAGAAGCAGGCTTCCCGCCGAACATGGAGCCCGATGCGGGGCTCGATCCCAGGACCCTGGGATCATGACCTGAGCTGAAGGCAGACGCTTAACGACTGAGCCACCCAGGCGCCCCTAGCCAAATAATTTTTTGAGACATGTACAGACAAAGCAAGTTTTTACCTTTGCATTAATCTTCCAGTGTGGTTTTATAGGGGAGGAATATATTAATAGTAAAATTACAGACCCAACTATGCTAGTTATCTCCCAAGAACAATAGCATGAATTTAAGTGAGCAAAGTTGGGTGCATGGAATTATGTTCAGCCTGCTATCTACATAAAATAGCATTAAATAAAATGACATAATAAATCATAGATATATTTACCAAATTACAGTCACAATAAGGTCAACAAAGCCCCAGGGCTGTCAGGGACAACACAACAATCCTTTTATGAATTTTTTGTGAGTGACCTCTGTGATTCTGCAAATATTCTTGTCTCTTATTTTACTGAGCATATTGAGGTCATCAAGAATAAACTGCCTGTAAAATTACACTCATTTAATCTGAATCTGCCTTCAGCTCCTTGTCTAAAGTGTTGACAAAACAGATGGCCCTTCTCTCTTTAAGACAAATTGCTCCACTGCTCTTGGTCTCTCCTCATTCACATATGTTAATCTAGAACCTTCATCCAATGTTTATTTTCTCTATCAGTAATAATTTCACCACCTTCCTCTTTACTAAGCCATTTCTTTCTTTAATATCTAAGATTTCGTACTCCTTCAAAATTGGTATTCTTCCAGTTTCTGTCTTCTGCTCACTCCACAGACTTTCCAAGGATGGCATCATTCATGCCATGTTTCAACCTATGCCTCTATACTGATAGCTTGCAGTCCAGTAGCTTCAGTCAACTTAGCAGTCAACCACCTGCTAAGTATCTCCTTTCTCTTGAAGACTCATAGGCATGTCAAACTCAGTATATACAAAACACAACTTATTATTTTTCCTTAAAACCCCTGTTTTTCCTTTTGAAATTGGAAAATACAGTCCCCCTTCTGAAATTGGGAAATACAGTCCCTCAAGCTTTAAACAAGGAGTAAATCCTCATGTGTCTCTTTCTTTTACCCCCTTTCCATAATCAGGAATGAAATTCTGTTCATCCCACTGACTAAGCTTCACATCTGTTTTCCCCTCAAAACCTACTGCTATCACCTTTATCATTTGCACTAATTAGTCTTCTGATTGGTATTTCTACATCCAGTCTTGACTCTTTAGACTTTTTGTTCCACATTGCTGATAATGTTATATTTAGAAAAATTGCAATTCTGATATCTTTTTCCCCCATCCTTTTTTTAAAAGATTTTATTTATTTATTTGAGAGAGAGACAGATAGTGACAGAGATAGCGAGAGAGAGCACAAGTGGGGAGGAGAGGGAGAAGCATGCTCCCACTGAGCAGGGAGCCTGATGAGGGCCTCAGTCCCAGGACCCTGGGATCATGACCTGAGCCGAAAGCAGACACTTAACCAACTGAGCCACCCACACATCCCCTTTTCCCCATTCTTAAACTCCTTGATACCACCTCATTTTCTGTAGAATAAAAGGTAAACTTACTCATTTAATGCACAAGTCTCTATATAATTGGCCTCTGCCTTAGCCTCAGTCTTATTTTTTAAGAATGACTTGTAGATCCTCAAGATCCAAGCTATTTCATGTCTTCATGCTATTTTCCTAATGATCCTTGGCACAAAATACATTCAACCAACATTCATAAAGCCAAACACTGTAACTGAAGAAAATGTGGCAGAAACAGCATATTGCCTACCAAAATGTGTGCTTTCTCTTCCCTAGTACACAGTTATCATTAGATAATCACCTTGCATCTTGCATTTAATGTGATCAGATCACAGTTCTCAGCAGTGGGTTGGAAGTGAAATTGGCATCTGTCACTTTTGAGTCAAGTTACTAAAGGATCATTATGCTTTCTTTATGTCCTTTCTCTTTCTCCTCCAGTTGGCCAGTTGCAGAGAACAAGGAGTTTCTAGGGTAAAGCAAAGTCATAAGATGAAAGAAGCCTGAATTCCTGAGACTGCATAGAGAAAAGCTGTCTGCCAATAAGGATCACCCACACTGAACAGTTAATTGAGGAAGACATAAACTTGTATTGTGCTAGACTACTAAAATTTTGGGCTATATGTATTACGATAGCCAGTGTAATCCTAACTAATACAAGAGACAAAAATGACTCAAGTAAAATGGAATCCCTGTCATTTAGAAGCTTTCAATCTAGTTGTGTTATGAAGATCTTTCCATAATGTAGTCAGTTTAATTTTTAATGGCTGCATAACATTACACATAGAGTATAGAACATCATTTATTCATTCTCTTATTATCAGGCATTCCATTTCTAATTTTTCAGTGACACAAAGCAGTGATTAATAGCTTAGGATATATAATTTGTTTCCTGTTCTATATTATTTCCATAGTCTAACTCCTTTGGATAGCATTGTTGATCATGTTAGAAGATTTAAATGAATATTGCCTCTATTGGTTGATCCACTACAAAAACTTGACTTATAAACATATCTCTGAGTTGGAAGATTGGCTGATTCTAGGAGATTGGCTTTTAAAATTATGACATTGATACACAACAGTGCAGACACATTTTTATTTAATTAAATGAAGATAATTTATGGCATAATTTTCTAATGATATCTTAAAAATACCTCCTATTTACTGAAACAGACCCAAGTCATTTTCATAATAATCATCTTTCAGGTTAGAAAAAATGATTAAGTTCACAAATCATCTTGACCAGTTACATGTTATATCTGAGGTAATCCATAGTTCGGGGTTAAAAAAGGTAACTTTGCCTTAATATTTGTTAAAAGAGGTTTGCCACAATCAAAATATATAAATATTAAATAGCTTTCCAATGTGTCATTTAGAAGATGGGGGTAGAAGACTTCCTTGTAATAGGTGAATTTACTACAATATTTGATAATGTAAAATAAAGCTGACAAGTGAGATTCTAAAACCTCAAAAAATAATCATAGTTTGGTGAAGTAACATAATTTCATCTCTTCTCACCTCCAAGCACTAATTTGTACAAAGAGACCAAATATTACAGAAATGTAATAACGCTAGTATGCAAATATTTCAGATCTGTCTTGTAAAACACTGCATTTTCATTTAAAATTTTTTTCTGGCAATAGAATAACTTTTCCCTTTTATAAATACAGACTTAAATTCAAGATTTCATTAAAAATATTTGGATTTCTGATTATGGTCTACTCTTTTAATGCAACACTGACAGTACTCAGTTTTTATTTTTTATCTCATTTACTCTATCACTATATAAGAAAAATCATGCATAACTGTTACATGTATGCAAGAGTTCATGATGGAGGTGAGCACCTCCTTGACATTCAAATGCAAAGATAATCAAGGTGGATAAACTCTCAGCTTTTCATTCCACCTGCAGTCTTCTAGAGTCATGTGTTGATTTATGCCAGCTCAATCTTCTGATTTTTCATCAAGATGTTCAATATACAGTGCCTTCATTATGAACTATAGTTTTCTCTGTCATTATAAGAAACACAAGTTAAATAAGCTTTCCTCAAACATCAGTGATTGCTTTCAAGTTCCTGAACATGCTGCAGTAGGCTTGACGAGAGGGATTGATTTATCACTTTTTAAATAGATTCTTAATCTGCAAATCAATAAAAATGTTTCACTTCAGCAGTGGCACAGGGTGAATGACTCACCCTTGAAAGCAGAATGAACTAATGCTGCCTTTCTTCCTTTCTTTAATACACTCAGATTGCAATTGTGCTTTTTCTTTGTTCAGATTACTTGATAAACTCTAGTGTTTGAGAGGGTCTGGTATTTCAGCCTGTTTTCTCCATCAATCAACCAGGGATTCAATGTTAATCTGCTATGATTGATATTTTAACTCTGTTGTTCTCTTCATCATGTAACAAAAAGGTTAAAACTAAAACTTTCTTTAGCTGGCTAAAATAAAAAGGTAAGAATACACAAGACATGGGTACCACCTCAGCAAGAAAAATGTGAAGAACATTTTGTACCAAAGTGACACACAGTCTTGTTGGATTCAGAATTAGTAGAAATTTTGGAATTCAGATATTGGGCAATTAGCTTGATAAAGTCTACCAGTGAGTCAAATTAAAACATATAGGATCAATTCTCTATTCTTCATACCTTACTAGGAGTACAGTAGATTCTAAATACCTCTTCTTGTGGCAGCCTCTTAGGTAGTTCCAAAAAGAAGGCACATGAACCTTATAATCATCAAAGGCATTTAAAACTTTTTCTAGCATCAGTGAAAATTAAGACAAGAAAACCCAAAAACCCCCATAATATCTTGATACGAGCTTTTGTGATCATTCATATTTAATTTTACAAAGTCTGTAAAAATTTATTTTTTTCTGAACAATCTGAATTAAGTAACTGCATGGTTTTGTAAAGTCCTTAAAAAATAGTAGTGGCATTTTCACTTCAATTATATCACTGACACTAAAAAGGAAACTTCCTAAAATATATGACAAGTCTAATTTTTTAAAAGTTTTGAGAAAGTGACCTCATTTTTTTAGCCAAATAGTTTTATTTAAAGAACAGTTTAGAAATGGGCTCAACTTTAGGTAAATAAATGTTTTTATTTAATCTTCATTTAATTGTAATTTTTTAACTTAAAAATGTTTTATTTAGGCTGGATTTAAGAAAGCCATATTTTCTTTTCCTTTTTTTCTTCCTTTTGTTCTTATTTTTTACCAGTCTTAATAAAAAGACCACTTCTTGATAATCTACTCTTCTTCACCCATGTATCAGCATCCATGGACAATGTGGCAAAGAAAGGAGGTGAGGTTGAGTATTGGGTTTTTATTTAAAGGCTGTAGGGTGAGAGCCCCACCCAGTGGGTCTAAAACTTATATTTAAAGAGATAAATCTATTTATGAGAACCCCCATTAAAATATATCACCCACAACGTTATTGAAATAAAATAGGGAAGAAAGTAGGAGAGGAAATCAAACATGCTACAAATGTTTGGTTAGTCTTCCTAGTTCTGACCACACTTCAGTGACATCTCTAGGACACACTCGTTCTTTATACCTGCCCTCTGAGTGACCCCATCTCATTCACTTATCTTGCATGATCTTCCTCATCTTATTTTATAATTTTTATTTTTGTTAAAGGTTTTATTTATTTGACAGAGAGAGAGACAGAGCACAAGCAGCGGGAGGAGCTGAGGGAAAGGGAGAAGCAGGCTCCCCGCTGAGGAGGAAGCCCAATGTGGGGCTTGATCCCAGGACCCTGGGATCATGACCTGAGCTGAAGGCAGATGCTTCACTGACTGAGCCACCCAGGCGCCCCTTCCTCATCTTATTATACTGCATGACTTGGGTAGATCTTCCTGGTGGCCAATGAGCAAGATCATATGTGATTCATCCTTGTATACGCATGCTGGTGGATATGTGGTGATTATTATATATAGGGCTTTTAAGTAAACTCATAAAGCAAAATCTTTATTGACAATATTTTCCAAGTGGGAGAGTCAAGGTTCATATACATGCACGTAGTACATGGGTTTGAAGATATGCCACAAAGACCTTACCATAAGGCTTTTGAAGGAAGCTTCCTATTTCTCTTCAACTATTTTATTTTAATTAGAGAAAAAATTTATTTTTTTCAAAAGCCAGAAATATTCCGAATAAGACTTTTGTTCATCTGATTACCTGAAGAGGCTTCTTGCTTAACCAAGAAAGTGAAAAGACACTGATTGCCTTCAATACCAGTTAGTAAATGATATGGGTCATGAATATTCAAGAAATTTAGCCAATGATCATAGTGTCAGTGAAAAGTATTTAATGAGAATTCCTAAGAGTCCAGCATTGAGTTACAAATTGACATCACCTCATAAATTAGATATCTTCTTATAAGATCTAAGTATGATATGAAAGTATAAAATTCAAACTATATTATATTTGTTTTTTCCTCGTGATTCTAACTCTATGTGGCACATACACTATTCTGACCCTAAAAAAATATAAAACATATTTGTAAAACCCAGAAGTCATTGAAATGAAGATTCTGCATTTTTGTTAAAATGCAGTATATCAGTATTTGATTCTTATATAAAATCATAGTTAGAAATAAAATATAGTGGTTTAAAATCTTTAGCTTCAGAGAGTGACTATTTTCATTCACATTCCAGTTTTCCAGTATTCACTGGCTATGTAATGATAGCAAAGTAATTTATTTTCTCTTTCTTGGTTTATTCATTTGTACAATGGGAATGATAGCAGGGTCTGTCTCATATGGTTGTTGAGAAAATTAAATGAGATCATTCATGTAAGGTGCTTAGCACACAGTAAATGCTTAATATATGTCATCTATTTTACTAACTTTATGGTAATAGCTAATTAACTTGATTTTGATTGAGGCACTTTATTGCCCTCATTAAAATATACATTAATCCATCATCTAATATTTATTGGCAAGGCACTCTGGTAAGTATTACAGTCTTAAAAGTATTTGCCATAAATAATCACTAAATCATAGGAAATTCTGACTTCTTGAGGCTTGAATAGCTAAGCAGTTATTCTAATTATGCAAAGCTTTAGGTGTTCAGGTGAACTCATGACCTGGAAAATGGACATGCTTCAGAGTTCAGTCAACAAAATGGTATGAAAGATACTATAGCTGAAAGATGTTTTTAAATATTGCACAGCAGTAAAGAGTCTTATGACTTTTAACAATGAAATCTATTGCCCTCATATCCTACTAAAATTCAAAATGATATTATTGGGTGTTTACTTTGGACCAGGGATCATGCTAATGCTTTATGTACATGGCTGCATTGAATTCACAATTTTCCTATCAGAAGAGTATAACTATCATCTTATAAATGAGAAAGCTAAAGTCCAGAGAATCTAAATATGTTTCCAAGTTACATAGCTAGAGCAAAAGCTGGAGTTTGATCACAGTTTACACTGTATCATGCCACCTCTCAAATATCTATTCCGTATTTAAGAGACCTTTTTGGTGTCATCTTACACAACTGGTGTATGCATATAGCAGCAAATGTCTTGGAGTAACACCCATGTACAGCAGGACCTCAGCCATATCATTTTGATCACTTCTCCGTCTTATTAAATGAGTAAATCAGTGTAAAGTTAAATAAATACAGTAGGTCCTTGGTTTGAAAGAATTTAGCATTTATAGTTTAAACCATTTTGTAGAGATTTCAAGGTCCATGGACACTAATGATTTGTAATTTTGTTGAGGTGAAAATTAAAAAATGTACCACTCTACTGGTATGTAAGAATGAGTCACAGAGAAAGTGAGGACACTTAACTAAAATAGCATCTGCATTTTGATATATTATTCTACAGTGTTTCTGTGCACAGATACTTGGATCAAGTGATTTCTAACAATTTCTATTATTTTAAGTTTTCTTTTTTAAAAAAATGTTATTTATTTATTTATTTATTTATTTATTTAATTTATTTATTTTATTTTATTTTATTTTTTTTTTTTTTAAAGATTTTATTTATTTATTTGAGAGAGAGAGAATGAGAGACAGAGAGCATGAGAGGGAGGAGGGTCAGAGGGAGAAGCAGACTCCCTGCCGAGCAGGGAGCCCGATGCGGGACTCGATCCAGGGACTCCAGGATCATGACCTGAGCCGAAGGCAGTCGCTTACCCAACTGAGCCACCCAGGCGCCCCTAATTTATTTATTTTAGAGAGAGGGCATAAGCAGGGGGAGGGGCAGAAGGGAAGCATCAGAGAGGGAGGAAGAGGGAGAGAATCTCAAGCAGACACCCTGCTGAGCTTAGAGCCCCAAACAGGGCTTAATCTCACAGCCCAAGATCATGACCTGAGCCAAAACGAACAGTCGGATGCTCAACTGACTGAGCCACCCAAATGCCCCTTAAGTTTTCTTTTTCTAATAGAAAATAAATTACTGAAGTTGGTCCAAAAGTTACTCTTTACTGAACTTTTTTGAAAGTTAAATTGAAATATTTTGAGTGTAACAGAAAGGATCATCCTGTGAAACTGCTATGGTACTGTAGATCAAGATCTGAGTAAGATTTTCCTCATTATGCCACTCAATAGTTACTACGTGCATTAACAAATGAGAAAAGCCAATCTGCTTTATTGAAAAAAAAAAAAAAGGAAGAGAAAACTTTATATGGTTAGTCAGATCAATAATAATAATGTTTACAAACTGCACTGAGATTTACTGTTTGCCCAAATATCATTCATTTATCATTTAATTTCATTCTTGAAACAACCCTATGAAGTAAGTAGAATTAGAATTCTCCTAATTTTCAAGGTGAGAAAATTGAGACTCAACAAAATAACATGCTCAGTACTAATAAATTAAATCTGATTCAGATGGGGTCATTTAACTCCAAAATCTGTGTTTCCATTTTAACAATTTACTTTGCTAAGAATTGTTTTAAAGTTTTTAACTAATATTGATATCTCAAACCAAGTCAAGAATCATTATATTACTGTTCCCCAGCCCCCTCCCCACAACCAAATCTATTTCTTTCATACTAATTATAGTGATCATGAGGCTATCTGATTTCATTTTGACAAGCCCATACTCACTTTCTTAAGTGAACTCACAATAACTGTAAGTAACTCACTCAAAGAATCTCTTTATTCATAATAATAATATCTAATAATTAGTCTGGATAACAGACAATGGGAAATTAGAAAGTTATTTATGCATTGAGAGGTCATTCTGTCAAGAGGGTACCAAATAAAAATAAACCCTTAAAATAAATGAAATCTTTAAAACAATAAAATTTGTCATGCATACAGCTCTTGCTTTATGCTCATTTCATCAATTAGGAAACTGACATTTGGAGGATTCAATGATTTTCCTAAAATTGTAAGGCTAATAAGAAAGGGGAAAAAATCAAAATTAAACACCAGATATTTGGATCTTTTATCTTCTAAATATAAAGTCGAGAGAAACAATAAAATGGATATGAATTATTGTAGAAGCAATGTTTAAATAAAAAGAGAAAACATTAAAGCACTAGAAATATTTTTTAAAAAAGTGAGAAGGTAAGATAAAGACAACATGAATCCTGAAATAAAGTAAATTGAAAAAGAAATGCCAGGAGAGAAAGTAGGACAACGTGAAAGAGAAATAAGCAGACATCCCAAAAGGTAAAGAAAATAAACAAATTTTTTTTTTCATAAATGACTTATTCAAAGATACCATTTCATCTTATAATGACATAAATGCATTCAGCCTTCAGTTTAGAAGGAGTTAATCGCCATGAGCACCCCACCTCTCTTGTCACAGAAGCTAATCACTTTTGCATCAAGGCCTGTCACCAAGTAGCAGTGGCTTAGTGACTATTAGGGTGGGAGAGGTACATGGTTTTGAAAATTAATCACAGTTTAACACACAAAGTAAAAGGGACTGGGCTTGTGTTTACTGAAGAGGTCAATTGATTTCAAAGCATGAAGCTGTTCTACAGTTTAGCAAGAACAATCTCACACAGAATCCCTGGCAGAAAATGCTACCATTTACTGAAATTCATGGTAAATTATTAAACACTTGGCACAGACTCATTTATATTGAGTAGAAGCAAGAAAATTAAAAAAAGAAGTCCCACATGTAAACAGCAAGAATGTAAATTAAATCTGCCTCTAGCAGTCCATCAATGCTGCCACTTCCTTTGGAATATTCCCTGTTCTGGTCTATTTTTCCTGATAAGCAATCAAAGTATTAAATATGCTTGCTGCAGAATCTAAAGTAATCAAAATGGAAACAGTTATTTGACTTTTGCTCCAGTAGTTTTTTTCCCATCTTGCATTTTCTCATTACAGAATTTACATTCATAGGACAACCCAATACACTAAATGGTAAATCTATGGATGTTTTAATAGAAATTTGGAAGAACTACATGAAAATATATGAAGCAAAGCTCAGAATATGAAAGAAAAACACTTTAAAATAGCCATATCCATGGTAAATCATTGTATTATCTTGAATTTATTCAAATTTTGTTCCTACTACAACAGGCTTATTTTTTTTTTTTTTAAGGCAGAAAATGAGGAACTTCAGCAATAATAATTAATGAAGAGTGCCTGGGTGGCTCAGTAGGTTAAGTATCTGATTTCAGCTCAGGTCATGATCTCAGGATCCTGGGATTGAGCCCCATGTCAGGCTCCCAATTCAGCAGGGAGTCGGTTTGTCCCTCTCCCTCTGCCCCTTCCCTCACTGTGTGTTCTCTCTCTCTCTCAAATGAATGAATAAAATCTTTAAAAAATAATAATAATTAACAATTAATAATAATACTCCCATATGGTTTTGTAACTGAGGAATAGAGTTAGAGTACTCTTATATTCACCAGATACTATATTTCAGTTAAGTGTATATACAGCATAGAAAGTATGCTAGTATGTACATAGTGTTTATATTTTGTTGAGTGAAAATATGCCTTTTTTGATGAACCCATTTAATATTAATCTAAAGCCTATGAATGTTAGGTGAGTGTATGTGATTCCAATGTGACCAATTAAAAATGAAGTTAGAAAAAAATAGTTGAGTTTTAAAACTTAATTTTTATATTCTATTATTAGAGTTAATTATAAATAAATTGAATGATGAAATTTTGGAGGGAAAGATGTTGCCAAGAGGATGGAGGATCACATACACTGAAGTCTTCCATATGAAGAGGGGGAGAAGAATGATGTTCCACTTGCATAATCCATTCTTAGATATATTTTGTGTCTATTTTTCATCAGGCTCTTTAGAGTAGATTTACCTTAATGTAGTTTAATATAAAAAGAAAAGATACCCATTCCATCCTCTGATTGTGTTTTTAAACAAAATTTCTGTTCTATATTCCTGATGCTTCAACATGTCATTAGCTTTATATCTGCCAATTTAGCATATGTGTTCATATTGAAATATCAGGGAACCTGTAAGCAAAGCTCTTCAAATTTCTTCTTCATCGCAGTGAATCCAAGGCCATATTTGGGAAAATAGGTGGTGGGGGATGTCAGCCCCTACTGGCAAGTGATAGAGCAGCAGAGCACAAAATCGGAACTTTTAGAAGTCAGCTCTGCTGAGGGACATCGCTCCAGTGGCTAAGCGGAGGGTGAAACCATCGCTGGGACAGTGTGGTCTCAGTACCGTCAGGGTCACAGAAAGACGGGGGGTGCGTGAGTGCGGCAGAGCTCCCAGGTATCGGAGCGGGGAAGCTGGCTGTAGAAACAGAGGCAAGGAGTGGGCTCTCAGCTCGGGGTTGCCATAAACCGTGATCTGTGGCACAGTCGGGCCACTGCTCCTCTAGCAGGGACCCAACAAGTGGCAGATCCGGGGAGACTCCCCTTCCTCCCCTGAAAGGAGCGGCACGGGAGTGCACCACAGGGATCTGCTGGGTATGGAGACTCCACACGGGGTTGTGTGCCAGAGATAGAGACGCTCGGTCACAGGCCAGGTGAGCTCAGAGTACAGCCAGAGACCGGGGAGATGGGAGTGATTGACTGCTTTTCTCTGGGGGCACACTGAGGAGTGGGGCCCTGAGATCTCGGCTCCTCCAGGGCAGAGATTGGGAGGCTGCCATTTTCACTCTTGTCCTCCAAAGCTGTACTGAAAGCTTGCAGGGAACAAAAGCTCCTGAGAGCAAATCCAAGCAGATTAATTAGCCTGGACTGGAAAGGGTGGGGCAATTCTGCCTCTGGCAAAGATATTTCAGAACCACGGCAATAGGCCCCTCCCCCAGAAGATCAGCAAGAACAGCCAGCCAAGACCAAGTTTACCAATTAAGGAGAATGGCAGAACTCCAGCACCAGGGGAACACTACACATAGAATTCATGGCTTTTTTCCTCTGATTCTTTAGTGTTTCAAAGTTAATTTTTTTAACTTTTTCAGTTTTTGGAATTTTTTCTTTTTCCCCTTTTCAATAAACATTTTATCAATCCCTTTTTTAAAAAATCTTTTTTATTTTTCATTTTCAGAGAAACTTCTCTAGTAACGAACTATAGAAATGAAGAAAGCCTATGAAAGTATAGTCTTTAGAGTCATATTCTATACCTTCATAGTAGTTACCCTTATTTTTGGTATATATATATATGCATATATATATATATCTTAAAATTTTGAGATACAGTTTCTTTTAACAGACAAAAATATACCCTAAACCTCTAGTATATGGCTTTGTTCTAGTCTCCTGCCTGATCACATTCTCTCCCTTTTTTTTTAATCCTCATTTCTTTTCTCAACCAAGTTCTTATCTTATCAATTCCTTTTATAAAATCTTTGATAATTTTCATCTTTACAGTCATATTCCATCCCTTCATCATATTGACCCTTATTTTGGTACATATATAAGTTTTTAATTCTTTAAAATTTTGGGAGGCACTTTCTTCAACCAGACCAAAATATGCCAAAATCTAGTGTGTGGCACTGATCTATGCACCAGCCTGATCATATTTGATCATATTCTGGTTTTTTTTGTTGTTTGTTTGTTTATATCTTTTTCTTTTTCTTTTTCTTTCTTTCTTTCCCTTTCTTTTCCCTCACATTCGGGTCTCTTCTGATTTGTTTAGTTTATATTTTTCGGGGGTCATTGTTACCCTGTTAGCATTTTGTTCTCTCATTCATCTATTCTCCTCTGGATGAAATGCCAAGATGGAAAAAATCACCTCAAAAAAAAGAACAAACGGCAGTATTGACTGCCAGGGACCTAATCAATATGGACATTAGTATGATGTCAGAAGTAGAGTTCCGGTTGACGATTTTAAAGATACTAGCTGGGCTTGAAAAAAGCATGGAAGATATTAGAGAAACCCTTTCTGAAGAAATAAAAGAACTAAAATCTAACCAAGTCAATATCAAAAAGGCTATTAATGAGGTGCAATCAAAATAGAGCCTCTAACAGCTAGGATAAATGAGGCAGAAGAGAGAAGTAGTGATATAGAAGACCAAATGATGGAAAATAAAGACGCTGAGAAAAAGAGAGATAAACAACTGGATCACGAGGGCAGACTTCAAGAGATAAGCTATACCATAAGACAAAACAGTATTAGAATAATTGGGATCCCAGAAGAAGAAGGAGAGAGAGAGGGGCAGAAGGTATACTGGAGCAAATTATAGCAGAGAACTTCCCTAATTTGGGGAAGGAAACAGGCATCAAATTCCAGGAGGCACAGAGAACCTCCCTCAAAATCAATAAAAATAGGTCAACACCCCGACATCAAATAGTAAAACTTACAAGTCTCAGAGACAAAGAGAAAATCCTGAAAGCAGCTTGGGAGAAGAGATCTGTAACCTACAATAGTAGAAACATTAGATTGGCAACAGACCTATCCACAGAGACCTGGCAGGCCAGAAAGGACTGGCAGGATATATTCAGAGCACTAAATGAGAAAAATATGCAACCAAGAATACTATATCCAGCTAGACTGTCATTGAAAATAGAAGGAGAGATAAAAAGCTTCCAGGACAAACAAAAACTAAAGGAATTTGCAAACACAAAACCAGCCCTACAAGAAATCTTGAAAGGGGTCCTCTAAGCAAAGAGAGAGCCTAAAAGTAACATACACCAGAAAGGAACACAGACAATATACAGTAACAGTCACCTTCCAGGCAATACAATGGCACTAAATTCATACCTTTCAATAGTTACCCTGAATGTAAATGGGCTAAATGCCCCAATCAAAGGACACAGGCTATCAGATTGGATTAAAAAACAAGACCCATTGATATGCTGTCTGCAAGAGACTCATTTTAGACCCAGAGACACCCCCAGATTGAAAGTGAGGGGGTGGAAAACCATTTACCATGCTAACGGACACCAAAAGAAAGCTGGGGTGGCAATCCTTATATCAGACAAATTAGATTTTAAACCAAAGACTGTAATAAGAGATGAGGAACGACACTATATCCTACTTAAAGGGTCTATCCAACAAGAAGATCTAACAGTTGTAAATATCTATGCCCCTAACATGGGAGCAGCCAATTATATAAGGCAATTAATAACAAAAGCAAAGAAACACATTGACAACAATACAATAATAGTGGGGGACGTTAACAACGTCCTCACTGAAATGGACAGATCATCTAAGCAAAAGATGAAGGAAATAAAGACTTTAAATGACACACTGGACCAAATGGACTTCACAGATATATTCAGAACATTCCATCCCAAAGCAACAGAATACACATTCTTCTTGAGTGCCCATGGAACATTCTCCAGAATAGATCATATCCTAGTCACAAATCAGGCTTCAATTGGTACCAAAAGATTGAGATTATTCCCTGCATATTTTTAGACCACAACGCTTTGAAACTAGAACTCAATTACAAGAGTAAAGTCGGAAAGAACTCAAATACATGGAGGCTAAAGAGCATCCTACACAAGGCTGAATGGGTCAACCAGGAAATTAAAGAAGAATTAAAAAAATTCATGGAAATAAATGAAAATGATAACAGAACTGTTAAAAATCTTTGGGATCGGGGCGCCTGGGTGGCTCAGTTGGTTAAGCGACTGCCTTCAGCTCGGGTCATGATCCTGGAGTCCCGGGATCGAGTCCCACATCGGGCTCCCTGCTCAGCGGGGGGTCTGCTTCTCCCTCTGCCCTCTTCCCTCTCGTGCTCTCTGTCTCTCATTCTCTCTCTCAAATAAATAAATAAAATCTTTAAAAAAAAAAAAAATATATATATATATATATATATATATATATATATATATATATATATATATATATATATTTGGGATGCAGCAAAGGCAGTCCTAAGAGGAAAGGATATAGCAATACAAGCCTTTCTCCAAGAAAAAATAAAGGTCTCAAATATACAACCTAACCCTACACCTAAAGGAGCTGGAGAAAGAACAGCATATAAAGCCTCAGCTGGGCAGGAGAACAGAAATAATAAAGATCAGACCAGAAATCAATGAAATAGAAACAAAAACAACAGTAGAAAAGATCCACAGAACTAGGAGATTGCTCTTTGAAAGAATTGACAAGATTGATAAACCCCTGGCCAGATTAACAAAAATAAAAGAGAAATAACCCAAATAAATAAATCATGAATGAAAGAGGAGAGATCAGAATCAACACCATAGAAATACAAACAATGATAAAAACATATTATGAGCAACTCTATGCCCACAAATTAGATAACCTGGAAGAAATGGATGCATTCCTAAAGATGTATCAACTACCAAAACTGAACCTGGAAGAAATAGAAAACCTGAACAGACCTATAACCACTAAGGAAATTGAAGCAGTCATCAAAAATCTCCCAACAAACAAAAGCCCAGGGCCAGATGGCTTCCCAGGGGAATTCTACCAAACATTTCAAGAAGAATTAATACCTATTCTTCTGAAACTGTTCCAAAAAAAGAAATGGAAGAAAACTTTCAAACTCGTTTTATGAGGCCACCATTACCTTGATCTCCAAACCAAAGAAAGACCCCATCAAAAAGGAGAACTACAGACCAATATCCTTGATGAATATGGATGCAAAAATTCTCACCAAAATATTAGCCAATAGGATCCAACAGTACATTAAAAGGAATTATTCACCACAACCAAGTGGGATTTATCCTTGGGCTGCAAGGTTCGTTCAACATCCACAAATCAATCAATGTCATACAATACATTAATAAAAGAAAGAACAAGAACCAAATGATCCTCTCAATAGTTGCAGAAAAAAACATTTGACGAAGTACAGCATCCTTTCTTGAACAAAACTCTTCAGAGTATAAGGACAGAGGGTACATACCTCAGTATCATATCATAAAAGCTGTGAAAAACCCACAGCGAATATCATTCTCAATGGGGAAAAACTGAGAGCTTTCCCCCTAAGGTCAGGAACATGGCAGGGATGTCCACTATCACCACTGCTATTCAACATAGTACTAGAAGTTCTTGCCACAGCAATCAAACAAGAAAAAGAAATAAAAGGCATTCAAACCGGCAAAGAAGAAGTCAAACTCTCACTCTTTGCAGATGATATGATACTTTATGTGGGAAACCCAAAAGACTCCACTCCAAAACTTCTAGAACTCATACAGGAGTTCAGGAAAGTGACAGGATATAAAATCAATGCACAGAAATCAGTGGCATTCCTATACACCAACAACAAGACAGAAAAAAGAGAAATTAAGGAGTCAATCCCATTTACAATTGCACCTAAAACCATAAGATACCTAGGAATATATCTAACCAAAGAGGCAAAGAATCTGTACTCAGAAAACTATAAAATACTCATGAAAGAAATTGAGGAAGACACAAAGAAACCGAAAAACCTTTCTTGCTCATGGGTTGGAAGAACAAATATTGTGAAGATGTCAATGCTACCTAGAGCAATCTACACATTCAATGCAATCCCTATCAAAATACCATCCACTTTTTTCAAAGAAATGGATCAAATAATCCTAAAATTTGTATGGAACCAAAAAAGACCCGGAATAGCCAGAGGGATGCTGAAAAAGAAAAGCAAAGCTGGTAGCATCACAATTCCGGACTTCCAGCTCTATTACAAAGCTGTCATCATCAAGACAGTATGGTACTGGCACAAAAACAGACACACAGATCAATGGAACAGAATAGAGAGCCCAGAAATGGACCCTCAACTCTATGGTCAACTAATGTTCAACAAAGCAAGAAAGAATGTCCAATGGAAAAAAGACAGTCTCTTCAACAAATGGAGTTAGGAATATTGGACAGCCACATGCAGAAGAATGAAACTGGACCATTTCCTTACACCACACACAAAAATAGACTCCAAATGGTTGAAAGACCTCAATGTGAGACAGGAGTCCATCAACATCCTAAAGGAGAACAGAGGCAGCAACCTCTTCGACCTCAGCTGCAGCAACTTCTTCGTAGAAACATCGCCAAAGGCAAGGGAAGCAAGGGCAAAAATGAACAATTGGGACTTCATCAAGATAAGAAGCTTTTGCACAGCAAAAGAAACAGTTAACAAAACCAAAAGACAACTGACAGAATGGGAGAAGTATTTGCAAATGACATATCAGATAAAGGACTAGTATCCAAAATCTATAAAGAACTTCTTAAATTTGGGGCACCTGGGTGGCTCAGTTTGTTAAACAACTGCCTTCGGCTCAGATCATGATCCTGGAGTCCCGGGATTGAGTCCCGCATCGGGCTCCCTGCTCAGCGAGGAGCCTGCTTCTCCCTCTGACCCTCCCCCCTCTCATGTACTCTCTCTCATTCTCGCTCTCTCAAATGAATAAATAAATCTTAAAAAAAAAAAAAAAAAGAAGTCCTTAAATTCAACACTGAAAGAACAAATGATCCAATCAAGAAATGGGCAGAAGACATGAACAGACATTTTTCCAAAGAGACATCCAAATGGCCCACAGACACATGAAAAAATGCTCAACATTGCTCGGCATCAGGGAAATCCAAATCAAAACCTCAATGAGATATCACCTCACACCAGTCAGAATGGCCAAAATTAACATGTCAGAAAATGATAGATGTTGGCAGGGCTGTGGAGAAATGGCAATCCTCCTACACTGTTGGTGGGAATGCAAGCTGGCACAGCCACTCTGGAAAACAGTATGGATCTTCCTTAAAAAGTTGAAAATAGAGCTACCATATGATCCAGCAATTGCACTACTGGGTATTTACCCCAAAGATACAAATGTAGGGATCTGAAGGGGTACTTGCACCCCAAAGTTTATAGCAAAAATGTCCACAATAGCCAAACTATGGAAAGGGCCATGATGTCCATTGACAGATGAATGGATAAAGAAGAAATGGTATATATATACAGTGGAATATTATGCAGCCATCAAAAGGAATAAAATCTTGTCATTTACAACAATGAGGCTGGAACTGTAGGGTATTATGCTGAGTGACATAAATCAATTAGAGAAATATATGTATCATATGACCTCACTGATATGAGGAATTCTTAATCTCAGGAAACAAATTGAGGGTTGCTGGAGTGGTGGGGGGTGGGAGGGATGGGATGACTGGGTGAAAGACATTGGGGAGGGTATATGCTATGATGAGCACTGTGAATTGTGTAGGACTGTTGAATCATAGACCTGTACCTCTGAAACAAGTAATACATTATATGTTAATAAAAAAAATAATAAAGAAGATAGCAGGAAGGGAAAAATGAAGCAGGGGAAATCGGAGGGAGAGATGAACCATGAGAGACTATGGACTCTGAGAAATAAACGGAGCATTCTAGAGGGGAGGGGGGGGATTGCTTCTCCTGGTGATGGGTATTAAAGAGGGCACGTACCGAATGGAGCACTGGGTGTTATATGCAAACAATGTATAATGGAACACTACATCAAAAACTAATGATGTAATATATGGTGATTAACATAACATAAAAAAAAATTCTTCTTCATCGCTTTGACTAAAATGATGAAGTGAGTTTTTAAGGACAGGGTACCAGTTGACATTATGAGGGCAACTTTTCTTTTTTTCTTTCCCCCTTTTTTTTTTTTTTTCCTGAGGCCATCCCTCAGATAATAATGAATGACGGCTGTGGCAAAATTCAGCCGCCCTCTTCCCAAAAGCTCATCCAATTGTGGAAGAAAAATCTCTTAGCAAAACCTGATAATAAGAGGAAGAGTTCTCTCAGTTGGAATCAGAGGTAGGGTAATATGGCTGACTATTTTTTGTTTGTAAGTACATGCCAAGAAAAATATGTGCAAAAATCTGTATTTCCCCCCCAAAATGATTCAGTCATTGATGACAGTCTATGCTACCTCATTTCATCTTTTCATACCCATGAGGGTTTTTTTTTTTTTAACTTTATTAATGCTAGGAGAACATAGATTTCATGCCCTTCACTCTGAAATAACAATAGATAGATTATATCCTTAAAAAGCATTTTTCATAATGACATTGGGATTTAACTAAAATAAGTTAAATATGATTATGATCATTGTTATTCTCTGGCTGGATATATACAAGCCAAGAAATAGGGATGATTTCTCTCTCAGCCCAAACTCCACAGCCTGTTATCAACTTAAAACCAAACTAACAATCTTTTATATTTTGTTGGAGAATAAGCAAGAAGGCAGCAAGAGAGTATGACAGAATGATCATGATAATGGTTACATGATTTCTATAATACACAGCATAAACATCCAGTATCCCACTATGATTTAGAGGCTTGGTCCCTGGTTATTGGTTTCGCCTTCAAAGAAGACTTCATATTTAAGACTAAAGATGTATTAATACAAATGGATTATTTGGTAAGTTTCTTTTGGCCTCTGAAATTTAAACACAATTTTTGAATCCACTTATTCATGTCCTGTATAAACCAATTCCTTCACCGACAAATCCGGAGGACCCAAGTCACTTTTAGCTACTAATTCCTGTTAAAGGAAATAGGAATGTGGCTTTTCCTTGATTTTTCCACCAATTCTCACAAGGAGCATTTGTGTATTAAGCAGACTTTACTGAAAATTTAGGATGATGGAATGGGTTTACACCATGAGAACAGAAAAAATTTAAAAATGAACATCAGATTTCCATGTGACTAAAACCCTTTAGCTGTAATGCTATTTGGAATTATTCATTTGCCTCAAGTTGCCATGCTCCTGCCACAAAATCTTGCTACATTGTGTGACTTCTTTCTCCATTTTCTTTTCTTCTTTTCCTTGAGCTCCTGACACTCAAAATATATGTTCATTCCTTACACAGATCAGTTTTCTTATTGTCTCCATCCAAACCACTTGCTCAATAACTACCTTCTATTCTCCAACTATTTTTCTTAAAAAAAAAAAGTTCAATTTTGAAGAGGAACTCTTGATAGTAGCTGTATAAATATATATAATATATATATATATATATATATATATATATTTCTCCTCCCCACCTTCTACAACTTTTTCAAAAAAGTCTTCCTTCAATGAAATCAGGTAGAGTAGCCTTTTGTGATTTATATTCTATATATGTAATTGGAATTATGACTTCACATCAAATAATTTTAATATATGGCCTTATTAAGGAGGAAACATGTATTCAGTATGAAAACCAATAGTCAAATAGTAAATACAATATAATGTTATTAAAAATCTGGTCAGTACATCTTTACTCTTTAATTGTACAAATGTATGATGAGGCTATTAATTATACACATTGATCCATTTTTATTAAACTTTGACAAAGAATTAATTTTGCCCTAGTATAATCAATACCCCTAAACAGAACCAAACTCATATACGGTATTGATTTCTAGGGAGGGAATAGTCATTATGTTTTTGCTTAGGGGAAAAAGCTCAACTATCCATAACCTGAATTTTAAAAAAATACTAATTCACTTTTTTCTAGAAAGAGACATGGGGAATTTCTCGTAATATTGATTTATAGAAAATCTCATACAAGAGCATTTTTGGGGGGGGAGAGAAACTTTAAAATAATCTTTGATTTCTTTGTAGCAATTAGGGGAAAGCTTTACCTGTACCAGGTGCTAAATGAATGCTAGTGAAAGGAAAACATTGGGTCATTTGGTTGCATGGAGTAGATAACCTGGCCAACCTAGCTAAGCAACAGTCTAAGAAAACACCAAGACCAGGATTTGGGCTGGAATACTGTCATGCTTGAGAGAGCTCCAGTAACAAACTACCTTGTCTATCTTTTTCAGGGGACACATGATATTTCCTCACATGTGTTCTGTTTCTTTCTAAAACCAGCTTCCATACACTTATCACACCTTTCTAGCTGTAGTTTACATAAGGCTTAGATTTGCTACCATCTTGCAGGCTCTATATCTTATAGCAATTTTGATGTGTTCTGCTCTCTTCTACCCCTGCTTCCAACGGACTGAGTTTTTCTGTTTTCTAATTAAAGGTTTCTTCAATGGTAAATTGACTTTTTGTTTTTGTTTTGGCAATTCATGGGTCATACATCATTGGCAGGACTATGTATAGACTGATTTTCTTGCATTAGATGCCTGTCTGATCCCACCAGTTGAAACTGGAGGAGTAGATCATGTGTTTTGTCAGATTTCCCTTAAAAGAGAGTGTTGTCAGAACAGTCAGTATGACATCTCTCAGGAGAGCAAATTACTATGGATTGATCTCTGATCAATAAAAGCGGTATGTTATACCAACCAGAAACCAGAGGACATTGCCTTGTTCAGATTTTTAAATTGAACCAAATAACCATGGCTATCTAACACATATGGATAACATTCACAAATAGAATTCTCTTCTTGTTCCCTACCTCCCACCTCTTTCACACCTACTGTCAGTCACTGAATCAAATCATCTCAAGTAAGTAGGTGCAGTGACACAGCAGAAGAGGGGCATGTACAACAGGGGCTGTGCTGGGGTTGGAGAGCTCATCCATCAGGCTGCACATGCATAATAATCAGTTCATTTTGATATGCCTGACATCATAGCAACATCTCCTGAGGAAACCAGAGGGGGAGTTTGGGGAAAATTAATATGACCTTTAATTGATGCCTAGAGAATACCTCCCCTTCTTTTTCTCTGTCAATGGAGGGGATAAAAGACTATGTTAATTATATATTTGGGGTTCCCTCTCTGTGGAGTTTGCATGACAGCAAGTCTGTTCACATGTAGAGATCAGGAGGTCTACTAAGGAAAATGACAGAGAGCAATTATGCAGAGGATAAGTTCATGCTGAAAACACTAACTGGTAAGAGTGTGGATATCTGAAATATATGTTTGTATCAGTCATATATTTGATTTTCTTTCTCTAAGATAGTGAAATTCAATTGGTCAGGTGGGGAGAGGGTGAGTATAATTAATTCCAGAAAGGGCAGGTAAAGCATGCATATTTGTTTTTCATATTCACACAACACACAAAGCAGATGGCTTGAAGAAGTATTTATTCCTCAAGCAGATTGATCTGTATGCCACTTAGTATATGTCCTTTTATCTAGTAGCTATCATTAACTAAAAAGCAACCACATAATATATTCAAATAAGCATGAAAAACAAATACCTACTATTACCAAATATAGAAAATGAATGCAATAGTAGAGGAAAGAAAGTGTGTCTCATCTGTGCTGGATATGAAAACAACAACAACAAAAGAAAACCAGAAATAAGAAAAAAACTTCTTTGTACTGAGCTTGGGAGTCTCTCCCCAGGACTAAGCTCAACATTTTCTAGCGATGCTAAGGATAGAAACAACCAGCTCTTGAACTTTGAAGTAATTGGTTCACAGCTGTGCTTATACTGAGATGGAAATATGGAAATACATTTGTACAGAGGAAGGCTTTATTTTTTTTTTTGGTAGTTGTAATGAGAAAGTTGTCAAATTAAACCCAACTGCTGTAAGTAAAATAAATTACATGTGGAAATTCAATTTCTGATATTTGCATTGCACGGGTACATGTACCATGATATTTCTAAAAAGAATTCTTTTGTTATTCAAAAGTTTAGTTTTAAGGAAGCAAAAGTGACCTAAAGTAAGTTGTAGATATTTTTGTACCATAAAAACGTAAGACATCATACCAATGCAACATGGCTCACTTCAGCATTTCTTAAATGCACGCGTTCCTGGGAGGGACACAAAAGGAGGCCACATTTCTAGCTACCAAAGTGTTTGAAATATACTTAAGGAGGCATGATTAGCACTTCTGAAAGAGGGACATAATAGAATACATAGATAATCAGAAGAGAAAGATCAGTGGGGCTGAAATAATAAGAAAAGTCTTTGTTGGGAAGATAAGGGCTTAAGACAATGGATATAGAGTTAATACAAAGGCAGAAGGAAGATCTTTTAGGAATATATCATATAAAGTTCAGCAAAAACTGAACATGTGTGTAAGAAGAGAAGAGGATGAAGTCTAGACAGAGGGAGCATGGCTCTTTAAGGGGACTAGTAAGAAGCTGGAACAGATAGAAACTGAGGTATACATTGGACTGTGTTCAGTGAGAGCTGCAGAGAGCTTTGGTTCTATATGGGCTCCAGAGAAATCAGGAGGTATTTATAAACTTCAACAATGCAATCATAAGTGGACACGTGTTGTGGAGGGGCCAGGACTTGTCATAAAGTAAAAAAAGCTCTAGCCTGGAAATGTGACAAAGGTCCGTAACGTGATTCCAGCTTTCTGACTAACATGCTGTATGATCTTGAACATGCTCCTTGGTTACTTAGCTCACAGACAGTTGGTGGAAACTTTCAACTCTAATCTTTACATCTATTTTACTATATACTCTCAGGATGTCCAAAACAAAAGAAAAACACTAACTTGTTATGTGCCTAGAAAATGATTACAGTGACTAAGATAATTAGGAAATTCTAATTTTTGGCGTCTATAGCTTTCAAGAGAAATTGCACATATTTTAGTACCTGAGTATCTAATGGTGAAGGAGAGGAAGTGTTGATGAACTAGAATATTTCAAAGTCCTTTCAATCCTCAATTGGGCATTCCGCCAGATTAGAGGGAGGAGCTGTGATTAAACTAGTCTAGGGCCCAGTAGTACCTGGCCCACAGAAAGTGCTTCACTTGCTATGTGTTGAAAGAATTTGCCTAAATGCATATGTCCATAATGTATACTTTAATTTAGGCTTCTTTATTTATTTTTTTAATTTATTAAAATCTCATTCCAAGATGATAATTCAATAATAGTTGCTTTGAAAATAAAACTCACGTACTCTCAATTGTGTCTGTACTTCAGGAATTTACAATTAAGACACCTCATATATGAATTAAACAAATAACACAAAAAGACACTGAAAGAGCCAATAAAATATGTGTTTATGTTGGGTACAAGTGATAATCCAGGACTCAGACCAGAGGGATCCTGCAGCAGTGCTTATGTGCCTGCTGAGGACTGTGCCTGTGTTTGGTAGTTTTATGGGTCCAATGGGCACACGCACATTGGCTTTCAGAGCAAGATGTTTTGGGCACCCACCCCATCCATGGGTTGGGGTCCTAAAATTTGGGGTGCTAAATATGGGGTTCAAACTCTTGACTTTTTAGGGAGAAGCTGGGACTTGGGAGTTCCCTCCCAATTGTATGGCACTGTGTTGAAGGTGAGCTTTATGGCAAGCATGTGTCTCAGCCTTTCCTACCTATCTTGCTGTAGGTATTTTCGCGTGTGCCCACTATAGAGAAGTCACCAAGCTGGTATCAGGATTTCTTTCAGAGATCCAGGCATAGCTGTACATTTGGTGAGTCTGTGGAAGGAGTGGAGTTCAGGAAGCTCCTATGTTGCCACCTTGCTTGACCTCTTCTGGATAAGTTTCTTTATCTCTCCGTGCTTCTGTTTACTCAGTCTGTAAAATGGATCTGATCATGGTACCTTCCTAATGGACAGGTATAAAAGATAATACATGCAAATCTCTAAGCATACTGCCTGGCACACAGAAAATATTCAAAACATAATAGCTTCGATGATGATGATGATGATGATGGTGATGAGGATGAGTACTATGACTACTACTATTCTCATCCCATGTTCAGAATTGCAGAGAAAACATAAATTTGTTCAGAATTGGAGCGAAAACGTGCACTCTCCAAGGTATCTTTAAGGATGAATACATGATACTACTTATGGTGAGAAATCAGCATTAGATACCTACCAATATGGGCATAGAAGTCAAAAAGGTCGTGATAATAATTTTAAAACAAACCCTTGTGTAGGTACAGTAATTGGAAATGTAATCTTATGTTTCAGTTTACATGTTGTGTAACAGGCATCTATTTCAAAAGCAATGGCTCACTAGTCTATACGCTTTTAATATGTGCTCATCTTTCAGTCAAATGCAGTTCCTAGACTAATATTAATATTCCCCAAAAGACAAAATTGTGTCAATTGGAAACTTGGTTTCTGCCTGATATTCTGTGTTAGTTTTGCTATTTTAGACTCAAATAAGCAGTTTGAAAAAGCCTTAAAAATTCATTGTCATTCCTGATTGCAGTTCATATTGCATTACCTGTAGAATTTCATCCCCAGTTGAATTACTCATCACCAATCTGATCATTCTTCCATAATTAGACTCTTTTGGTGAAGGATAAACTCTGAATATTAATACCAGAAAACTAGATTTAGAACAAAGAACAGGATGGAAGCCAATTTTGGAATCTATCATTAGGGTTTTTAGCTTTATAGTCATAGAAATTATTCCTCACTATGTGCTTTTAGTGGGTAAACAGTGTATAATAGATAGCAACAAACTCATATTTTCACTTATATTCAGTTATGACATTTTCCTACTAAGACTTCTTGAATTGGTCTTCCCTGGAATAGTCTTTTGAATGTGGCATTTATTTTAAACTAAATAGTCAATGTAGAGGCTCTAGGAATTTAACATCGTTAAAGTAAATAATAAATGATTTTGACCAAATATTAAGCATAGCAACCACTTATTCAATCTTTCTCTTTCTTTCTTTTTCTTTCCTTCTTTCTTTCTTTCTTTCTTTCTTTCTTTCTTTCTTTCTTTCTTTCTTCTTTCCTTTCTTTCTTCTTTCCTTTCTTTCTTCCTTCCTTCCTTCCTTCCTTCCTTCCTTCCTTCCTTCCTTCCTTCCTTCTTTCCTTCCTTTTTCTTTCTTTCTTTTTCTTTTTCTAAGATTTTATTTATTTGCAGAGAGAGACACACAGAGAGAGAGAACACAAGCAGGGGGAGTGGGAGAAGGAGAAGCAGGCTTCCCGCTGAGCAGGGAGCCCAATGCAGGTCTCCATCCAAGACCCTGGGATCATGACCCGAATGGAAGGCAGACGCTTAACGACTGAGCCACCCAGGCGCCTGCCTGCCTGCCTTCCTTCCTTCCTTCCTTCCTTCCTTCCTTCCTTCCTTCCTTCCTTCTTCTTTCTTTCTTTTTCTTTTTCTAAGATTTTATTTATTTGCAGAGAGAGACACACAGAGAGAGAGAACACAAGCAGGGGGAGTGGGAGAAGGAGAAGCAGGCTTCCCGCTGAGCAGGGAGCCCAATGCAGGTCTCCATCCAAGACCCTGGGATCATGACCTGAATGGAAGGCAGACGCTTAACGACTGAGCCACCCAGGTGCCTTTCTTTCTTTCTTTCTTCCTTTCTTCCTTTCTTCCTTCCTTCCTTCCTTCCTTCCTTCCTTCCTTCCTTCCTTCCTTCCTTCCTTCCTTTTCTTTCTTTCTTTCTTTCTTTCTTTCTTTCTTTCTTTCTTTCTTTCTTTCTTTCTTTCCTTTCTTTCTTTCTTTCTTTCTTTCTTTCTTTCTTTCTTTCTTTCTTTCTTTCTTTCTCTTTCTCTTTCTTTCTTTCTTTCTTTCTTTCTTTCTTTCTTTCTTTCTTTCTTTCTTTCTTTCTTTTCTTCTTTCCTTCTTCCTTCCTTCCTTCCTTCCTTCCTTCCTTCCTTCCTTCCTTCCTTCCTTTTCTTTCTTTCTTTTTCTTTTTCTAAGATTTTATTTATTTGACAGAGAGAGCCACAGAGAGAGAGGGAACACAAGCAGGGGGAGTGGGAGAAGGAGAAGCAGGCTTCCCGCTGAGCAGGGAGCCCAATGCAGGTCTCCATCCAAGACCCTGGGATTATGACCTGAATGGAAGGCAGACGCTTAACGACTGAGCCACCCAGGCGCCTTTCTTTCTTTCTTTCTTTTTCTTTCTTTCTTTCTTTCTTTCTTTCTTTCTTTCTTTCTTTCTTTCTTTCTTTCTTTCTTTCTTTCTTTCTTCCTTCCTTCCTTCCTTCTTTCTTTCTTTCCTTCCTTCCTTCCTTCCTTTCTTTCTTTTCTTTCTTTCTTTTTCTTTCTCTTTCTTTCTTTCTCTTTCTTTCTTTCTTTCTTTCTTTCTTTCTTTCTTTCTTTCTTTCTTTCTTTCTTTCTTTCTTTTTTCTTTCTTCTTTCCTTCCTTCCTTCCTTCTTTCCTTCCCTCTTTTCTTCCTTCCTTCCTTCCTGTCTGTTTTGATTTTTACTTCTTATCTCCTTCTCCTTCCTTTTTAGCAAAAGCATAGAAGTGAATTGGACCTTGGAGACAACTTAATTCGATCTTCTCTTTTTTACAAATGAAGCAACAGAAACTTGGGAAAAAGAAAAAAAGGATCCTTAATTTGCCTTGAAGGCAAATTGGATTTTTGTTACAAAAGATACAGTTTAGTGTCCAATAAAATTGAATGTGTCCAAATCCATATTGGCAAGAGTGTGATAACATAACACTTGAATACAATAGGGGGTTCTATAAATGTGGATAAAATTTCTTTCATAAAAAGAAAGTATTTGGAACTTTGGAAAGCAGAAAATGCACAAACTCAAAAACAAGATACTATAGAGAAGTTTCCTACAAATTTAACTCTAAGGGGCTGCTTGGAATCTAGTTTGAAATTTAAAAGTTTAAAGTGAACTACAGAAAAGGTAAAAATGTGACAGTAAGTTTATTTTCTAAGCTTTTAGTAGGAGAATGTATATATAAAAAAAACAAAAAAGATAAAACACACACATACGTCTTCTGTGACTTTCATTATCTTAGGAGAAATGTAAAGATATAACCTCTGTAGCCTCTTTGCAAGGAAAACTAAGTAAGGATTTTGATATATGTTTTTAAATCTACTTCCTCCAGTTAGATTTACAAAAGTTTGGCTTTGATGCCTTTCTGAAAAGAATGTGAGGGTGCGGTTATACAGACATGAGAATAACACAAATTTTTCAAGAGCAGAATCCTTTTCCCACCTGTTTTGTTACTTAGGGAAGGCTGTTACTCTATCAACTTAAGCACTTCTAACTAGGAAGTGTCAGTTATAAAGTTTTCCTGGGGAATATGGCCTGAGTTGTTGCACATTGAACTTGGTGTCCAACTAGGTAATGATGGTGGACGGACTGCCTGAATATTTTTTTTTTTTTAAGATTTTATTTATTTATTTGAGACAGAGAGAATGAGAGAGACAGAGAGCACATGAGAGGGGGGAGGGTCAGAGGGAGAAACAGGCTCCCTGCCGAGCAGGGAGCCCGATGCGGGACTCGATCCCGGGACCCCAGGATCATGACCTGAGCCGAAGGCAGCCGCCCAACCAACTGAGCCACCCAGGCGCCCTGCCTGAATAGTTCTTTACTACAGTACCAATTTCTATGCCTTCTCCAATCTTACAGAATAAAGATAATTGTTTCAGCCTGTAGTAAGCAACCTGTACTATACACTGGTAGGCAGTTAACGACTGTTAGTAGATGAGGATAATCGTGTTGTATACACTGACAGGATATTTGGTCCATATAGAAATATGTCAACCTTTTTAAAAATAATAAATATTTGGAAAATAATACAATAATACATAATAATTGCTTTACCTTATATTTGCCTGGTAATTATTTATTTATTTATATGCTTTTATTTATTTATTTATTAAGATTTTATTTATTTGAGAGAGAGAGAATGAGAGACAGATAGAAAGAGAGGGAAGGAGGTCAGAGGGAGAAGCAGACCCCCCGCTGAGCAGGGAGCCCGATGTGGGACTCGGTCCCCGGACTCCAGGATCATGACCTGAGCCGAAGGCAGTCGCTTAACCAACTGAGCCACCCAGGCGCCCTATTTATTTATTTATGAGAGTGCGTGAGCTGGGGTGGGACGCAGAGGGAGAGGGAGAGAGAGAACCTTAAGCAGGCTATATGCTCAGCATGGAGCTGGACACAGGGCTCAATCTCCCAAACCTTGAGATGATGACCTGAGCCAAAATCAAGAGTGAGATGCTTAACTGATTGAGTCATCCTTTGGCCCTTGCCTGGTAATTTTTAAAAGTAAGCTCTCTTTTAAAATGACTCTGAAATGTACATTTTAACAATTGTTATGTCATAAATTATGATTAAGTTACTTGACTATGAACCTTATCTTTAGGATAGTTTGTTTTAGTGAAATATTTTTCAGTGATAGTTTCCTGTTATGAACTACTATAGCTATTATTATATTGCTCATTGATATTTAGGTTACATTATAATAGACCTTTTTTATAGATATCCTTAATAAACTAATAATCTTTTTTCATAGAAAGATCTATTTATAAGTCATATTGTTAATTTTTTTTAACAAAATACACTGCAAAAAAAAATCTATCAAATGTAATATAGTAGGCAGTCCTGGGGGTCACTGGCACTTTTCCCTTATCTCTCTCCTAAAGAACTTGGAAATAGGGACAGAAAAATGTTTTCAAAGAATGAAACTATTGAAGTAAATAAATAAGGGATTGGGACAGAAATATGTGATACCATCACTGAGTTACAAAATATGACATCACCCCCCAACCAAGGTAAACTATAGAAACAATGTATCATTTATCAAAATTTGGTCCCCAGCAATAGTGGAGAAAAGGGGAAAATCCCAGGCAGGTCTTGGCAGTGCATTTCCTTCTCCCAGTAACAGTTCCCTTCCCATATATCCAGGGAAGTTTTCCTTATAGTTCTATTTCTCATTTCTCATGCTCATAAAGTAATAAAGTATTGGTTTTATACAGTTTCTGTGAATTTGTTTAATATGAATCTACCTATAACTGATAGACTCTCTGACAAATGAAATCTCTGACTGTGTAAATTCGAGGGTCAGGACTTGTCCTGCAGTGACTTTGCCAAAAAAAATTTAAAAATAAAAGTAAATAATTTGAAAATTGCGACTCTCTGGAGAACTTTCTGCACAGCCAATTGGCTTTCCTTAACGACAAACAACTTCCTGGATAATGTCCCTTTTCATTGAAATTGTTCCATCTAGGACATCCTTTGCCAAGTATATTATAAGCCTCTCCATCAAAGGTAGAAGTTGCCTCATCATTTGTGTGTCTGCTCTTAACAGGCACTAAATAAATGGCTAAGCATTGTTATGATGTAATAAAATGCAGCCATAAGTAATTTTAAAGCTGGAGGATTTTCCTTTCTTAATGTATTCTTCTCTTTGCCAAAAAACAGATGCATTAAGAGCAGATAACTTTGATCAAAACAACACCCTATGTATTTGTTCAGAAGACTGTTTTGTTTCATGCACAAATTGCTCCATTCAAGTGAAAAAGTGCATCAGAAAAATACCCTCATACAATAACAAAGAGTCATTACAGAAAAACTGCTAATTTCCTGTTTATTTAGTGATCATCAAAGCCTCTGGAGTAATACTCAGAACTAGTGTAATGAATTACTCTTATGTTAAATATCCTGTTGCATTATATTGAGTAGACAATAGCATATAGTTATAGTTGTCTATTTTTTGCTAAGAATTTCATTCTTAAGAATATGTTGTCTCTCTGGTACTTCATTCTAATTCAGAATGTAGAAAGACAGATATTTAAAATAGGTATTAGATAAGTATATTTTAGATGTTGTTTCAATTTGCCTATTAATGCCCTGACACTAAATAAAACTATTTTAAGGTTTTAGGAAAAAAAACTTTCTTTTATTTTCCCCTCCAATGTTTTTAATTTTGGAAAATATTCTTTTTGGGGGAGAAACTGGCAGAATGTTAGCAGAATAATAAAATGACCCAAGGATTCCCAGCAAAATTGTTGGCATAAAATTAAATTTTTAAGCTTTTAAGCATTTTTTCAAATTTTTAAAATCTAAAACTTCCTCATTATTTGTATTCTTATTTTCAAAACTTTCTATTCAAAGGTATTTTGTCAAAGATATTAAGTGAGAAAACTGGCAAGTTTTCTGTCACTTCAAGGATGAACCCCATAATGACAAAGCTAAGGACAAAGGATCACCTCTTCTTTTCACCTATAAATGGAAAATGCACTTTAATTCTGCCAATTTGCCAGTGCTGTTGGGAGGTTCTTTCCCATAGGCATGGAAAACATAACAATCTATACCTGAAAATAAACTAAAAAGTTTTTTTTTTTTTTTTTTTTTTTTTTTTTGTGAATGGAGTCAGCATGTGGAGAACTAGATGAGTTATTAACAGTTGAATATGCAGGAACATACTGAAAGTTTATACATATTAAGGGGTCTTCATTTCATCATTTCTAATTGAACATTTTTTATACAAAAAGACCAATATTTTTCATTTTTAAATATCTCCTCAATAAAACAGGAAAAAGGACTCAGTTTTTGAATTGGCAGCAGATTCTTCTTTGGCTTCAGAATGCTCACTGTACATAATACTAAACAAGAAAAAGGAAGTCATGGTTCCTGGCTTCGGGCATTAGTGAGAAGTACAGCCACATGGTTGTCATTTTCAGACAATCTTTATTTTTTTTTCCATAATATATGTCAATTTCATGATGACTTTACTTTTAGCTTAAAAAAAGCCCCCCCCCCAAACAAAACAAAAAACAAAACAGAACAAAAACTAAAGGAACCTCAAAACACCTTATTTTATTTCTTTTTCTTTTTTTTTAATTTAAATTCTGTTAATTAACATATGGTGTATTATTAGTTTCAGAGGTAGATTTCAGTGATTCATCAGTTGTGTATAACACCCAGTGCTCATTACATAATGTGCCCTCCTTAATGCCCATCACCCAATTGCCCCATGCCTCCCACTCCAGTAACCCTCAGTTTGTCTCCTATGATTAAAAGTCTCTTATGGTTTGTCTCCATCCTGACTTTGTCTTATTTTTCATTTCCTTCCCATATGTGCCTCTGTTTTGCTTCTTAAATTCCACATACGTGTGAAACCATAATTGTCTTTCTCTGATTGACTTATTTAGTTTAGCATAATTCCCTCTATTTCCATCCACATCATTGCAAATGAAAAAAATTCATTCTTATTTGATGGCTGAGTAATATTCCTGTGTGTGTGTGTTTAAAACACATTTTCTTTATTCATTAACCAGTTGAAGGATATCTGGGCTCTTTCCATAGTTTGGCTATTGTGGACATTGCTGCTATAAACTTTGGGGTGCAGGTGCTCCTTCGGATCATCGCACTTGTATCTTTGGGGTAAATACCTAGTAGTGCAATTGCTGGGTTGTAGGGTAGCTCTATTTTTAATTTTTGAGGAACATCCATACTGTTTTCCAGAGTGTCTGTACCAGCTTGCATTCCCACCAACAGTGTAAGAAGTTCCCCTTTCTCCACATCCTTGCTAACATCTATTGTTTCCTGACTTGTTAATTTTAGCCATTCTGACCAGTCTGAGGTGGTATCTCATTGTGGTTTTGATTTGTATTTCCCTGATGCCAAGTGATGATGGGCATTTTTTCATGCGTCTGTTAGCCATTTGCATGTCTTCTTTGGAGAAATGTCTGTTCATGTCTTCGGCCCATTTGTTGACTAGATTATTTGTTTTTTGGGTGTTGAGTTTGATAAGTTATTTATAGATTTTGGATACTAGTCCTTTATCTGATAAGACATTTGCAAATTTCTTCTCCCATTCTGTAGGTTGTCTTTTGGTTTTGTCGACTATTTCCTTCTCAAAATGCCTATTTTAAAGAACTATATTTTGGTTTTGAAATTATGACTTACAAAACATTAGGATTTTCTTATCTATATACACAACCTGTCTTATTGGCTTAGAATGATAACTTTTATTAGAAGCAGGAGGTTGGCTTACCCATAAAAACATAACTTGACAGGAAAGCAATTGGTAAAATTCCACTAAGCAATAGATTTGTCAGAATTTCTTTTGTATTATCTAATAATTTCAATCTTCCCAATCGCCTTTTCATGTTCTCCCTCCCCCCTTCTGCCCCACCTCCAGTTCTTTTTGAACACTTGCTTTCTCATTACTTAAGCTAGGGTTAATTTAAGGAATATCACTGTGTCTTATTCATCTCTATATCAAATAATAAATGCCTGGTATAGTCCTGGCATGAAGCTGTTGCTTAATACATGTTTATTGAATAAATAAGTAAAAGGTATGTATCAAATGTTCTGGTAGTTTGACTCAATTGTTTACATCAACTGGATTGGTAGGAAGCAACTTCAAACACTTGATATTTGCTTACTTAGCTAACTGAATGGTTGGTTACTCCAAATCTTAGGATCATTGCTTGTCACCCCAATTAACTACCTCAGAATGAAAAATGCTAACCATTTTGAAGCCATAGCAGTGGAGAATCTTCATGAAAGCTTTTATTACCAAATTGGAGGACAGTGGATATAATAATATCATTTGTTTTAGGTTAGTTTATATCAATATATAATCATAAATGTAAAGTTTAAAAATTGTTATTCTATTTTGGAAGCCCTCTATCATTCAGCAACTAAAATAATTAAATTGAGTAAATTATATATAAATTTATTTCAAAATGACAATAACTGTGAGAAGTCATTAGCAATAGAAAATCTCAGTAAGAGAGAGAGAAATAAATGCCACTCTAGATAGAAGTGAAAAGCAACAGATTTAATTTGAGCTAAGGCACTCCAAAAACCCACTAAAGATTGCAGAGTGATACTGAATGACTAGGATGATTGATTAAGATGAAAGAAAATTAACAGCTAATAAACAATATATGAATAAAAGCTTCCCATTCAAAGAGGAAAATAGATGTAACATCAGGGAGGCTAGGATGCTACATGTAAATAAGGAAATGAATGATAAATCAAGATCATAATATGAAGAAACTAATTTATTTTCTCAGAATATTGATGATTGCTATAGAAGGGGTTATATTATTTGTGACTGTATAAATCTCTTTTTTAACGTTTTAATTATATTCATAATGCCTCACAAAGAAACAACTCAAATGTAGGAATGCCACAAGACGCTGCTAGTAGTAGTTAACCTGAAATAAATTTTTCAAACTTGTTCAGTTAATGGGATCTATCCCCATGTAATATATTAATTACTGCTAGAGACTTGGTGGGTGTCTGATCACACTGTGAGTGCGTACATAGTACAGAATTCAATATCTATTAGGACCAAAGAGCTATGAATTAAATAGGGTTGGCCTCAGCTGGAAAGCTGTTAAGCATATCGTGGGAAAACCATTATATTTCCTTACTAATAGGAATTAATACCAACAGAATAAACATAAATCTATTATATACATTCAAAGTAAAAACAACATGTCAAAGATAAATATCTCTTTGGCAAATAAATGATTTTTCTTGAATTAATAGATTCCTGAATAAAAAATATAGCGTTTTTACCTGGCTAATCATGACAGTAAACCACTAGTGACAAAAACAGTGAGTTTATAGGAGCAAATTCTGAGGCTAAATGCATTTAATTCTTCTAGCAATACATAGGTTTAAGTTTCGTTCTGTTCAATACAGAATGGGGCAGCATATGAAATATTTTCCTTTTTTTTAAGATTTTATTTATTTATATGAGAGAGTGCGAGAGAGCAAGAGAGAGTGAGTGAGGTGAAGAGCAGAGGGAGAAGCAGGCTCCCTGAGACAAGGGACTCGATCCCAGCACTCTGGGATCAAGACCTGAGCCAAAGGCAGCCACTGAACCAACTGAGCCACCCAGGAGCCCCAATATTTTCCTTTTAATAGATGTAAGTAAACATGTTTTTAAAGAAAACTATAAATCTTTGTTCATTGTTTTTCAAATCAAGAAACTACAACTATAGTAAGTAAACAGGGAATGACAAAAACAAGAAACAAAAAACAAACTACAACTATAGTAAGTAAATATATCACAAAACATATGTTACACTTGTAGATTGTGGCCATTTAAGAAAAAGATGGTGTTTCTAGCTTTCTTCCCACAGGCCTTTCACCCTTGCAGCTATTTGGCCTCCATCTGTAGGTTCAGTTTGGCCCAGGGCCCTGAGATGGGTGACACTTTAGGCCAATGGGCTCTAAAAGAAGCCCTTTGTCAGAAACTATTGACTCAGTTGCTGTTCCACTGAGATCTCAGTCCCCCCTCCCCCAAGGGCCCAGTCATTTGCTACTATTCATCTCCTCCCTTGTGAACTCCAACTACATTCCCTTTCAGTGCTCATACTCTGAAACACCCACTAACAGACTGGTTTTCTAGCACTTGGTCAGATGATGGCAAATGGGCATCTGTTGATTCCAGGGGTTTGGCCTTCCACTTCCTGCTCTGCTGACACATTTGAATTGACATATTGGTTTTGGACCTTGAGTTTAGTCCTTGGATAATAGTGCTTGTAACCAATCTGAGTCTGGACTGATCTTCTGATTTGGAAACTGATTTTTATAATGATCACTACTTGTACTCCTTCCTGGATTAACGGAAACCTGCTTATACTTGCAAAAGAAAAATGTTAATATGTAGACTGGAAGAATTCACAAGGAAACACTCCAAGATACGGAAGGAAGGAAAAAAGGAAGGGAAGGAGGAAGGGAGGAAGTGAGGGAGGGAGGGAGGGAGGAAGGAAGGAAGGAAAGAAGGAAAGAAGGAATGTCTTTCAGTAGCAGGAAGACAGGAATACCAAACACTATCTTGTTAATAATGAAAAGATGAGAGGTATCATGATCAAGTGTAGTCAAGTAATACTATGCTGTCTTTCAGAACTCACACATTTTATTGTAACACACTTCTATGTAGTGTTCTCCTGGGTTTCAGTTTGTTTTATGCCATTTTATTTGAAACTTAGAGTTGGGAAAGCTGGAGAAAATAAATTTATTTATTTATTTATTTTTTAAAGTTGATGATACATGGTTGAAAGGAAAAGCTACGAGAAAATGCAAACAAGAGTAATGTTGGTAAATAAAATCCATTCGGGGGAAGTGTTTGAAGCATATTTGGCTATGCTTTCTAATTTGGTCAAACAAATGGAAGAAACATGGTTCATGACCTGTATACAGGAAGAAATAGGAGATTTGTTGCTTAAAGAAAAAGTTCAACTTTGGGGGGATATTGAGTCCTAGAGAAAACACTTTCCAGGAATCCTGACAGAATATTTGCTATTTAACAAATTTTGGTTATGTGAGTATCCATCAACACAGTTCTCACAAATTGCATGTCTCTGACTTTTTTCAAATGATTTTTTAATCTATACAACCTAACAACTATCTGCAAATATCAGAGTATTTTTCTAGAGTCAAAAAATCAGCTAAAACATTATATCAAGCAAGCAATGCTATGAAAACATTCCATTGGAAAATCATGAACAGAAAAATCTTTTTTTTTTTCCTTTAAGGATTGCAGGCCTACTCCCACAGTGAAATGAAGTGAAACAAATATACTCCCTTTAAAAATAAAGATGAAATGAAAGAGGAAAGGATGCTCCTCTTTTCTCCAAATTTCCAGCTAATGTTCATTTTCTGTGTTAAGTTATTTATGGCCCAATACCAATGAGAAGAGATAGGTTATCTAAATTCTTGGGAGAGTATTCCAACTTTCCCTTGGAGATTAAGCTCTTCACTTTTCTTCCTAATTGAGCTTGTACACATCAATGATATGCATTTTAAGATGCTATAAATATCTTCTAGATAACCAAGTATGTTGCAATTGACTCTCAATTGAGCAAGTGCATTAATTCTATGAAGAATATTTTATTACATTGGCAACAGACCTGAACAACTTATATGAAGAAAGTTAATTCACTTTAATGAAAAAATATGTATATATATCACATTGCGATGCTTATATTCAGTTTGTATTTATGTCTAAAATTCACAAATTTAGAGAGAGGATATCTAAGAGGTCTCCACACAGCTTTTTTGTATCCAGAAAATGAGCTTAGAGATATACTCTTCGGTCAGCATTTAAATATGGAACTCAGTTAATTCAGCAATGATATTTAATCCATGAGGTACCTCCCTGAGCTCAGCCCCCTCCTCTGCACATGTCCCCAGGTGCTTGCTGCACTCGGTCTTTGTTAAGCTAACCTGTATGAGTCTTGGGCAGCAAAAGCGTAAAGGTAAAGACTCAAGTCTGAGCAATGTCCAGGATGTCACGCACTAGGCTTGCATATTAGGCCATGATTTTGACTTCTAAATTTCCTCATAAAATATAATTTTGTTTAATAATTTCATTATATAAATACTTTAAAAAACTGTTCCTTAGAGCTTGCTGCTCTATTATGAGTATGCACAATTACTTATAATCTCCAGGGTCATCCCATCTGACTATATTAGTACTGTGGCTAAAATAATCATGGGTTCTAAGACACATTATCTAGATGCAAATCCCTAGACTGACACCTTCCCATTGTATGATCTTGCCAAGTTTTTTTTTTTTTTTAAGATTTTATTTATTTATTCATGAGAGACAGAGAGAGAGGGAGGGAGGCAGAGGCAGAGGGAGAAGCAGTCTTCCTGCGTAGCAGGGAACCGGATGTGGTGCTCGATCCCATGACGCCAGCCAAAGGCAGATGCTCAACAGACAGAGACACACAGACACCCTTGGCAATTTATTTTAACTCTCTCTTCCTCGGTTTTCTCCTCTATAAAATGGGAACAATGATGATACCAACCTCAGAAGGTTATTTAAAGGATTAGATAAATTAATAAAGTACCGAGTTCATAAAATATTACATAAGTATTTCTACTATTTCTCTAAACAGTGGCTTTTTTAAAAAGATTTTCTTTCTTTATTTTCTTCATTTATTTGTCAGAGATAGAGAGAGTGGGAGCGCACAAGCAGGGGGATCAGCAGGCAGAGGGAGAAGCAGGCTCACCCCCTGAGCAAGGAGCCCAGTGCAGGGGTCAATCCCAAGATTCCAGGATCATGACCTGAGCCAAAGGCAGACACTTAACTAGCTGAGCCACCCAGGCATCCCTAAACAGTGGCTGTATAATATTTCAATGTATTTATTCATTAATCCTTCCATTATATTAACAGTGGAACTCTCCTGAAATAAAATTTCAGGTGAAAATCCAATATGCAAAGAAGGTTCTACTCTTGAAGAGATTAGAATAGGGGTTATGTTTTGAAAACTCCCTCATGTATTGCCATGGAATCCCCTGGCTTCCCAGAGCAGAGGTGGAAAATAAATTCTTTAAAAAGATAACTAAAATGCCGGGGCACCTGGGTGGCTTAGTCGCTAAGCGTCTGCTTTTGGCTCAGGTCATGATCCCAGGGTCCTGGGATCCAGCCCCTCATCGGGCTCCCTGCTCAGCGGGAAGTCTGCTTCTCCCTCTCCCACTCCCCCTGCTTGTGTTCCCTCTCTCGCTGTGTCACTCTCTGTCAAATACATAAATAAAATCTAAAAAAAAAAAAAGATAACTGAATTGTCGAATATATTTCCTTAGCTATAATTTCCTAAGGAGGCTAAAGAAGTCTAATTTTCTACTAACATGGAGACTATACAGATGGCATTTTTTAAAAATGAAGTATGGTTGACATACAATGTTACATGAGTTTCAAGTGTACGGCATAGTGATTCAACAAGTCTACACATGATGCCATGCTTACTGCAAGTGGAGCTGCTATCTGTAGATGGTATTTTTAATGAAAGAAAAAATTCTTCCAAATATTCAAGAAAGGCTATTACACAGCAGATGTAAGCTTATAATAGAATGACAATATCGGGAGACTCAATAATCACATGACTCCCATTTAAAGTTCAATCTTGAGAAGTGATTTAAAGAAAAGCAACCAAAATTAATTAATAAAATACCACACAAAATCATTACCATAATAATTACAAAATTACTAACACCATTAAACAAATCTATAATTATAAGTATTTATTAATTAGTGATGCTTATTTCTAAAATTTGAAACGATGGAAGACTTCTTTAAAGTCACTTAGAAATACCCAGTCTGGGGTCTCTGGGATGCTCAGTTGGTTAAGCATCCAACTCTTGATTTTGACTCAGGTCATGATCTCAGGGTCATGGAATTGAGCCCCGTGTGGGGCTCTGCACTCAACGTGCAGTCTGCTTGTCCCTCTCCCTCTGCTCAACCCACCCCCTGGGCTCCCATTCTCTCTCTCTCTAAAATAAATAAATAAAATCTTAAAAAAAATTAAAAAGGAAGTACCCAGTATCAGTGTGTAACTATTGGGTTGTTCTTATGCATACATGTATGCATATAAAGAACTCTATGTTCTTTAGCTACATCTTACGTTCTTTATTTATAATGTTTTATTAAATGTACTTTATTTTTTAAATTTTTTGTGTGTTCACCAGTGTCTTTTTTTTTGCATTTTTTAAAATTTTATTATGTTAATCACCATTAGTTTTTTTTATTATGTTATGCTAATCACCATACATTACATTATTAGTTTTTGATGTAGTGTTCCATGATTCATTGTTTGTGTATAACACCCAGTGCTCCATGCAGAACGTGCCCTCTTTAATATCCATCACCAGGCTAACCCATCCCCCCACCCCCCTCCCCTCTAGAACCCTCAGTTTGTTATTAAATGTACTGTAATCCTTTAATCTTAACATTAAGCTCCCTTCATGAAAGCATACAAATATGGTTATGGTTTTATTTTACAAGTGAACTCTAGTTGCATATATTATTTATGCATCTTTCCATAAACATTAGACTTTATATACTTCAGAGAAATTTATTCTCTTTGTCACATATATGTATATATATATATATATATATGTATACACACACATGCACACACAAATGTGATTATTCTAAATGACGTTCTTATAATGCAATCTTCAAAATGAAGAATAACAATTTTTCTTCATTTCAACATTATATTAAATTATGTTTTTGTTTTCTTTTTTATCCCTCAGGGTAAAATCATTTGCCTAGTGGCCCATACTGTTCGCAGGTGATACAGAAGTTGTGTTTCTATTAAGCCGGCTTCAGCCATAAATTTTCATTTTTCTCTAGCTATTACAGAGAATGGCTAGGGGAAAAAAAGGCAATATCTCTGGAATTATTTTATGTCACCAGAAAAATGTAACTATAAGTTAAATGTATAGCATCAGGTATGGGGAAGAGGGTGAGAATTTGATTCATGGTACACCTAAATTCCATGAATAACTAGTAGGTTACAATGGTATTCTTTTGAATTTCAACACTGAGGGAAAGTGTGAGTAGTGTTTGTTGAAATTCACTTACACAGTTCTCACTCTGTGAAGGCACTCCACAAGGACTAGAAGAATCAAAATCATCATTACCTTAGATCACAGCTCTTTAGCATTGCTGCTAAAAGCTCCCTAAGTTACCACTTATGTGTCTTTCAGACACACCATAAGGAGATCAGTAAGTATTGCTGCCTAAAAAGTGGCAAAAAAATTCAATAATGCATCACGAAAATTTATACTTCTGTTTCAGCATGCATATTCAAATCCACTTTGTTTAAAAAAGCAGAAACCTTGTCTGTACAATCAAGCTGGAGAGTTGGTTGAATATGTTGTTAATGCAGTCTTTCAATGTTCCCCACCAAACAAACAGCATATTTGAATTTGATTTGATATCTGTCGAAAAGAAACCACAATGTTACCTCTTATATAGGTGAGAACAAATTAGGTATTCTGTTGCTCTCTTTGGGTGATCTCAATTTACTTAAAAAATCATTTGGTAAGATAGCTATAATATCTCTGGCACTTAAAGTTGTGACTAGAAAATAGTTTTCTACTTTAAAATAAATGTATTGGCTTCACTCCAACATTTATTTTCAATAAATGCCTAAGCATTTATCTTGCAGCAGGAGACCATTATCCAGTCACAACGTTCAATTCCTTTGACATTATCTCTTAAGTAAAACAGTAGCGTTAAGAATAAAGGACTTGCCATTGAAAGAGTGCCTTAGTATGCTGGGTGGGTGAACAAATGCTGTGGGTGAAAATCACCTCTCTCCCTCATCAACATTTGAAGTGGAAGAAGCATATGTTTTTTTCTCTTGAGACACACGTGTATTGGGACTTGTGGTTAAGAGCTTTACCAAATAAGAAGCCAGAAAGTGAATATTCTAGCATATTCCAGATTAAATGACATCTCTCATGTAATTTAATTTCCTATGGCATTTGGTGTGTTTCATAGCCTTTCTTGATTGTTTGTGTGTAATGGACATTCACATGATTTGTATTAGCTCTGAGAGATCCTCACTTACCCTAATTAAGGTGCACTGGTTATGATAAGCTCTCTGTAATATGACAACCTGTGTGCTGCTTCTTTTTTCCAATAATCATCGGAGATTTTGGTTTCCTTAAATTGAAATCAATTCAGAAGGCTAAACATATTTTGATAGGAAGTGGTTTCTGAGGTAATAGATATTCATTATCAGATTTGTTGTCTGTATTTTGTAGCCAATCACTGTTACAGTGGTAGAGGGGGTAGAAACATCATAGAGAACCCTTGAGAAGTGGTTTCCATTATGCAAAAACAACACATCAGTGGGGATGGAAATGCATTTAAGAATAAAAAAAGTTCCTAGACACAGATCTGATTATATCACCCCTCTCCTTAAACTGAACTCCCTGCCATCTGCTAAAAACCTCAGAGATTCTCAATATAGAATGGTAAGGTGCTTCTTAATATAGATTAGCAATAATTGTCAAGGGCTGGCTTAAATCTGCCATTCTACCAATTCTTTGGCAAAGTTCTATCAGACTATCAACCACCTCATTCTTATCCCCCATCCTGGACATGGACCATAAACTGATATTTTCTCTGTCTAATATAGGGAACATTGAAAATAAACTTTAAGACAAGTCTCCTTGCCTCCCAACAAGACCACTACTACTGTTAGAATAGCACAAAAACATCAACTAATTTGTTTATATTTATAACTTTGGAATCCCATGCAAAGCATAATATATTTGACTTTCTGTGGGGTGAGCCTTGAAATTTGATTTTTTTTCATTTCTATAATTGAATTTTTTTTCACACTAAAGTTTGAGAATCATTGCTTCATGGCTCTGTTCAAATTATTTTTCTTTCATGGAACCTATACGCATCACCTCCAGTGGTAATGATCTTTCTTTTCCCTGATTTCTAGATCAATTTGTTTATATCATTAAAGTGGCACCTATCAAATAGCTCCCTTTGCTATGATTATTTGTAAATATGTTTCATCACCTATGGGAATGAGATCTGCATCTTCATATATTATCCTTCCTGCAGTACTTAGCCTAGAGCCAACATATGGTAGAAAGACTTTCACGACCACAGAAAATTAAAAGGCAGTGCTGTCTGTATTCAACATTCAAATACAAGGATATCCTAAAGTCTAGGCTAGAGGGCTGTGTAGGTGTCACCTTGGTCCTTCCAACTCATTTTTCAAAAAGCTCTTTTCAGCCATACAAATGCATAAGAGGGTAGAGATTAAAAGGGGTCCAGAAGCAGAGTAGTTAGAAATCCTGTGTTGGAAACCCACATTCATCTTCACAGTCAGGACAGGAGCTATCAGGCTGCCACTGTTATAGGAGCTCTTCTAAAAATTCACTGGGAAGAAAACCAAAGTCGTGTGTTGTCAGGTGCTATCCGGTACCTTTGATTCTACAGAACAATGATGGGAGTTAGCACCCCAAGTTTGGCCAGGTAAGATGACAAATGTTTTATATTTTACAAATCTCCATGGTACAATAAGGTATGAAGAAATGTTCTGATGAAAGTTGTCATAACTATCATTATAAATGGGGAAATGCCCTTTTCCAACACAGATACTTATATTGAAATATAGAAATTAGCCCATATGAAACTTGTTAGGTATCATTGTAAAGATGCTTCCATGGATAATGTCCACCATAAGGGATTCTTATGAGAACACTAGGCAAACACATTTTTTTGGTCTTAATATCATGAAAGATCTGCTTCTCCTGAACAGGAAGTTAATTTTTATCATATGGAAATAATAAATCTTAGACTGAAGTCTGCGATGTTCTGATCTTTTTTTGGATAATTAGAAAACTCAGAAGTAAATGGCAGCTTAATTCTTAAAAGTGTAGAGGTAAGTGATATGAATTTCTGAATACTAATTTTATTTCTGACTTTAGTTTTGTACTGTGACTCCTTACACTGACTTTCTCAATAGTTTGATGCATCCTTTTGTATTGTATGAACCTTTAGTAAGATTCTCCAAGTCCTTTGTGTAATTACCTGGGATTCAAATAAACAACATAATCCCAAATTATTTGCTTCCTCTTTTGTGTCAAAAGTCTAATTTCTTCTGACTGCTGAAGTGTCATGGTCTCATTCTTGTATTTTAATTCTAATATAAACTGGCCATGAATATCTCTGGTGATATTATATTATCTACAGTGCATTTGCCTCAGAGAGGGACCAGAAAGGTATCTGCACTGTGCTTCACTCCAATTATTACTCTTTTATTTTGAATGTGGAATTGAAAATGACAGATTTGAAAAGGAACTTTAAATAAAACACTATAGTATCATCTAAACTGAGCAAAAATTATCATCTTAAAAAACAATAAATGCCATATTAAAATAGCAAAAGGAAAATATCCTTCAGATGATGAGGTCACCAATTTAAATCTTTTAAGTTCCTCTTTTTCTGAATGTCCAGCTGGTATCAAAAATGAACTCTGATGATCTTTCAATTTCAGTGCTTTGGAAAAAAAATTAAGACTGCAAGTCATTTCTATAAAGCTCACAGGACAAATGGTACTCTAAAGTCAATTCTCAATTACCTTTGGCATGAGTGATAGGATTACATGGACATTTGTTGACAATTTTCAGACATCCCTCAGCCAGTTCTCTCAGTATCTCCCATCACCAAGCTTTTCTTAGGAGGGCTGCTAACAAGAAGCAAAATGTACAGATTTGAGTTGTACCTCATTTCACTTCTGCAAGCTTACAGAGGAAACTGAAATTTCTAAAGATATCTTGTAGAAAACAGAACACGAAAAGAGGAAACAAAGATAAACCAACATAGAAAAACTGGCACCCGAAATTCTAAGTGTAGCCTGCACTAGGATATGCACTAGAAACAATCAAATTGATTAATAAACATTTAATGAGCTTGCTAGATAGGAAAGGAGGGAAAGAATGCAGTGTTTGGGAAAGAGAACAATAACAATGCTTTCTATGTATTCTAGTTCAAATTACAAAGGGCACACTATGTGAACCTACTTTTTGGTGATCAAGTGATACTCATTAGATAGGAGGCATTATTAATCTGGGAGGCAAAATTTAAAATCTAGTAACACTGACATAAAAAATATTACTGAGTCAGGAGAGCAAACCAAGCAACCTTAGAAAGACACATGTTAGCCGGGGAATAAAGAGCACCGATAAGTTTGTAGTATGTTCTCTTTTCAATTCAAAGAGGACTTGCGGGCTGCTAAACATCTGAAAAGTGCATTCTAATGCATATATGAAAACAGATTATAAAGCTTAAGAGTATAGGCAATGGGGCTGGTCATCTGGGTTCATGGTATGGCTCCATCTGTCATTTTAGACTAGTTGCTTGAGCTTTCTGTGCCTCCATTTCTCTATCTGTCAAATGGGGATAATATGAATACCTCACATAGCCCATAAGGCTATGTGAGTCTTAAATGAGTTAGTCTTGTAGATAATGAAAGCTCAATTAATGAAAGCCATATTATTCATATTAGAACACTATCTTACTGCTGATATACAAAAGAGAGAAAATATCCAATACCCCTATAGGCAAGATAATTCTTGATAATAAAATGAAAACAACTAAAACAATCAAACATTAAAACTGTAATATATGCACTCAGGATAAAAATGCAAACCATACTGTATAGTAAAAATGAAAAGTAAAATCTATTTTTCCATCTTTTCCTTCCTTGTCAAGAATTTTTATGAGATATTTCAGAAAAAAATATAAATAACTATTTTACATTCTCTTAACTATTTACACAAAATGATCAAACTCCATACTATACATACTTTTCTGCACCTTGCTTTCTGTCCCAAGATAATAATACATCTTTGGGAGATTTCCCAAACTGCACATTCAGAGCACTACTACTTTTTAAAAGTTGCATAGTATTGAAGATGCAGATGTAAAATAATTCATCTAAATAACTCTATGTTAGATATTTAGGTTGTGTTGGTAGGTGATAAAAAATAGTATGGCAAAAAATCTATTTATACATTACTTAGAATATTTCTTTGAAAAATTCTGAGGGCAATTCCTAGATGTAGAATTTCTAGATCAAGAACATGGGCCTGTTAAAATGTGACATTGTGAAAATGCCCTCCAAAGGCATATTATCAATTAAACCTCCATCTACACTCTCAACAAAATCTAAGATGTTTTGCCTGGAAATTATCCAAGCTTTAAATTTTGCCAGTCTGGTGGTATAAAAATTTATTAAAGGCTGATTAACATTCCAGCTTGATATTTCTATGCTGGCTATGAGAAAACAATGCCTTGATTATAAAATATTATGTGTTATTGTAATTTAAAAAATATAAACATGGTAAAAAATAATAGTTCTTATAAAATTGGGTGTTTTTGTTTCTCCCCATAGAAGGATTTTCAAGCATCATTATCCTATCTTATGAGATGTTTATGGTCAAGAATAGTTAATAACCTGAATATAGAAACATCTCTTTCTCTCTCACTTTCAAAATATTTCTTTCTTTCTAGGGCTAATTACGCACAGAGAGACACAAATACACACACGCACACATAATATACACCGGAAGCTCACTGATATTAAGAAACGGAGCATAGTTACTTCAGTACAGTATTACCCTAAGAGTTACTATTTAAAGGAAACTGAGTTGATTAAGGATTTTGTAATGTTAACTCCCATACTTGTCTGAAGGTTGCTTACCCATTACAGATGTAAGATAAAAGCCAACACATGTTCAAATGACATTTTATGTATCTCTCTCAATGGGTGAAACAGGTTTCTCAAATTTGAGGGTTTTTTTTTTTTATTATGTTATATTAATCACCATACATTACATCATTAGTTCTTGATGTAGTGTTCCATGATTCATTGTTTGTGTATAACACCCAGTGTTCCATGCAGAACGTGCCCGTTTATCTGTTAAATTTCCCCAGTAATATATATTTAATACCTAGGGCAAATTTGTTAAAATTTTCTCCTGAAAATTAAAAAAAATTGTCTGCATAAAATTTTGAATTCATTTGGCTTCTGGAATCAGTCAGGAGACAAACTCCTCATTCTATTGTCTTCACACAAAATGGCTGGGTGGTTTTTATTTGTAAATCTCAGTAGATTTCTAACACATTCAGAGAAAAATATAGCCAGCTTGGAATAACTCACTAAATATAAATGTAGGAACTTTCTTATGAACATAGTAGATTAATGATTACTATGAATCATGCCTGTATATTTACATATTAGAGTACCAGAAGACCAGATGTCATAGAAGCATCCTGACTCTTCTCACTATTTTAATGATTGTAAATGTCTGGGAGAAGAATCTCTCTCTAAGTCTGTAGGAAAGGATTGAAAAGAAGTCATGCATGCAAAGGTTAAAAGTGATTCTCTGTGGCTTTAGGATTTGAGTCTTTACTCAATGAGTTTTTATAGAACAATTTTTCTACAAAATAAGAAATTTAATATAATTCTAATGCACACAAAACATAAAATATCCCTTGTTACCTATATTACTTTGTGATATACTATTGTATCTTCAGCATTCTAATTACCAATTATAAAATTTGAATAATCCTTCAACATTCTAATGCAAGGATAAATCATATGAGAGCCCTCTGGTGGCCAAAATAGTGCCATTAAATTTTCACTAGAGAAGTTTGGGGTTGGTCAGAGGAAGACTCCCACTCAAATTATAAGACTTTATTTGGTGTCTACTTTACATTGAAATATTTATAGTATATTGATTCAATTTATAGATTACAAAATGACAACCTACCTTAATGTCTGTTGCCAAACTCACAAAGTGATATTTTACATACAAAATTCAGTATTTAAATTTACAGAAAAGATATTATATTTTGATGTAGAAAATGTATAAAATTATAAGTTATCTTAGACCTACAGAATTATTGAATCATAGAATTTTATAGAAGAAATAAGTCTTAGAGCTAATTTAGTACAATTTCTTCATTTAATGGATAAGGAAAATTAGGTCAAGTTAGGTTAAATGCTTTGTATATGGTCACAGAGTAATTATCGGGAGTGCTGGGCTAGAGCCCATTTCAATGTTTCAATGTCAAGTGCTACAGAAAAAATGTAGTCATTTAATTTATGTTTTATTTTTTTTCCTATTTCCTGTGCATAGGATTTTTACTTATGTTTATTTAAGCTTGTTTTCATGATTTTTAAAAAAATCTTTCTTCTGAAAGTTTTTCCAGGTTAAGACATGGACATCAAATGATTTGCAATTTAAAAGTAAAGCAGAGGAATAGAAAGCAGAATCAAAACAAGAAATATATTCATTTTTTATTGTTCTGTAATAAATTACCACAAAGTTAGTAACTTAAAACAACACCCATTTATGAGTTCTAATTCTATAGATCAGAAGTTCAGGCAGCGTGGCTAGGCTCTCTGATGAGGGTATCACACGTCTGACATCAAAGTATTGGCTGGGCTTTGTATCATCTGGAGGCTCTGGGGAAGAACCTTCCAAACTCACTCAGCTGGCTGGCAAAATTCAGTTTTTGTGGTCTAGGACTGAGGTCTCTCTTTCTTGCTGGATTTTGGCTAAGAGGTTGCTCTCAGCTCCAATAGCTGTTCTTAGTTCCTTGCCCCATGGCTCCCTCCATCCACAAAGCCAGCAATAGAGAACCCTCTTTTGCTGAATCCCTCCCACACTTCAACTCTCTTTTAGAAACTGCCTGATTTTTTTTTTTTAAACTTGTATATTTTCACAGGGCTTGTATATGTTCATAGGTCAGCATCACCCATGATAATTTCTCCTTCTTAAAGTCAACTGTAAATAATAATAATAATAATATAATTAAAAAATAAAATTAAAAATCAACTGTGCTACTTAACAATCTAATCATGAGAGTGATTATCTAATCATATTCACACATTCTGAAATTGTATATTGGATGTATAGGTGCATGGATCCTGAGGTCCATCCTAGAATTCTGCCTACCATGACCACATAATTTTCTTACTATGAGACACCTCAGTGAAAGGGAACATTTTAGTTCCTTTTGTGGTTGTCATGATTCTTCTACTATTTCAGTGTATAATTTAGCATTCCAACAGAAGTTACATTTCAAAAAAGTCTTATGATATTAAAATATACTCTTTAAAATTTATTAACTTTCTAATGAATTTTAAAATATATACATTTATTAGAAAAAGAAGAAGAAGAAGAAGAAGAAGAAGAAGAAGAAGAAGAAGGTAGCAGGAGGGGAAGAATGAAGGGGGGGGATCGGAGGGGTAGACGAACCATGAGAGACGATGGACTCTGAAAAACAAACTGAGGGTTCTAGAGGGGAGGGAGGTGGGAGGATGGGTTAGCCTGGTGATGGGTATTGAGGAGGGCACATTCTGCATGGAGCACTGGGTGTTATGCACAAACAATGAATCATGGAACACTACATCTAAAACTAATGATGTAATGTATGGGGATTAACATAAGAATAAAAAAATATATATATACATTTATTGTATTAGATGCATCAATGCATAAAAGACAGATTTCTGCTCCTGTGGAACTTACATTCCAATGGAACAGATAGGTAATGCATAAAAAATATACTCAATAAGTAAAACATCAAATATAATAAGAGATGAAAAATGTTACAGAAGAAAAGTAAAAGTGATCAAGAAAAGAAAGGTTTGGAATATCAGGAACAGAATAGGGAAGTAGCGTATCAAGGGTGTTCCTCATCCTTTTTTTTTTTAAAGATTTTTTTTTTTAAAGATTTTATTTATTTGAGAGAGAGACTGAGAGAGAGAGAGCATGAGAGGGGGGAGGGTCGGGAGGGTCAGAGGGAGAAGCAGACTCCCTGCCAAGCAGGGAGCCCGATGCGGGACTCGATCCAGGGACTCCAGGATCATGACCTGAGCCGAAGGCAGTTGCTTAACCAACTGAGCCACCCAGGCACCCAAGAATGTGAGATTTGACCAAAGACATGAGGAAAGGATGGAGTTGTTCATGATGATATCTGGGGGAGAAATAATTGAAGCAGGAGGAACAACAAGGGCAATGGCCCTAAGGCAAAACCATGCCTGGCTATTTGGAACAAAGCAGGAACATGGAGGAACATGTGACTTCAATGGAGTGAATACAAAAAACAAAAACAAAAACAAAACAAAACAAAAAAACACAGCAGTGAAGGTCAAGAGATAAAGCACATGTGGTGGTGCCATTGTAGAGTCCAGATGAAATGGAACACCACTGCAGGAGGATGAAAGTATGACCTAAATTTTAGAAGGGCCTCTTTGGCTGCTCTACTAAGAGTACATTATAGAGGGGCAAGAGTAAAAACTGGGAGACCTATTAAGAGGCTAGTGCTGAAATTCAGACCAGGTTTTAGGAGTGGCAGTGGTAAGAATTGGATTCTGAATGTATCTTGATTATAGAGCTAATAGCATTTCTATTGCATTCAAATGTGACATAGGAGATAAAAAGAGGAGTTAAGAAGGACTCCAAGGTTTTTTGTGGCTGGAATTGCTATAATGTGAAGAAAATGATAGAGAGAGTGATAAGATCAGGGACTTACTTTTTGGATGTGTTGCATTTAAGATGGCTTTTAGACATCCAAATCAATGAGTCAAGTAGGCAGTTGGGTTCATTAAATCTGATTTCATGAGAGAGATCTTGCTTGAAGATATATATCTGAGACTCACTTCTTAGAAGACTCCCAAAAAAGGTATTTTAAAGCAGGTAGTGAAAAAGGGCAGAAAATAGAAGAAAACCAATGACTGAGCCCTGTAGCACTTCAACATTAAGATGAAAAATGTGTAAAGGAAATGGCAAAATGAACGAGTGAAAGAGAAGGAAAGCTAGACCACGTGAAACCAAAAAAAAAAATGTAACAAAAAAGCAGGAATGATCAACTGTGCCAAATGCCACCAGTAATATTAAATGAAGTGTGTTCTGAGGCTGGAGCATTAGATTTAGCAATTTGGAAAACATGGTGACATTGACAAGTTTTGATGGAATGAGAGGCATAAAAGTCTGACTGGGACAGTTTTAAGAGAGAACATGAGAAGAGGTATGGCAGAAAATAAATACAAACAACTATTTCAGGAAATTTCACTGCAAAAGGAGCCAAGAAATGGGGAGGGAGCACCTGGCAGAAAAGTAAGGGTCAATTGAAGGTTTGCATTTTTTTTAACCTTGGAGAAGTTAGCAGCATGTTTGCATGGTTATGGAAACAATCTAGTAGAAATGAAAAATTGATGTAAGATAGAGAAGAGAATTGTTAAAACGATGTCTTTAACCAAGTGGTTGAGAAACATTTAATGTAGATTATTCTTTTTTCATAGTAACAATGGCCTTATTGTTTTTCATGCCTATCAAAACCCATCAAGCCTATGTTATAATAAACAAACCAATTTAAATACAAGCACACATTTAAATTCCTCAGAGCATTTTTTATTATGAATCACATGGGTGCTTGCTACCCTTTGCACATTGATTTTACTAAATACAGCAGACTTCCAAATGTCATTTTCTATTTCAATCACATGTAGAGAAAGTGAGTTATGATGAAAGGAGTGGGGGGATAGTTAGGGAGAAGTGTAAATATAAATAAAGCTAATCATATTAACTAGAGTATGTATCTCAAAGAAGCATGGTTTAAGAGTCCGAAGATTCAGTTTTGGGCCCAAGTACACTCACCTGCTTTTCTACATTTACAAAGACAAATTCTCCCTCTATGTTTTATTTTCAGTATTTAACAAATAACTACATTGGATCTCTAAGATCCATCCTAATAAATTCAATACAAAAACATTCTCTGAATCCTGTTATCTATAAGAGGTAATATATAGAGCTGGCACCTAGCACCTACTGAGGAAGATGAAGTCATAGTTAACTAAGAGAAAAAGACAGGCAAAAAATTGTATAAACTAGGTTGGAGTAACAAGTAGAAAGCATCCAGAGGGGATGTGGCTTTTCAATGCAATATGCACTTTGTCAGCTATCCCTTGTTCCTTCTTCTCATTTGCTAATGCATCAGGTTCTTGTGCCTGAATTCCCTTCTGATTATATATTTGGGAGTCTTAGAATTACGAAGTGTCTTATGTTAATAGTTTTCCAGCAAATGGCTGATTTAGATGCTAGCAACCTCTGGTTCTATAAATACTGTGAAAATATATGGGTAACTGGAATAGAGGATGATGTGAACTAAGTATTTTCTTTCCGTGAGGATCTGTGGCATGCCAGATATTAATCTTGTGCTGAAATTTATGTTCTTGCTTCTGCTCATGTAGCTCTGGACTTAAACCAAATAAAATTCTTTTCAGTTTACCCCTTTTTTACCCCTAAATGTCTGTGGATTTCCACTGACCTTGTGTTACACAAGGAAGGAACTTGCATGCTATCATTAGGCCTGAAATGAGGCAAGATTTAGGGCCTCGTGAATACTTCAAATGGCTTTAGGTCCTACACCTGGGAAATCATATATGGGTCCCTTTGCAGCTTCCAGAAAGCCTAAAATGTGACCAATAATCTTAAAAGACAGCAGAAGAATCAGAGAACAGTTCTAAGTAGCAAATGAATGAGGGAAAGAAACAAAGTGGTTAAATATAGTCCTTTTGGCCAAAGGTATGGCAATATCACTATTAAATCAGAGGATGTGCCGCTCAAGAGTCCTTAAAATAAAAAACCATCACACAGTTAAGAGGGCAATAGTGCAGAGTATTTTAGGATGACCCTGTCTTAAGCAATTAGAATATATTTGACATTATAAAGATATCATAAATATGTTTATTGATTGGACTTGAGATTTACGTCTTCCTCAATTTTTTTTCAGGTAATAGCTTTACCTACCACAACTATTGCTTTGTTCTCTACTCGCTGTTACATTTCTTTTCTGTGATTCTCTGGAATTTTTCACTTTCCTAACAAATAAACTACTGCTAAGATTTCTTTTTCCTTCTTAATATGAATGGACTATGCAAAGAAGCATGAGATTTTCTGTAAGGACTTATTTTTGCCATTTTATAAATAAGGAATTAAAACGTCTCTGACCACATCTATTGGAAGATCTATTGCCCAAAGAGCTTTCTAAAAGAGTATATGCTCGTTTCCTTTGCATCGTTGTTCAAAGCATTTGTAACATTTAAAAAGACATTAAATAAGCATGTGTATTTTTTCTCCATATTGCTCTGAACTGGTTATATTCAGTCTGTTGTTTATTTGTAAATAAACATACCCCAAATTATTTATATTATGTGCTTATTACTTTTCCAGATATTAAAATGGTTTTATTTCAAATAGCATGTATTATTTTTGGTGATTGGAAATATAACTGTTTCATAAAATGAAATCATAGGAGTATACACAAATGTTTGTATGTGTATCTATATCTATAATATTTTAATAAATATTCCTAGAAACACTTTAACTTCAGTTCATTAAAGGAAGAATTTGGAAAGGCAGCTTCTAAAGAGCTCAGAATTAAAATAAATGTCAACTTTTTGCCTTCACAGAGACCCTTTATAGTTGTAACCCTGAGTGTGCACTTGCTAACCATGCCAGTCGTCACAAAAGAACTGATTGGCTCCCAGGCTCCAGAAACAGATTTGTCCACAAGCTTATTAGCCACTCTGTATCTTAGGAATCACTGTGAAGACTTAGAGAGACCAGTAGAAATAAAAAGTACATACAGAGAAGGGCCTGTGCCTGAATCAGATTCAGACTTTGTGATTAATCCAACACCTTCATAGTCTGAGTACCAATCATTAACGTCATTAAGCTGCTTGTTTCTTAATTGCATTCTTGTGTAGGAGACTCCAGGCAAAAACGAACCCACTCTGAGAAGTCCACAATCAAAGTTGATTACGTCCAACCTTACTGTTGCACCTCTATTAACCTACAAGCTGTGTGGGCAGGACTTACAAAAAGCACTTTGGGAGAAAAACCAGCTTCTTCAGATTTTGCTATACTTGCATTTATTATGAATTTTCTTGAAATTATGAGGTAGATGTGCTAAAGATCTCTGTCATAGACTCAAACTGTGAATACTGGTTGTCATTTTCAGAGTCAACAGATGTTGACCTTAGAGTGGCAACTTTTCCTTCATGGTATGAACTTAATCAACATTATATCCTTCAGTTTTCTATAAAATGCACTATCCAATTAGAAAGTAAGCTTTTTTAAAAGAAAGGTCCAGGGTTAAAATCTCATTTAAGCTGCATTAAGCTAAATGTGGCTTTGGGCTATTTGTATTAGCTGGAGCTATTTATGATTTCTCTAAAAGAGAGGAAAGGACACTAAGGGACTACAAAGAAATGGATTTAATGGTATGCATGACTTTACATTCAATTTCTATAAAAGTGGCCCTTCATAAGACGATGTGAAGATTTTTGACAATATCTCCCTTTTCATCTCTGCCCTGATCTTCACAGAAACACTGTTTGCAAATATGTAGCTAAATTGGCAAAGACATAGCTAACGAATGGTTCTGCAGTATAGATGGGATAAAGCAATTATTACTGTCCAAAATTAAATTGAAATTGAAATCCACTGAACCTAGTCACTATTCCCTTGGAAATGTGCTGTAAATTCTCAAGCCCAGTCAGCCTTTTGTGGAATTATATACCTTCTTCTAACTTGCTTCTAAGCTCCTTTTCTTCAGATGATTTTCCCAATCAGATTCCATTTGATGCTGATAATGGCTTTAATGGCATCTGACTCAGTTTGATTTTCATGTATTTGTTCATTCATCTATTCAGCAAGTATACTGAGTGCCTACCATGTAGAGGCAGTGTGCTAGGCTCTGGTGGAAGAGTGAAAAAATCACAGATCCTTAATCCCACAGCTCTCACAGACCAAGCAAGATACAGATCACATTCCATTTCAACATAATATAATCATAACTTTTTAAAAATGTTTTTTCATTTTTCATTTTTCAGATCGTCTCTAAGTAAGGATGCTTTAGTGATTTGGTTACAGTACGTTATAAGAACTAAAAGTTCTGTGTGTGTTTTCTTGTATGAGTCAAGTTTCATAACAAATATCATTATGTTTTCAAACTTAATATTTATGGTAGGTATACAGTGTTTAGGTTTCAAATTGTCCTTTAATGGAAGTGATTCTAACAATCTGACAGTTTGATATTTTTCATTTTAGGTATTAGGCAGCTGAAGAAGACTATTTCCTGTGGACTGACAGTTGTATGATGGAGAAAAAAGATGATTGGCAAAGCCATAAAAGAGAAAAGGTAAAAACTGGGCAGACCTTTCCGTCAGTGTAACAAGGAACAAATAAAAGGAAAAAAAAATCCAAATCTATGAAATGTTTTACCTTGAAATTAAGCAAGATTAGGCATATACAATCTCACTTTCTAAGAGGATGCTTTGGAAAATTTATATTAAACTCTTTTTTCCTGAAAATGACTACTTGAAGGACTAATTATTAATTTAACAAGGTTAAGTTTGTGTCTGGTCTGGTAGGAATATAAGTGCAAATTTGTTTACATCTCTGAAATTGGTAAATTGGAAAATTATCTTAAAGTAAAATGGGTATGGGGAAAGTGTTTTAAAAATTAGCAATTTGAATATGTAAGATATGAAATAAGTACAATGAAATAAAGTTCACATGCAGTACAAAAAGAAGGTAGCCAAGATATCAAAATTAATATAAAAAGGTAAGAGTTACTTAGCAATTACAGGTTCTTTTTTTAGTCCGTATATTCTCTGTAAATAATGGTAAATTACTACTTGATTAAGGATCGCTTTACAATTTTAAATAATAGATATAATACTACATAATACCAGGAAAAGTTTCCTGATTGTGTTATGTGAGGAAGTAGATTTGATAAGCTATTATTTATTAATGTCTTTCACTTGGTTACAAGAAAATTCAGATTAAGGCAAAGCAGTAAACTAAAATGTATAAATCATAGTTAGAAATTATCTTAAAGTCTACTGAAATGAAGTAACCAGAAAGAATTGCATTTCAGAATAGAGATGACCTGGATGACATTCTGATATCTGACCAAATATTATCGTTAGTCCTGAGGTCCTCAACTTATTTTTTTATAAAGAGATCATTTCTGGGAAAAAATATAACCAATTATGACATATTTAAATGCATTTTATTTTCTTTCATGGGAAGGAAAAATCACTTGAGGGCCACACTGTGGGTAAAACGCTTATAGCTGAATTTTTTTGGGAATGTAAATGCTTATAGCATTTTTTCATATACTCCTAATGGTTAAAAATACCCAGTCATCCCTCCTTTCAATTCATCCTCCACATTATAACCAGAGATATCTCCTACAAATACCCATTTGATCATGTCATGTTGCTGCCTACTAATATTCAGTTGGTCCCTTATCATAATATTTAAGGCCACATACAATTGCATCCTACAGTAATATTCTTTTATGGGCCCTATATCTTGTCCTTTCCTAGAATTCCTCAATTTCATACCTGATCATTTTCTTTCCATGTTTTTTTTTTTTTCTAAAATACATTTTATTTCTTCTCTGCTGGATTCAGTCTTGTGTAGATCCTTTAAAGATGAGCTTAAGTGTAAATTGTTTTCATATAAGAATGGAAGAATTTATTTATCCCATGGTATTTGTTTCTATAATAACTACTATGCCAGCTATATGTCTCAACCATGTGTAAGACACTTTTCTAGAAATAGGCATATAGGAGTGGACAAGAATCAAAACCCCCTATTATCCTGGATTTCCCTCAGGTATATTGGATACTTACACATTTACCATAATAATTCATAAACCCCTTTTGAAAGAGCTAATATTAGTCATTCATGAGTCCAAACACAGAGAGTTTACCTGAGAACATAGTACATGCTCAATTTGTTTTTTAATTGAGTAGAATTAAACATCTATTATTGAGTCACTTGGAAACTGTTGCCCTTTTATAGCATGAACAGATGAAGGAAGGGCAAATATATGATTAAGAAGTAAAAGCTATGTTAGATTTTTATATCATATTTCTATGGTTTTTCTTTAAAATGTTCCTTAGTCATGCATTTTAGAGAAATAATACCAAATTCTTTCTTTAGCATAAATAAATATATAGGCATATAAAACACAAATAAGTATATATTAAATGCTAGAAAATATATTTATGGTCATTCCATATACTTTTAAAAGGCAACAACTATATTTAAAGATATCAACCAAACAAACAGTGTGATATCTGCAGTTCAGGGATGATATAGTTCAAGGATGACAGGTGTGAAAGCAAGAATGGGGTCTCTCTTGGTACTTCATTGTCAGCACTGTCAGAGAAATATCAACTAATGTGTCTTTTTTTTTTTTATTTCCTGTTTCGTTTTTTTTTTTTTTTTGTAGTTTTTAATTTTATTATGTTATGTTAGTCACCATACAATACATCATTAGTTTTTGATGAGTGATCCACGATCCATTGTTTTCGTATAACACCCAGTGCTCCATGCAGTACGTGCCCTCCTTAATACCCATCACTGGGCTAACCAATCCCCCCTCCCCCCTCCTCTCTAAAACCCTGTTTCTCAGGTCCATAGTCTCTCATGGTTCATCTCTCCCTCCAATTCCCCCGCCCATTTTTCCCTTCCTTCTCCTAATGTCCTCCATGTTATTCCTTATGTTCCACAAATAAGTGAAACCATATGATAATTGACTTTCTCTGCTTGACTTATTTCACTTAGCATAATCTCCTCCAGTCCCATCCATGTTGATGTAAAAGTTGGGTATTCATCTTTTCTGATGGCTGAGTAATATTCCATTGTATATATGGCTACATGTTCTTTATCCATTCATCTGTTGAAGGGCATCTTGGCTCTTTCCACAGTTTGGCTATTGCGGACATCGCTGCTATGAACATTGGGGTGCATATGGCCATTCTTTTCACTACATCTGTGTCTTTGGGGTAAATACCCAGTAGTGCAATTGCTGGGTCATAGGGTAGCTCTATTTTTAAATTTTTGAGGAAATTCCACACTGGTTTCCAAAGTGGCTGTACCAACTTGCATTCCCACCAACACTGTAAGAGGGTTCCCCTTTCTCCACAACCTCTCCAACATTTGTTGTTTCTTTCCCTGTCCATTTTTGCCATTCTAACTGGTGTAAGGTGGTATCTCAGTGTGGTTTTGATTTGAATTTCCCTGATGGCTAATGATGATGAACATTTTTTCATGTGTCTGTTAGCCATTTGAATGTCTTCTTCAGAGAAGTGTCTGTTCATCTCTTCTGCCCACTTTTTGACTTGATTATTTGTTTTTTGGGTGTTGAGTTTGAGAAGATCTTTATAGATTTTGGATACCAGCCCTTTATCTGTAGTGTCATTTGCAAATATCTTCTCCCATTCTGTGGGTTGCCTCTTTGTTTTGTTGACTGTTTCCTTTGCTGTGCAGAAGCTTTTTATCTTGATGAAGTCCCAAAAGTTCATTTTTGCTTTTGTTTCACTAGCTTTTGGAGATGTATCTTGAAAGAAGTTGCTGTGGCCGATGTCAAAGAGGTTACTGCCTATGTTCTCCTCTAGGCTTTTGATGGATTCCTGTCTCACATTGAGGTCTTTCATCCACTTTGAGTTTATCTTTGTGAATGGTGTTGAAGAATGGTCGAGTTTCATTCTTCTGCATGTGGCTGTCCAATTTTCCCAGCACCATTTATTGAAGAGACTGTCTTTTTTCCATTGCATGTTTTTTCCTGCTTTGTCAAAGATTATTTGACCATAGAGTTGAGGGTCCATATCTGGGTTCTCTATTCTGTTCCATTGGTTTGTATGTCTGTTTTTGTGCCAGTACCAGGCTGTTGGTGATCACTGATTTGTAATATAGCTTGAAATCGGGCAACGTGATGCCCCCAGCTTTGTTTTTCTTTTTCAACATTTCCTTGGCAATTCGGGGTCTTTTCTGGTTCCATACAAATTTTAGGATTGTTCGTTCCAGCACTTTGAAAAATGTCATTGGAATTTTGATCGGGATGGCATTGAAGGTATAGATTGCTCTGGGTAGCATAGACATTTTAACAATGTTTATTCTTCCAATCCATGAGCACGGGATATTTTTCCATCTTTTTGTGTCTTCTTCAATTTCTTCCATGAGTGTTTTGTAGTTCCTAGAGTATAGATCCTTTACCTCTTTGGTTAGGTTTATTCCGAGGTATCTTATGGCTTTTGGTGCTATTGTAAATGGAATCATTTCTTTAATTTCTCTTTCTACAGTTGCATTGTTAGTGTATAAGAAAGCAACTAATTGGGCGCCTGGGTGGCTCAGTTGGTTAAGCGACTGCCTTCGGCTCAGGTCATGATCCTGGAGTCCCGGGATCGAGTCCCACATCAGGCTCCCTGCTCGGCAGGGAGTCTGCTTCTCCCTCTGGCCTTCCTCCCTCTCATGCTCTCTGTCTCTCATTCTCTCTCTCTCAAATAAATAAATAAAATTGAAATTGCTTTAAAAAAAAAAAAAAAAAAAAAAAAAGAAAGCAACTAATTTCTGTGCATTGATTTTGTATCCTGCCACGTTACTGAATTGCTGGATGAGTTCTAGTAATTTGGGGGTGGAGTCTTTTGGGTTTTCCACATAAAGTATCATGTCGTCTGCAAAAAGAGAGAGTTTGACTTCTTCTTTGCCAATTTGAATACCTTTTATTTCTTTTTGTTGTCTGATTGCTGTTGCTAGAACTTCTAGTACTATATTGAACAACAGTGGTGAGAGTGGGCCCCCTTGATGTGTTCCTGATCTTAAGGGAAAGGCTCTCAGCTTGTCCCCATTGAGGATGATATTCGCTGTGGGTTTTTCATAGATGGATTTTATGAGCTTGAGGAATATTCCCTCTATCCCTATACTCTGGAGAGTTTTAATCAGGAAAGGATGTTGTATTTTGTCAAATGCTTTTTCTGCATCAATTGAGAGGACCATATGGTTCTTCTCCCTCCTCTTATTAATGTGTTCTATCACATTGATTGATTTGCGAATGTTGAACCACCCTTGCATCCCGGGGATAAATCCCACTTGATCGTGGTGGATGATCCTTTTAATGTATTGTTGGATCCTATTAGCTGGGATTTTGTTGAGGATTTTGGAATCCATATTCATCAGGGATATTGGTCTGAAATTCTCCTTTTTGATGGGGTCTTTGCCTGGTTTGGGGATTAAGGTAATGCTGGCCTCACAGAATGAGTTTGGAAGCTTTCCTTCTATTTCTATTTTTTGAAACAGCTTCAGTAGAATAGGTATTATTTTTTCTTTGAATGTTTGGTAGAATTCCCCAGGGAATCCATCAGGCCCTGGACTCTTGTTTTTTGGGAGGTTTTTGATCACTGCTTCAATCTCGTTACTAGTTATTGGCCTATTCAGGTTGTCAATTTCTTCCTGTTTCAGTCTCGTCAGCTTATAGGTTTCCAGGAAGGCCTCCATTTCATCCAGATTGCTCAGTTTATTGGCATATAGTTGTTGATAATAATTTCTAACAATTGTTTCTATTTCCTTGGTGTTAGTCGTGATCTCTCCCCTTCCATTCATAATTTTATTAATTTGGGTCCTTTCTCTCTTCTTTTGGATAAGTCTGGCCAGTGGTTTATCAATCTTATTAATTCTTTCAAAGAACCAGCTTCTAGTTTTGTTGATCTTATCTACTGTGTTTCTGGTTTCTAATTCATTGATTTCTGCTCTAATTTTAATTATTTCTCTTCTAATGTGTGGCTTAGGCGTCATTTGTTGCTTTTTCTCTAGTTCTTTAAGGTGTAGAGTTAGTTGTTGAATTCGGGATTTTTCTATTTTTTTGAGTGAACCTTGGATGGCTATGTATTTCCCCCTTAGGACCGCCTTTGCAGTATCCCATAGGTTTTGGACCAATGTGTTTTCGTTCTCATTGATTTCCATGAATTGTTTAAGTTCTTCTTTGATTTCTTGGTTGACCCAAACATTCTTGAGCAGAGTGGTCTTTAGCTTCCAAGTGTTTGAATTTCTGCCAATTTTTTTTTTTTTGTGATTGAGTTCCAGTTTTAAAGCATTGTGGTCTGAGAATATGCAGGGAATAATCTCAATCTTTTGGTATCGGTTGAGATCTGATTTGTGACCCAGTATATGGTCTATTCTGGAGAAAGTTCCATGTGCGCTCGAGAAGAATGAATATTCTGTTGTTTTAGGGTGGAATGTTCTGTAAATATCTATGAGGTCCATCTGGTCCAATGTATCATTCAAAGCTCTTGTTTCCTTGTTGATTTTCTGCTTAAATGATCTGTCCATTGCTGAGAGTGGAGTATTGAGGTCTCCTACAATTAATGTATTGTTATCAATATGACTCTTATGACTCTGCCGGTTGTGGAAGCTCTGCATCTCTCCATCCATTCTAAATGAAAGCCTTGCTGGATAAAGTATTCTTGGCTGCATGTTCTTCTCATTTAGTACCCTGAATATGTCTTGCCAGGCCTTTCTGGCTTGCCAGGTCTCTGTGGATAGGTCTGATGTTATTCTGATGTTCCTCCCTCTGTACGTAAGGAATCTCTTCCCCCTAACTGCCCTTAAGATGGTTTCCTTGGTTATAAGATTTGCAAGTTTTACTATTACATGCCGGGGTGTTGGCCTGTTTTCCTTGATCTTAGGAGGGGTCCACTCTGCCTCTAGGACTCAAATGTTTGTTTCATTCCCCAGATTAGGGAAGTTCTCAGCTACGATTTGCTCAAATACATCTTCTAGCCCTCTCTCTCTCTCCACTCCCTCCAGGATTCCAATGATTCTGACATTGGAACCCCTCATGGTGTCACTTATTTCTCTGATTCTATTTTCATGGATTCTGAGTTGTTTTTCCCTGGCCTCCTCTTTTCCCTTTTTATCTATTATATTGTCTTCCAGGTCACTTATTCTCTCTTCTGTCTCAGTTACCCTAGCTGTTAGATTATCTAGATTGGATTGGATCTCATTGATAGCATTTTTAAGTTCTTCCAATTCACCTTTTATTTCTGCCCTTAGAGACTCTATGTTGCCATTAATTGATTTCTCCATTCTAGCCATTGTCTTCACAATTGCTAGCCTGAATTCCATCTCTGACATCTTGGTTATATCTGCATCCATTTGTAAATCTGCAGCATAAGTCATAATCTCTGAGTCTTTTCTATTTTGGGGGCTCCTCCTCCTAGTCATTCTGTTGATGGGTGTTTGAGGGAATGTATAGAGTTGAAATTATTGACCAGAACCCAAGCAAGATGCACCTATTTTCTTGGGACCTTAGGGTTGCTGGCCTCTTGTTTTCCCAGCCTGTCTTCTGTGGGAGGGGCCTGCCGTGCTGTTACTCAGGCAACCCTGTTTGGGCAGAGTTGCCCTGCACCCCTGTGGTGGGGGATGGGCTCAGTGGGAATCAGTCTTTGGGGCTTTTGTTCTCTGGCGCCTTTCCCTGGTGGCTTTCCGCGTCTCTTCCATGAGTCAGAGCAGAAGAGACCATTTCCAACCCTCTGCCTCAGAGCAGAGAGATCTCAGTCTGTTCTTCAGTGAGCTCTCCAGGCCACACTGTCTCCATTTCTGTCTCTGCTGCTATAAACTGCAGTGTCCTGGGTTGTGCGCCCCTCCACAGGGCTCCCAGTCCTGCCTCCAGGTAGGGGCACTCTCTGCCCTTTGTGCTTCTAAAACCACCAGCCCCTCCCAGTTTGTGCATGACTCCGCCACTGGGGCTTAGCACCCCGGGGGTTACAGTTCACCGGAGCGACCCTGGCGCACCGGGTTTCCATCTCGGAGGCTGCAGTTCACGTGAGCGCGACCGTTGCTCCGGTTTCTGTCCAGGGGGGCCTGCGGTTCACATGCACGCGACCCCGCCAGTCTGGTTTTCCACCCCGGGGGCTGCCCTAAAGTCCTTTCCCGACGCTACCAGTCTGCGAGTCTGTGCCCCTTCCGCAGCATGCGAGGCTGTCACTCACCGGTGGTGTAGGATCCCCAAGTCCAGGCACCCTCCCGCCTCCATTTATCCTCTGATATCTGCCCGCAGAATCACGGTTCTCCACTTCCTACCTCAAAACCAACTGCCTGCGATATTCTGTTTGTAGAGATCTATATCTTCTTCCATCTCAGGCTGGTTTCGTGGGTGCTCAGAGTGGTCTCGTAGATATCCAGCTCAATTCTGGGGACCAGTTAAAATAGGGTCCCCTACTCCTCCGCCATCTTTTCCCCCCAACTAATGTGTCTTATATAGCTTCATTTCTAGGGACGCCTGGGTGGCTTAGTGGGTTAAGTGTCTGCCTTTGGCTCAGGTCATGATCCCCGGGTCCTGGGATCCAGTCCCACATCGGGCTCCTTGCTCAGCAGGGAACCTGCTTCTCCCTCTCCCTCTGCCTGCCACTCCCTTGCTTGTGCTCGCTCTCTCTCTCTGAAAAATAAATAAAATCTTAAAAAAAAAAAAAACAAACTTCATTTCTACAAGATGTATCTGTCCCAGATGGATACAAAAGGGCATTATTCTCTGTTCTTGAAATTCATTTACCCACAGGAACAATTTTTAGCTAACTCCCAATGGGTCAATATGTGCTCAGAGCTTGTCAATAGTATCTCCATTCATTATTTTTTTTTAATTTGGGATAATTTTGAAGTCTATAAATTAAAACTTCCTTGATAGGATAATAAATGTGTTATTATCAGGTTTAATTTACTGCTTTTTAGAAGGAATAGTATAAACCAGCCATAAATTTCTATGATGAATTCACTTTTGAAGGAAAATAATAGGATGTTAAATATAAGAAAACCTTTCTTATTGGATGTACAAAGTGGTGAGTGATAGAAAGTATATTCTTGGTAAACCTTTTTAATCAAATGTTTAAGAAGTTTACAAATTAAGAAGAGGCAGCTCTAGTTTACTAAATGCTATTCAAGCTCCCAGTTTATTACTAATTCCTTGGGAGTTTTAGGCTGTAGGAAGAATAATCATTGGTAAATCACTTTTTTTTCTTTTCTTTTTTTCCCATTACTATGCCTGTAGCCACATTAGAAATGCATATTAAACATCTTTTTGTTTTTTTCTTGTTTTTGTCATCCAAATGAGGAATCACAAGGCCACAACAGCAATTATGGGTCAACACCTCAAAAAGGCATCATAAATACCTTTGACAATCATAACAAGTCTTGACATTGTAGACAGTTGTAATGGACTTGAACTTAGGCATTCTTATATAAGAGCTGTACCCCTTATACTTGAAGAACAAAGTCCCAAATCACGAGACCTCAAACAAATGGACTCAACTTTATTTTGCTAATGGTTATAGAAGTTAATTTTTAAAGGTTATGGAAGAAGTACTATACCAATTAGAGATTTCTAGAGCACTGTAACTTGGGGGTGGAGTGAGGTTTGGCTTTCTTTGCTCAAACAAATCTTAAGTGTCAGTCCAACAGGTAAAAACCATAGTTGCAGAGCTTTTGTAGTGGAAGGGGGTGGTGTTGACACATAGAGTCTAGAGCCTAAAGCTTAGGTACTCAGCAGCCCCTATAGGTAACCACAGTAGATTCCCAAAGAAAGCTTTTTTTTTTTTTTTAAGATTTTATTTATTTATTTGAGAGAGAGAGAAGGAACAGGGGGAGGGGCAGAGGGAGAGAGAGAAACAGACTCCCCACTGAGTGGGGAGCCTGAGGCGGGGCTTGATGCCAGAACTCTGAGATCAGTACCTGAGCCAAAGGCAGAAGCTCAACCGACTGAGTCACCCAGGCACCTCCCTAAGAAAGCTTTTAAAAGAATTCTTAAGGGCTCTTAAAATCTCAACAAACAAAAATTTTAAAATCATTGACTTTTTTTTTCCCCCATCCAATACATTTGACAGGTGAGGGAACTAAGGTCCAGTGAGAATAAATAACTTCTCTGATGTCAATATTTAATTATTTATTATGTATTATAGTTTTAGGCACTCTTTCTGTCTCATTAATTAAATTATATTTTTAAAATACTATTCTTTGTAGCTCATTAAATCCCCAGAATGTCTAGCACAGGGCCTTTTATGGTAAGTATTCATTGACAACTGATTTTATGTTATGTCTTAATTCACATTACCAACATGTTTTTACAACATTTTCATGTACTGAACTTCATCTCAAGGCCTATGTTCTCTCCTTAATTGATGTGTAATTAGCTTTGAGAATAGAACTATAGATTTTTTTAAACTCTTAAACTGATCGCTTTTTCTCTGTTGTGGAATAAGCTGCCTAATATACTTCTATATATACATAAAATCTGTGGAGAAGTATATTCCATTCACAATTCATATAGCAGATGCTATTATATGCACTGGTTACAGCAGTAAACAAAACTATCAAAACAAAATTTTTCCAAAGGTGCTTACATTCTAATGGAATGAGTCACACACAAATATTAAGAAGAAAGTATGTCTGATATTGATAAATATTGGAGAGGGGAATGAATTTGGTGTCATAAGTATTTACAAATCTTAAAAGGGTGGTTGGGAAAGCCACACTAGATGATGATATTTGAGTAAATTTCTGGAAGAGATGAGGGAGCCCACCATGCAGATATATAAGGGAAGAGCATTCTTAGCAGAAGGAGAAGCTCTAGGTTGGGAGACCTTCTGGAGTGGCAGGGGCACAATGTGGGGTATGGAACAGAGAACAGAGAGAACAGGTAAAGTCACTGAGGTGTAGGAAGAAGAATGGGAGATAGAAATTAAGGAAGGAAGAGTGAGGGAGGAAAGGTTCTACTTAAATAGGTCCCCATAGGCTACCATAATACCATTGTGGTTTTATCCTCGGTGAGGTGTGCAGCAAGAGGGTTCTGAGATGAGAAGTGATGTGATCTGACTTCAGTTTCAAAGGTTCAGTCTATGCTGTGAGCAATATCCAGTGTGGATGGTACAAAGGCAGAAGCAGAGAGATTAGGTAAAAGGCATTTCCCATAGTCCAGATGAGCCACAGTAATCACGATGGCTTAGACCATCGTGATTGGTAGCAGTGGAGGAAGTAGGAAGAGGTTAAGTTCTAGATTTTGATTGTATAACTCACAGGATTCACTGATGGATTGGATATGAGTGTGTAAGAGATAGACAGGAACCAAGGATGACTCCTATCTGGCCTCAGAAAATTTAAGGATGTCATTGCCATATACTGAACTGGAGAACATGGTACAATATATGCTAAAGCTCAGGCAAAAGTTAAACTCAACTTAAAATCATATGTCTCTATTATATGAATAAAGATATTGACTGAGTCTCATGTCCAACAGTACAATTTAAAAACATGACATTTTAGATGTGTAAATCCAAATACACTATCATTCATATACAATTGCTATTATCCTTAACAAAGACTGAAGATTTTTTTTGTATGAGCAAAGAAATAACTGTTTCATAATATTATGGAAATGTAAATAGTTGCCTAATTCATGAATTTCCTAATTGTCTTCCTCAGATGAGAATGTTTCCCTGCTTTTTATCTTTAGCTGAAGAAACTGAAAAATTCCATTTATTAAAATGTAGTATGGCCAATACAACCAAATGGGCAGCTCACTGGGTTAAAAGACATTATAATCAAAAGCTCTTCCCAGATGTCTATGTTTCTCAAAACAAAGATTACAGACTATTAAATGGGCTTAAATAGATAGGCTAGGAAAGGAACAGCCAAGGTTTTACCTCCTTCCTTTTGTGATGTTGACCTATAATTTAACCCAGTCTTTCTGGATCTCTCAAACAGACATTTGCACAAACAAAGGCCTCATTCCCAAACGTATATATCCCTTAAAATGTCTGAATTCTAGAGACATATAATACAGGATTCTTAAGGTAATGGATACAACAAATGTACTCATTCACTATAATTATGGTAATTAAACATAGTTACAATAATAAAATAATTATTTAGATATAAATATAGCATTCATCTGTGAAGATATTAAGTGTAATCTGATGTCTTTAACATAATGTTCTGATTAAGGTTCTTCCATTGAAATTATCAATATCCTGAGGATATACTAATTCCTAGGTCTAAGCCTACTCATGAAAATTCAAATAGATACTTTATTTACATACTAACCATCAAATTATTCATGGAATTAATTTCTGTAGAATAATTAGTACACAAAAAAATTTATCAAGTAAAAAATTAGATTCCCTTGGTTGTACAAATGACTTATGGTTTAAATCTCAAGTATTGAGATTTTTTTAAAACAAGGATTCTTTTTGGTGAGGATTTATGGGATGTTTTATTTTCTCTTTGAAAGGTATTGATTTCAAAAGCTGTCTAAATAAATAGCACTGATCTATCTATTCTTGAATCATTGAGAGTAGGTCACCTGTGGACAGCAAATGATTTTCATTTCCTAGAGGTAGACTTTATTGAAAAGAAAGCAAAAGCAAGAGAAAGCTTAATTTAAAATGCCAAGTGAAATTACTGGAATTCAGCATTTAAGAATTTATGCTGTGCGGAGCATGGGAAAGCACTAACTAACTTCTAAACCGAAACAAATAGCTTGGTTCTGGTTTAATCAGACAAAAATTCTGTAAAATGAGCCATAAACAAAACAATGAAAAAATCCATAAAATGAATATATTTTATCCATGATCATACCAGCTATATTTCTTATCTGGTAATGATTTTAAGACATAAAAATATACTATTTAAAATAATGAATTATTAAGGATATGGAAACATTTATTTTATGTAAGTTAAAATAGGTTACAAAAGGGACATTTTGTTAAATAATGTCTGCTTTTAGTAAATATACATGTAATGAAAATGTATAGAGCTAAAAATATATAAAAGGTAGCACAAAGGTCAACAGATCATGGTGTAGAGAGATATTTATTTATTTATTTATTTACTCTTGAGTATTTCTTGAATTTATCTCTTGACTATGTTTTACTAATGATGGGAAAATTGTTATTATTATTTTAGTAAAGAGTAGATCCTAAATTTGTTCAAAAGTTGATTTAATAAATGTCACAATAATTCTTTCCCAAGTTCACTAGCAACATGACTAATAAACTATCACTTCAAAAATTTTATAATAAAATAAAGCTAAGGATTACAAAATACATTAATCAACCATAGATTCTATGAAAAGATTTTTTTGAAGGAATAAACATCTTAATGCTACAGAAAATGATTATTTGGCTTGTAGATGAATAGAAAAGTTGGTATAACCAATATTATCATGGTATTATTTTTATTCGTGTATCTATATGTAAAATTTTATATTTGGATAAAATATTTTTTCAAGTTTCTGCAAGGAAAAATCAGAAAGAGTTTGTATAAATCATAGTGGGGAAAAAGTTAACTAGAAGGAAAACAAGTTTGAGTACAGGCAAAAAAATATTTCAAAAACATTAGATTTAATTTAATTTATTTATTTTTTAAAGATTTTATTTATTTATTTGAGAGAGAGAGAATGAGAGAGAGAGAGCACATGAGAGGGGGGAGGGTCAGAGGGAGAAGCAGACTCCCTGCCGAGCAGGGAGCCCGATGTGGGACTCGATCCAGGGACTCCAGGATCATGACCTGAGCCGAAGGCAGTTGCTTAACCAACTGAGCCACCCAGGCACAAAAAACATTAGATTTTAATATCTCATAGCAAAAGAGGAAAAAGTTAGAAACATATTTTTAAAAATGGAAAGGATTCCTAAGGGGCAAGAGATGATGATAGTCATATTTAACATACTACAGCATAGGCTAACCTTCAAAACATTATGCAAAGTAAGCCAGACACCAAGGATAAATGATATATGAATCCACTTAGATGAGGTAACTAGAATAGTCAAATTCATTGAACAGAAAGTAAAATGTCAGTTAGTGGGTGCTGGGGAGATGGGGTAATCAGGAAATACTGCTTAATGTGAATGGAATCAAGTTTGAAATAATAAAAAAATTCTGGAGATGCATAGTGATCCAGTTGCACAACAATGCCAATGCATTTAATGCCACTGAATTGGTTAAAATATTCAATTTTATATTATATATATTGTACTACAATACAAATAAAATAAAATGTCTGTGAGGATTGAGAAGAGATTCTCCTTGTAAAGGAAGTGGCATTAAATCAATTTCATAATGTAATACACAAGGAAGGAAAAATTGGTCAGGGAGATCTTATTATTAGATCTTAACATTTTATTACACTGTGATTCCTCCTGATTATATTACATATTTCATTGCTGAAAAACTTTAAATAATCTCTGTTCAGTGTACAGACTTGAAAAAAAGTATTCATGCAGAGTTCTTTTTTCTACTATAACTATATGCATATGATATGTAAGATTGCATTCTTCCCAGCAATCAAATGGTTGCACACCACAGTTTCAGGGGCATTCTCTGAGGTTTGAGCTGCCTCAGTTTCTCTCAGCTGTAAAATTTTACCTCGGATATAGACAACTTCAACTGTGACTAGTAAAAAACAGACCTTCCTCCACTAATCAAATTATTTTTAATTACAATATGTATGCAATTATTTCATGAAATGTATTGACTTAAATAATGTTTAGAGCTATGAGTTAAATTTCACCTATGAGTTCAAAACTACTAACTCAGCTTAAAAGAAATTTGACAGTAGGTATGTAACTACTGATATCCTACTGAAATGGGGATTTAATAAAGAAAACATTTCCTAAACAGTAAAGAGATTTAAGATATGAAACAGTCTATGTCTTGGAAATGAATCTAGTCTTAAAAGGGAGAAAAAATAATAGAGTCATGTTCAAAAGCCTTTAATGGCTTGTAAGACTGAAATAGAGACTTTTGGGTCTCTTATTATGAAGCAGTATAACATTTTGCTCACAGATTTGGAATGAAAAGAGAAAGCCAGATTCCAATAAACATCACATTATACATAGAACATATTGTACAGAATATACATTCTTTCGTATTCAGTAATAACCTCAGCATTTCATCTCAATAGATACTATTTTTTTTTTTAAATGGGTAAGGAGACCTAATTTCAGATGTACAAATTAGGAAGAACTCCATGTGAGAAACATTTTTTTTTTCTAAATCTCAAGCTAAACGAAGAACTTAGCCAGAAAATTGCACTATGTCAACATGGTTCTTTAATTTCAAAAGGAGAGAAAATAAAAACATACAGAAATCTGACCCAATTATATGTTTTTATTGAGTAAACTAATCAAACGCACATATAGCAATGCTTTCATATATACATCTATATGAACTCAGTGTCTGTGTGCATTCATTCTAGATATAATTGCCGTATGAGTAATAAAGTTGTAATCCTCCCTGAATGAAAAACGCTTCCCTCACTAGGTTTTCCTAGTATCAGAAATGCCACAAATAAGATGATTTTTCTATGACTCTCAACAAATTATTTTCATTAAGCAAGCACCTTATATTAAAATGTAAGTATTTGTAACCTAACAAAGATCAGAGAAAATAAAAGTATTAGCTAGTTTGTTGACTATTACTATGTGCTCAGTATTATACATATATTAGTTTAATTTCAAAATACCACTCCATGAGCATGACACCACCCTATTACATTAACATAGAAAAAACAGAGGCAGGATTCAGCTTCTAGCATTCTGACTCCAGAGCCTTTGCTATTGACCACTATGAAAAATGTCTTCAGATATTGCCTCACCACTCATTGATGGCAACTCAGTTAAAGGAACAGATACTAAGGACAGATGAAGTAAAAGGAAGTGGAGAGGGGATGAAAGTAAATAAAGTGAGAAGAGTTGTCAGAGTTGAGAGATTAGGATAGCAACTATTAGGCACAATTTTCAAAATAATATGTTAACCTTCCTCAACAGTGTACCTCATTCGCTTGAAATAAGAATGTGCTTAGAAGTCACACACACTGCTCTTTCTACCAGTTTAGTTTGTTTTTAAATTTCCCTGCCAAGTCATCACCAGAATCTGTTTCTATATTTCCAGAATCTGGGAATTGCTGTTTTAGATCAAAATAACTTTCTAGGCAGCACTAATATTTTCCTTTTGTGATTTGGTATGATTCAGATTCCTATGATATTGAATAACTCATGTATTTCTGGCATGATTCCCAAACTAGATTATATACTCTCTAAAGACAAGGAAAACACCTTTATTTTCTTTGTATTTCCCCAATGACCCAAATCAAATCTTTTATGCATGTTAAGTATTTCATAAATATTTGAGAGTCTGATTTTATTTCTGAACACAAAATAAACAGATGGCATAAAGTTGTAATCCAGACTCTTCTCAAACTCACGCGTGTACCTTGAAGATATACATTCACCATCTTATATCCTTAAAAGAACTTGGATGAAACATGGGGCGCCTGTGGCTCAGTCGTTAAGCATCTGCCTTCGGCTCAGGTCATGATCCCAGGGTCCTGGGATTGAGCCCCACATCAGGCTCCCTTCTCCGCGGGCAGCCTGCTTCTCCCTCTCCCACTCCCCCTGCTTGTGTTTCCTCTCTCCCTGTGTCTCTCCCTGTCAAATAAATAAAATCTTAAAAAAATAAATAAATAAAAGAACTTGGATGAAACAAAAAAAAATAGTAAGTCAGCAATTTTATTATAAAAATACCAGAGAATTTAAGTAATTTGCTCTTAATCATCCTGAGTATTTGAAGGAGGCACTGCCATGTTTAGGAACTTACTAATGCCTTACATAACACATCCTTAATGTCAAATGACTTGGCTAAGAAGAAACTACAAATTCAGATATTGACACTTTTTTATACTAATGTTTATATTTATTTTTATGAAGAAGTTATCATAAGCTTTTAGGAAGGACCTTAATGTATTTCTTAGTCAGAATAAGCTAAGTTATGCTGCAGTAACAATCAGGTCCATTATTTCTCAAATAAACGTTTATTTCTCCTTCATGCTATAATTCCAGAGTCAGTCTGCAAGGATGTTTGTCTCACCATGCTCACTAAAGGACCAAGACTGATAGAGTGGCTTCTACCTTAAATAATAACAGACATTGTTCCAGAGAGAAGCAAACACTGAGAGTTTCTGTAACAGCAATTAAATACTTGTCCTCAAAGTGATATTCCATTGCTTGCAGTGTATTGGCCCAAACTAACCACAACACCCCCCTCACTCATAAAAATTTACTATGTATAAACCTGCATACCAGATGTATTTGGCAGACAACCATATTATACTACTTATCACATTTAATTCAAAGTATGAGATCCTTTACAAACTTTTTACACATACACACACACACACATATATATACATATATGTGTGTGTGTGTGCTCATAAACACATAATATGTATTTTACAGATAAACAACACATATCTCAGTGGTATACTTGTCCAAGATCTTTTGTGTAGTCAGCATAGAAAATGATAGCTAAACCTTGGTGTATCTGGATTTTCAATTCTCCATGCTGCCTACTGTAAGATTCTGTATCCTGTTTACCCTGGGTATGAAAAGTTTTATGTTGGTAGACAATGCTTGAACAAAAGACTAGGAATTTCTGTGGGTCAAACAGTTTCATCCAAAGAGCTTATTCAATGTAGAAACATCATCTATGTATAATTTCAGCAATGATCACTCGGTACGGTGAAGTCAAGTCTTTGAGTTCTTGCAGTAAGAATCCCATTGTTGCAGTAAGAATCCCATACCCATTAACTTGTAAAATATGTTGCTTCCAGGATCTTGACACATGCAACAACTTTTCTAATTAAGCTCACTCCTAGAAAATAAATAAGTAGATTCCTTGACATTTTAAAATTGATTGCTTTTTCACCTTAGTTGTTACTATTTCTTGTAACTTGTAGGTGTAGGTTGTTTGCCAATATTGTGCAATAAAATGAACTCCTTGATCACTTAATACTACAATCTGGACTTTCCAGTATGATGAATTTTCTCATCACTATTTTTGTCATGCTCCACTATTATCTTTCAGATTTTTACTAGTATTTCTGTTTGATGACCATTAAAAAAAAATGTCCACATTGATGTCCACATTAAAAAATAAAGTCTCTCTAAAACAGTTGTGCATCCTGAAACTCTCAAATAGAATTGAATTATTTACATTATTTTGTTCTCTCAGGTGCTATCTGGGTGTTAGGAATTTTATTTCCTGAGTCAAACTATTTCATAGGTTGAACAAACACAGGTCTTCCAGCATAATGCCATAAAGTAGACATAATATCGACATAAAAAAGAATAATGAATCCACATGTTCTGTCTCCATTTAACAAGCATCCTCATGTCTGAAAGCCCTTAAAATTGTTTGTCATTTTTACTCATTTTCATCTGGACTCACAACATTGTGAAGACAGGCAGGTTTCAGAAAAACATTTATTCTCCACAATTTTTCCCTGAGGATACAGATTTTTTCTCTCTCTCTCTTTGATCAACAGCCTTCAGACATAATCCCAGAGAATAAGATAAATGAGAGGAAAGTGAGATAAACAAGAGGAAAGTGAAGTTTTAGACAATTGTATACAAGTAGCTCAAAATGGTTGTAGATTCTGCCTTTGCTTTAAGCCTAACCTAGGTCAGTAATCACAGCAAACCAATCCTTTCACACATATTTTCAGAAAAGCGTGTGAAGTAAAGTTACTGGTTCTTTCAGTGAGCTCATATTTCACCCACAGGGCTTCTAGCTGCTCTGTAGCATAGCTCTATGTGTGTGTGTGTGTGTGTGTGTGTTGTGTGTTTGTACCCCTAGACTTGTCAAAACTTAGGAAAGTGAATATGAATATGGATAAGGAGAACAATTATTCTCAGTACACTGAGTGACAGAAAAGTCATTAAGTCAGGGCACCTTTCTGTGCCTTTTATCTACATTAACCCATTTAATCTACACAACTTTGGAGTGAATGTCACTTCTGATTTCCATTTCCCATTTGAAGACACAGCCTGTAATTAAAGTGAATAGTCCAGACATACAAAGAAAGTAAACGGCAGAGGTACAATCTGAACCCATAATTTCAATCCTATGCTCCTTTAAAATATGCTGTCTCATAAAACAATTAAAACCACCTACTAGGGATCTCATTTGCATATTTATTCAGGAACTTCTGGGACAGCTATCTTAAGAGATTTCAGAAAACAAATGTGGCCTTCTTTGTGTTACAAGAAAAAACTTATTTCAGGAAATACTTGAGTCTAGCTAAAAAAAGAAGTAAGTGCTTGTCTAGCCTGAGTTTAGATGGAATTGACTTACATGGACCTTTGTTTGTAAATTGAGCTACAAAGGTAACTTCCAACATATATTTGCTATGCAGGAAGCTTCTAGATTTCCCTCATCCTGTCCTAAGTGACTGCTATGAAGTCTGTGAACCTCTGGCAAGGAACTTCTAGGCTCAGGCACCACATGGAGATTTATCACCCAGAGTTGTTGACCTGCTAATCTGCCTCACTTTGAACTGAAGAGATGTGCCACTGAGGCAAAGTCTTCAAATCTCCCTGGCAGATCTAGCAATATATTTTAGAAGAGAAGACCCTGGCAAATAAAACAGACTGAGGAGTGAGGGTAGGTGTGGGGAAAAAGAATGGTGGTTGCATTAATGGAAGTTTGACAGAGGGTGGTGGTGAGATTTTTTGAGAGAATACAGTCCTCTGAAAAAGCGGTCAACTACTCTGAAGACAGACAAACATTTTATAGCAGTGGTTATTGTAAGAATCTGGGGAGGAAAAAAGGAAGGAGCTGTAGAATATGCATTTGAAATAAGAAGACATTAGAAAAAAATTAAACCTTGCCTAATTTCCTAAAAATTGAAACTTTTATATGCAAAAAAAATCAAACAAATATTGTGATTAACATTTCTGTGTTGATTTCTTAACTAGGCCCTCTGAATGCAAAAACAAAACAAAATACAAAACAAAAAAAAACCCACAAAGGCAGAAATAGGTTATAGGTCTGAAGCTTGGTGGACAGTTGGCTCTTTGGAATATTATGAAAAAATAGGAAACTCAGAAAATGTCTCTGGCTCCTGAGCTCCAACACAGAGATTTCCTTTATCTAAAGAAGAAAGGAAAAACCTCTTCATGTAAAGTCTACAGTTGGGGCTTCCAGGAATTTGTGTCTCAATAGAACGAAACAGAAATTACAGAAGACGTTCTGGCTGTGTGCTTGTTCAACTCCAGGAGGCTCAGAGGACTTCGGATGTGAATGCAGAATGCAAGTGAGAAGGATGATTGGGAATTTGTTCTTTCCTTTGTACTAGCCAGGACGGCCAAAGACAAGGCCTACATTTGAATGAATTTGGTGGAAGAGTGAAGGGAACATAATATTTCAGCCACCACTTCTCTAATGCTTTTAATAGGTGTTTATATGACATCTAGTAAAGGCCTAGAATAATAGAATAAATGTTTTATCCTTTCAAACAAAGATTGATTCTTTAAATTATTCAAGTTGGATTATCAGATTTATTGAGAAAAATTTCTACTAAGCAAGTGGAAGAATAGTTCAGGCCTAATGTGTCTCATTTTGGTAATCATGTATTACTTTTTCCCTCTAGATTTTAATTAAATAATTCCTTTTGAAATTAAAATAAAATTATTGAGGAGAGTTAATCTTTCCTCCTTTTACACCCTGGGTAAAAACTCTGTAAATATTACATATCTGCTTTGAATAGGTGAACATAAAATTTATTGTCCACGCTGGATAACTTTGAGATGATTTTGAAAGTGAAAGTACATGATATTGTTAATAATTATCTATATACATTAATAACAATGCTGGGAAAACAGACATGAATTGGAAATGTTCAAGTAAACTAGGATGTATAGCTATCTTAGTTTTAAACATCAACCAGGTAATAAAGAAAAGCGATAATAAATTATTCCAAAGCTTCATTGCAAAACTAGTTTTCAATCACAGGCTTGTTTTCATTTACGAGTTTATGAAGAACATGATTCAAAAAATGCATTTTAACTGGAAGGGCTTAAGTATGTCAGGCTAAAACTGCCATAAGAAAAAAAAATGAAATGTTTTTATTCCTGTAATTATAGGTATTAGTCCAAGAAAGTGTGTAGCATGTGTATACTAATGCATTTGTTCATTTCTCCAAGATAATTTCTGAGACACTGAGAAGAATAAATTAAAAACATGCTTTCTGAGATAATGAGTATAAAGGATGCAATAATATTGCCATTCTTGTGGAAAAAAAAATTTCAAAGTAGGAGCCTTAATCAAGATCATTAGGGAGAGTTAGTATTGAACAATAAATCACAGTGTAAAATATATATATATATATATATATATATACACTTTTTAAAGTTTGCAATGTGATTCCATAGGATTCTCTGACTTTAGACAAGTAACTTCAACATTTTATGTCTTTGTTTTCTCACTTATGAAATGGATATAATAACCTTCCATTACAAGGTTCATGAAGATTAAATTATATAATATATGGAAAACAAGCAAAATAGGGTGATACATAGTAAGTATAATGGTTAGCAATTGCTTTTATTGAGTCCCCTAAAATAATAATACTTTAAGTACAGTTTCCAATAATTTTTCTTTAATTGCAGTAACTTTTGGTTCCATCTCCTTTTTTTTTGTCTCATGTAAAATGATATTTAGTAACCATTGACAAACTCTTTAATATATCTTTATGGGTGTCAATGCTGTAAAGAAATAATTTTGTGTTGTACCAACATGTAATCATTCTAATAACAGCTGAGCAGAGAATCCTGATAAGAATTCTAGAATATTCATTTACTTGTTTGTATCCTTCATTTGTTAATTCATTCCTGCTAGTTAGTTACTGAGCATTTACTCTGTGCAGAAGCTGGGGATACCGCAGGAAACATCCCGTTCAAAGTCACTGCCTTCTTATAGCTTCTATAGATTACAGTAGGAAAAGCTGGAAAAATAAACACATTTATAATAGGTATGGTGAGTAAGTGCCCTGGAGGCAAAAGAAGATAGATTAAGTGGGATAAAAAGAAGCAGAGGTGGATGCATGGGTGAAAGAGCACTGTGATAAGATCACATTTGAGCAGAGACTTGATGGTCCCAAGAGGAAGCCACCGGGCTGTAGTACTGGGAAAGTATTCTGAGCAGAGAAAGCAAGTTCAAAAGACCTCAAGCCTGAGACTGCTTAGCAGATTCCAGGGAGAGCAAGGAAGCAGGATTAGTTTGAACAAGTGGCAGAGGGAGAAGGAGGTAGGGGACCAGCTGAGAGAAGAGGTCAGATCATGGGTAACCTTGAAAGACATTGTATGAGTTTGGTGCTCATTCTGAATAAGATTAAGGAGCCATTGGGGGTTCTGAGCAAAGATCAAGTGGAATTAGACTACAGATGCTTAGATTTTTTTTTTTTAAGATGTTATTTATTTGAGAGAGAGAGAGAGTCAGACAGAACACAAGAGTGGAGTGACAAACAGAGGGAGAAGCAGACTCCCCACTGAGCAAGGAGCCTGACATGGGGCTTGATCCCAGGACTCCTGGGATCATGATCTGAGACGAAGGCAGACACTTAACAGACTGAGCCACCCAGGCACCCAGATGCTTAGATTTTTGCTTTTTATATAGTTATCAAGAGACATAGGAGAACAAATCCCTGAGCTCCCTGAGATAGAAGCCCGCTATCAGTCAAGAGAAGATTCTCTACCAAGTTTCCCCAGGCTCCCTAACCAGTTTTACACTGTCCCAGAGTCTTCAGAGGACCGATAAAACATAAGCAAGAGGGTAAGGGAAAAGACAAGAGGGAAGATTTTGAATTTGCATGGGTACAAGAGGATGGGTAAAGGAGAGAAGGAAGAGAGGAGGTAATTTCTGTAGGTCTCATTACAGCTTCCCAGACCATCACAGCTGCCTTAAAGGAACGACTCAAGCAGCATAGTCAGTGCTACATTTAGGGAGGATCACAGACATAGTCTTATCAAGCACCGTGTTTCCTAGCTTTGTTATGCAGTTACTATATGACCTTGGGAGAGTCATCTATGCCTCAGCCTCCTCATCTGTAAAATATGGCAAATCTGCCTTACAGGCTGGTTGTGAAGGATAGGTGCCTGACATATAATAGGCAAATGTAAGTGTGTGTTGTCATTCTTTTTGGCACTAAGTGAGGTTTATAATAAGATAGTATTGATTGCAAGATGATATTTATAAAAATATCTTGATAACAAGATGTCTTTTTTGTCATATGTACCATTAAGGGTTACTTTAAGGACAAATAAGAGACTACATTAAATAACTAATTGATTTTTAAATCCATCCAATGTTCAGAAATGTTAAAATGTTATTGATATAAGAAGAAATTTCAGCTTTAAAATGACGGCAATATGATTACTGAAAATTTTAAAATTGAAGAAAATATTATTTGGCTAATATGTAAGACATGAGATTCAATAGGTAAGACTATTTCTGCCATAAAATTACCTTAAATTAGAAACCACTAATCATGTATGCACATGCCAAAATATGACAGCTTCAGCAAGTGATGAATTTGCATATACAATGATTTTAATCAAAGGTACTTATTTGATTGCATAATTATCTCATTTGCATGGGCAAAATTTGAATTGTGTACATGTGAATCCTCATTTGTACATGCACCCAATTATTTTGTTGGTACAACTTAGAAACCCCTATTTGATATATTGGGGCATTAGTTCTCTTTCATTTTCTCTTCCAGCAGTATGGATTCAGTTTTTATTGACTATTAAAACAAAAGTCCCTGAAACAACATGAGAAATGGATCCTTCTTCCCATCACGACAGAGGGAACTACACTTCCATTTTGTGCCAAGAAAAAGCAAAAGAAATATATATATATATAAATATATATATATATATATTCTCACAAACACTTTTGTTCCTTTCTGACTTCTTATTTGGAAGTTATTTTGAAGTTTAAAGAAGACTTTGGTTCACAGGGAGAACTCTTGAGTGGTGATCATATTGAGTTCTCTCAATTTTCCACATTGTTAGTCCCTAAATGACGGGAGTAAGCTCTTGATCTCTACTACTCTTAAGGAATAGAGAAAATTCACAGCTGGTAAAAAGTACCAAATTTATAGTCCTAGAGACAGATGTTCTCTGTGGAGCTCCTAGAGAAAAAAAATGATAAAAAAAAAAAAGTAAAAGCCTGAAAAGCAGTGAGGCAAAACTCTGTATTACCTGGTCTTGTTGGACAATCAAGATTCTCCTTGGCCTAAGTGAGGGTGGTAAGGTACAGCCTGGCAAAACTGATAACCACATTTACAAAGTTCTGGATAAGCATGGTATTTGTTTTCTAACTAACTCAGTTTGACAGGCCCATTGAGACACAAGGCTGTTCAAAATCCAAAGTTATTAAAAAACTCATATTAAGAGGTATCTCTACATTTTAGACAGTTAATTGGTAACAGCAGGAGCCTTTTGCCTTCTGAGTCTTTCGTATCCTTTCTGCATGCTTTTGAGGTCAATATTGAAGCTTAAACAGACATCCAATTTGGTAATCTAGGTAGACACAATATCATTGTTGACCCTCTTGTGGTTCACTTGCATTCAGATGTGCACTTATGAAAATGGAATCTTACACTAGAGCAAGAATAGAAATCCAATGTGTCATTATTCAGAAATTTGTCAACTATGCCTTGTCGGTATTTGGTAATTAGGCTATAGAGAGATCCTTTCAAAACCTCTGAATTCTTGAACTTTGAACTTCAACATCCACTCAGTATTGAATCTTCTATAATAAATTTCCTCTTGAGTATTTAGATGTGCTCATTGTTGATGGAATAAGGCCAAATCAAATCTGCTCATGATGTCTTTTAAACAATACTATGTGGTCTGTTTTCTTCCAGTGTTTACTTTTAGTATCTCCAGGGAAGGAATATACTATAGTAATTAAAAGCGCAATGGCTCTTGGAATTAGCCATATTTGGTATGGAAGATTGAACCATTCCTCTAGATATTCTTGTCCTTGTTTGGTTCCTCTTACATATTGAGTCTGGGCTTGAACATGTGACTTATTTTGACCAATAGGACTTTAGCAAGTATGTTGTAAGGTGAGGCACTTGCAGTGGGGCTGGTCCCTTGGAATACTCCTTGGAAATGAGTTGCATGTGATGTGCAAGTCTAAGTTATTCTTCTAGAGAGAAATATTATGAGGGCCTTTGAAGGATAACCCCTCATGTAGAAAGAGAGGCCACATGCAGAACTGAGACCTTCATTAAGCCCCTAGTTGAATGTAGCCACATAAATGACCCCAGCCAACATCAAGTAGAGCAGAATAACTCTTCAGTAAACTCACAGATTCATGAGGAATATCAAATGGTTATTTTACACCAGTGAGATTTAGGGAAGTTTATTATACAATAATAGATAATTGATACATGGCTCCATTATTTATTACTTATGTGACTTGGGCGAGATGTTTAAACTTTCTAATCCTTTTGTTTTCCAGCTCTATATTATGGACAATAATTGTACTACTTCACAGGATTGTGAAATGGATTAAATAAAATAATAAATATAAAAAATTTAGCATAACACCTAAGCTATAGTAAGTGCATATTTGCACTTTTACCATCAATTTCATCATTTCAACCATCACCACCATTATGACAATCATCACCACTACTTCACCAATGCCAGTACCAACACCACTACTATTGCCCCCAAAACCTTCCTGATAACCGGTGCTTTCGTGATACTCTTTCTGTCTACTGCCATGGGGAAATCGATCTTTCTCAACTAAGACATTTTTTAAGCCAAACATACACACAAAACATTTTTCATTATAGTCAATGATTATGTAAGTGATGGAAATGATTCATTTAGATATCCCTTCATATGATTTCATTAGATTACTTAAAGAGGTAAAGAGATTTGTTAAGGTCACTCAGAAAGCAAATGGAATGATCATATTTGAAGCTCATGTCTTCTTACCATGAATTCTAAGCTCTTTTTAAAAATTCTGGCTGCTCTAAAAACAAAAGCCTATGTGTCCCATAAGAAAGTAATCTCCATAAAAAAAAAAAAAAAAGAAAGTAATCTCCATAAAGGTACACATTTCACTGTGCTTACTGCTCCATTCTTAGCACTCAGTGTATAGAAGCTGTTCCAGAAACATTTGTTGACAACTATGTGGACAAATGACAGTTGGTAGTTGAGTAGAGTGTGGGTTCAAGAGCCAAATATTTCAGAAAGATGCATTATTAAAAGAAAAAAAAAGTCTGAGTTTGAATCTCAGTTCTACCACTTACCGGCTATGTGAGTTTAGGCAATTTAACATTTCTGTTTCATTTTCTTATATGTAATGAGAATAGCAATAGTACATATTATCTAGGATTGTTTTAGAGAATATGAAACAGAACGGTGCCTGACAAAACAGTAAGCACCATTTAATTTAAGTATTATTATTATTTTGCTGTTATATTGATCTCTATTGATATATGGAATAGTATATATAAAATGTTATATTTTTTAAAGATTTTATTTATTTATTTGACAGAGAGACACAGCGAGTGAGGGAACACAAGCAGGGAGAGTGGGAGAGGGAGAAACAGGCTTCCCGCGGAGCAGGGAGCCCGATGCGGGGCTGGATCCCAGGACCCTGGGATCATGACCTGCGCCGAAGGTAGACGTTTAACGACTGAGCCACCCAGGTGCCCCAGTATATAAAATGTTATTTTAAAGAAGAGGAATATATATATATATATATTAAAAGAAGGCCAGGAAAAATGTAGTGTGTAGTCTAAAACAATGGCTTCTAAACTCCATTCTTTCTATATATATTTTTTATATGAGTATAGTTGACACACAATTTTACATTAGTTTTAGGTGTAGAACATAGGGATTCAAATTCTTTATAGTTCTGCTATGCTCAACACAGTGCAGTTACCATTTGTCACCATACAATGCTGCTACAATATCATTGACTCTATTCCCTATGCTGTGCCTTTTATTTTCATGACTTACTCGTTCCATAACTGCACACCAGTATCTCTCACTTCCCTTCACCTTTTTTGCCCATCCACCATCTCCCGTTCATCTGGCAACCATAAATTTTTTCTCTGTATTTATAGGTCTGATTCTGCTTTTGTTGGTTTATTCATTTGTTTTGTTTTATAAATTGCACATAAGAGTAAAATCATAAGGGATTTGTCTTTCTCAGTCTTATTTATTATCATAATACTCTCTAGATCCATCTATGTTGTCCCAAATTACAAGATGTCATCCTTTTTCTTGGCTCTGCAATATTCAAGTGCATATATGTATGCATGTGTGTGTGCACATATGCACACACGCATATATACATATACATACACACATACATCACATCTTCCCTATCTCTATTGATGGACACTTAGGTTGCTTCCATATCTTGGCTATTATAAATGCTGCTGCAATAAATATAGGGGTGCATATATCTTTTCAAATTAGTGTTTTTGTTTTCTTTGGCTTAATATCCAGTAGTGGAATTATTGGATTATAGGTATTTTTGTTTTCAACGTTTTGAGGAACCTCCATAATGTTTTCCACAATGACTGCACCAATTTACATTCCCACCAACAGTGCACAAGGGTTCCTTTTTCTCCACATCCTCACCAACATTTGTTATTTTTTGTCTTCTTGATTTTAGCCATGTGACAGGTATGAGGTGATATCTCATTGTAGTTTTGATTTGCATTTCCCTGATGATTAGTGATGTTGAGCATCTTTTCATGTGTCTGTTGGTCATCTGTGTTTCTTCTTTGAAAAAAATGGTTGTTTGGGTGCTCTGCCCACTTTTTAAGCAGATTGTTATTTATTTATTTATTTACATTTTGGTGTTGAGTTGTATCAGTTTTTTATATCTCTTGGATATTAACCCTACATTGGATATCTCATTTGCAAATATCTTCTCCCATTTAGTAGGTTGCCTTTTGCTTTGTTGATGGTTTCCTTCATTGTGCAAAAGCTTTTCATTTTGATGTAGTCCCAATACTTTACTTTTGCTTTTGTTTCCCTTGCCTTAGGAGACATGTCAAGAAAAATGTTTCTAAGGCTGGTGTCAGAGAAATTAATGCCTATGTTCTCTTCTAAGATTTTTAGTTTCAGGTCTCACATTTAGTCTTTAATCCGTTTTGAGTTTAATTTTGTGTATGGTGTAAGAAAGTGGTCCAGTTTTATTATTTTGAATGTAGCTGTCCAGTTTTCCCAGCACCATTTATTAAAGACATGGTCTTTTGTGTATTACATATTCTTACCTCCTTTGTCATAGATTAATTGACCATGTGCGTGTGGGTTTATTTCTGGGCTCTCTATTTTGTTCCATTGATCTATGTGTCTAGTTTTGTGCCAGCACCATACATACTGTTTTGATTACTCCAGCTTTGTAGTATATTTTGAAACCGGGAATTGTGATATCACCAGCTTTTTTGTTCTTTCTCAAGATTGCTTTAACCATTTGGGGTCTTCTGTGGCTGCATAAAAAATTATTTGTTCAAGTTCTGCAAAAAAATGCTGTTGGCATTTAAATAGGAATTGTACTGAATTTATAGATTGCTTTGGGTAGTACGGACATTTAAACAATGTTAATTTCTAGGCTCCATTCTTGATTAGAATCATATGGGATGGTTATTAAAATTCAGATTCTTGCCAACTCTAACCCTCTTTCTTGATCCTCTACATTTGTAACAGTTGTTTTACAGAATAATGCTTGCACAGTCAGGTTTGAAAAGCACTAAAAGCAAATGAACTATAATAGTGCAAATGCAGGCATCATATTATTTCATGAGATGAGGTATTTCAGAATGCAGGAATTTTTCCATTGTCCTTCAAATTCAATCATGTGGGGAGTTGAATATTCTACCCAGGTTCACACCATGTGCCATTTGGATGTCCCTTTTCTCCTTTATGCTTCTCCCCACCTCTCCCCTCATCCTTTGAAAAATGATAACTACTCCCAAGTAATACTGACCCTCCTGAAACGTGTGGAAAAACTTATGGGGGCTGGTAGGCCCTTACTACCTAAAGTGTGGTCCATGGAGCTTGAGAACTTGTGAAAAATATAAATATAAATTTCAGGCCCTAATATATGGCACTGGCTCTCAACTCCAGTTGCCCATGGGCTCACCAGGAAGCTAGAGCACTGGCCTCCACCCAGAGTTATCAACCTGAGTTAATTGTTCTGGGTGGGTCCCAGGTATTAACTATTTTTTTTAACACCTCAGGTGATTCTGACATGCAATTTGGTGAAGAAACACTCATTTAGAGGAAAGGTTTGAGCAGAAAACTTCAGATTGATTTTAGAACTTCTACTCCATAGCCTTTTTCAGGCTCCTAGGGAAATCCAGCTTCCAGAAAACCCTTCAGATTTCCTTACATGACTGGACTAGGGCCTCTTAGCTTCATTATTTACTGTTACTGACCACCCAGCCTAGTCTGACTTCTATTCTGCCTTCTTGATAATATCCTCAGAACCTGAATAAGCTGAATTAAAGTAGATAACATTCATAATGTCAATGGGAACAGTATACAAAACCAGTGACATCCTACTACATTTTGAAGACAAAAGTCAAGTGTTTTCAAGCATAGCAATAATGATAATGTTTACTTATATTATGGTTAAAACTCTCTAATCCCCGTGACTACTATTGCTTTTTATATTTTGATTATTGCAAGGTGCTGATATGATTGCCTTTGAATAGATTGTAATATCAAAAATACATTTATTTTCTGTAAAATTTTACATCTCATACACTTGAAAATTATTATTTTTCTTTTATTATTTGACTCAAACAGATTGACTTTTTCTGATCCTCACAGTTTACCCTTATAATTAATTAATGAGGAGAAAGCAGACCTTAGGTGTTAGCAAGACCCAGGTTTTTGCTGTTTTGTTTTTATTTTGTTTTATGTATGTGACTTAACTAAAACATGGCATTTTTCTTCTAATCTTAAGATTGATCTTTACACAGTGAAGTAAAAGCACAAAAAATCAATTTCAAGTCAAATGCTTGGGAAGTAATGTATTATTTGAAATTCCTTAAATAGGAGGCAAAGTGAATGAGTTATTTATATAATATCTTGCTATTCACAGTGTGGCCCTTGAACTTGTAGCTTTGACATCACCTGGGAGCTGACAGAAATGCAGGCTCTTGACCTACTAAATTAGAGTCTGCATTTTAACAAGATAGCTCACGGATTCACGAGCACATTAAAGTTTGAGAAGCATTAATATAATATACAGTAAGACTCAGAATGTTTTTTTCTCCAACATTTGTCCTTTCCTAAATCACATCTAAGTCATCCATTCCTCTTCCTTATCCAAACTCTTGATAAACTTTTCACGTACCTCCAAATTTTGTGTTATTCTCCTCTAAATACTTCCATCTCTGGCCATCTCTCATTTTGCCAAGAAGTCTAGTCCATGCATAGAGGCAGGACGCTATGCTAAACAAATGCACTTTTTCAGAACTTTTTCTTTATTACAGTTGAATAAGAGAGCAAAGTAATGACATGTTCTCTCTACCTACTCTAAACTCTTAAACTCTTAAGGAATAAAATAGATAATAATGCAATGTCTTCTCCTCATAAATATGACAATGAGAATATAGTCCATGAAAATATCAGTTCCCCAGTATTGTAAAAGCACAGAAATATGTTGTTTGCTTTCCCAAGATAGGATGTAAAAGGGTACCAACTTCTCCAGAAATGAATGAGATTGATACAAACTATCCCCACTCATCTTAGTTTTCAATGAATAATCAATCATAATAATCCAAAGCAATTATGTAAGTTAAGACATATAAATCATTTGTCTGATTTAACTTCTCATAATAATAATAATAGAGAAAGAAAGTAATTATTTATGCCAGTAAGTGTCGGGTATTTCACTATCATCATAAACCCTATACAATATTCTTCATAACTACTTACACAGTAACTAACAATAAGATGCTAGTTTTCTAAATGATTGAGAGATTTTGATTGAGAGTTTGAATATGTGAAGCATCTGTGAAAACAAACACCTTCATTGACATAATCTGGTTGAAAACTAAATTTCTACTTTTAATTTAAAAAAAAGAAGAAAAACACCCTAAAATGCCTAACAAATTGTGAGAGAAAATCTCCTTCAACTTTTTCCTCCTTCCTTCCTTTGGAGGGCACACTATTGCCACATATATGTCATTATTATCATCAACATTATTTTCCAAAACATTTAATAATGTTTCATTCCTCCACATAGAATATCACCCAATAGAAGTCCACGAAAGCAGCCACAAGCACATTCATAACAAAGATAGAAAACTGTCATTTGATGTCTGCTGTCCAATATGATGACTCAACTAAAGCGAAGTCAGATTTAATCAGCTATGAAACTGAACACATGAAAGTCAGCTTGTGCGTATATCATTGCCATGATCATTAACGCCTCTATGAAATAAGAGAGAAGAAAGAAACAACTGCTTCTTCTTACCAAACTTCTATATAGCTTTAAATTACTTTTTTAAAAAGTATTTCTTTAAAAGACATTTTGTTGCCTTTGGTGTTGTGAACATTTGGGTGTTTTCTCAGGGTCATTCCTGGGTAAACAGATGGTGCATATTTAATGGAAAACATTTGGATAACAGTGCCCCTCCTACACTCTGGGTGTACATGTACACTTTCTGTTTTCCAATCTTGGCTCAGTTCAGAAGTAAAAAGGGAAAGGTTAAGTCCCTGGGAAAAAAAATACAGCCTACTTCAAGGCATGTTTGGCTTTCAATCCGTTTAAGTGTTAATGTTCTTATAGGTTTCATAGGTAACAAATATCAGAAAGAAAAACACTCTATGCAGATTTGAGAAGAGAAAACCCAACTTACCACAGTTATTCAGTTAATTGACAGGCACCATCATCTGAAACAACAAAAATATATTTTGATATTGCAATCATAAAAACTACCAAAGACTTTCAAATTGTTTTCAAACACATATTGTGAATTTATCTACAGAAGTAAAATTAAATAAGCAATAATGATACATAATTTGATCTCAATCATTTAGTTATTTCATATGAAAGTGTTTCATCCCCACCATTTTAGATCCAAATTAGATAGCTGGTTGTTTTTGAAAACCTTTTGTATATGCAAACTGGCAAATGTATATTTTGTAACCATATTTTATTCTGATGTTCAAGTTTCAAAGTAAAGATAATCCTGTATAATACGGCTTTTGTAGGGGCATGAACATTAATCATGAAATCTTATCCTAATACATAGCCCTGATGATGACATATAAATCACCTTGCTGAGATTAAAAAAAAAAAAGTTCACTCTATTGTTTGTACAATAAAAGCTGAGGTATTTAGCTTAATGTTCAACAGCTTCAGTCAACTGCTCCTGTTCTACCTTTGTAAGACCCTCTCCCATATATATCTAGTGAGTCCTCATTCTACCTTTCAAGTTTATCTCCCACTGTTTTCCCCTGTGCCCTATACTCAAGTCATATCTTAAACACATTCTTTTTTTTTCTTTTTAAACAAACTTTGGTTCACCCCTTTTTCTTCACCTTCATATTTTTTCTACCCATTCTTCAGGGCTACCTCAACTAACTTCTCAGTTTAGTTTGTCTTGACACCCAGTGAAGGAATTACTCTTCTTTTTCTAGATGTTCCTAATATATTTTGTACTTCTACTATAATACTCAATAGATTCTCTCTTATATTATAGATGGGCATTTATGCCTTGACCCTGTTCACTTTTGCCTGCTCAGAAGACTTCCTGCTATGCCTCTGGCATGGGAGATGTCCAGAAGATGATGCTTAAGCTAAAGGGAGCGATGTGTTTAATACAGAGATAACATGTTGCATACATTTTTCTTAGGTTCATCTGTTATCCTTTAAGAGAAAAGTATTAATGTATCACACCAGTTTTTAGTAATGAAACTTGAATTTTAAAAGAATAGTAATATCCATTATGAATGAAACCTTTAGTTTCATGAAAAAATAAAGAATCGAAATTAAAGAAAATTTCGTCTATTGATAAATGGCTTATTAGGCAAGTTCTTTAAGACACTTTTTTGGTAACATATGGGGATACATTTTATTCTATTTTACTTTAAGATTAAAAAAACATTTAAAAAATAAAAAATCATTTTTTTTGCAAGCTTGAATTTTATATGGAAAGGTGATATACTTTCTTGCCCTCTATTAGCACAGCGTATGTTTGAAATTAGTGTTTTGAGGAACAGTGACAGATTTGCCTTGAGCCATTAACATGATCACCCCAGCAACAAGCCTGAAATTAGTAGCATCATCTTAGGAAAGAGAATCTATCTTTTTATGGAGAATGAAAAGATGGCTTTGCCTTGTTTGTAATTTTATACTCCTGGCCAAGTTAACTATGCCAGAGCAGACTCTGCTTATATAAAACATGCAAGTGCTTTCCACACTTACAATGTCTTATTCTTCATTCTCCTTCTGGGCCCACAATTACTTTAAGCTAGAAAAAGTTAAACAACTTTGTGCAATTACTCATACCAATTTTTTTTCCCTAGATGACTATAAATTGGTTATCTCTTCATCCATTTTTTAAAAGACTTTAGTACTATCTTCACATAATATATTAAATATCAAGAGGAAGTATTCTTGAATAACAAAATTTTAAATAATAGATTGAAAGATTTAAATGAATATTTAAAATAGCAATGTTTCTTAATTTGGTGAGAGGGAGAACTTTATTAGATTCTTTGTACCTAAACCTAGAATATGATATTTCAACCTGCAGCTTCTTTGATTATGTATTTTTCATTCTAACGTTCTATAATTCTCATAAAAAGAATATGGGTATAGCACACAATAAAGAAAAATAAAACGTGTGTGTGTGTGGTGTAACTCTGAGAAGTTGTTAAAGTAAAATAATACTAATAATTTAATATATGTTGATAGTGTGAGTCTACAACCTGTCATTGGTGGGCACTTTCCTTAACAAGGGTTAAAATTCCCAAAATGTTTTAAAAGAGTAATCAGTTACCATTATGAAAGCACCTTCATAAATATTAATACAAATGAATCATTGAGTTTTAGGTATAATTATTAATACCTGAAAATCATCTATATTATTTTGAACTTCTTTAAAAAAAATAGAGTGTATACTCTACATACTGATTTATTGAGGATGACACTAGTAGATAAGGAAAGTGAAAAAAAAAATCAGTGGTAAGCACCCCTGAATTTATTGTTGCTTTGCATTTCTGTGTCAGAGGTAATGCAAACATAGCTGGGCTAGGGACTTCAGGGAACCATGGCTTTCTGAGAGCAATGATCCCATGGTAGTCCAAAATTTAACAAAGAAAATCCCACAAGAAAGAAATGTGAAGCAGAATATGTTTTAATCAATATCTGTCCTAGGGACATTTAAGTGGGGATTTTCTTCCATGTGACTGGAATTGTCAAAGAATAAGACCAGTCAAAACCTCTAGTTCTAGTAACACAAAATATTTTAATGATCTAGAATTTCTAACACGTTCATCTAATTCACCATCTTTATTAATCCAAATTTTCTATTCTCTTTCTTCTTTCTTTCTTTCTTTCTTTCTTTCTTTCTTTCTTTCTTTCTTTCTTTCTTTCTTCTTTCTTTCTTTCTCTTCTTCCTTCCTTCCTTCCTTCCTTCCTCCCTCCCTTCCTTCCTTCCTTCTTTCTTTCCTTGCTAAATGTTTTCCATTCCCTTTCTTCTTCTGCATTTTGATCAGAACTTGAGAATGCTATCTACAAAATATGGAAATCCTTCCATAAGAAAGAAGACCTTACCAAAAACTTTGGAAATTTTGTTTTGATTCCAGAGATGCTGGCATGAGTATAGAAAAGGAGTCATCTAAAATAAAATAATTTACGGATAGCACATGCACCTACAAAATTTTTTTCTTAAAATAAGTTTTTAGGTCCTTTCATATGCAAATTTATTCAAATAACACTTGCAATTGGCCATCTACCTCTCTATATTTGACCATTTAATTCTCATAAAGAGCATTTATTTTCTATGAAAGAACCCGGGTGTTTGAATCCAGGAACAGAATACTAAGTGGGCTATCATTCCAATATTGTGATTATATGATTTGTTAGAAAATAAGAAGAATAAATTAAATATGTATTATTGCCTTCTCTGTATATCTGTACTAAGCAGGTGGTAGGAGTAAGCCAGCTATTTCTGAATTTACTTGTATAACCAATTATAGAAATAATTATGAAAACAAATGCAAATAGGTACCTACTCTGGGCATAGAAAATTATTTTAGCAATGAAATTCTTGAGTTCCAATAATATCACTGAAATACATAATTTCATATATAATACATACATATCAGGTGTATCATTTCTCTGACAAGCACACACACATGCATACAGATATAGGTATATGTAAAAATGGTCAGAGGGGTTCTCCTCTTTTCTAATTTTATCAGATTTCTTTCTTTTGGCATTTCTTTTTCTTTATACAAAAACTCCAGTCCTCATTTCTCATATCAGTCATGAGCAAATCCAGGACTTGAGCTGAAGTGGCAGGAGATGAGTGGTAACAGAGAAAGAAACTAAGAATGAAAGGGAATTGGTATGACTAAGCCTCATGACACATATTCCATAAATGGCCCCTGAGTCAAAATCCAGAATAGTCTTGTGAGTGTGTGTATGTGTAAAAAAAGAAAGGATAAACATTAGGTCAAACATTATTAGGATAAACATTAGACAAACATAATTCAGAGAAATAGATTAAGGAAATCTTTAGTGACCAAAATGAGGAAAAAAGTGGAAATGACTAATATGGAGTCACCGATCTTTTGGTTCTCTAGGACATTTATGAATCTCTGCCAAGAGCCTTGGGATTTCAAGAACAAGAGATTGAAAAGCCTCACATGAAAATATCTTAATGGGTATGGGGGTTGAATTTAAACTTTTGATAAGAACAGAGAAATTCCACAGAGAGGATTTAACAAAAAATTATTTCTGGGTTGGTTGCTTGTGCATTCAGTCTCCAAAATTCTCTGGAAGGGCACACCCCCAACAAAGGATTTAGGGATTATGAATATAAAACCCTGGTAAGCAGGAGTTCAAATCCATAATTATCAAACAAATGAGTAAGTTTTAAGTGAGAGTCAACAGAAAGATCAAAGAGCAAGATTAGAAACACCAGATATTGGGATTCAGCTAATGGGATTACTAAACATAGATTATAAAATAATTAACTTAAAATAATTAAAAAATGAAAGATGGAGAGAAAATATATGAAATAAACAAGATGTTATCAAAAGAACAGGACCATTTTCAATGAGTGCCAAATATAATTTTACAAACAAAAATATAATCATTAAAACTAGTAAACAGATATATTAAATATAGCTAAGAAATAACTAACAGGGAATCAGAGCTGAATAAATTGTCCATAACATTACCAGAGAAACAAAAAGGGGAAAAAAAGGTGATAAGAAAGAGTTTATGAGACATAAAAAAAAAAAAAATGGCTGAGATGATCCAACATTTGTCTAATAGGAACCAGAAAGACAATGAGCAGAGGTACATTTAAAAGAGTAATATATAGGGGTGCCTGGGTGGCTCAGTCATTAAGCATCTGCCTTCTGCTCAGGTCATGATCTCAGAGTCCTGGGATCAAGCCCCGCATCGGGCTCCCTGCTTGGCGGAGAGCCTGCTTCTCCCTCTCCCGCTCCCCCTTCTTGTGTTCCTGCCCTTGCTCTCTCTCTCTCTCTCTCTGTGTCAAATAAATAAGTAAAATCTTTAAAAAAAAGAGTAATATATAAAAATGTTCAAAGAATTGTGATATTAATATATATATATATAAATTGTGATATGTATCTGTATATTTATATAAATCTGTTTATGTTGGTCTACTTATTTATCTATCTATCTCTTCAGGAACCTAAATGAAACTCAACTAAATTTACCTCACAAACAAGCATAAACACAAATTTAAAAATAGCTAGGCGATAAAGTACGTATTTAAACAGAAGCAGATTAGGTTTACAGCAAACTTTTCAACAAGAATACTAGAACATGTAAAATAGAAAAATCATATCTCAACAGTTCTAAGTAAAAATAAATATTATAGCATCCTTCACCAGTCTATACACTAATTTATTAATAAAGGTTAAAAGAGATGTTTTCAGACAAAAAAAAATCATTAGTTTCTACTACATCCTTTACTGAGGGAAATCTAAAAGATATAATTTAGACAGAAGTAAACTGCATTCAGAAATAAAAAGATGTAAGAAAGAATGGTAAGTAAAGACACTGATTCATATAGGTAAATCTAAAAAAAATCACTGTATAAAAATAATGTAATATAGTAATATTAATAATGTATAAATATGATAATATAGTAACAAATAGACAAATAAAAATGATTTCAGACAATTAGTAAAATGAAGAAAATGAAGTAAGTGATGTGGCTCAGAGGAGGAATATTTTTGGACAGTCAGGCCTAATAACTCAGAACAAGACAGCCATGAAAGATAAGAGGATAAAATGTTTATGTAAAGGGATACTGAGAACATATGGCCCTGTGTGAACTTATATTCAAGCAACAAAGAAGGCCATTGTAACTGGAATCTAGTGAGCAGGAAAAAGTGGCAAAAGACACATTAGAAAGTTGGGGAGGGGGCATATCACACATTGTATGGTGGCCATTGCTAAGAAGTTAGATTACATTCTAAGGGCAATGCAAAGTCACTGGAGAGTTTTAAGCTGTAATGACATCTGATTTTGTTTGAAACATGCCTATGGCTACTCCAGAAAATGGAAAGCAGAGGCAGCAGTAAAAACTGAGAGATCAGTTCTGAAACTTCTCAGGAAAGAACTTGTGGTGATTTAGACTAAAGTACATTTGGCAAGCTAGAAAATTGGATAGATCTAGGTTAATCTAGGATACATTTCAGAGGTAAAACCAACAGAATTTACTAATGTGAGTTGTGAGTAAAAGAAAGAGATAAAGGATGGTTGCTGGTTAGAATTTTAGTAACTGAGTGGATGTTGGTATTCACTGTGAGGGACAAGACTGGTGGAGAATACAGGTTGAATCAGATGTTTGTATCAGCTGTGATGATTCTATTTTAGCCATATTAGGCTGAAGTGTTTCTTAGTTATGTGGGTACAAATGTTAAGTAGGGAGTTGGATGTGGTAATCAGTAGTTCAGAGGAAAAGTCAGGTCTGGAGATACATATTGGGAATCATTATCATAGAGATAGTATCAAAAAGCATGGAATTGAGTGTGTGTCACAAGCACAGTGTAAGGCTTAGGTGAGAGTCTAAGGAATCCCAATATTAAGAGTGAGAACTGAAGGCAAATTATAATCAAGTTCTGTGGGCCTTAGCTAGAGAGGAGGATTTAATTCAGTCTTTACCAAGTACTTCCTTAATAACACATTCTGTACTAGGTGGCTCAATAAACAAAATTGACTTATGCCTCATGTGGCTTATGGTTTAGATTCAACGAAATTATATTTCTTTTTCCAGCATTTCTGAATTCACAATAACGTTCCAGTGGCACTTTGATGATTTGTCAATTTCAACCAGTTCTCTATTACTCCAGTACCAAGCATTTCTTAAAACTTCCACTCTCCTTCATTTCTTCCCAATTCCTTTCAAAATCTAAAACCCACCCATTAATTCAATAGGAAAAAAAACATGACATCACGATATTGTTTTTCCTTGCATTACACATTTCAGGAAAAGGAGATATAATAAATTCATAATGAAATTGCAGTTTAATATTGTTCTGTTTACTTTATTTAGTCCTATTTTTTTTTTGCAGGTTATAACTGAGCAACATGGAAAATCACAATGACTTCTTCAGGAAGAATGATTACAGTGATGGACTCAGATTGCTTGAGTGTTACCAACCACCACAGAAACTGCAAGCAAAGCAACAATGTGCATCTAACACCAGTAGAATAAACAATGTAAAAATAAAAATAAATCTCTTTAATCCTAAAGGAAATATGTAGATAGACAGGAAATGAAACAAATTTCACAGGCAGGTTCTTGCTCTAGGGCATGGTTTATAACATTAGCCTGAGTAAATCTGCTTCAGTTTCAATTAATAAAATTGTAAATTAAGGATCTATGTTGTAGCAAAGTTATACTTTGGGTTTGTGCAATGTTAAGGTGTTCTTTGTTATGGCAAAATACAGATGTAAAGAAACATACTCTCTGGAAAACTTGAACATGGTTGGTTCAAAATTGAATTTTTATCCTGTGACTCTGGGAAGACAGTTGCTTAAAAATATGCACTTTTCTCCCATATTCACCATTGTCTCTACCTATTTTTTTTCCCAATACTGAAATCATTTTTACGTAGCCTTTGAAAATTGTACTAATGTTTGTCCTTTGGCTTTCTCTTTCTTGAGATTATTTCTAATTTGCTAACACATTCCAAACACTACACCTTTGCATATTTTCTGCACATTTAATCTGTTTGCCATAAAAAGTAGTGAATTTGCTATTTAATTTTGCTATGTTTTTCCTTGTGTATTAAAAAGTATTCTTTGGATAACTTACAGTTGGAATATGAAGGGCTAATGTAAAATCTACCATTGCATTCTATTTAGAGGAGTAAAATATATTGAGGAGATTGAATAGCTAAAACAGGATTTCAAGGAGAATCTTCACATACCTAAGAAGATAAATGTTTCTGAAGCATATTCAAATTATTCCCTAAAAATTGCCATTACAAAGAAAGGACCAATCACTGCCATTGCTTTAATTTGGGGGTAGGGACAGCCAAATTCACTCTTATTTTCTCTTACTCTTTTTTTTTTTTTTAAAGATTTTATTTATTTATTTGAGACACAGAGCACATGAGAGGGAGAAGGGTCAGAGGGAGAAGCAGGCTCCCTGCCGAGCAGGGAGCCCGATGCGGGACTCGATCCCGGGACTCCAGGATCATGACCTGAGCCAAAGGCAGTCGCTTAGCCAACTGAGCCACCCAGGCGCCCAATTTTCTCTTACTCTTAAGTGGAAGCCTTAGAACATTAAACTTGAAGTAGACACTAAGCTATGGGTTCCATTCAATAAAGCAAACAAACTGATGAATAGAGAAGATGGGAGAAGGAAGCTATGTGGTTGAAAAATATGAACATTGAGTAGTATTAAGAAAATTATAATTCTAGGGGTGACTGGGTGGCTCAGTTGTTAAGTGTCTACCTTCGGCTTGGGTCATGATCCCAGGGTCCCGGGATCGAGCCCCTCATCAGGCTCCCTGCTCGGCGGGAGTCTGCTTCTCCCTCTCCCACCCCCCTACTTGTGTTCCTGCTCTCACACTCTCTCTCTCTGTCAAATAAATAAATACTAAAAAAAAAAAAAAGAAAATTATAATTCTATATAACAAGAAAATATATAACATATAAATTAATGGTTTTCAACTATACACATTCTTAGTGTCTTGCAATCCTGGCTTTGTCCATGGTTCTGTTTCTTCAGTTTCCCCATATTAGAGCTACAGAATCTAGCTGCTTGGTGAGAATTAAGGAAATGTTGCTAACGTGTAAATATTCCAGCTCTCTGGAATCTCTGTCTACTCCTCTTATCTATTCCCCTAGTGTGTGACCCACAGTTAATATATACTTCCCTCTAATTGCAGACTCTATCATCTTTAACTCTGATTTCCCTGATTTCTACTCAAAGGGTGAATGTGTCAGTATGTAGGGCCATGTTTTCCATAGAGTTTGGTGTGATTTCTTGGCCTATCCTTTGTGCTACTGTGAATAAACTCAACTTTTCTACAAAAATCTACCTTTTCACTAAAATCAAAACTTCTACTTGAAATATTCACTCATTTTTCCAATGGAGGTTTCCCTCCATACACACACCTTCTCCACAATTCCCAAATAGTGTGAAGAGAGGAAGAATTTGATATGCTAGAGTTTTCAATACCACTCCCAGAAATAAGGAGATTAAAGCAAGTCAGTGAGAGAATGAAGCCTGTAGCAGAATTGAAAGAGAATGTTGTGGTATAAGAGAGACTTTGCTAAAGCCAGGTTACCTAAGGAAGGTGTCCTTGGGGACAAGAGAAGATTAAGGTACAAGTTTCTGGGGGAGATAAGAAGGGATAGGGTTGAGGAAAAATGACCTTTTAAAAATATCTGATATAAATTCTTTTCTCTCCACTTTGAAATGTCCCCATTACCTTTCATACATTCTTGCAGAGAAGGTCTTAGGCCAATTTGATGACTAACAAATACATGATTGCAAATTCTCAATTAAGTGCCTCGATTTAGGATTTTTTTAAATGATTGAATATATCTTTTCCACTGTAATGCTAAAAACTTGATCCCTGGAGCTAGAAATATTAGATTTTAATTAAGACTTTGCCACTAACTGCACCTCCAGTTCTCTCATGTGTAAATGGGAATAATCATACTTATTTCAGAAAATACTGCTTTTGCACAGATTAGATAAATTTAGCATAGGGTTGGCTTGTGAGCATCGTAATAAACTATACACCATGCTGTTCTTCAGCCAATCCTTGTCCTTCTTTTCCTTCCTCCAGTTATCATGTCTAACATTTTCTAATATCCTTATTTCCTTTTTTTGTGTGTGATCTTTATTTTTTTTTATTATGTTATGCTAATCACCATACATTACAACATTACTTTTTGATGTAGTGGCCCATGATTCAATATTTGCATATAACACCCAGTGCTCCATGCAGAACGTGCCCTTTTTAATACCAATCACTAGGCTAACCCATCCTCCCACCTCCCTCCCCTCTAGAAACCTCAGTTTGTTTTTCAGAGTCCATCCTCTCTCATGGTTCCTCTCCCCCTCTGATTACCCCCAATTCATTCTTCCCCTCCTGCTACCTTCTTCTTTTTTTTTCTTTTTAACATATAACGTATTATTTGCTTCAGAGGTACAGATCTGTGATTCGACAGTCTTGCACAATTCACAGGGCTCACCATAGCACATACCCTCCCCAATGTCTATCACCCAGACACCTCATCTCTCCCACCCCCTACCACTCCAGCAACCCTCAGTTTGTTTCCTGAGATTAAGAATTCCTCATATCAGTAAGGTCATATGATACATGTCTTTCTCTGATTGACTTATTCCGCTCGGCATAACACTCTCCAGTTCCATCCACATTGTTGCAAATGGCAAGATTTCATTCATTTTGATGGCTGCATAATATTCCATTGTAAACATATACCACTTCTTCTTTATCTATTCATCTGTCGATGGACATCTGGCTCCTTCCACAGTTTGGCTACTGTGGACATTACTGTTATAAACATTGGGGTGCACGTACCCCTTCGGATCCCTACCTTTGTATCTTTGGGGTAAATACCCAGTAGTGCAATTGCTGGATCATATGGTAGCTCTATTTTCAACTTTTTGAAGAATCTCTATACTGTTTTGCAGAGTGGCTGCACCAGCTTGCATTCCCACCAACAGTGTAGGAGGGTCCCCTTTCTCCACATCCCTGCCAACAACAGTTGTTTCCTGATTTGTTAATTTTAGCCATTCTGACTGGTGTGAGGTGGTATCTCACTGAGGTTTTGATTTGGATTTCCCTGATGCCGAGTGATGTTGAGCACTTTTTCATGTGTCTGTTGACCATTTGGATGTCTTCTTTGGAAAAATGTCTGTTCATGTCTTCTGCCCATTTCTCGATTGGATCATTTGTTCTTTGGGTGTTGAGTTTAAGAAGTTCTTCATAGATTTTGGATACTAGCCCTTTATCTGATATATCGTTTGCAAATATCTTCTCCCATTCTGTCAGTTGTCTTTTGGTTTTGTGGACTGTTTCTTTTGCTTTGCAAAAGCTTTTTATCTTGATGAGGTCCCATGGTTCATTTTTGCCCTTACTTCCTTGCCTTAGGCGATGTTCCTTAGAAGAAGTTGCTGCGGCAGAGGTCGAAGAGGTTGCTGCCTGTGTTCTCCTTTAGGATGTTGATGGACTCCTGCTTCACATTGAGGTCTTTCAACCATTTTGAGTCTATTTTTGTGTGTGGTGTAAGGAAATGGTCCAGTTTCATTTTTCTGCATGTGGCTATCCAATTTTCCCAACACCATTTGTTGAAGAGACTGTCTTTTTCCCATTGGACATTCTTTCCTGCTTTGTCAAAGATGAGTTGACCATAGAGTTGAGGGTCCATTTCTGGGCTCTCTATTCTGTTACATTGATCTATGTATCTGTTTTTGTGCCAGTACCACACTGTCTTGATGATGACAGCTTTGTAATAGAGCTTGAAATCCGTAATTATGATGCCACCAGCTTTGCTTTTCTTTTTCAACATCCCTCTGGCTATGCGGGGTCTTTTCTGGTTCCATACAAATTTCAGGATTATTTGTTCCATTCCTTTGAAAAAAGTGGATGGTATTTTGATGGGGAGTGCCTTGAATGTGTAGATTGGTCTAGGTAGCATTGACATCTTCACAATATTCGTTCTTCCAATCCATGAGCATGGAACGTTTTTCCATTTCTTTGTGTCTTCCTCAATTTCTTTGATGAGTAATCTATAGTTTTCTGAGTACAGATACTTTGCCTCTTAGGTTAGATCCATTCCTAGGTATCTTACGGGTTTGGGTGCAATTGAAAATGGGATCGACTCCTTAATTTCTCTTTTTTCTGTCTTGTTGTTGGTGTATAGGAATGCCACTGACTTCTGTGCATTGATTTTGTATCCTGCAACTTTACTGAATTCCTGTATGAGTTCTAGGAGTTTTGGGGTGGAGTCTTTTGGGTCTTCCACCAAAGTATCATATCATTGGCAAAGAGTGAGAGTTTGACTTCTTCTGTGATGATTTGGATGCCATTGATTTCATTTTGTTGTCTGATTGCTGTGGCTAGGACATCTAATACTACGTTCAATAGCAGTGGTGATAGTGGACATCCCTGCCATGTCCTGACCTTAGGGGGAAAGCTCTCGGTTTTTCCCCATTGAGAATGATATTCACTGTGGGTTTTTCATAGATGGCTTTTATGATATTGAGGTATGTACCCTCTAACCCTATACTCTGAAGAGTTTTGTTCAAGAAAAGATGTTGTACTTTGTCAAATGCTTTTTCTGCATCTATTGAGAGAATCATATGGTTTTTGTTCTTTCTTTTATTAATGTATTGTATGGCATTGATTGATCTGTGTATGTTGAACAAACCTTGCAGCCCAGGGATAAATCCCACTTAATTGTGGTGAATAATCTTTTTAATGTACTGTTGGATCCTACTGGCTAGTACTTTGGGAAGAATTTTTGCATCTATGTTCATCAAGGATATTGGTCTGTAATTCTCCTTTTTGATGGTGTCTTTGTCTGGTTTGGGGCTCAAGGTAATGGTGGCTTCATAAAATGAGTTTGGAAGTTTTCCTTCCATTTCTATTTTTTGGAACAGTTTCAGAAGGATAGGTATTAATTCTTGAAATGTTTGGTAGAATTCCCCTGGGAAGCCATCTGGCCCTGGGCTTTTGTTTGTTGGGAGATTTTTGATGACTGCTTCAATTTCCTTCGTGGTTATAGGTCTGTTCACATTTTCTATTTCTTCCTGGTTCAGTTTTGGTAGTTGATACATCTCTAGGAATGCATCCATTTCTTCCAGGTTATCTAATTTGCTGGCATATATTTGCTCATAGTATGTTCTTATAATTGTTTGTATTTCTTTGGTGTTGGTTGTGATCTCTCCTCTTTCATTCATGGTTTTGTTTGTTTGGGTCATTTCTCTTTTCTTTTTGATAAGTCTGGTCAGGGGTTTATCAATCTTGTTAATTCTTTCAAAGAACCAGCTCCTAGTTTCGTTGATCTGTTCTACTGTTCTTTTAGTTTCTATTTCATTGATTTCTGCTCTGATCTTTATTATTTCTCTTCTTCTGCTGGGTTTATGCTTGATTTGCTGTTCTTTCCCCAGCTCCTTAGGTGTAGGGTTAGGTTGTGTATTTGAGACCTTTCTTGTTTCTTGAGAAAGGCTTGTATTGCTATATACTTTCCTCTTAGGACTGCCTTTGCTGCATCCCAAAGATTTTGAACACTTGTGTTCTCATTTTCATTTATTTCCATGAATTTTTTAATTCTTCTTTAATTTCCTGGTTGACCCATTCATCCTTGTGTAGGATGCTCTTTAGCCTCCATGTATTTGAGTTCTTTCTGACTTTCCTCTTGTGATTGAGTTCTAGTTTCAAAGCATTGTGGTCTGAAAATATGCAGGGAATAATCTCAATCTTTTGGTACCAGTTGAGACCTGATTTTTTTTTTAAAGATTTTATTTATTTATTTGAGAGAGAGAATGAGACAGAGAGTATGAGAGAGGGGAGCGTCAGAGGGAGAAGCAGACTCGCTGCCAAGCAGGGAGCCCAATGCGGGACGAGACCTGACTTTTGACCTAGGATGTGATCTATTCTGGAGAATGTTCCATGGGCACTAGAGAAGAATGCGTATTCTGTTGCTTTGGGATGGAATGTTCTGAATATATCTGTGAAGTCCATTGGATCCAGTGTGTCATTTAAAGTCTTTATTTCCTTGTTGATATTTTGCTTAGATGATCTGTCCATTTCAGTGAGGGGGGTGTTACTGTCCCCCACTATTATTGTATTGTTTTGATGAGTTTCTTTGCTTTTGTTATTAATTGGCTTATATAACTGGCTGCTCCTATGTTAGGGGCATAGATACTTATAATTGTTAGATCTTTTTGTTGGATAGACCCTTTAAGTAGGTTATAGTGTCCTTCCTCATTTCTTATTACAGTCTTTGGTTTAAAATCTAATTTGTCTGATAGAAGGATTGCCACCCCAGCTTTCTTTTGGTGTCCATTAGCATGGTAAGTGGTGTTCCACCCCCTCACTTTCAATCTGGGGTGTCTTTGGGTCTAAAATGAGTCTCTTGCAGACAGCATATTGATGGGTCTTGTTTTTTAATCCAATCTCATAGCCTGTGTCTTTTGATTGGGGCATTTACCCATTTACATCAGGGTAACTATTGAAAGATAGGAATTTAATGCCATTGTATTACCTGTAAGGTGACTGTTACTGTATATTGTCTGTATTCCTTTCTGGTCTATGTTGCTTTTAGGCTCTCTCTTTGCTTAGAGGACCCCTTTCAAGATTTCTTGTAGGACTGGTTTTGTGTTCACAAATTCCTTTAGTTTTTGTTTGTCCTGGAAGCTTTTTATCTCTCCTTCTATTTTCAATGACAGCCTAGCTGGATATAGTATTCTTGGCTGCATATTTTTCTCATTTAGTGCTCTGAATATATCACGCCAGTCCTTTCTGGCCTGCCAGGTCTCTGTGGATAGGTCTGTTGCCAATCTAATGTTTCCATCATTGTAGGTTACATATCTCTTCTCCCAAGCTGCTTTCAGGATTTTCTCTTTGTCTCTGAGACTCGTAAGTTTTACTATTAGATGTCGGGTTGTTGACCTATTTTTATTGATTTTGAGAGGGGTTCTCTGTGCTTCCTGGATTTTGATGCCTGTTTCCTTCCCCAATTTAGGGAAGTTCTCTGCTATAATTTGCTCCAATATACCTTCTGCCCCCCTCTCTCTTTCTTCTTCTTCTGGGATCCCAATTATTCTAATGTGGTTTTGTCTTATGGTATCGCTTAACTCTCGAATTCTGCCCTCGTGATCTAGTAGTTGTTTATCTCTCTTTTTCTCAGCTTCTTTATTTTCCATCATTTGGTCTTCTATATCAGTGATTCTCTCTTCTGCCTCATTTATCCTAGCCATTAGAGCTTCCATTTTTTATTGCACCTCATTAATAGCCTTTTTGATTTCGACTTGGTTAGATTTCAGTTCTTTTATTTCTCCAGAAAGGGTTCTCTAATAACTTCCATGCTGTTTTCAAGCCCAGCTATTATCTTTAAAATCATTCTGAACTCTAGTTCTGACATCGTACTAATGTCCATATTGATTAGGTCCCTGGCAGTCAGTACTACCTCTTGTTCTTTTTGTTGAGGTGATTTTTTCCGTCTTGTCATTTTGTCCAGAGGAGAATAGATGAGTGAGAGAACAAAATGCTAACAGGGTAACAACGTCCCCAGAAAATATACACTAAAAGAAAAGACCTGAAACCAGGGGAAAAGAAAGGGAAAGAAAGGAAAAAAAAAAAAAAAAAAGAAAAAGAAAAATATAAAAACAAACAAATCAGAACAAAACAAAACAAAAAACAGAATATGATCAAATATGATCAGGCTGGTGCATAGATCAGTGTCACACATTAGATTTGGGCATATTTTGGTTTGTTAGAAGAAAGTGCCTCCCAAATTATAAAGAAAGAAAAACTTATATATGTACAAAATTAAGGGTTAATACAATGAGGGATGGAATATGACTGTAAAGATGAAAATTATAAACGATTTTATAAAAGGAATTGATAAAATAAGAAGTTTGTTGAAAAAAGAAGACAAGGATAAAAAAAAGTGAGAGAATGTGATCAGGCAGGAGACTAGAACAAAGCCATACACTAGAGATTTAAGGTATATTTTGATCTGTTAAAAGAAACTGTATCTCAAAATTTTAAAGAGAGAACAACTTATACATATATATATACCAAAAATAGGGGTAACTACTATGAAGGGATAGAATATGACTCTAAGAATGAAAAATAAAAAATATTTTTAAAAAGCGATTGATAAAATGTTGGTTGAAAAGGGAAAAAGAAAAATTCAAAAAAAAAAGAAAGGAAGTTAAAAAATAATTTTCTTTGAAAGACTAAAGAATCATGGTAAAAAAGCCATGGATTCTATGTGCAGTATTCTCATAGCGCTGGAGTTCTGCCATTCTCATTGATCGGTAAACTTGGTCTTGGATGGCTGTTCTCGCTGCTCTTCTGGGGGAGGGGCCTGTTGCCGTGGTTCCCAAATGTCTTTGCCGGAGGTGGAATTGCCCTGCCCTTGCTGGTCCGGGCTAAGTAATCTGCTCGGGTTTGCTCTCGGGAGTTTTGTTCCCTGCAAGCTTTCCGTACAGTTTTGGAGGAGGAGAGTGAAAATGGCAGCTTCCCAACCTCCATCCCAGTGGAGCTGAGAGCTTGGGGCCTCACTCCTCAGTGAGACCCCAGAGAAAAGCAGTCAGTCACTCCTGTCTCCCGCACTCCATGCTCACCTGGCCTGAGCGTTTCTATCTTTGGCACACAGCCCCGTGTGGACTCTCCAAACCCAGCAGATTCCTGTGGCGTACTCCAGCACCTCTCCTCCCAGGGGAGGAAGGGGAGTCTCCCTGGATCTGCTGCTTGTTGGGTCCCTGCTGGAGGAGCAGTGGCCTGAATGTGCCGTGGATCACAGTTTACAACAACCCCTAGCTGAGAGCCTGCTCCTCAGCTCCATCTCTGCATCCAGCTTCCCCTCTACAATACCTGGGAGCTCTGCCTCACTCAGGTACCCCTGGTCTTTCTGTGACCCTGAGGGTCCTGAGACCACACTGTCCCGCGAGGGTTCCACCCCCCACTTAGCCACTGGAGCGACGTCCCTCAGCGGAGCCGAATTCTAAAAGTTCTGATTTTGTGCTCCGTGGCTCTATCACTTGCCAGAAGTGGCCAACGGAGGCCCCCTCCCCCGCGGTCTATCCTCCCGAATATCGCCTCGGATTCACTTCTCCGCACGTCCTGCCTTCCAGAAAGTGGTCACTTTTCTGTTCAGAGAGTTGTTGCTATTCTTTTCTTTGATCTCCTGTTGAGTTTGTAGGTGTTCAGAATGGTTTGATCTCTATCCAGCTGAATTCCTGGGACCAGACGAAATCCAGGTCTCCTACACCTCTGCCATCTTGCTCTGCCCCCCTCCTTTCTTCCTTTTTTTATACCTCTTTGTTCCTCCCCAAATAAAAATCAGAATTGTCCAAGATCTTGGGTTCACCTGAAAGCCATTTCTTTAGCATTTTTATCCATTACCATGGCTTCAACTATTTACAAAGACAAGACATCTTATTACATACAGCTCTCACTAAAACTTCTTCCTTATCTTTATTTTCATCTTTCTGCAGGACTTCTCCATTGAGACATTCCACTGCCACCTCAAAGTCAATTAGTCATAATTCAGTATCCTTCCCTTATAAGCAGTTTTCTCCTGCATTTCCTTATTTTTGTTACTTCTGTTACCTTCCAAATTAAAATTGCAAAGTCAATCTTCTCTTTCTCTTTTGGTACC